>NC_090199.1:2240000-2840000 GCF_033026475.1 Channa argus
CTAAGAAGAAGTGGGACACTGAGAGGACTGAAGAGAGTAGACAGGAGTACAGGGAGATACAGCGTAAGGTGAAGATAGAGGTGGCAAAGGCCAAACAAAGAGCATATGAGGACTTGTATGCTAGGTTGGACACTAAAGAGGGAGAGGTGGATTTGTACAGGTTGGCCAGACAAAGAGATAGAGATGGAAAGGATGTGCAGCAGGTTAGGGTGATTAAAGATAAGGATGGAAATGTATTGACAGGTGCCAGTAGTGTGATGGGAAGATGGAAGGAGTACTTTGAAGAGTTGATGAACGAGGAAAATGAAAGGGAACGAAGAGTAGAAGAGGTGACTGTTGTGAAGCAGGAAGTAGCAAAGATTAGTAAGAGTGAAGTGAGGAGGACATTGAAGAGGATGAAGAGTGGAAAGGCAGTTGGTCCTGATGACATACCTGTGGAGGTATGGAAGTGTCTAGGAGAGGTGGCAGTAGAGTTTTTGACTAGTTTGTTTAACAAGATCTTGGAGAGTGAGAGGATGCTGAGGACTGGAGGAAAAGTGTACTGGTACCAATTTTTAAGAAAAAGGGAGATGTGCAGAGCTGTGGCAACTACAAAGGAATAAAGCTGATGAGTCACACAATGAAGTTGTGGGAAAGAGTAGTGGAAGCTCGGCTAAGGGCAGAGGTGAACATTTGTGAGCAGCAATATGGTTTCATGCCTAGAAAGAGTACAACAGATGCAGTATTTGCTTTGAGGACGCTGATGGAGAAGTACAGAGAGGGTCATAGGGAGTTGCATTGTGTCTTCGTAGATTTAGAAAAAGCGTATGACAGGGTGCCGAGAGAGGAGCTGTGGTATTGTATGAGGACGTCTGGAGTGGCAGAGAAGTATGTTAGAGTGGTGCTGGACATGTATGAGAGCTGTAAGACAGTGGTGAGGTGCTGTAGGTGTGACAGAGGAGTTCAAGGTGGAGGTGGGTCTGCATCAAGGATCGGCTTTGAGCCCCTTCTTGTTTGCTCTGGTGATGGACAGACTGACAGATGAGGTTAGACAAGAATCTCCCTGGACTATGATGTTTGCAGATGACATTGTTATTTGTAGTGAGAGCAGGGAGCAGGTGGAGGAAAATCTAGAGAAGTGGAGGTCTGCTCTGGAAAACAGAGGAATGAAGCTTAGCCGCAGCAAGACAGAATACATGTGTGTGAATGAGAGGGACCCAGGTGGAACGGTGAGGTTACAGGGAGCAGAGGTGAAGAAGGTGCAGGACTTTAAGTATTTAGGGTCAACGGTTCAGAGCAACGGTGAGTGTGGAAAAGAGGTGAAGAGGCGAGTGCAGGCAGGTTGGAACGGGTGGAGAAAAGTGTCAGGTGTGTTGTGTGATAAAAGAGTATCAGCGAGAATGAAAGGAAAGGTGTTCAAGACGGTGGTGAGACCAGCAATGTTGTTCGGCTTAGAGACTGTTGCACTGAAGAAAAGACAGGAGGCAGAGCTGGAGGTTGCAGAGCTTAAGATGTTGAGGTTCTCTTTGGGAGTGACGAGGATGGACAGGATCAGAAATGAGGACATCAGAGGAACAGCTAATGTTAGATGTTTTGGAGAAAAAGTCAGAGAGGCCAGATTGAGGTGGTTTGGACATGTTCAGAGGAGAAACTGTGAATATATCGGTAGAAGGATGCTGAGGTTGGAGCTGCCAGGCAGGAGGTCTAGAGGAAGACCAAAGAGGAGATTTATGGATGTAGTGAGGGAGGACATGAAGTTAGTTGGTGTGAGTGAAGAGGATGCAGAGGACAGAGTTAGATGGAGGCACATGATTCGCTGTGGCGACCCCTGAAAGGGAGCAGCCGAAAGGAAAAGAAGAAGATTTTCAGAGCTACAAGAGCCTTTACATGAAATTTCACTGCATTTTATTTCATTAAAAAGTTGCTTGTCTTCTTTTCACAATATCACACATAGGTTTTGGATTAAAAAGTATTCTCATTTTTAGGTTGTCCTGCTTTCAGCAAGATGGAAAAGGTGCAAAAACATTAGAGGATGTTAAAGGACGTGGAGAAGCTCAGCCCACACCATCAAACCTCTTCAGTGAAGGCTTTCCATGTTTCGGGCTTCGCTGTGCACCGAAGAACGTCGTCTTCGAACGTGTGGGAACTCTGTGCAGGTAAACTTTTAAAACCGACATTTCTTTGAACATGCCCACATTTCATTGCATTAATAACAGTTGTGTTTTATCCTGCACTACTGCACATAGACTCTACCTGGCTGCACTGCGCTACGATGGAAATGCGAGCCGGCCCCAAGCTACGTCCATTGACGGAGAGCCTCTGTTCAAGGTCAAAGTTCCCAAGGGAAGGAAGAGCCAGTGCGTTGCCAGAGCAGTGAAAACACAGCCAGCTTATGGTAAGTGCATCAAGTCTTTAATGTAAAATAATATTCTTAATAAGTTTAATCGAGGTGAAGGTTTGCACATCACTTTTTTTAATTCTATGTTTATAAATACGGGAAGATTTATACACATGGTAATACTGTACTTATTAGTACAGTTGTTATAAAAGAAATAATCTAAAATAAAAAATGGAGCCTTATATTTATGGTAATTGTAAAAACCTTCAGTGTTTTGGTTTTTGCATTATTTTGTTGATGCAAAAGCAAATAACAGTAACATCTGTCTGTTTGTCCTGTCATGTGTTACCGCCAGGTTATGTGGACAACCTGATGGAAATGATATTGGACAAAGTGGTTTTGGACCCGGCACCGTATATGGACGAGCTGCTCAGTCTACCTGTCCCACCACCTCTGTGTGCAGACTTTGATCGGCCACACAAAGAGGACGCCGTCACTGCTGTGGTGTCCGCATGGTTGCTGTCCGCGACGGGACACTCGGAGCAGATGCACAGAACGACCCCAGCAGCAGCTTACAAAGCTTCTAAACGCAGATACAGATAAAGACTTTGTCAAAGACACTCACAGTTACAAATGCTAATTAGTGCCAGAGCCATTTCATAACAAGTTGTTTCAAAGACACCAGTGTATTCATGTGTTTGCACGTGACGTTTTTGCCCTATTAAAACTAGTTATGTTTTCTACATTAACTGCAGCCAGGTACTTCTCAACGTTGGTATTTGCGGTAAAGAAATATTCTTCAGTCCAACAAACTGAGGCAGCAAACCTCAATTGCTGAATTATTCAATGAAAATCAAATAATCACATGTCACTGATGAACTCTGACGACCATAATTGTCATCAAAGAGTTTGTGAAACATTAGAACAGTAAACATGAAATGTGTTCTGTAAGGAGAACGTATTCATGGACACACTGGGTTCTAAGAAGCCCTGGGTGGTCAACCAAACAGCAAGTGAACAGCACAATGTCAAGTAGTCATCACGTTACAGGCTTAGAAAAGCACTGAGATGAAGTTTATTATTGATCAATTCTACAATGCAGCATGTGACGACAGCTGTCCACACTAAACATGCTTTTTAGCTTTATTTCTGTCTAAATGACACATTGACATAAGTGCTAAGTTAGAGCAACCATCGCATTAAGTCTCATTCATTTGCTGACGTCCTCTCGTCTTTTTTTTAAACCACTGGTGAAAATATATCAACCGTGTTCCTGAAGCGTTCAGACAAATCTTGTTGCATTTGAACAGTTTAAAACTTTAACTGTCTCCTGTCCTGCCTCTAAATCATTGTTGGAGAATTCACAGTAATGATATCCCGATCTTTATTATTATTATTATTATTATTATTATTATTATTATTATTATTATTCCCTGTTCCGTATGTTTTTTGGTACCTAACCTCGTCAGCTTACTTTCAGCTAGAAACACTGTTCAAACTGCAAAACGTTCAGCTTATAAAGGACATTATTTCTTGTATTTATTGTTTGCTTGTTTTCAAATATTTTTTATACTTAAGATTTTTGTGCTTTGTGAAATCGATGACGTCACCAATGACGCCGCCAAATTGCCTTTGAAGCCTTTACAGTTGAACGCTAACTGGCTTTGAAGTGAAACCAGCATATAAGGAAGCAACAATAAATAAATAAATAAATAAAAATAAAAAATAAAACTTTCGGCTATTTCAACAAAAAAAGTTCAGCTTTTTTCAGCTTGGCTTGGAAAATCCTCTTGTCAGCGAAGCATTCACAGTACTTTTTTTTTTTTTTTTTTTGGCATATTCTTGTTTTCTATAAAAAAAAATCTCTGCAAATCCTCACTAACTGTAACTGTCCCCACACTGCAAGACTCAACTGTTGTCTGACTGTTAAAAATGTTTTCCCCAAAGCTTCTTTTCAACTTGTGTTTTTAAATGTTTTCCGTTTCCATTATTAATGAAATAACTCAACTTTTCCTCATGAAACTTCAAATTACAGAATTTATTGTGTCACTGTAACAAACACAAACCAGGACAGCTTAGTCTCCAGAGGAGGTGTGTAGCTCTGAAAAGACCCTTTCTGTTGGGGGTCAGCAGCAGTGGTAGCGTCTACTTGGAGCTGGTGTACTTGGTGACGGCCTTGGTGCCCTCGGACACGGCGTGCTTGGCCAGCTCCCCGGGCAGCAGCAGCCTCACGGCGGTCTGGATCTCCCTGGAGGTGATGGTGGAGCGCTTTTTGTAGTGAGCCAGATGAGATGCTTCAGATGCGATCCGCTCGAAGATGTCATTCACGAAGGAGTTCATGATGTTCATGGCCTTGGACGAGATCCCGGTGTCAGGATGGACCTGCTTCAGCACCTTGTACACGTAGATGGCGTAGCTCTCCTTCCTGCTCCTCTTCTTCTTGCCGGGTTTGGTGGTGGTCTTGGTCAGGGCTTTCTTGGAGCCCTTCTTGGGTGCGAACTTGGTTAGTTCAGGCATCATTGTTTTCACGGGTTTTCAGGAATGAAACTGACGAAAAGAGCAGAGACTGACTCTTATACAGGCTCCATGTAACTTCAGCTGTGGGTTCCTGTGTTTGGCTGAGCTGCTGCCTGGTTTCTATGGAAACTTGCAGACAAAGGCAGATGTAGACTGTTTGTCCTGAATTGTCCAGCTGTGCGTCCTGTGAGACTGTGAGCTGCTTCAGTCTGGAGTTTCTTTTTACAGATCACCAGACGTCACAGATCAGTTCCTGCTTTATTTTTATAGAAATCAAATTTGTGGTTTAACAAGCTTTGGGGAATCATTCAACAAAAATGTATAAAAGACACAATATGTTATAGAAGAACCAAGTTCAAGCACCACAGTTAAAAATGATTAAAGGAAGTGGGCTCGGGGAGCAGTGGCGGAGTGGTTACTGCTGCCGCCTCAGCCAGAAGGTCCCCGGTTTGAATCCCGGCCAGCTGCGGCATTTCTGTGTGGAGTTTACAGACAGTATCTCTGAACCGTCTTCCTGTTGGTGTGCTCGCTGTGGGTGATGGCGTCACGGATGATGTTCTCCAGAAAGGCCTTCATCACATCCCGGATCTCCTGAAGATCCGCTGGACTCCACTGTCGTGAGCGTGACAGCGTATAGGGGTCTTGGTGAGTTCTTGGATGTTATCCTGGAGGACTTTCCGGTGCCACCGCCTTTCCTGAGTTCTTTCCCACCTTTACCTTTTCCAGAAGTGGAAAAAGGCTGCTGCTATATTTATTATAGTTTCAACATTTTACATTACTTTAATTACTTGCAGTCTTAATTTAAGATGTAGGAAGAAATAATTATTTAGTTTAGTTTCAGTTTTTGGTGACTGCGTTTGTCAGTTTGTTTTAGTCTATAAAATATGTAAATTTCATGTTTTAATTTTGACGCACTGTGTTTGTTCATGCTTGTGCCACAGGAACTGACTGACGTGTTTTCTTTTTCACTTTTGAACACGATGCAGTGATGAGGCTGCCACCACCCAGTGCCTTATTTCTCACAAAGCATTGTAACAAGTGAATCACACCCTGGTTCAAAATGTCATCGGTGCAATTTTAGGGTTTTTCATTTTTACAATATTCAGCAAAGACGTGACAATATAAAGAAGGAAAAGCAATAAAAATCACAAACTCATCTGCAGCTTGATTACGTCCACATTGCTCCTCCTGTGAAGTTACAGGTATTTTTATTTATTTCTTTACTCTGTTTTACAGGAAATGAAACACAAACTCATTCCTGCTCTTTGGTTTAAAACCTGTAACAGTTTACAACCTGCCATAAACCCTGATAGCTGGGAGGGAGGACTAGATAAACTGCAGACGCCTCTTAATGCCAGTGATTCAGGTGATCAGTTTCAGTTTTCAGGTTTTAGGGAACCACAGCTGAGCTGACATGGACCCGGGTGGTTTGATTTGGACTTGTCTTCTCCTTGTCTCCATCTGTGCCTGTGTCCTTAGTGGAAATCCTGTAGGTAAGTGGAGGCACAATCGATTAATTTCTTGGAGTTTAAAAGGAACTTGATTTAAAAAAGCAGGACTCACATTTGTGGATTGGTAACTATGTTGTTCATTTGTTGATTTTCATTTATTTGTATTTTTTTTTTGTTACACATTAGGTTTTTTTATTCACAAGAATACAAACAAATGTAAATGAGTGGCTTGTTCCAACGTCACTTCATGTCGTTAGATTTGTGTTTTAGGGTTCCAAAGTCCAACTTCAGGTGCTACATGTGCAAGGCAGGGCGAGGGCGGGGGCGGGGGGGGGGTGGGGGGGGGCGTATGGGGCCAACTGAACCAGCTTCCAACAGAATTCTGGTTGGATCTTTGAACAAATAATTTGTTTTAACCAGTTTAATCAGTTTTGTCCTGCTTGAAGTTGTCCGGCCGGTCTACATGTTCTCAATGAGGAAGAGCAGCAATTTAATTTTAGCTTGATTTAAATCAACTACAACTGACTTTTAATGTGAGTTTTTAAAACTCCCATTTGATTCCACATTTATCAGTTGTTGTTGTTGTTGGATTTGATACTGTGCTAATGAGGTTCCCGTCGTTATGTGAAATATATCACTGAAGCACCAGAGTGTGATAAAAGTGCCGCCATGTTTGACAGGATTTCTACTCACTGTCTGCTCAAGTCCATGAGATCAGCAACATACAGACTAATAAGAGACAAGAGCTAATAACAAAGGCAGCTGTGGATCTAAAGTGTTCAAAGACACTAAACCGCAGGTTGATCCTGGTGGTTCAGGTGTGCGTCCTGCATTTCACCTGCCCTCACTAGTGTGTGTGTGTGTGTGTGTGTGTGTGTGTGTGTGTGTGTGTCCATTCATATCTTAGCAACTGTGAAGCTGCAGATTTCTTGGTTAGTTACTCGATTTTAAAGGGCAATGATTGATGATATGATTTCAGTTTAAGGTGTAAATGTTTGTTAATGCTTTTAAACTTCCCTCTGACTTCCCTATAACAAAATGTTTCTCGGAGGAGTTTTTCATCATTAGGAGTTCAGATGATGTCATTTGGGGGAGCTCTGCAGAAGCAGGTTGACCCTGATTACAAAGTCCATAGTGTGAACATCAAGATGACATGATCTGAACAGAATGTTCCTCGGAGTGATGTCATCTGATATCAGCTACAAGTAGAGAGATATTTTATTATAAGGAAATCAGAGTGACGTCTAATGGCATTCAGCTACATGTGATACCCAAACTGCAACCAAAAGAAGAAAGTCAAAATTGGACAAAGGCTTCCTTTAAGTATTTTGTGCACCTTGTACCTTGCATATCCTGGTTCCTATGGATGATTAATTACATTTAGTCATTTTTCAGACACTTTTATCCAAAACAACTTACACGTGAGGTACAAGACAGAAAAAATCTAACTCAAGGAGAAAAACATCAAAGCAAAGTCCTATCAGAAAATTGTTTTACATTTCACGAGATGCAAGAACGAGCAGAAAGGAAGTGTTTTTTTTTAAATAGATTTAAGTGCATAGGAAAGTTGCACGCATTCTTACAAAGCACATGTAAGAGTTGTGACCCAGCACATGACCAGTGGGGTTGTGGTCAGCAGCAGAGTAGGACCCATAGCAAGAAAAACCCATAGATTTTTTTTTTTCTGTCAACAATATTTTAACCACTTCAAGTGCCAGCAGACATGGTTTCTGTTCATGCAGTGCAGAAGCTCACACCAACGCTGAAACATTCTCTGCATCAAATCTCTGAGTGATGTACAAATGAGCTCTTTAGTCTGATCTTTTAAACTGACAGGTAACAGTTAGTCTCCATTTAAGACATGTAGAGAGTGATGGTGTTGGCAAGTCTCAGCAAGCTTTTATTGTGAGGAGCTACTCGTAACGAGCATATGAAAGCTACAACAGACCAAGCCGGTGTCAAAGAACTGTAAAGTAAAAAATGTGAGCCTGAGCATTAAATGTGCCACAGTGTTTACTGTAAGTTCCATGCATTTATGTACAACTGATCCAGCAGGAGCAACTTGAGGTTCAGCATCTACACATACAGTACATAACCTAATTTCATGGCTTTATCTTTTTCTGTTGTCAGGTACTTCGACCATAAACTGTAATGGGGGCGGAAGTCAAGAGGTTGGATCTGTAGATGAAGGATTTACAGGTAAGGTGGAAACAAACGAGCCTTTTAAACTAAGACAGATTAAGTCAAAGACACTGCAGCCAGCAGCTGTGTCCTCTGAGAAAAAGGTTGATTTTGGCAGCTTCTGTGGTTTAGAGCTCTGTCTGCAGCCAAATAAACTAAAACTAATACCAAATTGATGTGCAATTATGAGTTTACGATGTGTTATTTATCATTTTGAAAGCATAAACATTATGGATTTTGTTTATTTCCACAAGTTAAAACTGCAAAGAATTATAGATTTACATTTTTCAAATGTCTAATTTTATCTCATTTACCTATAATTTAGCATTAACTCACCACTGTAGTATGAGCCCAGCTTGATCTGTTACAAGTTCAAATTACTTTAGTTGCTGATCATTTAAAAGTAAAATGTGCAACTTAAAGCTGCAGTTTTTTCACATAGTTAAATAACCTGAGGGGCTGTGAACATCATGGTGGAGCATAAACAGTGAATTATCTTAGGTTGTCTTCTTCATTATGAAATTAAAAGTAATGTTCTATTGTGCCATTCTCACACTGCTGCCATGATGCTGCAGGGGATGTGGAGTTGGTGAACGGCATAACACCTGGACAAAGCGTGAAGCTGGTGCCTTACTTCTACCCAACACACCTGGAGTTTCTGGAGCTGATCTTCACACTTGGAGACACCACAGCGATTATTCGCACAAAGAAGCCGCTGGATGCTGAGGCGCTGGCAGATGTATGTCTGGGAACCACTGTCCTCTAAAATAACAGCAGGACACCAAACATAGGGATTGTGTGTGTCCAGATAACTGGGACATGCTGGAATATAAATATATGCCAAAATATTAAATATTCGTGGCCCTACATGCTGTAGTAACCAGAAGTGTAATGCAGTGTCTTACCTTGCAAATTACCCACAGCATTAACAAAAATAGTGTCTTAAAACAATGTGCACATGCCTCAGCACAGTGAAATATAACAAATATAAATAGCTTCAACAAAAATGCGTGAAAGGGCTGCGTTAAAGTCATTTTTCTGACAACATAAGTGTTAGATGTTGTGTAACCTTCTAGTTTATCGAACATTAAAGGTGATTGCTTGAACTTAAAAATTGGCGTCAGCTGCATTTAAATGTTTGTGGCTTTTCTCCGTCTTGTTTGGTTCAATTGTTTATTTCTTCAACATTCTTCTTTGTAGTTTTGTAAACGTAAGCACAGATAAAATTGTCAGTTATGTAAAAGTTATGTATTTAAAGTGAGAAAAAGAAACTAAATACAACAACCACCGTACATACAAAAATGTATAAATTTATGTTTAAAACATTTCAGATATTTTAGCAGATTCCACACGATTTCTGAATGAGCTTTTACAATGTACGTCGAGAGACATTGAATTCCACCTGCCTGTCTTAGCTACAAAGAGAGACATTTCTAAAGAGACAAAAATCCACATTTTTTAGTAAAATTACATATTTTGAATTTTACCTGAAGCTAATTTAGGTTTTATAGTAGCAATAAACCTGCCTTCATGTCTTCCAGGCTGACCTCAGCTTGCATTATTCTGTAATGTGTGATGGTAGTGCTGATGATGGAGTTATTAAGGTGGGTGAAGTCCTTTCTATATCTTATCCGTTTCTATACAATGCAGACAGATTTGTAGGAATTTTACAAAACACATTACTACAAAGTAGATTGTTACCTCACTTGTTACCTTTGCAGTACAACAACACTCGGCTGCTTAAAGTCAGGGACCTCAATGACAACAGTCCAGTATTTACACAGAAGCTCTATGATGTCACTGTGTCGGAGGTAAGTCACTATTATGAATGAATGAGTGCCATAACCTGCTGTGTTGCCCAGCCACAATTTCTGCACCTCTGCTTTCAATATTTTTACAAATATCCACTTATTAGCAAAAGTGAGAAACGGGTCCACTCCGTTCTCTGGTCTGATTTAAATTTGTACTTTTGACATTACAAGGCTGAATTTTAGGATGTAGTTTACTTTGCAAAGAGAAAGTGTTTCACCTTTTTATACCTTTTACGTGGCTCTGCTGACTACATTCTGGCTGAATCAGGGTACTGTGTGATTAAACATGATTAATATAGTTTAGATGAAACGACTTTTGACTTTTGTGACTGTGTGACGTATACTTTTCCTCTTCCAGACACAGGCACTGAACACCGAGGTGTTACGAGTCAAAGCTGAGGACAAGGACTCCACCTCAGCAAACAACAGAGTGACATATTCCATCGTAAGATGATCTAAACATCTTCAACATGAGAGACACTGAAGTTCTACTTAAATGACAAATACTAAAGTTATGGGCCATTTTTAGTTGTAATAAATGGTGGTTGGTTCATATATTTGTTTTAAACCGGTCAACCCCAAGATATTTTCTTGTCTGATATTTTAATACTACACTTTAGGAAATCACATGCAACTGTACAAAATACACAAAATCATGTGGATCCCTTTAAAGAAAAACTTCAACATAAAACAAGAATGTTAAGAAACAGTTTTTGTCAATTTGACAACACATGCACAGTATAAACACAGAAATGTAAAAACATCAGGTATCTGTGACTATGTAATACATACAGATATACAGCTGGAGTACTTATGTACATAGTTCTGGCTTTTTACAACAAAAACACAAATTCACAGTTGTTATTAATACAGAAAACATGCAGAAAAGCACTGACTACACCTCCAAAAGGAATTTGTTACTCAGTGACTCAGTGACTCAGGTGCAATTGTTACTTTCTTTCCAAAGTTACCGACTCCAGAGGACTTTTCCTTCAACACCGCAGGGGCTTTTATTTTGAAGAAACGCTTGAACTACAATCTCGTACAAAAGTACAACTTCATTGTGACGGCCGAGGTAAGTGAAAATAGCAGATTTTATTTCCATATATAAGTGAAAAGAATGTGTGTGTATATAAAAGCAAAAAATATATATATTATTTTTATTTCTTTATTTAGCTGAGAGTGAGATGTCTTGTCAAAACCAAGAACCAGCTGATTTCATTTGATTATAGAACAAAAGCCTAACGAGTTAAAATGTTAAGCACTAAAATGAGGTGTTTGGGTGTTTGCAGAAATGATGTCATGACATATTTTTCTCAATCAACATCATAAAGGCTGTTGGTAACAGAAAACAATTACTTCAGTATCCACTGCCTCTTATTGTGACTCCAGAATGACTTCATGACGCTGACATCTAAGCTCAGTTTGGGCAACAGCCGTCGGTTTGCTGAACTCCTTGTTCTTCCAGTGTGTGAACAAAAAAAAAAAACATAAGTCTTTCTGCATGTTTTTGGCTTTTTATCATGTTGGCGAAAACTCTGGGGGGCAATCAGATGTGTGTGTGTGTGTGTTTCAAACACGTATTTCACAGACAAACTTGTTGGTCTTGTGGGACGATCCCCATCTGATGTATTAGTCTTACGCTGCTTCTAATTCTAGTATGTAATTGTTGGAATCTGCATTGTCTTTCTTTACTACAGGACAACTCGGGGTTAAATGACACGGCCAGTGTTCAGATTAATGTGCTGGACTTTGATAACTTGAACCCATATTTCAGCCACAACCAATACCAGACTTTTATTCATGAGAATCAGGTGAGTCTTTTTAACTACGTTCTACGTGTTTGTCTTGGCTTTCACACATCCAGCCAACGTTAGATAAATCAGTCAAAATTAGTGTCGTCCACTTCTAGGATTTGTGCTTGATATCTGTTAATGATATATTACATTGTTTTCCAAGGTTTGCTTTATTTCCAGACTTTTATTAGAAACTGTTTGCATATTATGTGTTTTAGATTGGCCCTTTTGAAAACATTCAACCAGAGGCAATAAAGGCCCAGGATGGAGACACGGGCATTAACATGACTCTAACTTACAGCATCGGTGCAGGTAAATGAGAGGAAATAATAATGTTGAACTCTGAACAGACATTTGAGACATGGCATTTATATATGTAGCAAAATACAAATGATTCAGTATTTGCCTGTGTTGTTTCAGTGTCTCCAGAAAAGTACCAGACAAACTTTAACGTGGACGCCGAGAGTGGAGTTCTCACTGTGGCGACTGCCTTCGACAGAGAGGAGATGAGCAGCAATCTGATCTCTCTCACCATCAAGGTACTTGACTGTTAATCTGTAACCAGTCATTGACACACATCAGCTTACTGTCTCTGGTCAGGCTTTTGAAAATCTGAGATTTTCGGGCACAATAAAAAGAGGCCACAGTTAATAGAAATATATCATATGTATATATATATATTATATATTCTTTTCGTGTATGTCTTGGTGACCTGCTGTGTGTGACCCACACTGGCTGGGTCTTGTAGCATTGTGTCATTTGAAGGTTGGAAACAGAAGAGCCAGATGTGATGAGTTTATGCGATTAGCAGTCGTAAATACAGCTGCATTGTATCTGACCAGCAACAACACGTGTCAAAAAAACTGATTTGTTTGCTTAGTAATCATCAGTGATACATGCACTTTTTCCACAAGCCTTGATAATTTAATTCCAGAGGTGCAAAGCAGTGTTCACTCAAAGATTTACTAATTAATCAGGGATTGTTGAGTTCAACATAGCCACATACAACTGATTCGTGCATCGGGGGCATCAAGCTCATTTTATATTGAACATTTATCTTAAAACATTTTACAATGTTCCTTCTCATTCACACACTGGAGACGGTGGCATTCATTGTCTAACCCAAAACGACTTTGACATGTAGCCAGAAGGGACCAGTAATGGACCACTGCGGTCTTTAGATGACTGTCTCATCAACTGAGCTACGGCTGAACATTTTTACAGAAGGAGCAAAATAAAAAATGCAAAAGTTTCTAAGCCTCAGTCTACAATGACATTTTCTCCCCGCTGTCACTCTGCAGGCAGCCCAGACAGACGACAGTACAAAGACGGCTGATGCTGTGGTGACCGTCACTGTTGAGGATGTAAATGACAACGCCCCAGAATTTAACCAGTCTGACTACTCTGTAAAGGTCCTGGAAAACTCTCCCGTTGATGCTGTGGTGTTCAAAGCCATCGTCACTGACCTGGATCAGGTAGATTATACTTAAAATACAGAGATTATTTACTTCAAACTTACTGTTTAATGCTAACTAAATGCTCCTAACTACATCATTATGCATAGTTTGGATTTTTAGCAAAGAAGGCAGAAACACTTTTACCTTTGGCAGCTTTAGTGTTTTTGGATTGTGACACATGGATGTATCTAATAGCTACAACGTACGTGCAGCAGTGACACTAACCCACATTTTTCAAATGTCTTGTTTTATTTCTTCCCATTCATGCTGCTCTTTCACAGGGAGGATTTGTGGGAAAGTTGCAGATCACACCAGCATCTTCTCCTTTCTCCGTCAGCTCTGATGGGACAGTAACAGTGAAGAACTCCACTGCTCTGGACAGAGAGGCCACTGAAAGCTTCACCTTCCAGGTAAACTGGATTTTAAATGAGAACATCTTTTGCTTCTTCTTCTTTTTTTTTTAAATGAAAAACCCAATATATGTGGGACCGAGTCAAAACAATCTGTGACTTTATGGTGATAAAGCAGCATGTCAGCAGTGCAACAATTTGTATTAGTGATGTGATTTTGAATGCTGTTACACACAGTGGAGCTCTGTACACTAGGCCTTGGACACACAGACAGTAGGATTAGTTTTGATGGGATTTGTTGACGTGGAGCCTCCAGTTTATCTCAAGGCCAACACAGAGAGACTTGCACAGAAAGACAACCATTCACACTCACGTTCACACCCACTGGCAAATTATCCTATTGGAGACAACAGTCCACACAGAAAGGCTGCAGTCAGGGACCATAAGCCGAGGACCTTCTAGCTGTGAGACAGACCACTCCACAATTGTGCTGCCCTCTCGATGTACAAAATGTTCAATACCTGCTGCACTTACAGAAAGCGACATAAAACAAGAAACCTGGTAGAGGCTCTGTGGCTTAACCTATGATCAAGACAGTCAAAGGTATTGCAACTATTACTACCGAGCCTTATATATAGTCTATGTTGTCTTTTTATTGAAAAGATTGAAGCAACGGAGACAGATCCACCCAACAGTGTCACAAGGGCACAAGTCAATGTAACTCTCCTGGATGAGAACGACAACAGTCCTTCATTTGACAGCAGCGAATACAAAGGAAACGTGTTTGCAAATCAGACCGTGGGAACGGCGCTGGTCCAGGTGAGTGATTTAAAACAGTTTAATCAAGTATATACTGAATGTAAGTAATCGAGTAAAATATTGCTAATAATTTAAGGCAAAACTTTCTTCCTTTTTAGACATCAAGTTGATGAAATACATTTTTACAAGTGCTGCTAAGATAATGATCTGTGTCATTTAACTCGAAGGTTAAGGCAGAGGATCCAGATGCTGGTGTAAATGGGGAAATCAGATACTCGATTGAGTTTGGGAATAACGGCGGCTACTTCTCAATCGATGAAAACACTGGAGCGATCTCACTGGCTAAACTCATTCCTCTGGAGGAAAACAAGATTTTGGAGTTTCCTCTCTACGTAAAGGCCAGAGATGGTAGATCTAAACATTTGACTAATCAGCACTAGCTCTTGCTTGCCTGGACTAATCAGTTATTCCTATTCAAAAATCTCTTGTTCCGCTTGTGATGAAGAGCCAATCAGTACTAAATGATGTTAGACCTAAAACATATTTAGGCTTTTATATGGCACAAATCTTTAATTAGTGCTACAATAAATAATAATTGTTAGCAAAAAGGATTCTGCATCATGATCCATGTTTGTATTACACAATATGTGAAAACCCTTATTCCAAAGTCCACCACAGACTAAGATGGAGGTCACTACAGCTATGATTCTAATGAAATCATGGCATGTAAACCATCCCAGCTGCCTCCTGAATGCATGCAATTACCTGCAACTACTAAGATGGAGATGCTTGTACAATACTTGCATCTTGTTGCACTCAGTTATTATAATATCTCTCTTTGTTCTTCCTCTAGGGGGCATCATATCACGCTCAACCTCAGCGCAGGTGATGATTCAAGCACCTGGTAACTCAAACCCTCAGTTTTTACAAAAACGTTACAGTGGCACTGTAGAAGAAGAGCAAGAGCCAGGAGTTGTAATCACTAGGGTACGTTTCCTAGTACATTGGTATGAAATTACGCTGCCAAAATAGGATCTTTTTACTAGTGAGCAATGGTTTAATGTTTAAAGTCAACTGTATTCGGTAAACGTTTCAGGTTATTTTCCTCGCATTACCTTCTGAGATTCCTGTGACTCTCCAAGTAGAGACAGAAGGGGACAAGTTTACAATCTCCTCCAGTGGTGAATTAAAAACCAAGGTGAAGCTGGACTTTGACGAGGCGCCACACAACTACACTGTGGAAATTTCTATCTCTGACGGGGTCAGCAGGGACAATGCAGTCGTGGAGGTTCAAGTCACTGACGTCAACGATAATAGTCCAGTTTTTGCTTCTGATTCGGTCACAAAATCAGTCCCAGAGGACACAGAAGTAGGATCCAATGTTAGTGTGGTCCCGGCCACAGACAAAGACAGCAGCTTCAACAAGGAGATCAGATACTCGCTGAGAGGAGGAGAGGGGAGGTTCACTATTGATCCTGTGTCTGGGATGGTAAGTGTGGCTGGTGCTCTTGATAGGGAGACCAAGGCAGACTACGACCTCCTGGTGGTGGCTGAAGATCAGGGCCGTCCAACCAGGTCAGCTACAGCCGCCCTGTTGGTCCAAGTGTCTGACGTCAACGATAACGTCCCAAAGTTCTCTAAAGCTAAATATGAAGTTGAAGTCTTGGAGTCAGAGTTAGTGGGTACCAGTTTGCTCACACTGTCAGCTGTAGACCCTGACGATGGCACAAATGGGACCATTATCTACAGTATTGTCCAGCAAAGTCCATCATCAGAACCTGCAGTTTTTCAGTTGAATTCCTCCAGCGGGGTCCTGCTGCTGGCCCAGCCTCTGGACTACAGTGAGGTGAAGGTGTATAATCTAAAGGTTCAGGCCACTGATGGGGGGACTCCCTCTCTGGTGGGGAACAGCTCTGTAATGGTGAAGGTCAAAGACTTGAACAACAACCCACCAGAGTTCAGTAAGAAAAGCTACGATGTGGCCGTGCCTGAGAACCTGGCCAGCGGTGCATCCGTCCTGACCCTGGAGGTCTCTGACAAGGATGAGGTGAGTGGTATTCAGCCTACTTTAAATTACTGTAGCAAAGTAACAGTCCAGCTGTAAAGTTATGTTACAGAGGATTCTGGTGGGTGAGTTGCTTTACCAAGCTTATATCAAACGCTGAAGGCTGTACTTTGTATCCCGTCTTGTAGCAAAAGTCAGTGATGGTTTTATGTTATCTTTTCTTAACAAGTAGTTTTAGGTGCCTCAATTTACTAAGTTTTAAATCATTAAGGGTGCAAACCAGTTTACATGCTTGTCTGTCCAGACTGGTATTCTAATTAATCCATGAGTCCAAGTGGAAGTTTGTGGATTCTGAGAGATTGCGTTGATGAGAATGGGACGGATGTGAGGTCACCATGCCCTTGACCTTTGACCCCTAAAATCTAATCAGTTCATCTGCAAGTCCAAGTGAATGTTTGTGCCAGTTTTGAAGAACTTTTCTCAAGGCGTTCCTCAGGGACTGATGGACGGACAACTCCAAAGGCCTCCAGCCATGACCACAACTGGAGCAGAAGTGTAAAATGAGCAACGTGTGTGTGAGATTGATGTACATTTACAGGTTGTTTTAGGTAAAGTTGCAGAACTAACTTGTCATGGGAACAACTCTCCTGGCTGAGAATGGCTTTAGCTGAAGACCGTTGTGACCTGATCCTGACTGTTTAAGGCAAAACAAAACCGCTTCCCTACCCAACAAGGAATCTTTGAACTGTACCACAGTACTAACCTCTAATTCCCTAATGTGAATGTTGCACTACACAAGGTTCCCTGTTCAGTCATTTCATTAATGTTCTATAGGGAGGGTTTGTAGGAACTCTGCAGATCCTTCCAGAATCTGCTCCGTTCTCCATCAGCTCTGATGGAACAATCAGAGTGAAAAACTCCACAGCTCTGGACAGAGAGGCCAATGCAATTATCACGTTCCAGGTAATGTAAAATCTTATACACAGTTAAACTTGCAATGATATGTTTTTTTTTTTTTATTGGCTTATTATTTCAATGTTGATTAGTTTATTGGTCATATGACTCAAAATAGCATTGGATAACATTTCATATTCTTATCCATAGATCTTTACTTACATTTACATTTACATTTAGTCATTTAACAGACACTTTTATCCAAAGCGACTTACAAGTGAGGTACAAGGCAGCAAAAATCTAAGTCAAGGAGCAAACATCAAAGCAAAGTCCTATCAGAAAAGTATTATTTATTTTTTTCAAAGAGATTTAGGTGCATAGGAAGGTGTGAAAAGTTCTGTTTTCAGCAGTTTTTTGAATATTGGGAGTGAGTTCACTTAGCTTGCAGACTTTGGTAGCTCGTTCCACCATCGTGGGATCATTGCGCTGAAAAGTTTTGCTTGGTGTCTTCTGTGCGGTGCTGGGACCAGACATCGTTCATTGGCAGACCACAGCGGGCAGGAAGGATTGTAGACTTGAATGAGTGAGTTGAGATAAGCAGGAGCTGTCGAGTTAACCACCCTGTGAGCAAGAGACAGAGCTTTGAACCTGATGCGAGCAGCTACAGTGTAGAGATCTGAAGAGTGGTCTGACATGGGTCCTTTTTGGCTGATTAAAAATGAGGCGAGCTGCTGCGTTTTGGATCATTTGCAAGGGTTTGATTGTGGATATCGGTAACCCCATAAACAGAGCGTTGCAGTAATCAAGACGAGATGTGACCAGCACCTGTACAATGAGTTGGGTTGTCTATTCTGGGATGTAGGATCTGATCTTCCTGATGTTGTAGAGAGCGAATCTGCTGCCCTGGAGACTGAGGAGATGTGGTCCTTAAAGCTCAGTTGGTCGTCGATGATGACCCCCAGATTTTTGACCGATTTAGTGGAGACAATCACTGTAGATACAATGTTGATGCTGATGTTGTGTTGCGTCGAAGGTCTGACTTGGAAGACAAGGACTTTGGTCTGGGAGAGGTCTTTACTGTTGATTCAATGGACCCAATAAATAGAAAGGCAGGCGTTTCAGAGAGTGGGAATATATGATCCTACTTCTTTGAATAAAAGTAATAAACTCCTTTAAGTTTTTACTTTGGTAAGTTTCTCCACCTTCCTTAATGTTTTCAGAGAACAGCAGAGCGGCTGTATTCTGTTAAGACTTCCCAGCAGGACAGTGATAAGACTAACATGAGCACATATCCAGAAGAATGAAGAGTGTGATTTAAATAGTTTGCACCTTCTTCAAAGAAATCTATTCCCCTTACTGTAAACTTCTTTAGCTGTACACAAACATCATGTATTAGGATTTATGGTCACGAGTTCTTCTACTTTACACTGGCAAAATAATAAAGAACCTTTATGTTCTACAGTGATTTGCAGCAGTTTTTACTACTATATCAACTTTCAACCAATTTCCAGGACTGGTTTGAGATGTTTGATAGGTAAATATGGGCCCTGGCTACATCCAGTGACATCTTTGTCCTGTTCAATGTTAAGGTTGAAGCGAGAGAGACCGAACCACCAAACCATGTTGCAACAGCAAATATGAATATAACTCTCCTGGACGAGAACGACAACAGCCCTAAATTCACCAGCAACAAGTACAACAGCAAAGTTTTCACCAACCAAACAGAAGGGACGTTTCTTGTGAAGGTGAAGAGTCTTTGTAGTGCTGCTTATTTTCTCCCCATATGGAACAAGCATTTACACCTACGCGCAATTTGTATTCTTGTCTAACATTGCAAAGTATTTAATGCAAAGAAAACTTTTCAAAATATATTAAAAAAAAAAATTTCACAACCACAGACAGTTTACTCACCTGTTAGTGATACAAAACCTCATAATGGTGATATTTTTAATGATGATGTTTTTCTCTGTGATGTAACTCAAAGGTTGAGGCAGATGACCCAGATGCAGGTATGAATGGACAGATCAAATACTCCATTGACTTTGGGGATAAAGATGAATATTTCTCCATTGATGAAAACACTGGAGCAATCACGCTGGTCAAGATCATTCCAGTGGAACCAAATACACCCTTGGATTTCTTGTTGTTCGTAACTGCCAGAGATGGTAATGGCCACACACACACACACACACACACAGTTGATCAGTCCTTTCTCTGTCACAGCTTTGTCTTTATGAAATGGTTCTCACCTCTTCTTCTAGGGGGCATAGTGTCCCGCTCTGCCTCAGCGCAGGTGGAGATTGTTGCTGTTGGAGATTCAAAACCAAAATTCACACACAGTTTGTACATGGGTACCATAGAAGAAGAGAGAGACCCAGGAACAATGATCTTGAAGGTGAGGAGTAGAAAATATCTGATCCTCCTCCTTTTCCATTAATATCCAAGGCTGGTTTCATTTAAGCTCTGCTGCTTATATTGAACAGTCCAGTCCACTTTATTTATACAGCACATTTATAAAAATCACCGTGTCGACCAAAGTGCTTTACATTGTGCAGTTAAAATCACCGCGTAACAGTAGAAATACATAGATAAAACACCACACAGTCAATCGTCATAATAATTTAAAAGATAATAAACAACTCTGAGTTGAAAGCCGGGAATAAAAGTGAACGATACTACTATGAAAATATTAAAATGATAACTTTACAGAAATATGGTGTCATTTATTATTGATTACCCAAGGACTTTGCAGACTTTCGTATGGTGGAAAACAGTAGAAAGTGGTTCAGAAAGAGAAAAAACTTTGATAGTGGTCTCTAGAGGAGAAAATAGGTGACAAAATTATTGGCTAGAATAAACAACATAATGATGATTTTCCAGTATAAAACATTTCCAGTAATGCAGATAAAGAAAACAGGTGGAGGACAATTTTAACACTTGTGAGGCTGAAGGGCAAAGAAACGCTTGTTGAGAAAATACGAAAGGTCCAGTCTCTTCGAAGTCGTTTTTCGAGTTGACTCTTTGCTGTTAGTTTCTGTGCTGTGTGTCAAATTCTTTGATGGATTTGCTTCCAGGGATCTCGAAGTTCTGCAGGAGTTTTCATTCATACGAGTTTAAGAAATAAAACTTTCTAGACCATATCACAAAAGTCTTTTTAGCTCTGCGGCCAACAGTTGCAGTTTTACTCAAAGGGAAGTTATAAACTACATTTCCCTATGTTGTTTATGGCTGTTTACAAAATGCACTATTATTCACTAAAATAATGGTAATTTCTCGTGGATTTATGCCTCAGTTTACACCATCCAAAGTAAATCTGTGTATGTGCACTTGTGTCTTTGCATTGACGTTGCATGAAATGGCTTCATGTTCATTCCGAAAACATGAGTTTTGTCTGAATACCAGCTGTGATTTAGATTCTTTTCTTTGTTCTAACGGAACTAAAAAAGTTAACTTGAGGAAAGAGGAGAATACTTTTTGTAAATATCATTATAATGCAAATATAAACCAGATACCTGACAGTGAATAATATGATTTTTGTCCTCTTAATTGATTCAGGTTGACTTCCTTGCAACAGATGAGATTCCTGTGACTCTCCAAGTAGAGACAGAAGGGGACAAGTTTACAATCTCCTCCAGTGGTGAATTAAAAACCAAGGTGAAGCTGGACTTTGACGAGGCGCCACACAACTACACTGTGGAAATCTCCATCTCTGACGGGGTCAGCAGGGACAATGCAGTCGTGGAAGTTCAAGTCACTGACGTCAATGATAATAGTCCAGTTTTTGCTTCTGATTCGGTCACAAAATCAGTCCCAGAGGACACAGAAGTAGGATCCAATGTTAGTGTGGTCCCGGCCACAGACAAAGACAGCAGCTTCAACAAGGAGATCAGATACTCGCTGAGAGGAGGAGAGGGGAGGTTCACTATTGATCCTGTGTCTGGGATGGTAAGTGTGGCTGGTGCTCTTGATAGGGAGACCAAGGCAGACTACAACCTCCTGGTGGTGGCTGAAGATCAGGGCCGTCCAGCCAGGTCAGCTACAGCCGCCCTGTTGGTCCAACTGTCTGACGTCAACGATAACGTCCCAAAGTTCTCTAAAGCTGAATATGAAGTTGAAGTCTTGGAGTCCGAGTTAGTGGGTACCAGTTTGCTCACACTGTCAGCTGTAGACCCTGACGATGGCGCAAATGGGACCATTATCTACAGTATTGTCCAGCAAAGTCCATCATCAGAACCTGCAGTTTTTCAGTTGAATTCCTCCAGCGGGGTCCTGCTGCTGGCCCAGCCTCTGGACTACAGTGAGGTGAAGGTGTATAATCTAAAGGTTCAGGCCACTGATGGGGGGACTCCCTCTCTGGTGGGGAACAGCTCTGTATTGGTGAAGGTGAAAGACTTGAACAACAACCCACCAGAGTTCAGTAAGAAAAGCTACGATGTGGCTGTGCCTGAGAACCTGGCCAGCGGTGCATCCGTCCTGACCCTGGAGGTCTCTGACAAGGATGAAGTGAGTGGCATGTAGCCTGCAGGTCACATGGTTGTGTGTTTCTTAGCAGGTTTTGTGTGTACAGTATTGTTCTTGTTTGCGATGATGTGTTTGAATGTTTTGAATGTTTAAAATGTTTAATCTGTATCTTAATAACCAAACTAATGGGCAGATTCTAGGTTGTTACAAGGATGAATTTCCAGCACTGTGTGATAAGTGTTATCATACTTTTTAATGCCTCTGCAGCAGCATCGGAGGCGATGTGTTTTCAGGTTGTCCATTCGACTAAAAGCAGCATTTTTGTGAACGCGCTCTCTCAGGAACCCTCGAGGGGAATCCCTTCAAAAATGGCACAAACTTGGACTTGGACTCAAGGAGGAACCGATTAGATTTTGGCGCCCAAACTTCAAGGTCCCTCTGACCACAGACTTCCATTCCTCTTATCACACAAATGCCTTCAGGAAATGTCTTCAGAATTGGCACAAACATCTGTCAACACATGATCTGAGAAACAACCAAAAGAAACTTTAGTTTCATCGGAGTCCACTTGCAGTCATGGATGAACTGATTAGAATATTAGTCCGGACAGACATGCATGTAAACTGCAGTTTGAGTGGTCATTTTTATATTGTACATCATGCCTTGCACACTTGCAGCCTTCTTTCTTGGCACAGCACAAACTGCAAACCTGTACAAGAGAGTGAAACTTGAAATGTGTCATGTTACATACATGCGTCCGTCCGTGCATCCGTTCACACAACCAACACCCTGCAATAATCTCATGTGACATTTGGTGACTTGCAGAAGCACTTTACTTTCCTTCTCAACGTCAAAGTTTGGCATCAAAGATACATAATCATTTTTCAAATCACTGTTTATTATGTTTCCCATAAGGACGTGCTGTTATTTCAGTGATGATTAACTCGGACTGTGAGCACCCTTCAACCTTATCTCTTTCAGGGTGGATTCTCCAATGGTTACTTCCTCTACAACAGCGATACCTTTGACATTAACAAACAAGGCGTGGTCACATTGAAGACGGATGTCACCTTGGACAGAGAGATGAAGGACAGCTACATACTCCAGGTAAAAACATGACAAGATAATTAGGTTTTCTATTTCCTGTTTTAAGAAAAAGATCCACACATATTCCGTTTTTGTATCAAATTGTATTTTTAGTTATAATACGCCGCATTACTACACAAATGATATGAGCCTGGAGGGTGGGATATAAAATATGTTTCCTTTATTCTGCAAAGACCTTTCAAAGGACAAAGTACAGGCACGTGCACTGAAATAAAATAAATTAGGGGACACTCTGCTCCAATGCATTCTATAGATTAAATAACTTATCACGGTTGGTTTCTGACACATAGTCATAAAGTTGCACTTCCCTTTATTATGGCACTGACTGAATGTCAGGCCTTTTGCAAAGGCCATACGAAGAAAGGATGGAAAGAAAAGTAACTACGTAAACGGATCTTGTAAGAACTAAAGTCTACGTTTTCAATGTCTGTATTCAGGTCACGGCCGTGGATCAGGTCAGTGAAGGTCTTAATGCCACGGCTCAGATTAACATCACTGTCCTGGACTACAACGACAATGCCCCACAGTTCCCCACTATCCCCAACCCCCTGCCGATCCCTGAGGGCCACTACTCAGAGGAAACTCCAGGAGAAATTTTCACCATCAGGCCCACAGACGACGACTTGGGTGTTAACGGAGAGGTCGTCATCTCCCTCGCCTCCCCTCACCCACTCTTCAGAATCCGAGAGGTGAGACGAGGAGACGGGGTTGTGGACACGCGTTTTCGACTTGTGCCGTGTCAGTGCACAGGCTCTGAGATCATGTACTTTGTTGCAGGATTGGAAACTGCTGGCTGTCGGAGATCTGGATCGAGAGAGCAGAGAAACCTATGACCTGGTCATTAAGGCCTCAGACAAAGGAATTCCACAGAGACAGGTAAGAAACACCTGCAGTAAAGATGGAGGCAGCCCCTGCAAACACACAGGTGTCACATGCAAGTTGATATTTTAACATAAAAACTGTACCTGTAGCTGATGATGATTTTTTTTTATTGCTTATACTGTTGGTGCATTGCATAACTGATAAAGTAAGTTTTAATGATGCTCACATGAAGTTTTTAATAGTATAAAAAGACACTGGGTACCTGCACTGTTCAGTACACACAGCTCTGCCATGAATTCTACTGTTACAACGTTAGAATTTTTCTCCGTTTTGAGGTTGAAACTGTCAGAAAGGTGATAATTCTACTGTGTGTTTATTATTATTATTATTATTATTCTAGAGGTGGTTGTAATGTTTTGGCCGTCTCATTCATTTTATTAGGTGTGTCTAAACTTTACAAAAGATTTTAAAGACGATGTTCAAATGATGCAGAGCATTACAACCTAAATCCTATTTACTGAAAAATGTCTTTATTAAATCAAATGTGGGCATCAGAACTTCACCACGGTTACCGTCCTCCTCACTGACATCAACGATAACAGACCTGAGTTCAGCTCCAGCAGCTACGTCAGTAACGTCCTGCTGAAAGACGCCGAAAAGGGGAAGGTGCTGCTAGTGCTGTCTGCCACTGACAGAGATGCTGGGAACAACTCGCTCGTCACCTACAGGTCTGTTCAGCTCAGCTGAGCAAGTTAACAAACAAGTTTGAGTTTCTCAGCTTATCGGTGTTTAGAAAGTGAGGATGCACAATGTTAATGTAACTGATGTTTGTGGTTTGTTGTGGCTTTCAGCCAAATGATATGATAGTAAAACCTTCTTGGTTTGATGCTTCAGTAAGTTTTTTTTCATCTTCTATAGTTTCAGTTCAGGAAACTCTCCATATTTGGACCTAAACAGTGAGAGCGGAGCAGTGACTTTGACCTCTGACCTCGCTGATCTCACAGAGGACACAACACTGGAACTGACAGCGATGGCCAAAGACCACGGTCGGCCTCCTCTCAACTCCACAGGTCAGTCTGACAGAACCATGTGGTTTTCTCCTCAGTAATAACCTGCAGGTCTGTTCTCTGTTTAGAACATTTTCACTTGTTCAGCCTGTGTGTTACAAACACAAGCAGCAGAATTGAGCTTGACCCCTGTTATTTGCACTAAGCTTGTTTTCACACACCTGCCTGCAGCCTTAAAGGGCGACTTCAACGATTTTCAACTGGCTTTGTATGACTTGGTTTAGTTTAGTTTCTCTGCTTCCAGCTGAAAAGCTCCTCCAGAGGACGTCACTCGGAGGAGTTTTAGCATTAGGGGTTTAGATGATGTCGTCTGGAGGAGCTCTGGAAAAGCAGGTTGACCATGATTATAAACTCCCTACTAAGAGCAACGAGATGACATCATCTGAAGGTTCCTCCAAGTGATGCCTGCTGGAGGCGTTTTTCAGCTAGTAGAGATGTGTTGATATAGGAAAGTCAGAGGAAAGATTAATGGAATTTACAGTAGTCGCACCAGAACCAAAAGAAGCAAATTCTAAATCAGTGAAGGCGTCTTTTAATGTGAGTCCCACACAGCAGAAATACACTGAAAAGAATGAGTATTGACTTGCTTCTACCGGTTTTGACCATTTCCCATAGGAATCAGTTTGTTTTAGCAACATGTTGGTGCAATAAGATGCTGAAGGTGAAACAGACCCTTGTAAAACCTGTACAGAGTGAAAACAGAGTGAAAATGGATTCAAATCTGGCACAATTTACTAACTTGTGACTGCAGATGGTCCAGTGGTTTTCTTTAGTCATGGTGTGGATGTGCTGCTGGATAGAATCGATTACCAGATTAAAAGGTCTTCAATTCGCATGTGTGTCTCTGTCACAGCCCGCGTCCTCGTGAATCTGAGGCTCGTCAGTCTGGTGGAGGGCGTGGCCTTCCAGACCTCTTCCTACAACTTCAGCCTCCCTGAGAACCAGCCGACAGGAGCAACGGTGGGGACGGTCTGGGCTTCATCAGGAAGTAACATTTATGACGTCGCCTACACTCTGAAAACGCACACTGATCTGTTCTCCATTGACGCCAGCGGAGAAATCCTGACCAAAACCTCACTGGACAGAGAACAGCAGGAGTGGTACCTGCTAGAAGTGGAGGCAGAGGACACAAGGATCCCCCCTACGTCAGCCACTGCAGTGGTAAGACATAATAACCTGCTTAAAAAAAATTAAGCTCAGCAAAATCCTCCCATTTTTTGTAAATTTTTTTATGTATAACTTTCTGGAAAGCTTTACTTTGCATCTTGAAGCTGGCTGGGGCTTCAAACAAAGAATAACTTGAGTCTGTTTAGCTTCACCTCAAGTATTTTCAGGTATTATACCTGCATTTACAGAACTTGTGAATTTGACCCACTAGACCACATCTGGAAAACTTCTCATCCATCTCATGTGCACCAGAAGTCGTGAACCCTGGATAACCTTTACAGGGGGAAGTGGTTAAAAAACGGTCCAGCAAAAGACTAGATTCTAAATGGGGGCAGAAGGTGGAGTTCTTTCGAGTTTTTCTAACACTTTTGATCACAGTCCACGACTTACAGGTGAGCACAGCAAACTTACCGTGTACTTATTAGTGACAACAGAGTAACTCCACAGTACCTATAGATACACATTTGTTATTACATGATAACAATAAACAAACTTCGGGAAATAACTGGGGAACAAGATGAGGATTAAAAATACCTATAGTACAGTGCAGTGTAGTAAAAGGGTACATGTACAGTATAACTACTGTGTAATTACAGCTGTATAACAACAGGTAACAAAGGGGTTTAGATATAGTGATTTTTCGAGAAAATAAATAGCAATCATGATTTTATTATTGCCTGTAATTTTATTGCATGGAAAACCAATTTAAATCAGTTGAACTTATATGACCCTCCTCTGTAGTTAGACCTTAGTTACACTGTAAGTATTCGTATACTTACTTTTAAGTACTCCTACAAAATACTGCAGGTCTTTTTTTATTCCCAACTTGCTCCCGTTTTTGCCCAAAGTTTGTTTGTCTTCAAGCAACAACAAATATGCTTCATACGTACTGTGGACGTTGTTACCGTTGATACTAACAAGCGCACAGGGAGTTTGCTGTACTGTAAGTCTCGGGCTGTGATCTAAAGCCTTAAGGAGTTTTTTTTTTTTTTGGTCCAATGAACAGTTAATTATTTGATGCTTGTCCTGTTATTCAATAAATATACTTTGAGTAGATGCTTAAAGCTATGAAGGCAACTAAGATGGATAGATGAGCTCCAGTTATTACATATCAGGATGATATCAGTGACGATTAGTAACCAGGAACTTGTGACCAAAAAGGTTTATTCCTTTTCCAGGCATCGTCCACAAGTCCTTATAAACAGAGTCATTAAACCAATTTAAACCAATTTAATCTTTATGGCGCTGAGTCAAATGAATTTATAGCTTTCAGTGACCATGGTGTGGTCCGCTTTCACACGCTAAAGAATATTAGGACTGAACTTAGTTCTAAACAACAATTAACCCATTATGTTATAGAGGAAATAAATAGAAGAAACACTTTTTCCCCCAAATCTTTCTTTTTGTCCTGTAAGACACAAACACACACAGCACTGTAAACGTCACCTCTGTGGTGGAGGTTATACAAACTGTATGAATATTCTGGAGCCTGAAGTGATTCACAGAAATCCTCTTCTGTATCGTGACCCGTTTGTCTCTGTCTCAGGTGAAAGTTCAGGTGGAGGACGTGAATGAGTCTCCGCAGTTTGCCTCTGAGGTTTACAGGGCCTCAGTGTTCAGCATCGCCCCCTATAAAACCCCTGTCGTCTACGTGAAGGTAAACACACCCATCTGCCCTTGTTTTTCAGGAAATGCATTCATAGTTTTCATAAACTCTACAGTGTGTCAGATAAGGACAGAGACGTGCTCTGTCCTCTGCTCTGTCCTCTGGGCCGTGCGATAACAACAGTTGCTGCAGGCTGCACTTTGAACTGAAAACCACGCAGCAGGTTGTTCACACTGAATGATGTGGTTAATCTGTCAGTGAACAGATCACTGTGCACTGACAAGCATCAGCAGGGCACGTCATCGGGAATCTGGAAGGAACTTCGGCAGTGTCCAACGTGTCCAACATTTTCCATGTCCTGCCAATACAGGAGCTGTTGACAGCAGAGCTGACTGTTTAATGTGGATCTTCTCATTTTTCCATATTTAAACATGAAATTGACAACTTGAAGGTCAATGAAGGTTTTTATTCTCGAAACAGATGTTTTTATTGCCACAGTGAAACTTGGAAATGTTGCATATCTCTACTGAACATAATGTAGTTTTTAATAGTCTATGATACATTGATCTTACTTTAAGCTTTAAAAGCTTTATTCAGATTCCTCTAATGGGCCGTTTATTCCTGGTCTTACAGTGACTGAACGACGGGAATGAAAAGAAAACATCACAAAACAAAGAAATAAATCATGTTTTTATCTTATAAGATCTTTTTTTCTCCTCTGTGTCCAGGCCACAGACCCCGACGTCGGGGACGAGGGTCGGCTGGTCTACAGCCTCTCAGCAGAGAGTCCCTACTTCGATGTGGATCCGTCCTCAGGTCTGGTCTACGTGGTGTCAACAGCAGGTCTGGCTGCAAACACGGCTGCATTGGAGGTGAAGGCCACAGACCCTCGAGGGCTCAACGCCGTCACCAATGTGGAGGTGAGTGTGGAGTCAAAACAGCAGAAAAACTGATTTAGAGGGAATAAGCCTGACACTTTATCCTCATTCAGAGAGAGACTGACTGTTAATGTCTTCATTTTAATGCTGTGGTCTGCTTGTCTATTTAAATTAAAACATGCATATAGATTATTCATCCCATGATCATTTCACTGACACTGTGTAAAGCCACAGAATTGTTTAATTGTACACAGGGAGCTGATGATGCAGCCGATTCAAATTGGAGTAAAGTCAAATTCAGTCATTCTCACGGATGAGTTCAATGTTCTTTTCATAAAAATGATGTCTTACAAACCAAAAACACGACTTCCTCTGCTGTCAGGTGTCAGTGCAGGGCAGCGTGAGCAGCAGCGACGTAGTGATCATCTCCCTCAACCAGCCGGCCAACGTGGTGGAGAAGAAAGTCCGCGAGCTGGAGAAGTAACACCGCCCCAGTTCAGGATTCATTGTATTTTCAGGGTCATCGTTTCATGTTTATTAAACTGTTGTATCATCTTTTTCCCCCTCAGGTCTTTGGGAGCAGCCCTGGGCTGGACTGTGAACATCATCGAAGTATCGAGCTCTAACGGAGGAGATGCTGACTCCAGATCACTGAGGGCTGCTGCGAGGACTTTGGTGAGCTTCATCGCTGTTGATGGAGAAGAAGCGGTTTCCTCGGAAGAAGTCACAAAGTAAGAATGGGAGCTGCATGCTGTCAGTATACATCCATTCACCTCACAGAAACATGACCTCATTGCACTTATCAGGAAGCTGCAGAGCCAGTCAGCTGCTGTGACTGAAGGGCTGATCAAGGTGTTTGGGGAAGAGACTCGTTTCGACGTTCAGATAAAGCCACAGAGTCCCACGTCCAACCAGGCTGCAGTCATCGCTCTGGGCGTCCTGTTGGGCCTGAGCATCGTGGGATTGATCGTCACTGTTACGCTGATCATCAGGTGAGACAGAACCATTACAACTGTTAAACTCTGTTTGCAGCCTGTAACTGTCGCCCCCAAGTGGACAAAAGTCAACACGATGCAGATTTTATGAGTCATAGTTTGAACAAAAATGCATTAGATGTTCCTCAGATTTTTACTACTTCTTCCTTCCAGGGGTCACAGCAAATCATGTGCCTCCATCTAACCCTGTCGTCTGCGTCCTCTTCTCTCACGCAGTCCTGCACCTTCTTCACCTCTGCTCCCTGTAACCTCACCATTCCACCTGGGTCCCTCTCATTGACACACATGTATTCTGTCTTACTGCAGCTAAGCTTCATTCCTCTGTTTTCCAGAGCAGACCTCCACCTCTCTAGATTTTCCTCCACCTGCTCCCTGCTCTCACTACAAATCACAATCTCATCTGCAAACATCATAGTCCATGTCTAACCTCATCTGTCAAGCATGAAACCATATTGCTGTTCACAAATGTTCACCTCTGTCCTTAGCCGAGCTTCCACTACTCTTTCCCACAACTTCATTGTTTGGCTCATCAGCTTTATTCCTCTGTAGCTGCCACAGCTCTGATGGGGTGGCGTAGCGACCATAGGGTCAGGTTTGCGCCCCACTCTTCCCAGCCACATGTCAAAGTGTCCCTGGGCAAAACATTGAACCTCCACCCCCAGCCGCGCAGCTCTGGTCCCAAGCCCGGTAGAAATTGGGGAGGATAGTGTCAGGAAAGGTGTCTGGCATAAAAAAAAAAAAAAGTGCCAAACCGACTAAATGATCCGCTGTGGTGACTCTGATCTCGTAAGCTGAAAGGACAAAAAAAACAAACAAAACACATCTGTCCATCATCTGGACACGTCTCGTTCTTTAAAATCGGCACTAGTACGCTTCTTCATTCCTCCTGCATCCTCTCACTCTCCAAGATCTTCTTAAACTAGTCAGAAACTCCACTCTTCCTCCTCTTCAAAGAAGTTAGATTCTCTTGTTTAAATATCAGCAACCCGACACATTAAGTCCTGCTAAGATGATTAACTGTCAAACTTGTGTGTGTCCCCACATTGTGTCTCAGGTTTAAGAGGAAGGAGAAAAACCAAGATTCAGATAAGGAGCGTTTTAACATTGACCGAGCTGCAGAAGGATACACGTAAGTCCTTGGTACAAACTCTAAAACATTCTAGTTCTGCAGGTGACACGTCTTGTGTTATTAATGGAATTCTAATATCTACGTTTCAGGAACTGGTCTCGGAGCGTTTCAGAAACTACCAAAGAGGTGAACATAATCAATTATTCTTCTACAAAGTTTTCAAATGATTTTGTTTGCTTTGTCACATCAGACCTTTTCTCTAAAAGCACTTTGGGCCTCAGCTGTTGTTTGGAAATGTTTTCTATGAATGAAGACTTGTTTTGTGTTTCAGGGACAGATGAGACCAGGGGATGAGCCACAGAGGACGGACAGAGAGACTAATGACAGTGTGAGAATTAAAGGAAACAGAAATGCTGACACTAACAGAAGCTGCACTTCCTCCCTCTGATCTATAAACTACTACTGAACTCAAATTAAATTAGTAAATGTAATCGGTTGTTTTTTTTCGTGTCTCACAAAATAGTAATTTTAAATAATTGTATAATTTATTTCTTGTCAAAATGTGTTACTTTATCAAAACATCTGTTTCCATTACTTTCTCACCAGAATTATTAAATGTTTCTTTCCTGAAAACATCTGTACACTTTTATTTAAAAGATTTCAGATTTGCCAGACATTCATCACCTTTGTGAATCAGCAGAACAGTGTGAAACAAACAGCCAAAGGTTCCAAACAGATCAGGTTCCGATCTATTTTTAATTCAGATTTCAATTGAAAATGTTCCAAACATTGTCAGGATTAAGTGACAATAACTGCAAAGCTTTTTATTGATCCATAGTTTCATTTTCATTAACTGGGAGCAATAAATTAAATTCAGCACAACTTTATTTCTCTACTCTCACTTAACTCAGTTTTGTTTACAGACTCTCTTTTTCTTACTTGTCTTTAACACATTGTATTTGCAAACAATGTAAATAGTTCGGAGAAATTAAACTGGCAAAACCATTTCTTGTGAATCTGTAACAAAATGCACATAAATTGTACGATACATTTTGTGGATAATAAAGTATGAAATAGAAACTGATCAGTGATAAGATTGTTCTAGAGTCACACGGTTTTAAAATAGAAATGTTAATTTCAGAAGGCTACAACTGCAGAATCTCACATCAATGACATGTTTGTGACCTGTGTCATTTTTAATAGAAAATGCAAAGAAGCCAGTGGTGTTTCACAAAGCTTTTAATTTAGTTTTTACACATTTTCCATGTTTTAACATTTATAGGAGCTTGTAGATATATTGTTTCAACTGGTCATTGTTCAGTATAATCATGTTTTTGGTGTAAAATAATAAAATAGCAAAACTGTGAGTCATCCCTGAACATAAAAACATGCCACACAACCCCTGGTCTTCACCTCAAGTGTAATCAGTAAAGAAGCACCTGTGAGCATGGAGGGACTCTGGGTCACTACAGTGTGGGATGGTCTGCTGTTAAACAACAACTGACCTTGGAGCAGTTCTACAAACACCTCAAGATAAAACATGTATATGACACAAAGTTTGAACAACATTTTAAACATCAACTATTATAACTAGTTAAAACATAAAAAGTAACATTTAATCATACTTAGTTTTCCTACACACAAAGTTACCCACCACAGCCCTGTATTCAGACTTGTCACGCTTACTGATACATCCAAATATGGCAGAGTCATCAGAAACCTTCTGAAGGTGGCAGGACTCTGGTGCCACTGATCAGTAGTCTGTGACAACCCTTGGACGTGGTGTCTTCAGCACTGGCATAATGGAGGACGTCACCCAAAGCTCTGGAACCCAAAGGAGACTCAGGCTCATGCTGAAGACATGGTGAAACACTTTACAGGGCTGAGCAGCACAAGCTTTCAGAATCCATGGGCTGACGCCATCTGGGCAAGCAGCTTGCTACTGGGGAGTTTTCTCAGCTGTCTTCTCACATGAGAGTAAACCAAATAAAGTTTAATATCCTATAACATCTAAAGAAACATGTTCCCCATATTTCCCCTCCTGTGTCAAACGGGCTACTTAGTAAAGTCCAGGCCCAGTACAAAGTATTTAAAGTAAGGGCCTCAATCCAATGTCTTATTTGGATGGCCAACACCCCCAGACCAGAATGGTAACTCAAGAAAAATAGAAATTAAATTAATACAACTAACACTTAATAGCAAATGTTATGCCCCTGGTCTTGGGGAATCTAGACATAACACGATATGTGCCACCACTGCTTTCATTCCCAATCAAAACCAGACCAATTGTTGTAAACGGTAGCTATTTTATTCACTTCGGACGTGAGCAATGCCCAAAACAACAAACAAAAACTCTAACACCATCCCTGTCTGACCTAAACAACCAAATAAATACAAAACAAATGACAGGGTCTCTAACCTGAACTCCTCACCCAAAACAGGAGAAAAGGTAGTAACAAAAAGGGCTTCTCACTCCTGCTGTGGCTACCTGGTGCTCAATATGTACAATGAGTTAAATTTACAACTTTTACAGAAATCCCAACTCTCAAAAAAAAGTGCGGAGCTCCCTGTAAGTCCAGTTGAGAGTCGTGTACAGAATGCTGGGTTGGTTGGGAGTGAAAGAGGTGGACCAGCTAGGGCTGCTGTCATGTGTTATAAATGGAGAAGGACGCTCCATCCTGTCCAATCAGGTGGCGACAATGAGTTTGAATGGACCAATCCGTGCCGACCACCTGTGGCTCACAAAAACACAGGAGGAGGAGAAAAAGACAACATAACAATAACACACATAATGACTCGGGTCATAACACAAGAAACTAAACTTAAGGTAAAAGTTAAGTGAAAACATTACCAAACAAACTCAGGTTGTGGCCATCACAGTCTCTAATGGTTGCACCTATTTTAGCAGCCCCTGACTGGCCATGGGGTCCCAAGCCATTGCCTGCCTTGCCTACTGGCAAGGAGCACCTGCATCTGTCATCAATTTAAATCAGACATTAACCGTACTGATCATTTATCTGAGCAGCTGTTTGACATTTTAAGCAGCAAATAATTAGTTTAAAGGTGCTTTAGTCTGTGGGGAAATAATCCACGAGGTAGTTGTTGCTGATGTAGTCAGAAAGAAGGAAAACAGGTGGACAACTGTACTTGGACAGCCTTCCTAGGTATATTTTGTATGTGTGGGGAAACACAGAGGACAAATGAGAGGACAGGAACAGCCAAAATCTGCGCCCTGCTCACAACACATCACCTCTTTTTCAGTACTTCACAGTAACAAATAGTACCAGTGTACTTTGCTACCAAAATACACACCTGCTACCTAAAATTCGTACCAGTTGGCAGGTATCGAACATTGCACATCCTTACTGACAGGAGTCTTTCTGCTACACAGAGACACTGAGGAACCAAATGACCACAACTTAAACCCAGGATAAAGAGGTTCAGTGAATGTGGTGTTGAAGGTGTGGAGGTGGATCAGTGCATCACAGAAGACTCTGTAGAAGGACAGAGAGCCAGCAGGACAGTCCACAAACACTCCTACTCTGTGAGAGACTGGGGACGAGGAGATGCATATTTTTCTGTTGTTGTGCCAGACAGAGTAACCACCATTACAGCAACTTAAACTCCAGGATTGATCATTGTATCCAAAAACACAGTCTTTAATGTCTCCTGTCCTTCTGATTCCTCTGTAACTCACTGCTATATCAACCACCCCCTTCCACTCCACCTCCCAGTAACAGCGACCAGTCAGACCATCACTAAACAGCAGCTGCACAAACTGGTCAAATCTGTCTGGATGATCAGGATATGATTGAAGCTCCTTCAGATATGTCACCTTCCTGTTGTTGTCAGACAGTTGTAGTTTCCTGTTCACTGTGTTTGTGTCGATTTTGAGTTGACAGAAATCTGATGGAGAGAACAAAACACAAACAGCTGCAGTTATTAATCCATCTGACACTTTGATGATGTGAATGAGTGATGTGACAGTTGTGGTTGAATGTTGCTGCTTTGTTTCCATCAATCTCCTTAAAAACACACTTACACTTCCTCACACCTGGTCTCAGCCATCGTTGTCCACTAGGCTCCACCCTGAAAGAGAGGGGGGGTCAGAGCAGCACATTCTCTGTCAGCATGCACACATGGACATTACATGGCTCTCAGACACACACTGATCTATTGTTCTGTAATAACTGAGGCTTGTATAAAAAGGAATTTGACTCCTTATCTTGTACTGATAACAGAGCAGGGAGGTGATATCACTTCTCTAAAAAGAATTTAAAACAGGAGACACACAGAACAACAACGTGCTGTTTGAAATTTGCTGGTTTACAACATGGAGAAGTTCTTTTATTTTCTGTTTCTATAGTGTTGCTTGCCTCCTAACCACTCATTTGATCCATGAGCAGCACTGCACTCTGCTGCTGAAAAGAAGTGGAACAAGTCCTAAACCCCGTCCACTCTGGCTACATATCAGCCACACTTTGGTTTTTGTCACCAAGAAATAAAACAACATAGTAATATTTTTTTTTTCTTTTCTGCTCAGTTCACAGAATGTATTGGAACAGAGTATAGCAGAAAGCTATAATACATAGTTAAGTTATAATTACAGTAAAATTGAACAGAGATCTGTGATTGTAAAATATTTCCAGCTAGTCTCCTTTTATCTCTCCATACCTGAGAGTCTCCAGTCTGCAGTTTGTATCCTCTAGTAAAACAGACAGCTGTTTTTTTCCTGAATCTCCTGGATGATTGTAGCTCAGGTCCAGCTCTCTCAAATATAAGGGGTTAAAGCTCAGAGCAAAATGCAAAGAGTCACATCCTTTCTTTGTGATCAGACAGCCTGACAGTCTGTAGACACACAAAACAACACACAGGAACCATCTGTGAACACTTGGAATATTTGATGCTGTTTGGCTCCATTTTGATCCAGGTAACTGTACATGGATATCCATTAAACATCATGTGTAAATGTAATAATTTATTTATGTCAGTAAAAATCATATCAATCAATCAATCAAAAAAAAAGTAAAATCATTCACTTTTCATCCACTAATGTAGAATAAAATCCGTTGAAAATGTTGATGTATCCTGACCTGAGTGTTTCCAGTTTGCATAATGAAGTCTCCAGTCCAACAGACAGCAGGTCCACACCTGAATCCTCCAGCTCGTTGTCATTCAGGTCCAGTTCTCTCAGACTAGAGGACTGGGAGCTGAGAACTGAGGACAGAGCTTTGCAGCTTCTCTCTGAGAGGTTACAGCTACTCAGTCTGAAAGACAATATTAAAAACAAGAATATTTGAGTTCAATTTGAATGGAATTTTACAGAAATATATTGATGACAATAATCAAAAGTAAATAACCCATTTTGAGCATCATCTTTTTGTTAGTTTTGTTTGACGTGTGCTTTTTAAACAGCTTCTTTCATACATTAACTCCGGACAATGTTCTGTGTTGTTGATTCACACATTGTTCTCACTAAAGAAACTTTGCTTGATTACAGTGAGGGGTCAGTGTATCCAGGAGACTGGCTCATTAAATTAAATTAGGATCCAGGAAAGATGTAAATACACTGAAGCTGTACATCCAAAAAAAAAAAAAAAAAGAAAAAAAAAGGGAAGCCATGAGAGTCACCTGATGGACATTTCATAAACATAAACCTCAGATTGGCTGAAATACTCACTGTTCTTTTTAAATATAATGACAGTGTTGATTCTTGTCATTTAAATCGAAATATAAATGTTGAAATTTACATAAGACAGTAACTAGATGTGAATTTCCTTGATTTTATTAGTAATATTTGTAAATGTTGCATATTATAGTTATTTTCAATTCAACTTTATTTATATAGCGCCAATTCACAACAAAGTCACCTCAGGGCACTTTACAGAATAAAGTCAAGACTATAAAGATGTATAGAGAAAACCCAACAATTCCCCCTGGAGCAAGCTCTAAGCAACAGTGGAGGAAAAACTCCCTTTAACGGAAGAAACCTGCAGCAGAACCAGGCTCAGGGTGAGCAGCCATCTGCCTTGATTGGTTGGGGTGAGTGGAAAGTGGAGAGAGAAAAGAAAAGAGCAACAACACATCTGGCAGGTTGGTTTGACCAGTAGCTGCACACTGGCAGACACATGGCTTCAAAGCCGGGGACACCTGCAGAAAGGGACAGAGAGAGGGAGACAGAGAAGGACAAAGACAACTACGGGAGAGAAGACACAGAGTTAATGACATACAGTGGTGAGAGGAGAGAGTGAAAGGAGTTCAGTGCATCAGGGGGTGGGTCCCCCAGCAGTCTAAGCCTATAGCAGCATAACTATAACTAACTATAAGCTTTATTAAAGAGGACGGTTTTAAGCCTGGACTTAAAAGTAGAGAGGGTGTCTGCTTCCCGAATCTGAACTGGGAGCTGGTTCCACAAGAGAGGAGCTTGATAGCTAAAGGCTCTACCTCCAATTCTACTTTTGGAAATTCTGGGAACCACAAGTAGGCCTGCATTCTGAGAGCAAAGTGGTCTACTGGGATGATATGGTGCTATGAGATCTTCTATATATGATGGAGCCTGAACATTCAGAGCTTAATATGTAAGAAATGATTAACTTGAGACACAACCTGAGAGTTTCCAGAGTACAGTGGGGACTCTTCAGTCCAACAGACAGCAGGTCCACACCTGAATCCTGAAGTTTGTTGTTACTCAGGTCCAGTTCTCTCAGACTAGAGGACTGGGAGCTGAGAACCGAGGACAGAGCTTCACAGCTTTTCACTGAGAGGTTACAGCTACTCAGTCTGGAGAGAAGTAAAAAGTTGTTCCATTTATGTTACTAGCAAGGTCTTCATACAATGACAAACACACTGAACTATCTACATACTTACACAGCTTTGTTGGAGGCTTTAAGCACTGGCAGTAGCCTCAGAAGAGCCACTTCTGAAGCAGAGTATTTCTTCAAATTAAACACATCCAGATCTTCTGATGACAGTAAGATGAAGACCAGAGCTGACCACTGAGCAGGAGACAGCTTATCTGTGGAGAGACTTCCTGTTCTCAAGGAACGTTGGATCTCCTCAACTACAGAACGATCATTCAGTTCATTCAGACAGTGGAACAAGATGATGCTTTGCTCTGCAGAGGGATTCACTTCAATCTTCTTCTTGATGTACTCTGCAATTTTCTTATTAGTCTCTGAGTTACTTCCTGTCTGTGTCATCAGGCCTTGCAGATGTTTCTGATTGGTCTGAAGTGAAAGACCCAGGAGGAAGCGGAGGAATAAGTCCAGGTGTCCATTTGGACTCAACAAGGCCATGTCCACAGCACTCCTGTAGTAGTTTATTACTACAGATTCATGTTCAGCAAATTGTTCTTCTGTCAGCACATTGAATCCACAGCTGAGGAAAGTCAGATGGACATGAAGAGCAGCCAGAAACTCGTGAACACTCAGATGGATGAAGCAGAACACCTTGTCCTGGTACAGTCCTCTCTCCTCTTTAAAGATCTGTGTGAACACTCCTGAGTACACTGAGGCTGCTCTGATATCGATGCCACACTCTGTCAGGTCTGATTCATAGAAGATCAGGTTTCCTTTTGGCAGCTGCTCAAGAGCCAGTTTTCCCAGAGACTCAATCATCTCCCTGTTTTCTGAACTCCAGTGTGGATCTGTCTCAGCTCCTCCATCATACTTGATGTTCTTCATTTTGGTGTGAACCACCAGGAAGTGGATGTACATCTCAGTCAGGGTCTTGGGCAGCTCTCCTCCCTCTCCTGTTTTCAACACATCCTCCAGAACTGTAGCAGTGATCCAGCAGAAGACTGGGATGTGGCACATGATGTGGAGGCTTCGTGATGTCTTGATGTGGGAGATGATTCTGTTGGCCTGCTCCTCATCTCTGAATCTCTTCCTGAAGTACTCCTCCTTCTGTGGGTCAGTGAACCCTCTGACCTCTGTCACCATGTCAACACACTCAGGAGGGATCTGATTGGCTGCTGCAGGTCGTGTGGTTATCCAGAGGCGAGCAGAGGGAAGCAGGTTCCCCCTGATGAGGTTTGTCAGCAGCACATCCACTGTGGTGGACTCTGTAACATCAGTCAGGATCTCATTGTTGTGGAAGTCCAGAGAAAGTCGACACTCATCCAGACCGTCAAAGATGAACACAACCTGAAAATCTTCAAACCTGCTGATTTCTTTGGTTTCAGGAAAGAAGAGATGAACAAGTTCCACCAAGCTGAACTTTTTCTCTTTCAGCACATTCAGCTCTCTGAAAGTGAAGGGAAATATGAACTGTATGTCCTGGTTGGCTTTGTCTTCAGCCCAGTCCAGAGTCAATTTCTGTGTTAGGATTGTTTTCCCAATGCCAGCCACTCCCTTTGTCATCACTGTTCTGATTGGTTCATCTCTTCCAGGTGAGGCTTTAAAGATGTCTTCTTGTCTGATGGTTGTTTCTGGTCTGACTGGTTTCCTGGATGCTGTTTCAATCTGTCTGACCTCATGTTCATCATTGACCTTTCCAGTCCCTCCCTCTGTGATGTAGAGCTCTGTGTAGATCTGATTCAGAAGGGTTGGGTTTCCTGCTTTAGCGATGCCTTCAAACACACACTGGAACTTCTTCTTCAGGTTCGACTTGAATGAATGCTGACAAATTCCTGCAGTAGTTCATGAATAAAATCAAATTAAATTATGTTAGTAATTAAACTGTAAAGGTGACATGTGAGAGCTGACGTAGTGCAACAAAGCTGCCGAAACTAAAACCATGGACAATGTAGTCAGAACATTTGCAACTGGAATATTTTTCTGAAAGAATTGCAAGGGTGCCGATATTTTTGGCTACGACTGTATATGCTATGTATCTTCTATCTATGTGGGATTTATGCTCGTTTTTGTTCAAGTTTTGTTGACTCTGACAGTGTCCTGCAATGCTTGGCCTGCTGGTCTTGGAAATCTTCATTGACCCTGTTTGAACAGTGATTATCTCTTATAACTGATCTGGTGCCCTATAACGAGGATAAATTAAATATATTAAATGAGTATGTTTGCATCATTATTGTGATGCTCCAGTGCAAGGCCTGTTATCAGTATTCATACTATGGTATCAGTATCATACTGATAACTCCATACTGCTACACTACATGTCAGTTTCAAAGAGGGACAAGCCCTCCACCTATAAAAACGGGGCGACACAGCACATGCGACAATTCAGGAGGTAGGCGTGGCCTCGGTGGCCACTCTCCTCAGCCTCTTCTCTCTCCAACCACTTTAATAGTGGGAGACTCCATTGTCAAGAACATTAGATTTTTCAATGTAGCTACTCATTGTTACCCAAAAGCCAGAGTCCCGGTCATTTTTCATAATCTCCCTGAATTACACACTCTCCCATCCTCAATCATTTAAGTGATTGTCCCTTTGAGGTCACGTGACACTTCCTGTCAACAATCTGAGCTGACATAAAAGGGATTTTAATGACATGTTCACCTTTCTCAGTACCTGTGGTAAGTCTGTCATTATTTCAGGCCCTATTCCCATATTAAATATCAGAATAGGGCGTTTCTGCAAAATCCTCAGCCTCCACACTTGGCTCCAGTCTAATTGTAGGTCTCAAGATTTTATTTACATTGACAATTTTAATCTCTTCTGGGGCAGATCCTCCTTCCTCAGGAGTGATGGGATAATATTCTGTGGGACTGATGCACTGGGTGGGTATATCATTAAACTGGTTTGCTTCATATTTGTGTCATAGGAAATCTTGTGTCTCCATTGACAATAAAATGTCATCCCCCTCCCCCTCTGAGTATGGTGTTCCCCAAGGATTGATACTTGGCCCAATGCGTTTTCAGACGAGACTTCCTCTCTCGTGATGTCATACCAGGCCAAGCTAGAAGAGGAGATGACAGCTTTCTGGAATGAGCTAGATGGTTAAATCTCCCTACCCTGTTGACCAAAGAAAACCAGGATCTTCTCCATTTCACCTAAGGGCATTTTTGGGGCTGCTGTCACATCAACGCAGAGGAGATGCAAAGAGAAGAAACGGGATGACCAAGAAATTATCTGCCGAGAAAATATCTCATTGCCACTCAGCACCAAGCATTCACACAGGCTATGGCGCAACCACTTTCCAGCTTCAGAATCCCTAGGAAGCCTAAACCTCAGGTGACCCAGGCAGCTGATCTGGCTCCACAGAGAGCACCAGCTCCGAAAGGTCCGTGACAGAAAAGCCTTAATCTCAGCATCTAGTTCCAGGTCTGTGCACATGTCTGACCACACACACACACACACACACACACGCCTACAAAGTAAAGAGGTCACAGAGGAGCAGACAGGAGGAACGTGCTTCTGGTTCCATTCATACAAAATCCATATTTATTTGTGGTTTACAACATAACTTGCTGCACATTCAGAAAACGTTTTATTTTTCTGATTTGCTGCTTTGTTCTCACCAGTACCACTCTCTCTCTTCATTCACTCATTTTCTTACTGACTCTTACTCGGGCCAGTATTTAACCAGGTGTATTTTATTTGTACAGTAAATCTTTGTTAGTTTTCCATTTGTTTCTTTTGACATCTATTTTATCTGTGTGTATATTTAACTCCAGCAGCAGCAGTGGAAAGAAGGAGGATGAAGTTTTATTATGACAGTAATCATGTTAGTGCTAATGTGTTCCTGCCCAACACAGCACAAACATGGACAGAAAGGGAAGAGTTTGAGGTTAGTTCCTGCCTCTGAACTTCATCTTAATCTGTGTAAATCATTTCTTTGACACATCAGCAAGTATCCAGATTCTCCATCATGGTAAATGTTTATGTAAATCCTCTTACCTCTCTGCAGACAGTCAGCCAGCTCCTGCTGCTTCATTCTCCTAAGGAAGTTTAGTATGATCTTCAGAAATGACTCGCTGCTGCTCTTCTGCTCTCCATCTTCACCATCCAACACATCCTCACTGTCCCTCTGAGTATCTGAGTATTCTTGGTCATCTATTCTCAGAATGTTCTGGATCTTCTTCAGCTCCTTCTTCACAAAAGTGATAATGTTCTGCTCCAGCAGCTGGAACAGAAAACTATATGAATACTATAAACATCAGGTCCATGTTGGACAGACTGACAATCCACTGATCTAAAAAGTGCAGAATGGACATTACTGTGAACAGAAGAGATGGAAAAGTACGAGCTGTACATGTACAGACCTTAAATAAGGAGTCCAGGTTTGTTCGATGCTGTTTGGCAGACTGACCAATGGGAACTTCTGAACTCTCCTGCTCAACTCTGTGAGGAAATCATGACAGTCATCATTACAAATGCAGCTGAATCGTTTTTGTATAGAATTGTGGCCCATGTATCAAGATATGTATTGAATAGTTTGAATTCAAACCCATAACTACAGTGGAATGTTTAGAAAAGCTATTATCATTTTGCCAATATTCAGACTTATTTAAACATTAGCTGCTATGATGTTCCATTCAAACAGTGCAAACCAGTAAGCGAGAGCTTGTTGCTCCCAGTGTAAATGCTGCTGAGAGAGAAGAAGTTTTACAAACTGGAGACCTCATTACAAAGAATCAGATACAAAGATATTAGGATGTTTATCTAATGAGTTTTAAACCCTTACTCATGAAAAACACTGCAAGATTCATCTGTTAAGGATGTAGAACTTTTCTCTAACAGGTCCTGGTTCCTGGATGTTCCACTAGTTTCTGGCTCCTTCAGTTTTTTCCTGAAGGACAGAAAATAATTTGCATTGTACTAAGTAAATTAAAAGAAATGAAAGTAAGTTAGGCAAAAGAATCAACTTTGTTCTAAGAGCAAAACATCACAAAGTGCTTCACAATAACGACATTCAAAAAACAAGTATATAGTACATATGTGCTTCGTTCACATATCACCTGTAATTAGATCATTGCTTTTTACAGCTCACCTCTTTGCAGCACGTGGTTGCTGTCCTTTAAAATTAATCCAACCATCTTTTGACTGGGTAGTCTGATAAGACACACAGCTGGCTTCAGGTTCAGGTCCTGCAGACCTTTTGGACACAGAAGACAAATGGTATGAGAGAGGAACACGTAAAGCCACATATGTTCACTTTAGCCTCTTTCACACATGTGCTGGAATCCTGATATTCTCCACGTTTTACCCAGAGGCAGTTTATGTGAGAATGCAAATGTCCGACTGAGACACTTTAGAGTTTAGCCAGACTTTGTATCCTGTGAGCCCCCTAGTCCAAACCCCCTTTCCACCTAGTTTGACTATTCAGGCCAGGTGAGAAACAAAGCACCACCCTGAAGGATATAACTGGGTCCCCTGACCAACTTCCCTCAGACTGAAGAAGCTACTTGGATAAGGAGCAAAACTTTAACCACTAAGAAGAAAGAAGCCCAGGTGACAACTCAGCCATGAAGGAGAAAGGCAAACCTCACCCTGCTGTGCACATATGTGCTTTGTTCACATACCACCTGTAATTAGATCATTGTTTTTTACAGCTCACCTCTTTGCAGCACGTGGTTGCTGTCCTTTAAAATTAATCCAACCATCTTTTGACTGGGTAGTCTGATAAGACACACAGCTGGCTTCAGGTTCAGGTCCTGCAGACCTTTTGGACACAGAAGACAAATGGTATGGGAGAGGAACACGTAAAGCCACATATGTTCACTTTAGCCTCTTTCACACATGTGCTGGTGAGAAACAAAGCACCACCCTGAAGGATATAACTGGGTGCCCTGACCAACTTCCCTCAGACTGGAGAAGCTACTTGGATAAGGAGAAAACTTTAACCACTAAGAAGAAAGAAGCCCAGGTTACATAACTCAGCCATGAAGGAGAAATGCAAACTTCACCCTGCTGTGCACAAATGTGCTTTGTTCACATATCACCTGTAATAAGATCATTGTTTTTTACAGCTCACCTGCTTGCAGCACGTGGTTGCTGTGCTTTAAAATTAGTGAAATCATCTTTTGACTGGGGAGTCTGGCAACACACACAGCTGGCTTCAGGTTCAGGTCCTGCAGACCTTTTGGACACAGAAGACAAATGGTATCAGAGAGGAACATGTAAAGCCACATGTGTTCACTTTAGCCTCTTTCACACGTGCTGGAATCCTGATATTCTCCACGATTTACCCAGGGAACCTTTGTTTCATGTCATACCTCTCTGTCTGCACCCTGGTTACTGGTCTCTACTACACAAAATATAAAATATTACACGATTATACTGTTAAAGGTGCCAAATACATTCATAAAAAGAAAATATCCTGTCAAACAGTAAAAATATTTCAACAACTAGTAAGTTTTAACAAAGTAACTGAAACATTTTGAAGCAGCACAACTGCCCTTTAAAGTGCATTTAATCCCATTTTGAAAACTTCAAGTTTTAAGGTGCATTAAAATCTGCCTCCCTTAATGAAACAGAAGTCAGCAACATTACAATGCGAGTAACAGCTCACCTGTTTGCAACAACATCAGGTAAACCATTATTCTTAGAGAATCTGCAGCCAGGTTCAGGTCCAACAGAGTCTTGTCTCTCATCCATCCTGATAGAGAGGAGGACACCAGACATGTCATAGAACTTCTCTCAATAAATAACTTCTTAAATATTATGTTAATGAATGGTTACCTCTTTCCAGCAGAGGGTTTTCATCCAGTTGACCAGTCGCTCTTAGAAGACCGGAAAAGTCTGGAATCAGACTATGGGATGTGCAGCTTCTCTGGTCGTGAACACAACACAGGGGTCAGAGTGAATAATAATGGTGGAGCGATTGTTGGTGCTGAGCTGTGACATGGAGAAGAGACATGGACAGTTAAAGATCTATCAAGAAGACCTATTTATTGAGCTCTAACAAAGATAAAGTTAAAGCACTTTAGTTTCTTTTGAAAGATTATTATTAGTGTAATGTTATGTCTTAGTTTGATGGTAATGATGTCTTCAGATAGATTAGATGCTTACATCTCTATATATAAATGCTATATAGATACTTTAGTCCTACGGGGACATGTTGGGGTTGCAGAAGCTATTTCCATCAGGAAGAAATAATGATAATAACACTCATCTCCAGCTAAGTCCTGCATTCAGTTTTACTTCAGTCCACAAGTAGTCAACTCAAAGCAGTGTAAGACAGAAAAGACAAAATGCAAACACCTGTACACAACTTCACACTATAAGACTTTGTAATAGTACCTGTAAGCACACGAGATGAATAATACTTTGAATATAGATTAGGTTTTGTAATAATAAATCAAGCTTTTTAAATTGCTGGACACTATTACTGTTTTAAATATGTGAATATTTCTCACCTTTAAACTAAAATCTGGCCTAAGGCCACAAAAACAAAGAAGGAAATAGGCCCAACTCGTATGATCCAGGAAGTTTTTACCACGTGAAGTCACAGAAGCTGACGAACATTAAAAATCCTCCAATTGTTCCAAGTCCAGACTCAAAATATATTCAAACATTCATTTTTAAGTAAAAGCGTTTTTAACGAGCACGGCAGATTGCGGTCTCTGGCCCCACCCAAGACAGCGGATTGTCCGTCTGTTTAAAGGTAGGAATCCGTAAGCTTAAACAATCCAGCAACAGATTCCTACTGTAACTAAACTAACCACGACAATGTTAATTAGTGAAAAATCTCCGTTAATGTCGCGAGTCACATAATTACTGTCACAAAGAAGGAGGTTTGGACCAAGAAAATATTCTGCGTCACAGTGTGAATGAAAGTGAAACTGTATTTGGTTACGTGACAGGGTGGTACAGTCCAGTGCAAGGTCCACAATAGTGATGTGTCATGAGCAAAAGATGCGGATCTGAGAGCCGATGCTTTGTAGTGAAGAGCCGGCTCCCAGTTTTTTTCCTTTCGCTGCTTACCTCAGTGCTCAGCCTGAGCTCTGCTAAAGGCAGAACTTTGTTTTGATTGGTCAGCAATGGCATCGCAGCCAATCAGATGTGAGGATTAGTGATGGGCGGCTCGATACCAAAAAAAAATCGATATTTCGATTTTGACGGCCAATTTTTACATATCGATTCTCAAGTTAAAATATCGATATTTTTTGTTTATTTATTCATATTTTCTCTGCAGTCATATCCGAATGTTTTCTGCTCCTTCTACATTAATTTGTATATTATTTGTGATGCACCGCATAGGAACTACTTTTCTTTCCGCCGATCCGCCCCATGATCCACAATCTTCAACTAAACTTCTTCGACACGTGCTCGGCCGCCTGGCGGCTCCGCCTCCAAACACAGGCAGCATTTCGGAGCGAAATGTATCATTTTTATTCACGGACTATTTCGCTACGAACGTTCTGTTTCCAGAGAATTATAGAAATAGGCAAAGTGTGTCTAATCTATAATTGGTTTTAAACAAAGGGAAGGAAATACAGATGGGTATATAAGACATACATGTAGATGAGGGCGAGTCATGGATATCAAGTGACATAAGCTGTTCACCTGATAAAGAAAGTGTCATGCTGTTGTCATGGAGATAAGTCAGAACGTTAATACGTTTTATTTAAAATAATGAAAATGTTAAAAATGCCAATAGGTTGAACAATGATTTTGCTGTCGTTTTAATGTTTTTAATTATTCCCTGTAAGGGCTCACGTGATTGTGTTTCATCGTGATCAGATGACAGAATTAACATAACACTCTGGATATCGGATCGGATCGATATCGCGATCAATGATTTTGCTGTCGTTTTAATGTTTTTAATTATTCCCTGTAAGGGCTCACGTGATTGTGTTTCATCGTGATCAGATGACAGAATTAACATAGCACTCTGGATATCGGATCGGATCGATATCGCGATACTAGCCAAGCTATTACTTGGTATCGGATCGAATCTGAAATCACTGGTATCGCCCATCACTAGTGAGGATATGGGATCATACCATTATGTAAAAACAGAGAGTCGGGTGCTGAGAAGTGGAGCAGCGATTCACTGCAAGTTAACTGTCAGATAGCGGTGAGCAGACTGTGTACTGTTGGCATAATTGAAACTATGAGTGACACCCGAAAGAGAAGCCGCATCTGGCTCCAGTTTAAAGACAATGGAAACACCAAAGCAGAGTGTGTTCACTGCAAGATGAAAATTACTTTAAGAGCAGGTTCCACCACAAACCTGCATAGACATATGAGAACTGTCCATCCTACAGTGCAGTTAGAGGAGAGAGGGAAAGCTGCCACACATCTACAGATCCTGGTGTGTCTCATCCCAAAAAAAACAGCAAGTGCAGCAGCATCTACAGGCTTCCCCACACATGCAGGTATAACCTCTCCTACTGCAACTCCAAGAAAATAAGCCAGTTTGTACCCAAAGTGATGATCCCATCCAAACAGCACAGCATTGATGAAGAGTTGGCTAAAATGATAGCTACTGATTTCCAACCCTTTTCCATTGTGGAGGACAGAGGTTTTAAAAGTTTTGTCAAAACTTTAAATCCCACATTCTCTACCCAGTAGAAAAACATTGTCCCAAACAACAATACCTAAACTATATGACAAAGAAGACGCATTATGGCAAGAAAGGGTGAAAAAAGCTCCATCAGTTTGCCTGACAACTGACTGCTGGACCTCCAGAACCACATGGTCTTTCATGGCTGTCACTTGGCATTTCATTGAAAATTACAAGATGACATCTTGTCTTCTGGACTGATTTGAGTTCACAGACAGACACTGCAGAAAACCTGGCAGAGGAGCTAGTAAGAGTGTCAAGTAGAGGAGAAAGTGGTGCTGTGTGAGCAACTGTGCTCTGTGGACTTATTTGCTGTTTTGTTGTTAATTTGTGCAATAAAATGTTTGATTAAATAATAAACAAAAAATGGTTTTGTAACAGAATAAATGCACAAAATCAGGCAATTATAAGGATTCTCACAAAAACACTGCACATGAAAAGGTTTTCAACAAACAAACCATGAGGTTTTGCAAAGCTATTGTAAAATAAAGGCCTATAAAAAAATCCTAAATTAAGAGCCGTTCAGGAGTCGAAAGCTGTCTGAAAAGAGCCGAACTTCCCATCACTAGTGCACAAGCTTCTGTTTGCAGCCTGTAACTGTCGCCCCCAAGTGGACAAAAGTCAACACGATGCAGATTTTATGAGTCATAGTTTGAACAAAAATGCATTAGATGTTCCTCAGATTTTTACTACTTCTTCCTTTGGGCAGTTTCCTTTCAGGAGTCTCCACAGTGAATCATGTGCCTCCATCTAACTCTGTCCTCTGCATCCTCTTCACTCACACCAACTAACTTCATGTCCTCTCTCACTACATCCATAAATCTCCTCTTTGGTCTTCCTCTAGACCTCCTGCCTGGCAGCTCCAACCTCAGCATCCTTCTACCGATATATTCACAGTTTCTCCTCTGAACATGTCCAAACCACCTCAATCTGGCCTCTCTGACTTTATCTCCAAAACATCTAACATGAGCTGTCCCTCTGATGTACTCATTCCTGATCCTGTCCATCCTCGTCACTCCCAAAGAGAACCTCAACATCTTAAGCTCTGCTACCTCCAGCTCTGCCTCCTGTCTTTTCTTCAGTGCCACTGTCTCTAAGCCGAACAACATCTCTGGTCTCACCACCGTCTTGAACACTTTTCCTTTCATTCTCGCTGATACACTTTTATCACACAACACACCTGACACTTTTCTCCACCCGTTCCAACCTGCCTGCACTCGCCTCTTCACCTCTTTTCCACACTCTCCGTTGCTCTGAATCGTTGACCCTAAGTACTTAAAGTCCTGCACCTTCTTCACCTCTGCTCCCTGTAACCTCACTGTTCCACCTGGGTCCCTCTCATTGACACACAGGTATTCTGTCTTGCTGCAGCTAAGCTTCATTCCTCTGTTTTCCAGAGCAGACCTCCACCTCTCTAGATTTTCCTTCACCTGCTCCCTGCTCCCACTACAAATCACAATGTCATCAGCAAACATCATAGTCCATGGAGATTCCTGTCTAACCTCATCTGTCAGTCTGTCCATCACCACAGCAAACAAGAAGGGGCTCAGAGCTGATCCTTGATGCAGACCCACCTCCACCTTGAACTCCACCTCACCAATGTCTTACAGCTCTCATACATGTCCTGCACCACTCTAACATACTTCTCTTTCACTCCAGACGTCCTCATACAATACCACAGCTCCTCTCTCTGCACCCCGTCATACGCTTTCTCTAAATCTACGAAGACACGATGCAGAGGTTCCTGCCCCACTCTTACCACATGTTGAAGTGTCCCTGGGCAAAACATTGAACCCCCATCCCCAGCTGTGCAGCTCCAGTCCCAAGCCTGGTAGAAATTGGGGATGAATGTGTCAGGAAAGGCATCTGGCATAAAAAAAGAAGAAAAAAAAGTGCCTAAATGACAAATGTGGCGACTATGAACTCACGGGTTAAACAGAAAGGCCAAAAAAAAAAATAAGTTCCTCATCTGGACACATCTTTCTTTAAAATCGGCATCAGTACGCTTCTTCATTCCTCCTGCATCCTCTCACTCTCCGTGATCTTCTTAAACAAACTAGTCAGAAACTCTGCTCATCAGGACCAACTGCCTTTCCACTCTTCCTCCTCTTCAAAAAAAATTTGATTCTCTTGTTTAAATATCAGCAACCCGACACATTAACTCCTGTCAAGACAATTAACTGTCAAACTTGTGTGTGTCCCCACATTGTGTCTCAGGTTTAAGAGGAAGGAGAAAAACCATGATTCAGATAAGGAGCGTTTTAACATTGACCAACCTGCAGAAGGATACACGTAAGTCCTTGGTACAAACTCTAAAACGTTCTAGTTCTGCAGGTGACACGTCTTGTTTTATTAATGGAATTCTAATATCTATGTTTCAGAAACTACCAAAGAGGTGAACATAATCAATTTATCTTCTACAATGTTTTCAAATGATTTTGTTTGCTTTGTCACATCAGACCTTTTCTCTAAAAGCACTTTGGGCCTCAGCTGTTGTTTGGAAATGTTTTCTATGAATAAAGACTTGTTTTGTGTTTCAGGGACAGATGAGACCAGGGGATGAGCGACAGAGGACGGACAGACAGACTAATGACAGTGTGAGAATTAGAGGAAACAGAAATGCTGACACTAACAGAAGCTGCACTTCCTCCCTCTGATCTATAAACTACTACTGAACTCAAATTAAATTTAATTAAAAAAAACCCAACTGATTATTACATTTACTAGTTTTCTCACCATAATTATTTAATGTGTTTCTTTCATGAAACGTTTGGCACATGAATTTATTACTTTAGGGTGATTTTAATCAATAACTGACAGTAACTGTTAAATATCAATTCACATATCTGGTAGCACATGAAGACATCATGTGAGCAACTGTGAGTGAGTTTTATTCCTGAAATGAGCTTTGTTCAATTTGAACAGTGTTTTTAATTCCAGCAGGTTTCAGTTGCTATTGTTTCCTATTAATTCCTACAGTCTCTTTTTGCATGGAAGATTATGAGACAATTTGAAAGCTAGTTATTGATCCATCAAGTTTTACTTTCGTTAACTGGCAGCAGTGAATCAAATGCAGAATGACTTTTTCCACTTACCTTGGTTTTGTTTACTTCAAACTACCGAAACCTTAGACATGTGGCAGAAATTCAGAACGCACAAATGTTCTTTCACGGATAAGAAAAACTTGCCAGATTGTTCTCGATTCAGATGAGTTTAAAGTTAAAATGGTAATTTCAAAAGACTTCAACTGCAGAAAATCACATTACTGACGTTTATTATAAAATACGGAGCAGGTGGCGTCTCACACAGCTTGGAAAACTTTTCAATTTGTTTAACCTGACATTTCCATGTTCACTATGATAAAATTTTTATAAAAAAAAAAAAACAAAAAACGTACTTACATTATTATACGTACCAGATTTTTTGATCCACTTAGCATTTTGTAGGTCTGTGCTGCAGAAGAGCAAATGCAGCCTGTATTTTTCTGAGTGAGGGAAAGAATAAAAATCTCACACCTCCATGTTTTTCTGTTCATAATTCTTCATATTAAAACAGTTTATTAATTTATTCTCTATTAAAATAAAATCAGAAGGAATCAGAACACAGCAGAAGAAGCAAAAATAAACAATAGATTATGGAATGTACTTCAGTAAAGAAAATAAAAGCTCCAGCTGGTCCAACAGGGGGGGCTTTATTTCAACTACAGTCAAATAAAGCACCGCTTTCATATATTCATATATATATAAAGATATTTATATATATATTTATATAGTTTTCATATACACCTTCAGGCAATGACTAGAGAAGATTCTTTACAGAATCAAGTTTCTTGTGGTTCTCTTAATTTACAGGTAAACTTAGTTTCTGGATAATTAAACCACAGAAAAGTCAAGGCAACTTTCTTTTGCCTCGTTCATAAAGTACAAAACTGGCACAGAGGACGACCATTTTATACACAGTAAAAATGCAATAAAATTAAATTACATACAGAGGAGACAAAAGTTCTGTAAACCTTTCCCCGTTACAGCAAACCTCAAATAAAATCACTTTCCTAAACAAATTCAAATCAGTATAAAACACACACAAACAAAACAAAGGTTTTTTGCCCTATAACGTGCCATAGCTCGTACGGCTTTTTCTGTTTTTTCTTTATTTGTCGAGCGAGGGGTTGTCTGTGCGTTTTATAGGTTTTATAGAGCGAAACGACACGGCGGGAGCCACTGAAGCTGGACTGACTGAACATCAGCAGAAGGCAACGAACAGCAGCGAATGAACAGCAGAAGAAGAGAAACAGGAAACGTGATTTCCTCTGAGCAGATTTCAAAAAAGAGAAACGAGAGAAAAAAAAAAACAAACAAAGAAAAAAGGTTTTGTTAAAGATCTCATAGTGGCTGTGAGTTGATTATGTCATGATGAGGGCGGGCCTTTAGCAGACAGTTTGGTTACTATGGCGATGGTGGCTTCCACCGTCCTATAGAGCATGTCCAGCATGTCAGGTGGGGCACTCGGGAACGCCTGCGAGGAAGAAGCGTGGCCACTGCAGGGCTCTGGACCCTCCCCCACCAGCCCAAGGGCTGATGGGAAGCCAGTGTCCTCTGAGAGGGGAGGGGCTGAGCTGCTGCTGGTCTTTAAGCTGGCCTCCTTCACCTCCTCATGGGCAGATGCCGCCTCCTCCCTCCTCCCCTCCTGCTGCCCTGCATCCTCCTCCTCACCTGTTGCCATGAGCTGCGGTGGCTCTCGCTCCTCCCCGTCCCCCTGTGTAAACCCCTCGCCAGCCTCCTGCAGCAGGGAGGAGGATGAGGAGAATGAGGAGGAGGAGGATGAAGACGCCTCCATCTTCTCTTCCTTGGGGGAGGAGCCCAGGTTTCCCGAAGAGACGGGAGCGGGGTCAGGGGAAGGCGGGTCCTGCTCCGTGCCGGGGTCGATTAGAGAGGAAGAGTCACGAGTCTCAGTGTCCGATGTGCTGGTGGGGGTCAGCGGCTCCTGGGGGTCGGGCTTTGGCTCGCTGCAAGAGGGGAGGGCAGATGAGGAGGAGGTGGTGGAGGCCACGCAGAGCGGAGCAGCTGCTGCTGCTTCACTGGGTCTGTCATCGTCACTGCTCACCCTCCGCCGCTTCACCGGGGTCGCCCCTTCCTCCTCAGCTGACACACAAACACACAGTTAATATTCACATGAATGGAGCCACTAAGAGATGATGATGATGCTGATGATGATGATAACAGTAACCCCCATTTCTATTGGTAAATTCAGGGGAACACACAAAGACATCGCTACAGAAGTTGCTTGTTTTCAGTTGCACCTTTGGCCTTGTGGTCCTTGGCCTCCAGCTCCAGAGCGTTACGCTGCTGGACACAAACACGACAGCGAACCAGCAGCTCCTGCAGGGTCGGGCAGAGGCCCGGGTCAATGGCCTGAGGCGGCTGCACGGACAGCAGCAGCACCAATGCCCTCAGGTCCTGATATCCGGACAGAGAGAGAGAGGGAGAAGTGAACAAAAACAGGAATCTGGAGACAGGACGATTGTTGCAAGTGTGTGTGTCTCTGTGTGTCTGTACAGCGTTGAGCAGGCCGCTGATCTTGCTGAGCTCCAGGCGGTGAGCCGCCAGTTCAGGCTGCAGGCTGTTCTGTTCACTCAGCAGGTTTGTCACCAAAACGCCAATCAGGTTGGAGCAGCTGGAGCCAGACAGCACCTGGACCTACACACACATTAATAAATCAGTTTTAAACATCAAACTGTCTAAAGCTGGAATAAAAGTAATTTACATTTTCATTCAGAGGTCAAATCCCAAAATTAACTCTGCAGACTGGACAACTATAATTTGTCAGCATTAGAAAAGGAAGCTAAGATTAGCATTACAAGTGTCACAAAGGGACAACGTGTTTTTATTAAAACTGGCCACATCTGCAAGAACCGTGAACATTTACATTTCTGTACAGTTTTCAAGCAAATGAAATGTCTTAAAAAAAAAAAAAGGGGGGGAAAGGGAACATGACCTCATTGCTACAATTCAATTAATGAATTTGTAATGAATATTTTGTACCTTGTGCAGGAAGCAGGTGAGGAAGGAGTAGGCCACGTTGTTGTTGAGAAACGTCCTCTCGTCCATCAGGATGCACTTGATGTACTCGCTGAACGCCGGGTCCTCGCACAGCAGCTTCACGCACGTTTTAGCCAGAACAGACTGAGAGAGCAGCACAAACAACACGGACGGATGTTTGAAACTAATCTTCCAGCCTCTTGACGTTAACGGAGGAGTTTAAAATGTGACGCACCTGTGACTGGCAGAGCTCCGTCCACAGTTTGGGGAGGAGAGCGAGGTGGAGAGGAAGTCCTTCATACGCTATCAACACACCTGAGAGAGCGAGACGGGAATTTTTGACATCAATTTCCACAATTATTTGCAGAATCCATTTTTCTCTTTATGCTTTCTGCTTGTTTGTGTTTTAAATATTGTGCCTCTCACACACACACACACACACAACAGCAACTTCTACACACACAGACACACAGACACACTGCTCGTACTTAGTTTGACAAGTGTGTCAGTGAATTTCTCGCAGTTGATGGCGACACGGCACAGCAGGTGGATGAACTGGTGGTAGGAAAGGAAGTAATCCAGCAGCATCCTGTCGTACACCTCATCTTTACCCTGAAAAACACACACACTCTTATGCTTCTGCTTGGTTTACACATAGCCAACACAACGTTCCATTTGTGTTTTAAACGTCACCCTGCTGTTCTCCACCATCGAGGGCAGCAGACACATGTTGAGCTCTGGCCTCGGAGGCCGGATGTTGTTTTTGGCTCCCATCAGCTTCATGTTCTCTCTGCAGGGCAGATACGGACCGAACGACACTGTGGGAAAACACACACGGGACGAGTGAGTCAACCTGACACTAGAACAAATTGAAGCAGTTATTTACCACCACCACATTTCTGAGGGTAAACGTGTGTGTTTATATTTTAAGTGCAAATTTAGTTTAAACACTTTTGTCTTTGCCTCTGTGTTCGATCCTCTGAGCTCATGTAAGGAAGCTTTTACTTCGTATGTTTAATTGTTGGCTGTCGTGATAAATTTGAGAAGATCCCTTAAAAAACTGCCTGAACATCAAATATAAGTTGACTAGTTTATCTATAAAAAAAAATGAGGGATGAAAATAAAAAAAGATGATGGACATTGATAAGATGATGTAAACTGGTAATGAAGAGGAGGAAGAGGAGACTTACTGGGGATGTTGCTGTGGTGGTAAGTACAGTGGTTGTGCTGCAGGAAGGGAACCAGAGTGTGCAGGAAGTCGTGTGGACTCAGCAGAACGAGTTCTTTCAGAACATCTGCAACAAACAGCACAAAACGTTCATCCCGGTCTTTGTCTGTGGGCTCGGTTACAGCCTCATTGGAAGTTTGTAAGTCCAGTTTATAATACTATTATCCATCAATCAATCAATCAATCTAGATTTATATAGCACTTTAAAAACCAAAGCGCTTTAATGCAACCGCAAGGTGGCACAAGCCAGTGTCTTCTTGTACCAGTCCCAAGTCTGGATAAATGGAGAGGGTTGTGTCAGGAAGGGCATCAGACATAAAACACATGCAACACATGTGAATCATGACTTCCATACTGGATCGGTCGGGGCCTGGGTTAACAATGACCATCACCGGCGCTATTGACCTACAGGGTACCGATGGAAATTAGACTACTGCTGGTCGAAAGAGGAGAGGAGAGAGAAGAGGAAAGCTAAGAGTGTAGGACTGACAGTAGGGACTTTGAATGTTGGTACTATGACAGGGAAGGATAGAGAGTTGATTGACATGATGCAGAGAAGGAAGGTGGACATACTGTGTGTCCAGGAGACCAGGTGGAAAGGTAGCAAGGCTAGAAGCTTAGGAGCAGGGTTCAAGTTGTTCTACCATGGGTCAGATAGGAAGAGAAATGGAGTAGGAGTTATCCTGAAAGAGGATTTTGTGAGGAATGTTCTAGAGGTGAAAAGAGCATCAGGCAGGTTGATGAGTCTGAAGCTGGAAGTTGAAGGCGTGAAGTTCAATGTTGTTAGTGGTTATGTCCCACAGGTAGGATGTGAGTTAGAAGAGAAGGAGAAATTCTGGAGTGAGTTAGATGAAGTGATGCAGAGCATCAACAGAGGTGAGAGAGTGATGATTGGTGCAGATTTCAATGAACATGTAGGTGAAGGGAACAGAGGTGATGAGAATGTGATGGGCAGGTTTGGTCTTCAGGACAGGAACATAGAAGAACAGATGGTGGTTGACTTTGCAAAGAGGATGGAAATGGCTGTAGTGAACACTTTCTTTTCTCCAGAAGAGGCAGGAACATAGGGTGACGAGCATATGAGGACTTGTATGCTAGGTTGGACACTAAAGAGGGAGAGGTGGATTTGTACAGGTTGGCCAGACAAAGAGACAGAGATGGGAAGGATGTGCAGCAGGTTAGTGTGATTAAAGATAAGGATGGAAATGTATTGACAGGTGCCAGGAGTGTGATGGGAAGATGGAAGTGGAACTTTGAAGAGTTGATGAATGAGGACAATGAAAGGGAACGAAGAGTAGAAGAGGTGACTGGTGTGGAGCAGGAAGTAGCAAAGATTAGTAAGAGTGAAGTGAGGAGGACGTTGAAGAGGATGAAGAGCGGAAAGGCAGTTGGTCCTGATGACAAACCTGTGGAGGTATGGAAGTGTCTAGGAGAGGTGGCAGTAGAGTTTCTGACTAGTTTGTTTAACAAGATCTTGGAGAGTGAGAGGATGCTGAGGACTGGAGGAGAAGTGTACTGGTACCAATTTTTAAGAACAAGGGAGATGTGCAGAGCTGTGGCAACTACAGAGGAATAAAGCTGATGAGCCAAACAATGAAGTTGTGGGAAAGAGTAGTGGAAGCTCGGCTAAGGGCAGAGGTGAACATTTGTGAGCAGCAATATGGTTTCATGCCTAGAAAGAGTCCAACAGATGCAGTATTTGCTTTGAGGATGCTGATGGAGAAGTACAGAGAAGGTCAGAGGGAGTTGCATTGTGTCTTCGTAGATTTAGAAAAAGCGTATGACAGGGTGCCGAGAGAGGAGCTGTGGTATTGTATGAGGACGTCTGGAGCGGCAGAGAAGTATGTTAGAGTGGTGCTGGACATGTATGAGAGCTGTAAGACAGTGGTGAGGTGTGCTGTAGGTGTGACAGAGGAGTTCAAGGTGGAGGTGGGTCTGCATCAAGGATCGGCTCTGAGCCCCTTCTTGTTTGCTCTGGTGATGGACAGACTGACAGATGAGGTTAGACAAGAATCTCCCTGGACTATGATGTTTGCAGATGACATTGTTATTTGTAGTGAGAGCAGGGAGCAGGTGGAGGAAAATCTAGAGAGGTGGAGGTCTGCTCTGGAAAACAGAGGAATGAAGCTGCAGTAAGACAGAATACATGTGTGTGAATGAGAGGGACCCAGGTGGAACAGTGAGGTTACAGGGAGCAGAGGTGAAGAAGGTGCAGGACTTTAAGTACTTAGGGTCAATGTTCCAATATTGAGGTGGTTTGGACATGTTCAGAGGAGAAACTGTGAATATATCGGTAGAAGGATGCTGAGGTTGGAGCTGCCAGGCAGGAGGTCTAGAGGAAGAGCAAAGAGGAGATTTATGGATGTAGTGAGGGAGGACATGAAGTTAGTTGGAGTGAGAGAAGAGGATGCAGAGGATAGAGTTAGATGGAGGCACATGATTCACTGTGGCGACGCCTGAAAGGGAACAGCTGAAAGCAAAGAAGTTGACCAAAGTGCTTTACAACAGATAAACACAGTATCTAAGGAAACAATTACAAATACATAAAAGTAAGAAAAAAACAATATGATTAAAGTAATGATTTATAAAGTTAAAAGTATAAGTAAAAAAAATAAATAGTAAAAATAAAATGATTAACTTAAAGTTACATCTGTCCTCACTACTAAGAATCAAAAGCATATTTGCTTGGATTTAAAACACACCAACTCTGTAGTGCAGCAGATATCAGGTGTAAGGAGTTTTGGAGCAGCAGAAGCAAACGCACGATCAATCTCACCACCTTTTACACCTGGATCTTGGATCTTCTAAAAGACGGTAACCAGCTGTCCGAAGCACTGTCATGATTTTATGTAGTACTGCTATATACATAACACGGCTGCAGAGTGCAACAAGAAAAAGTTCCAGATCCAGATCAGATGTGTCCGACTGCTTTCAAACTCCTAGTGGCAACACTTTCTCAAGCCAATAAGTCCTAAAGATTGTATGTAAGCACGGGAAATACTCGAGTCTGTATACGTATGTGTAACTACCAGATAAAACAAAAAAAACACTGAAGCATTACCTAAGCAGGCGTTGCGGAGCTCAGGGGGGCTGTACGAGTTGAGGAGCGTCAGCAGCTTGTGGGCAAAGTCGATTCTCTCCTGCCACTGGATCAAAGCCTGTTTTACATCTGCGGGTTGAGACGGGGAAATGTCGGCTTAGAACACACTTCAGCACACGCGGCCAAAGGTCAAAACTCTGTGATCGTCTTCATCTAGACGATCAGATGTGTCACCTACGAAAAACATACGGGCGCTCACTTTCTGTACGTGTTAAATTCTGACCTTTGCGCTGCAGGTACGGCCGGGACGCCTTGAGGACAGACAGGAAGATGGACAGCAGCTCCACCAGGTCTCCAGTCACGTGGCACGCTGTCGCCTCGTGGTACATCATGTGCAAAGTGTTGAAGGACTGTGAAGGCAGATTATAAAAATACAGTTCTTGATTTTCTTGAAGTATTTACAAAGTATTTTTATTAAATACTCAAACCTCCATAAGAAGAAATTACTAACTAAATAAATAAATAAATAAAAATCTTCAGTACAGTATTTTCTGCTCTAAGGCCCTGATCCTGATCATACCTCAGTCATGAGGATGAGTCCTCTGTTGAAGACGACCAGGAGCCGGTCCTCGTCGTTCTCCAGCAGAACCCTGAAGGCACTGAGGGATGCAGCAGAAGCACGTTAGCATTTAGGAAATAAAAGCTTCTTACAGCAGAGAATGTCCCAACTATGACAAGGTCACAATATTCAAAATGTCATTACCATCAAAGCAGAAAGAAAGAGTATTTTATGATGACGGGTTATTAAAGACACAATCACATCTGAGTGTCCTGACCTGATGAGTGTGGTCCAGCAGGAGCGTCCGTCCAAGCAGCGCAGATAGCAGCTGATGGTGGTTTTCTTAAACTGTTTAATGTCCTCCAGCTCTTCTTCCCTCATGTCAGCTCGCTGCGCCACAAACAGCTGCATCAGGTTGAACAGCTCCTCCACAGCCTGCAGAGAGCAGCACACACAGCAGAAAACAATGATTATGTTTATGTGACATGTGTCTTTGGGTTTTATCCTCCTTAATATTTCCACAATTTGTACAAGTTTGTAATTGTGATATTCAGACATATACTACGTCAGTGAGACGTTAACATTTTCTGCCCATCCTGTGGAAACTTGCATGAATTACTGAGGGGCCTCATGCACACACACAAGCCCAGAGATCATAGGGTTCAAAAAAGCTCTTGAACTAATAAAGGCTCTGTATGAAGTAAGTAAATACAACTGTAAAAACCCAAGACAAAAGAACATAGACACAACAACTGCAGAGAGATGCGACTGTGGCGCAGGAAGGTCGTCCACCAATCTCACAGTTGTTGGTTCGATACCCGGCATGTCGTGTTGCTCCTGTTGAGTGTGTGTGAACGGGTGAATACGAAGCAGTGTACGGTGCCAATAGGTGGAAAAGCGCTGCTTAACCAGCAGTGATCAACATGACTAATTTCTGCTTTGTCAACACAGACACATTTCTGCTGAAACTAATCTTAGGGCAGACTCCACACTCACCCCGGGGTACTGGCTTGCATGTGGAGTGAGGTTCTTGAAGGCCCACTGGATGTTCTGGTGCGAGGCGAGCTGACGGGTGAAGGTGGGCGACTGCTCGCAGCACATGCGCAGGATGCCGTAGTAAGCGGGCAGCATGCCGCGGTTGAACAGAACGACCTCCTGGTCGTCGTGGTCGGCCAGGATGTAGTTGAAGGCGATGTTCTTGGTCACCACAGGGTTCTGCACCACCAGCCGGACGTTCTCCGGACAGTCCACGCACACGTTGTACCAGAAGGAGAGCAGCGCCTGCTTGTTGTGGTTGGTGGCGATGGCCGGCTCTGACAGTTTGGGCTGAAGAGGAGAACACGGTCAGCACAACTGCAGCTTCAGACAACCACAAGCCAAAACTTTGGACATTTTCCAGCTCATTACACAGAAACTATCACCTGTGCTGAAGCTACTGCTCTTTTCCACATTATACCGTGTGTTTAAAACTATTCTTATTCTAACTAAACCGAAATGTACCTGGAAGAGGTTCCAGAGGTCCATGAAGTATCCGGAAAACATGAGCTTCTCCGTCTTGGAGATGAGGCAGTAGGTCATGAAGCTGAAATACTGGACCAGTTTGGTTGTGCCGTGGACACTGGCATCCACATACAGCTTCGCACGTCCCAGTAGCCCCAGCAGCAGGTTGTAGACCTGGTGGAGTACCACGGTAGTGTCGGGTGAGAGGGGCAGCTCACGAGTTGGCAGGTGGAGGGAGCGCGTGGAGCGAAACATCTGACGGAAGGAGTTGCTAGGGATGAGGGAGACGAGGAGGTATGCCGCCGCTGGAGGAGAACAAGAATTGTTCAACATCGGGAAGAAACGACCGACTGATTTTTACACTTTCAGGGTCGTTATTAGTTCTCATCATGTGTAAAGTCTTGGTTAAAGAAACTGGAAGAACACGACAAGGGAGCTGCACTTCACTCACTGACCGTAAAACAGAAGCCATCATTTACACAGGGGATGTCTGTGAGTTCCAGACTTCAAGCAGTCACAAAGTATTGGGGAAGGGACTATTTAATTCATGATTATTAATAAAACTAAGGGTCTGTTTCTAAAATAATAAAATTAATCTTAATTAGCCTTTAACTTAAGCTGGAAATAAAAAAAAAATAAAAAATTAAAAGTGGAACAAACTAACTAGATGTTTTATGTGTAGTTCACCAAGTTTTCCTTAAATAAAAACACCGTACTGGCTCTTGCCACCACTCCCACAGTAAAAGTGGGTAATAATCAAATTAGGATGAAACAGTTAAAACTCTTTTAAAAGCCAAAGTGTGAAGCACTTAAATATCCAGCCTGGTTAAACACACACTATGTGGAAAACAGTCTTACAGGTGCGGACTCGGGGGTAGTTGTGTGCCAGCAGAAAGCGTTCCACCCAGTTCTCCATGTTCTGCAGGACCCAGCTGTGGGCCAGTTTGTTCCTGGGGGTCTGAACGGCCAACCAGTCCAGACACTGTGACGGGTTGTACTCGATCACCTGGGAGACGCAGTGCAGACACGACATTTACATAAAGTTTTAAATGTTCATGTTCTAATCTGTGATTCTTCTCTCTAAAATGTGTCTTCATCTTTTTAACAGGTGCCTCTAAACATCTGGAACATCTGGTCCGTTCTCTCAAGCTTTTTCTGCTGATCACTGTCCTTCACAAATCTAATCACACAGATACCGTATTGTGTGGTGAGGTATGGATTTCTGTGTCAGTGAGAGTGGCTCCATTTACCTCCCAGATCCTTTGCAGAATGTAGGATGCGAAGGAGGGCATCCCCGGGGGTCCACCTGCAAACTCCATCAACATGGTCAGCAGCTTGAAGAAAGGATTAGCAGCCTGATAGGAAGAAAAGAAAAACGGTTGACAAACAGCTGATCTAGATTTAGATGATCTAGTTATAGACTGCAAGACTGCAACAGTACAGCAGAGATGTAAAATGTTTGTTACACCTGAGAGTTAAGTAACTTACATTTTTAACCTGTATTATCCAGGCATGGAAGCCATGCTGAATAATGGGCAAACAACTAGACTAGGTATGACGAGGGGTCAGTGAAAAAAATGTCTTTGGTAATTTTGGGGGAACAGACGCTTTAGTGTTTAATAAATATAAAGAGGGGTTGTGTTGAATTCCTACAAAGACGATTAGCTTCATCTCTTACTTCTGGTGTCAGTTTTGCGATGGAGGTGAAGAGCATCGACACAATCTGCAGAGAGAAAACACCAGTCAACAGGTGAATTACATATTCAAGAATATTTGTTCCCAGTTTTTCATATTCAAAAGTGTTTAAACCGCTGCAGTAACACAGCATGTTTGTTTGGAGTGTGTGACATAAACCTACGTGCTCAGCCAGACGGTTGTTATAGCGACAGAGGCTGAAGATGAGGTTGCAGGTCTGTCTGATATTGATGCCGTCTCTGATGTGCTGGAAGAGGAAGGGGAAGCCTTTCCCTCCGGTGAGCGCGGCCATGTCGCTCTGAGACAGAGTCAGATGTCTGGACAGAGAAGAGACGCCGTCAGTGTGATTATTTTTTCTCCCAGTTGTTTCGCAGAATCTGTGTCTCGTCTTCTTACCTCTCTGAGCGAGACTGCTCCACCAGCAGAGCGATGAGGGCGATCATCTTCTCCAGAGCGGCAGGGCGATACTTCTCCTCTGCTAGAGACAAGATGTCCTCCTCCTCATCCTCCTCTTCTCCCTCCTCCTCTGATAGCACCTCCACCTGAGGCTGAGACGAGATACACCCTGTTCATTTTCTTTGTTTTTATGTTATCTTATCTACAGCCCAACGGAAAATTTACAGCCTCAGTCATTCACAAGAAAGCTAAATTATTCTATAAAAAAACCATAAAAAGACACAGGCATAGAAAAACATAGTATCCATAGTGTGAACTCACGTTCTCAGGGCCTTTGGTTCCCATGTAGAAATGCACCATGATGGAGATGGCTTGTAGTGACAGCAGGAACTGACTCTGTGGGCGATAAACAAAAAGGCTTACAAACATCTGAAGAACCATAACAGACGAGAGATAAAAAAAAAGTCATCAGAATATGTTTGTGTTATAACGCTTATACTTTGAGTTTCTCTCATTCTCTCAACTCAAACTTTGAGTGAAACACTTGCGCGGTCAGCAGAACTGATGAGGCCTCTGAGAAACAAAACAATGCATCTGACTAAGAACTAGACAGAGAACTAACCTCCTCCTCTCCCATCTTGGCGAACTCATACAGGAAGGCGAAGTACTCTGTCAGGTGTTTGCTGTGGGGCTTGACGCCGTGCTCCATGATGGACAAAAGGGTCTTAACGAAGCGAGTGACGCACGATCGGCTACCGATGTCCTCCACTGGACCGTCCATGTCATCAGAGCTGAGCAGACACAACAAACAGGAACAAGAGAGTTTTGAGGACAAGTTCACATTGAGCATGATCAGATACTCAAAATAAAGGTATTTTTCTAAAGTCTGAGCCTCCTGTGTTTCAGTTATGTGGAGCCACAAATCTTTCCACAGAGTCCACAGAGACAGAGACACTGAGTGACACACAGCTCCTGTCTGCATCTCTGTCGCCCTCTGAATTCGCAGACACAACACTGTTTGTTTGTGCTGCACACCTCTAAAGGCAGAACTCTAGGGCTGGGTTTCGAACATTTGACTAAAAATCGTGTGATTTTACATGTAAACTGTTTACAGTGCAAGCTTTTTTTTAGCATTTGGTTCAGACTTGACGAAAACAGTGGACGAGATTAGCAGATGTTGAAATATATTTATGGTGTTAATGATGGGGTCTGTGTCCATCTGCAGGAGTGAGGGGGGGAGTTGAGCTCCACACAGACTGCAGGGCTGCATGACCAGAGGGAGCACAACACAAGACAGAGTTAGCTGAGGTTTTATTCTCCTGCAAAACGAGTTAGGGGAGTAACAAGCCTCCTGTCCAACATCTGTGTTGGACAGGTAAAAACCTTACAATTGCTTAGAACGCACTAAAATATGATTATGCCCACTAGACAAAACGAGGACAGATGATCAGTGAGTAATAGTGACTGATTTCTCTATTCTTTCATCTTTTTAATCTTCACCCAGTGATAAATGCCAGGACCATCTATCATTTCATGTACATGTTACGTTTGGGGGAGATGGTTAGTCTATGTGATTTTACCCACTGAGACCAAGTCAGTCTAATCCAACAGTCTTACAGTGAATCCTGCTTCATGAAGGTCGACAGTGTTTTCAGTGGGAAAATGTCAAGGTGTTCAAAAATAAAACTCGAGATTTGAGGCATAATATTTTCTTTTTGTAGCAATTGTTTTTTTTAAATTGTTATGGTTAAATTTCAGGAACTGAAATAAAGGTATTGACAGTAGCCAGGGCCCACGCTGCCCTGACATTTCTACAAAAAGGGGCGTGTTTTTTAGTACGTGTAATAGATGTAAAACACGTAATTTCAAGTATTCTTTGGAGTTTGGACGAATTAAATTATAAAAACTTCTGACTAGCAACAACTTGAACATGGTACTGACAAATTAGTGAGACGCTGACATGAAATAAAATCTGATTTTGAAGGTTTTGACGTACCCGTCCTCCATGCCAGGCTGCAGGTAGAGGTGAGCATGAACTGGCCGCAGCCTCTGTATGACATGGATGCACAACCGCTGGAACATCTGGAAGACCAGGGCAGAATTAAACACTGAACCTAAATCCATGATGTCTGTCAGGAAAACTATTGTCAGTAGAAAGAGCAAAGTGGGAGGAAATTTAAATAATAAATCAATCACCTGTCTGACAATCTGATTTGGACACTTTATAAGAATCTGCATTGGCCACCAGTTGTCATCAGCCATCCGGTCCAAAAACCACTAAACAAAAAGAGAAAACTGTGATCACTTGACCTACAATTAACTTTTTTTTAAATTAAAATAACGTACAATATTCAAAGTATTATGTCACCAGTACTTTACAGTAAAATCTAGTTCTAAGCAGTAATCAGACCTCGCAGGCAGCCTGGCTGTTGTTGAACTGTTTGGTCAGGAGTTCGATCCACTGCAGCATGGTGGGCTAGAGGAAACACAAAGTCACACATCAGCCAGTTTGTCCCCTGTTTCTGTCAGACTGTCTCAAGTGTCCTAAATGAAGGTGAGGGGCCGTTACCTTCTCCTTTGAGTGAATAAAGGTTTCAAGGACGAATGATGTGCTGAGCTGCAGGAAGAAAAAGAAACATCCCCCAGTGTCAGGATTTCTTCAGATAGTGTTTCTCATATTACTGCTTTTTTAAAACACCTGCAAATATTCTTAAACTTAAAAAAATTTAAACAAACACTCCTGATATCATGAGATGGCAAAATAAGTAAATACAATCTACATTTGTTTGAACTGAAATGTTTTTGCAGAAAACAGCACATGGGTCAGTACTCCCACACGCTGTCTCATTTTGATTTATTCATTCATAATGTTTCCATCTCTTGGACTTTTATCAGGCATATATTTATCATTTATTACCAAATTCACATGACGTTTTCCTAAAGGTTGTGGTGACATAGTTGCTTTTGCCCAAATAACAGTCCAAAACCCACAGATGGCAAATGTACAATGACATAAAACAAATAAAAGCAACAATTTCCCCCATTTAGAACCAGATAATTGTTTTTTTCCATAAACGCAAAAGATCACGCCCAGTGTACCCAGATTGATGATGATTAGATGCTGGCAGCTCTAATGCTAACAACCCAGGTGGAGATATTAAGTCTTTGTTGTTAAAGACACTACACTTTGGTTTTCCTAGTACAATAATCATGGTTACCAGTGTCACTTAACCCTAAATCTAATGTCAATGCTGTAAAGCTTGTGGCATTTCTCACCTTGGCAGTCATGAGTGAAACAGCTTTTGGGTCTGGCAGAGTGCTGGGGATGCTGCTGCAGAGCTGCCACATGAACCTTAAAGGAAAGTTCAAGACAAACAGTGGAAATATGAGCAGTGATTAAAAAGACTCATCACCCAGTAATAGATCTGATACGCACCCAAAGTAAGTGTGTTCAAATATATTTTTATCCTGGAGAAACTGCATGTTGTCATGCCAAATCCACTAAGAGAGAGAGGGAAATATAGATGTTAAGTTTAAACAAAAATCCAAATCTCCTTAAATAATTAAGAGTAGAACCACGGTACCTCAAGAAGATCGGGTGAGACGTCAAAACTGAAGTCTTTGCCATTCTCTTCCTCCAGCTCCACCCTCTTGTAGAAGAGCATGTAGGCGCTGTGTGTCTGCAAGTCCAGTGGAGTTTTCAGTATTATTGTTGAACAGACACACAGAACCAAACAAAATCAAACTCTCTTCTCACCTTCTCAAAGGAGAAATCCATGAACTTGTCAGTGACTGAGTCATAGGTTTTAGTCTGAAACATACAATAAAATAAAGTCAGTGAAATGACAAAAATAAAGTGGTGGAGCTTGTTTTGCTGTAGCTGGCTGTAGCTCGCACCGTCATCTCTCCTCCGAAACACTCTGAAGCCAGCTGGGCCGAGTCGAAGGGCTTCACCTCTGCATCGTTGAACAGATACCTGCAAGAATTGTTATGGTGTAAGTGTGAGAAAGCTGACAGTCACTGATATCACAGTAACTGAGACCTTTGACATGCTGGTCTTCTCACCACTTGTTATTCTTGTAGGCATGTGGGTTGACAATATCTCTGATGAAGCTGTAGTAATGGCCACCGTCCGCTGTGCCCGTGTGCACTGTGACCCCGATGAGGTCGTACTCGTAGCTCTCCGTTACATTCGCTTCACGCTCCTCTCGAAAACCTGGAGCACACAAGCAAAACTCAGAATTTAACTTATTTATTTTTCCAACCATGTCCCTTCCCAGGCTCTGTAAAATACAGAATCAGAACTGGTTGTAGAAAATGTATCAAACGCAGAGTCAGTGCCATCTGTGTGACTGTGGTGACTGAGCCGTGTGGACTAACCCTCCTTCCGCTCTCCTTTCCCCATCAGGAAGTCTTCAGTATAAGGTGTCATGTCAAGCCGCAGAGGGAAGGAGAAGTGCGTGTTGACTTTCTCCTTCATCATCGTCACCATGTTGAAGGTGTACCTCATGGTGTTGAAGCTCAGGATGCGAGGCAGCTTCTTGAAACAAGCTCTGCGGCAGGGGGGACATAGTTTAAAGATTTAGATGCACAGATCTGAATAGTGAAAATGTTTCAAATCCCAGTATTTCAACAACACATTTCAGATTATTTTTTAGATGCTGCTTAACAAAACGGATCCAACCTTTTCTCTGCGCGGACCTTCTTGCCACACTGGGAGCAGGTGTACATGTTGTCGCCCTCCAGCGTGTCTTTGATGGTTACCTCATCCAGAGATTCCTGAACAAACCAAAGGGTCAAACTCTGCAGACAACTGGGACGGGGGCTGTGCTCAGTGGTTGCTCTGTATACTCACATAGATGTTCTTCATGTCTGCTACCTGACATCGGACAGTGTAAAACTCCTCTGCAGTCTGGCTGACATGGTCACAGTCCTGCAGCACAGAGACAAAGTGTCACTGATACTGGGCCAAATTAAGTCTGAAACGTGAATGAAACTACTCCTAATTTTGTCCGGACTAGAGGAAATTAAGTGTGGAAACTTAGTTTATACAAAACTACCACAAGTAAGTGCACTAAATATGCAGCAGGTCATGTACTGAGTTAGATTCAAGTACTTGAGAAATATCAGCAATTAAATTCAACAATATTTACGGATATTGATTATGAATAGCATTTTTCTTATCATTGATAAATACGATAGCACACAGCTGAGAGCAGTGCAAGTGATCTTCTTCATATGTGTGATAATATTGGAACGGTTTCACTAAAACTCACCAAAGAGACCACGTTGTTAGTGATGACGCCACCGAATAAAGTTTTCACTGTGTGTTTCTGAGAGAGAAGAAACAAAATACATCTTAACAGTGTTTGGCAGTTATTAATGTGGTTTGATTTGATTAAATACAGCACATGCTCTACAGATTAGCTGTTTATTAGCTGTTATATTTGTATAAAAATCAACACAATGACATATTCTTAAAATGTTGAATTTTCAAACTGCTTTAGTTTTTTGTGTGGAAGTTGTCTGGAAGGCACAGCAGTCGTCTGGTAATCTGAGGGATCTCAGTTCAAATCTGGCTTTCATACACTTATTTACTGATACTCTGAAGCTTGTAATATGTAGTGCAATTTTCTTTTTGTTAAAATTGTTAATAAATCAGTACGAAAATAAGTATAATTCGGGAACTGGAACAGTTAAAAACAGACAATGCCCATCCTTAAGCAGGGGTTAAAAAGCTTCTGGCCAGATGAAACTAACTGTAAAGTTATGTCTTTACCAGCTCCTGGGACATCTCCTCGATCTTGGTGATGAGGTCGGTGAAGAACTCTGTCATGTCCTTCTGCTCTCCAGTGTTGAGAGGCTGTTTGTCCATGGTGTAGGTTTTGCAGAAAGGTCGGGGGTTGTAGGCTTTCCTCTCACTCTCCTGAGCACACAACATGTTGCACAGACACACAGAGGTGAAGCAGGACAAAAGCACAAGTTCAGATGATGCAACAGGTTGATCTTGATGAATTCACCACACTGACTATTTGAATACAAGTTGTACATGTTTAATATCGTTTTCACCAAAATATTCTGATTTAGCATGTGATTATAAAACACTTTTCCTTTCCATAAGGTACAAGCTATTTTTTTCAGAGTAACATTTTCCAGCAACTGACTCACAATGTAGCCGACAATTGGTAACTGAATTTACACCAAAACACACATGAATTAAGGCTAAAAAAGTTAAACTAAAAGGGATTTTAAGAGGCACAACTTGACTGAACAGGGTGAATTTTCATACATCAACAACACGAAGTATTGCAAGTGATAGGTGAAGAAGTAAACTCACCATGAGATATGTAAACATCTTCTGCAGTTCCAGCAGCGTGGTCTTGTGTTTGATATCCTCAGAGTACTGCACGCATACACACACACACACACACACACACACACAAAAAAACACATTCAATTGATGCTCTCCTGACACCTCCGGGCTGTTCTCTGTGCAGGTACTGACCTTGGCGGTAAAGACGGCCTGCCGGGCCTCTGGGATCATGTAGAGCTGCTGGATGGTAGACGCCAGGTAACAGGTGGCTCCCAGGTTGGTCAGGCCCACAAAGCGACACTCAGCCCGAACGTCATCGTGGGGCCAGTAGTCCCACTTGTATGGAGCGTGAGAAGCTACAGAAAAAAATAAAGGGGCAAAAGAAAGTTTTTTATTTTATTTTTTTAAAACTTGTTACACTACAGCCTTTCTGGTGACTCTGGTGATGGGCTCAACCGTTTTTTAGAGAAAACGTTTCCTGATTTATCAAGATTTAGCAATATTTCTGATACAAGCGTACGATGTGGAAAAAAGTTGTTTGCAGTAATAAATTCACGTCCCTGTCACCAACCCCACAGCTCTAGGTGGCAGTTAAGACACGTCTAGCTCATTTTTGTGACCATATTAACTACATAGGACATCTCACTGTTTCCTGCATTAATAACATTTGTTGATTTACTGTAGCAGCGCTCACACTGAGTCAGACTGTTGTCCCAGAGGACTGCTGACACAAAGTGTAGCTTGCAAACAAGTGTCCAATTAGATTAACCAGGCAGTCAGAAAAGTGCTGCTCTGTCTGTGGGAAACGTTGAGCCTTAGCCCCAGGCGGCAGAGATGTTAGAGGAATGTGAAGAGGTTTTCTTTTCTGTCCTTTAGCAGCAACAAATGCATCAATGTTACTTTGTTGTTGACTTTCTGATGATTTATTAGTTTGAAAATAAATGTAGTACAATAAAGAAATCAAAGTGTGATGCTGAAGAAAACGAAATACTCAAGTAAAGTAGAAGTACCTCAAAAGTGTACAAAACCGTACAAAACACTGATTCACTCTCAAGCGAAGTCATTTGTGGCTCTAAAACAAAGGATCTGTACATATACTGAGCCTCATGTGGCACCAGGACCAGAAAGGAGGCAAGTATGAACATTTCTAAAATACTTTAAGTTGCAACATTAGCTATTCTTTGGCTGCAACATTTCATATTTTAAAATTCACAGCTCTTTTTTAAGCTGATATCGTCTCCTCAGGCTAGCAAAGGGTCTAATAAACTAAAGAGAAGGAACCACCATCTTCACCCTGCATGTGCTGTGACATGACCCAGTTGTGGAGAAGCCTGTAGTTCTCCACCGAGCCCTTCACCGTCTCCACTAACAGGTCGTAGGCAGCAGCCCTGGCAGCGTGGGACTTGCACTTGGGTTGAGCGCGGTCGGCCAGGCTGGGCAGGAGAAAGAGGAGGTTGTGGACGTCTCGCAGGAATTCCTGCCCCTCGCGGGAGAACTTGAAGGGAGGCTTGTGTTTAAGGACACTGGTGGCAAGACGCAAAAGGCCGGTCAGCCCGTCGTCCTCAATCATCCCGTCCTGCTGGTCCAGGATCTCCCGACTGCAGGTGAGAAGAAAACTAAAGTCAGGTTGGGTTGGTGGGTGTGTTTCCCCAACACGCTCTACAGGTTCGATCACAAACTCACAAAAGCATGACGTGTGATCTTAGGAGGCAGTGTAAGCGGTAGGTTCCCTGTTGTTGAGCATTATGTAATTACATGGCAACATCACCACAAAAAAGACAAATACGTTGTTTGGAACTATTTTTCAGATTATTTTTGGCAGCTCAGTGGTAGCGTGATGAGGGCGGCCGCATCACAGCTAGAAAGTCTCCAGTTCCAGTCTACCTGGCAGCTGTAGACTTTCTGTGTGGAGTCTGCATGTTCTCCTCATGCTTGTGTGGGTTTAAATGTTTTTAGTTTAATCAGCAATGTGGAGAATATCACACCTGAAGACGAGCAAAGACTGTCAAAGGCTGAAATGTTCACACATAAAGGCCGTTTCCACCAACTATCGTAGATTTCTCGTCTCTCACAGTCTGGAAGTAGACTGACCGTATAAACTGAGGACAACACACTCTACAACTGGTTGGGAATGACAGGACATTGTGGAGATAAACACACACCTAAATCCTGTCAGAGTAATGTGTTCCTGTGCTTCTTAATATAAATCGGTTTTTTTTTGTTTGTTTTTTTTAACTTACAAACTTATGCCTTAAAGAACAAAAGACAAAAAACAAAAAGTGGCAAAATCCTTGGCATAAACACAGACTGTAGAGTCTACAGAAGGAAATAATAATAATAAATAAGTGTAGATGTGCCTCAGCCACAGGTGACGCGAAGACATAGGTCACTGATACCAGCTATAAAAATACAATTATTACTATTTTTATAATCTGTCAGAGACGTGATCAAAGACTCTGTCAGCACAAACTGAGCCAGACTGGCACTGACCAGGACCAACTAGGTCCAACCAGTCGTTACCACATACGTCATAATCGGCTGCACAGTCCTCAAGTGTGTGCCTGCCTTTACAAAACACATGTATTTCGTTTGACAGCCTGACCTTCGGATGCAGTCGGCAAGGTGTCGGGCGAGAGCGTCCAGGTCCAGCAGGGTGGTCTGCATCGAGCCAGCCAGCGACAGAGAGGGAGAGACCTTCTGTGAGTTCAAACAGACCAACGCTAGCAACAGTTCAATAACACATCACAACAGGTCAATATAATCATCACTGCTATACTCAATGGTTTCCACCTGGCTGGCGTCTTTAACGTGGATGTTGTCGATGAGTTTACAAAGCAGCCAGAAGTATTCCTTACAGCCCGTCCTTAACAGAGGCTCCTCCTCATAGTCCTCCACCTGCAAAGACAAATGTTACCATCAAAGCGGTGTCAGAGGTGCTGTGACTTAACACGATCGTTATTCACACAGCGACAGTGCTGAGTTTGTCCCAGTTTGTCCAGCATTGATCCCACCAGAGGGACAACGTCTCAAAGACACAAACTGAATTCACTTTGGCAAAGCTCAAATTGAGTCAAGTCATCATCCCTGAGGACTCCTGACACAGAGTGTAGCCTGCCAACAAGGTTCCCTTCCATGTGTACACTACGTTTAAGTGCAGGTGTGTGTTTGTGAGACCCACCCTTAGTGGTTTGAGAGCCTGTGCGTCAGGCAGGAACTTGAGCAGCGTGGAGGCAGCGAGCAGCAGAAAGGATCGGTTAATGGACTCTCCACCCTCCAGACCCGACAGGGAAAGCTTGTAGAGGCCGTTACACGCCTCATGTCTCACTGCCGGCTGACGACAACACACATCAGACAATGTACTGACGTTTAATGATCCAACAGCATAGTTAACTTCCTAGTCCTGTACTGTAAACCTTGAGTTTACAGTACAGAATACTTAGTAGTTACGTATTGTATTTTAACTTGAGCCTTTACCAGATGTTCATAGTATTGTGATCGTTTTCCACTGACAGCTTAAAGCTTCGCAGTCCTGTGATTTAGTGTTTCTATACATGGCATCATTCATGAACTTATAGTCACACAAACTTCGTCAGGTATCATAATGACAGCAGTTATGAAGCCATCCAGTCAGCCTGTCTCTAGAAATACAATCTTTGATTTAAAGGAACACTTCAACATTTCCTTTGTTCACTTTAAAGAATTCTTTAAGGACTAATAAAAGCACGATTGATTTAATTTTGGGATTATAGTCTGTCAACTGAAAATTGAAAGTATTTCACTGTTATAACTCGCAGGTCTCCGCAGGTTTCCGCCCTTTTAGAAATGTGAAGAGAGGCAGTGCAGGGCAAAAATGAGAGACACATTTTAAGTAATGTATCAGTTCTCAACGTGAAAATTAAGTATTTAGCAAAATCATTCATCTACATGTATATGATTATACAGCCTTATATACCACACTAAGAGAAACTGAAAGAAAAAAGACAGTAAAAGGCGAATTAAAGGACATTAAATATATTTCAATAAAAACATTTTACTATCCAGATGGATAAATAATAATATGTTAGGACGGGCTCACCTCAGGCACCAGCAGGGTGAGTTTCTTCAGCCAGTCATGGAGGTGGTCGCTGTCGGCCAGACTGGACTTTACCGTGGAGGAGCAGTGAGCCCAGCTCACCAGCAGCCACATGGAGTAGTGAGTCACTGGAGGTAAACAAACTTTTACCACGCTGCAGTTAAACATAATGACTCTTTTTGTCCCCCTGCATCAGGGCTGCTTTCTGTGGTTTTCAAGCCACTGCAGACACATGGTATGTTTTGGTTTTGCAGATGCTGAGACGCTTTCTACATCTGTCCAAAGTTCTCCTCTACAGAATATGATCTTTAATTAATCTGTGAAAATGTTTGAGAACAATTAACAAATCCTCACCTTCATGACGAGATCTGTGGTCTGACTGAGCCTTAAGAACTCTGTTGAAGAAAATGTATATTCTTTTTAAAATACTGAATTTAGAACATAAATCGAACCTGTCATAATATGTTTTGCAGTCCTGTATCCTTTTACCTGTGTGCGAGGTTGTCGTAGGTGTAGGCCACGTTAATCAAGCGCTGAATGAGGTTGGTACCTTGGACCAGGCTGAGAAAAACCTGAAAACCACCAGACAAATCAGATGATTCTGACATCGCAGCATGTCCACGACAAACACAGCTGCAGAGTCTTCCAGCTCTCAGCTGATCGCTTTTCTGCAAAGTTTACCTCAGTAAGACGAGGAATGTGCAGCCCTTTCCCGTGGTCTACCGTCGACTTGCGGGATTTGCCCGGCCACGCCCGTTTTCGCTGGCTGTCAGCAAGACCAGACCAGGAGAAGACATCATGGTAGGCCAGATCCAGGTCTGCAGGGTCCACAGCAAACTGACAAATCAGCTTAAGCAGGCAGGCCAGACAGTCCAGCAGCCACTGCACAGGAGACAAGGAGCAGCCATGAATACAAAGACCAGTCAAACATTTAGTCCAGTTTTGACTTAGTGGGACCTCAGCTATATCTCACCACAGTCCAGGACTCCTGGTCTTTGGGCTCCAGGATGCCTGAGTTGAAAATCTCCAGAAGCAGCTGGAGACCTCCCGAGGAAACAAACTGAAGGAGAGAAAGAGAGAAAAATATATTTTAAAAGTCAAGTTAGGTAATGAATCTATTGAAGTTTACTATGTTTTTTTTTTCACTTTTTGGTGTTGTCAATTATCTTATATGTATATTGGGATTTATGGACTTTCAATGCTTTAACTCAAAGAAAACAAAAAGTCAAGCAAATGCAAAACTGACCATTTGAAAGCTTCTCATTGACTAAACACCTCAACAACATTTCTTCACAATCTACCGTGTGTGAACATTTTGAAAAGGTGTGAGCTCTGTGCTTTACCTTGCAGCTCCAAGTGTTCTTGCTGTTTTCTATCTGATCCTCACTGGAGTCGTCAGAGTCTGGATACAGATCACTATAGCTGCCCTAAAAGCACAAACATTACAGTGCAGTCCACCATAAGACGTGCAAATAAAAACACTGTTGTTCAGGTTGATAAAACAGACAATAATAAACAAGAGTTTGGTCAAATCATTAAAGAATCTATTTTTCTTTTCCTTTTTGCATCATAAAGGGAACAATCATACAATATTTAATTTCTACTTTTATGCCAATAAGATGTGTCTCTCTTACGGTGGACTCTCTGTGGATGCGTCTGTTGGGTTTGCCCAGAGCCTCAATGATCTCTAGAGCATAGAGCAGCTTGTGGGGACTTTTAATCTTCAGCAGCTCCTTCCAGCAGAGACCCTCCCCATTCTACACAAACACAAAAATGAATTAGTGTTTCTGGCAATTAAGCCATGAACTTGTGAAAGCTGTTGTGTTGGTGACTGACTGTGTCATCGGAGATGTTCTGGAAGGCTTGCAGCATTTTGGGACACGTAGGAAGAAGCATCAGCAGCTCCCAAACACGGCGAGACAAATTCTCTGCGTGGAGGTGAAGCTCCTCACACCGTGCACTCTGCAAAGAAAGCACAAAGGCTTTGACTTCACTGTAATAAAACCATACTGTGTTGTGTTTTCGGTCCATATTATGGGTCACTCTACATAAATACAGAAAGACTAAAAACACTAAATGCCCTCCATCATGGACGGTCACCTCAGGGCTCTCATGGACCTTCTCTGTGCTAGGGCTGGGTGGTTTGAAGCAAGCCAGCATCTCCAGCAGCTCAAACAGCGTGGTGAGGTGGGGCTCCTGGAGGAGCAGCAGCATGGGGATGTGCTCCTTCTGGGGTGGGGGCAGACAGGAGGCTGGCAGCTGGACGCCCTCCCCCTTCCTTTCTCTCCGTGGAGCTCCAAGAGACACAAACACCATCTGGGAGAAGCATGACAAAGGAATGAATCATCTGTGTTGTACAAATAACAGTTACAACATTTTTTACACCATCTGTGGTCATTTACATGGACAGAACAAAAAAACACAGAAGAATAACTGTGAAAAATAATGAGTTTGATTAGAAAGCACAGTCACCTGCATGTCTTTGAAGCCCAGCTCATGTAGTGTCTTCTCGTCATAGTCAGTGGTCAGTTCATGGCCAGAGGAGATCATCCTGACCGGTCCCATCAAACCACCTGCAGGAGACAATGCACAGACTTTCCACAAGAAGTTGCAAAGGCTTTGAAACAGCATTGAACAAGTTGTCACACTGACAGTGTGAGACATTTGTACATGAGTAACCAACAGGGTGAGGACTTGTGGGATCTGACCTGGGAAGTCTCCTGTCTGTCGGCCACTCTGGCCAAACTCTTGCAGCTGAGCCTGCTGGTTCATCTGCTCCTTCTGCAGGTTCTCGTACCAGTGGGTCACCTCAGCTCGCAGGTCTGCTACCTGGTCACTGGGATACATCTCGATGGTCATCTGTTCCAAAAGAAAGAAAAAAAACAACATATAAACTGAGCCACTTAACTAAGACTCAATTTCAAAATACCTCTGACTTAAAATGTATCACTGATAATAAAAAATGAAAAGACAGCATGGTGTATTTACTATAGGACAACTCAGTATCTAAACACATTAGATACATTCAGCTAAAACAAATGCAACCTAATACACATTTATATAAATCCCGAAACTAAAAAGTTATTACTTTGTCCACCCCATGCACTTGAATCAAGTACATGTACTTGTTCTCTGTATAATGCGACTGCATCCTCTAAAACTCACTCAACATTATTATCTTTGTGAAGCATTAATTAGAGCACTACTGTTAAATTTGCCTATAAATGTGCCAAACGAGTGCAAATTCACTCTATAATTTCGTAACAAGGCAGCGCTGCAGGTGTGGCCAGGAAGATAAATTGATGCAGTTAAGCGCAATTAACTGCAAATTATTCACACATTTTTATCCCCTCAGAATTTGCTGTAAAGTGTATTAAAACAGGAGCCGCTCAGTCCAGGGACAGAGCTCAATTCCATTTGGTTGGACAGAGAGTCACCAAGTGGAGTTCTGTTGAGTCAAAGGTCACCTTGTCAGGCAGGCCGGCCGGCTGACACACAATCCTGAGCGGCAGAGACTGTTTGTCACTGAGAGCTTTCAGGTGGCTGCTAATTCCCGTCCCTTCAATCTGCCACTGCCGTAGATGGTAGGCAAACCTGCCAGGGACACGAAAGCAGACCATGACTAAGGCATCTTTGTAACATAGTGTTAGACCAAGTCCTCACATGAACACCTCTGGAGTGTGTACCTGCGTCGAAAGGCCTCCAGGTGTGTCTTGAGCATGAGCAGCCCCCTCTCGATGCTGGTCAGGCTGGAGTGAGAGTCCTCCTCCAGGTTGGCTGAGGCCATCAGCAGACTCTCCATGCACTTCCTGATAAACTCCTGCTCCTTCTCCAGGCCCGTCTTCCCAGCTGGAGATGTCATTGTATACGCAGAAACATATAAAAGACATCCAACACAGAAATGTAAAAATCAACAGTTGCATGTAGAAAAATTCAAAGCCATTTTTACTTTGACATTAAAAGCATGTGTTTGTTGCCAAGTGGAGAAAATCCATAGTAATGTGATTTAAAGTTATAAAACAAACAAAAAGGGGCGAAAAGTGAATTTGGAAACACACTAAATATTAAGTTGTTCACTCTTTTATTTATCTGGAAATGCACGTTATAGACACACGTTCAGGGCACTTCTGGCTAGTACCAAGCACATCGCACGGCTTGTGACGTGAGCAAACTTGTATGTGACTGACCGTTGATGTAGTAAGAGTTGATGTACTGGATGGCGGCTCGGCTGATGTCGGCAGACTGAGCTCTCAGAGCGATGCCCCACAGCTGGTCCATCCCACACAGCTGCAGAGACAAACGAGGCTTTGAATGAACTGATGACTTGTAGCTAATGCCCACTTGATTTTAGGATAATGAGCTAATTGTAAGCAGTACCTCACAGCTGGAGGCATTGTCCAGCGCACTGGTGGCGAGACGGGCCAGGTTACAGAGGTGCTGAAAGAGGTTGAGTCCTGTCATGCTGATGGTCTCTGGCTTCAGCTGGGGCATCTGGAGACACGCAGCAATGTTACTACACAACCACAAACCGACATCAACACACAGCTGGTGCTGCTGTGCAGCTACCTAGAGGCAGCTATCAGTGTGTTTCCACTACAACTTATGTGATAGGAAAAAATGATAAGGAAAAATTCAGCTCAATTCTGTTAGTGTCTATGACTTTCTTAAAAAAGGTAAAAAGTTCAAAATTCGCAGATATTTCAAAATATCTGCAAGGAGCAGAGGAAATGCCATAATTGAAACTACTTCAACCAGGCTTTAAGGAACATGTTTGGCCCCATTTCCACCACAGGGACATTTCCCTAGTTACCAGGAACCCGTTTGTGAACCTATTTCCTCCACCTGCATTTCCACAAGAGGAACAAGGATCTATATTTAGTCCTGGGCTAAAGTTCTACCTTAGACACTTTTTGAAACTTCTCAGTCCTGTTAGGTATTTGTGCTTCCTGTCCTTGTCTCTACCTTCTCCAGAAAGAGGTGTTTGTAGGTCTCCATGCCCATCGCATGCTGGTCCTTGCTGCGAACTTGATTGAGGAACCAGTGGAGCGCGTCATCGTAGCATTCAGCATCCTCCACCAGACAGTGCCACAGGATGTCCACCTGCTCCAGACTCAGTCCTGACACACAGAAACACACACACACACACACTTTAGCTTTTCAGATTAACTATATTATTAAAATAGATATCAAAGTCAGATCCTTCTTAACGTCTGCCAGCTTTCATCACTGTAACAGTGCTGGACTCATTTTACCGTATTGTTCTGAAAGAGCCGAAACCAAATTTTAGTTTTTTTTAAATAGTTGACTCTAACTAGGTATAAACATGAAAATTAAACAAACAGCCCTTCCATATGACCAGAGTGCATTTTAACAAATAAAGTAGAATCACAAGATAAAGTTATTCTGTTCTTTGCTGTTGTTAAATGAGGTTATGTACTGGTAAGTAATTTTCACATCTCGTGTGCATGTGACTGAAAAGACGAAGATCCAGGTGTTTTTTTTTTTTTTCTTCTCACTGAGCAGCACACAGATTGATCTTACTGAAGTGGTCTGGAGATCCCAGCGTGGAGAAGACACAGGTGAGGAACTGCAGACGGACCTGAACCTCAGCACTGTGGCTGTACCTGCAACAACACACAGCAGAGTAGAGGCACCGGTCATAATCAGCAAAGACAACTTCCAAAAACCAGATTAGATGAAATGTCTGTCCTCCCATTTAAAATAACGGGTGTCAACAAAGGACACAAACGTTTCTGAACCACATAAGGACCATTACTAATGATTTTCACAGCACTGTCAAATAAACAGGTGTCACGGTGTTAAAATGTAACAAATTCAAATGTTGGAATGTATTAAGTTGGGTTTAAGCGTTTTTCTTTTAGGATGATTATAGTTGATTATGACTATTTGTTGCTCTTTCATGCAGTTTTTAATGCGTTTAAACTTTATGAATTTGACAAATGCGAGGGGATGACTGACTCACAGTGCAAACTTGTGCCGATGATCCCGGACTTCCTGGATGTAGTGCTGCAGGTCATCGAAGAACAGTTTCATCATGTGCAACTCCTTCTCGGCCCACCTAACACAATCAACAACCACATTAATACAAAAAAAACTTATGGTTTTAATTTGGTTGAATTTGTATGGTACAGAATTATACCTCAATTTCCCATAAGCACTGTACACAGCTTTTGGCAGAGTAGCTGTTTTAACACTTGATTACTCAAAGGGACATATTACTTACATGGTGATCCAGTGGGTGTCGTAGCTGGAGCCAAACTGCTGAAAAGTGCCAAAAAGTTTGGGTAGTAGACGCAAGGAAACCACAACAGACCTGAGAAAAGGCAAAGAGCAGACGAAATGATGTTCCAAATCCCATCCATGCTGCAAACGGAGACCTGATTTGACAAGACAGCTAATAGTCCTGCAAAAGCTTTTTTGAACATCTGGCTCACAAATGTCAGTTGGATTCTTATAGAGAAACTAAGCCGCTTTCTCCTTTCAAACCACAAACACCATTATATAATCCACCAAGTGTCTACACTGGATTATGGAAATATATGCTGCTGACTATAATCTTAATCTACTTGACACTGGCTACCGCACTGTCATTTGATTTATTATCTCAGTCATGATTTGAATGACACTGAAAGTTATATGAGACTAAATCTCATCTGGAATGTGAAAGTCGTAGGTGTGTTACTTCATTTATTAAGCCTTTCTATAGAACATTTTCACTTTTTGCAACAGACAAAAAAGTATTTTTTCCCCAATGATAACAAAAACAAAGTGACAAAACAGAGATATTTAACAAACTTAGTTGAGTTCAAATATCTTGATCATGACACCAGATCAGAGGATCTTAAAAGTTCCTCATACACACTTGGAACTGGGGAAGACTGGTTTCCGGTATTATGGATGTTACTAATGAAAGTTGCAGCAGAGCTTAAAGTTGCAGACACTCATTCCTGGGAGATTTTAAAGCTTTTCTAGCTTGTACGTGTAATAAAACGACATATGAAGCATTTTTCTTCAAGTGTGTCTTCATGTGAGGTGACGAAGTGAACAAACTGTATTTGTATAATCTTATATGTAATGTATTCTCGTGTCTCTCATGTAAAGGCCTTGATCCGAAGCAGATTTCTTCACTACAGAAAGGCAAATTACATTTTTCACAGGATCACAAAAAAGTAATTATGTTATTGTATGAATGTAATTTACACTTCTCTATGCAGCAAAATGGCATCTATGTATTATTTTTCTCTCTCTCACACCAAGAACATCTGAAAGGAATGCATTGCAAGGTGGGAATGAGGGAAGATGCGTTGGATTCAACAGATTTTCCATCTCAGTTTCAAGAACCAAATTTCACGGTGGGATTTTAAAACCTTTCGAGATATATGGACACACACACACAAAGTATTTCATCTTACCTGTGGTGAGCCAAGTTGTCAAGGCAACCCTCTATAAAGCGCATTCGAATCTGTCTGTCAGTGAACCAACAGACCAGCGAACACAGCAGCTTCTCTGCTTCATTAATCAGACCCTCAGAAAGGTGGATCTAAAAACACACAAAGTAAAAAAACTGATCCCATATGTAGTAATAATACTGTGAAGGAAATTAGTGGTGGGTCAACGTGTCGCTGTAGTAGATTACAAATGTACTTCGATATACATATTGTGTGTTGATGCATCGCAAGCAGGGCTTCAAAGTAACAGCGATAATAAAAATTACACCTGGGGACAGAACTAAAAAAATCTTACATTAAAGTGCATTTAGTTGTTAAAGGTTAACTAGAGCAAATATTTTTGTTCTGACATCATTGTACATGAATTCTCCAAGACACCACTGACATTAGCAAATAAGAAAATAAACTACAGAGCAGCTTGTTCTCTCCGAGTCTGAGCGAGGACGGAGATCAGCCAGGTGTCTCTGTCTGCAGTAGACAGCTCAGGTAAAGTCAAAGTTAATCCTTAACCTAAGCAGACAACATCAGTGCTCGTTCAGGTACCAGTGTAAAATGCTCTGCAAATAATCTATAAGGGAAATGATCAAAACACTGACACATCAGATCAGAAAAATGCAGAAAAGGGATCATTTCAGCTGTGGCTGCAGTTCCCCATCCACCGTCACAAGCTTGGTGCTTAATCGCCAACTGCTACGAACACATTAGCTTACGTACACCTAAAGCTGGGAGTTATAATCTATACGTCATAAGCTTGATGTCCAATTGTTCAACTCAACTTTTAATGCGTCATGCTCATAGAATGTAGGATAACTAGTTTTTTTTACAATTCTTCTGCACAACAAATTCTAGTTGTATAGTATTGGTGTGTTCAAACTACGGGTGGGAAGATGCAGCAACGTAAATTGTGCTTACACACAACTACACGAGCACACGTTCAATTTCCGTAAAACACTACGATAAAATATGATTCATAAACAACATATTTACGTAAATTCCCTCGTACATGCATCGACTCATACGAGGGTATGGACGAGGGAATTTACGTAAATATGTTGTACGAGAAAAACTGGACCGCAATTATCTAAAGTATGGGAGTATTTTAAGCAGAGACCAAACCCCATGGTGCTCTGCGAGCTCTGTTAATCGATTTTTTTCTTTTCCTGATTGCATCACATTCCTGTAACTTGAATGGGAAAAGGTGTGCAGTGCCTGTTGCAATCCAGTAACACTAAACTTACGGAATAGGCCGAAAGACCAAAAGAAGAAAAAAAAAGTTAATTCATTGTTATATTAATTTAAAAAAAAAAAGGGCTTAATGGGAAAATAACCTATAGATTAATCAATTAATGAAGAAAAATTATTGAAAAAACGTTAGGTCCGGCCCTAAATGCAATGCTGTAGTGTTTGAATCATCACTCATCACTGACTTGCTTTAGTTCAATGTGCATCTCTGGTAATTGGTGTTTTTTTTCTCAGCTGTTGGCATTTTTAGGCTTGGTGCTCTTACTTCTGGCCATTGTAGATGAACAACGTAAACCCAGTGTGCGAGCAGCGCTTGAAACTATTCTTAAGATTTTTTCCTCACATGATGGAGGTTCTCTGAAGCACTGTGACTGTACAGTAACTGTGGAAAGTGCACCGCTTCAATTGTTTGCTGGTTTCCAAGTCATGGTCTACAAATAACAAAAACTGATGGAGAGCAAGGTTTGAGATCGTACCGCATCCTCGTCCTGCACTAGGTCCCACAGCAGAGTGTTGCCCTTCTTACAGACATTGTCCAAGTTGATATCAGTCACAGCATGGCTGCTGGAGTACTGGTGCTTGTGAACAGCTGGGCCTGCAAAAATATAGTGTGTTTACATTACTATCCTCTCTCAGCTCTTCTAGTTGAAGATTATTTAATCTAAGTGAAAACAGCTGTTCAAAATCGTGAATGTCGCTCACCTTGTACAAGGTGCTCGTGGTAAATGGAGGCCAGGTTGGGGAGGTGCTGCTGGAGGTGAGAGCTGAGCTCGGCGTGGGAATTGATTTGGACTAGCTCCTCCTCACAACCTGACTCCTCCCCGTCAAAATCCGCCATGTTCTTCTCCGACTTGGCGCTGACCTGGGAGCTGCTACAGCTCACATCGTCCGCACTCAGCATGTCTTCCACCATGGGTCTGAGGGAGGGAAAGGGCTTTATAAAAGGCAGCAGTAAAGGTGACAATTACAAAACCCAGAACCTCCTGTGTGTTAGGCAACTGACAGGAACAGTAATATCAGCCTCACCCTTCGTGATGATGATGGTGGTGGTGATGATGATGGTGGTGGTGGTGGTGCTGTGGGCCAATGAAGCGCCGACAGTTAAAAAGTTCACTGCCAATGGCTTCTCCTAGAAAATCCCCAGGCCGTGGCAAACAGGGAGGTTCCTGAGGCCCCTGGACCATCTGTGAGGGGTCAATGTCTGATGGCTGCTCCTGTGGCTCCGTGCCCTCAGGTCGAGCAGACGACGATGTAGAACAAGCATCCAAAATCCTCATACGGCCTTCTAAAGACGACGCTGCTGTGATCATGACAGAAGAAGTCTCTGGGCTAAAGGGGAGAACCTTGGATTTGGCCCCAACCCCCGAACCACTGGGCCCCGCCCCCTGGTTTGACCCGTCACCAAGCGCCTCCCCTGCCTTCCTCTTCCTCGACTCTGTCTGCTCCCGGGCCTCCTTCGGCTGACCGCCTTCAGCGGCCGACCGGTTCCCCTCATCGTCCTCCTCCTCGTCCTCATCCTCCTCATCATCTTCATCGTCTTCCTCTTCATCCTCTTCCTCCTCCTCCTTTAAGGCCTCGCTGTCGACCATGTCGTCAGAGTGCATCTCGCTGCCGGGGCTTCCAGCTGATTGACTGGCTCGGCTGGAGGCGGCTTCATTGCTGGAAGCTTCGCTCCTGCCACTGCTGCTTCCCGGTCCGCTGCTGCCTTCTTCCACGCTGTTAGCCGTCTCATCTGAGCTGCCCTGCATTGACTCCTAACAACCAAGAGACACATACTAAAATCAGCATACACTGCACAATTGCATCAAATGGAAGCATCCTGGCTGTCCCCTACCTCATCTTAAACATTTCCCTTAAATCTGGGGTCTTTTCTGCTGTCGCTAGACTTTCCAACAGCTCCCAAAACTCTCTGGACAGACCTACATAACAACTGTGTCCGTCCATAAACGGACCTTCGTTTTGGGTTTGCACACCCTCAACATCCACAGTTGGACCCACCTACTTTCATATTAGATCCATGGCTGACTGCTCTGCTTGGTCCCAGTAAGCATCCACAAGGACGCCAAGGGCAGGAGCTAAAACTGAATAAGTGCTGCATAAAGGCCTATTGAGAATAATAAAATGTTTCTATAATGTAAACTATATTAGCAAAGCTCTAGAATGGAAAAACTAATTATTCTCAGAGGTCACTCACATTTAAAGGACTCTTTTTTTAAATCCCACATGCTACAACATTTTGTTAGTTTATTTAACTTCATTGTGTGTAACCTTTTAGATTTTATGTGTATACCTCCGTGTCGGACAGCCTTTGCTGGCTCCTGTTGCTGCCCGTCATCATCTGATCGTCCATCTCCATGTCACTGCCGCCGCTGTGCTGAGTGTCGCTGTTGTCACTGCTATCTGGACTTGCAGCTGGAGAACCTGAGACCAGACACGATAACAGACTGAGAACACATTTTATATAGATATTTATAAAATTTTAAATCCACCAAAGTGATCGAGATGTTCCTGCCATCATCAACCATACAGTTTGACAGTGAAACTGAGGATTCTAGTGGGTGAAAACAGCAACATGTCACTTTATGTTTGGTTGAATTTCACCAACCTGTTCCTTTTAAAACCCTTTAAATTATTTTATCTTGTAAACTTTATGGTGTATTTGGTGCTCTCATACTGACGGAAACATAGACAGAGAAAAAAAAAAAAAAACAAGACTGCAGTGACACAATAAAAAAAGTTGAAGAAACCTCAACTTTATGCAAATATGCAGTGAGAGTTTAGCGACGGACAAGTGACAGCCAGACAGAAGCACCTGGACTCATGTGGAAACCAAAGCAAAGAATGTCTTTACTGCCTGACAGGGGTTGTAACTTAGTTGGTTACATCCACAGACCACAGGGTCAGTGGTTTGATTCCTGGTCCCTCCTGGCCACATGTGTAAAACACTGAACCCCAAGTTGCTCCTGGGGGGTCAGGTGAGCACCTTGCATGGCAGCCACTGCCTTCAGAGTGTGGATTTGTGTGTGAATGGGTGAATGAGAAGTGATATTGTAAACACCAAAGCGCTATTTAAAAATTACTTTACTCATTACTTGCTAGGTGTGTAATGAGAAGAGGAAAAAAATAGTAATTTTAAAAACACAAGCATTGTTGCCGTGTCTGCCAGTGACAACTGTCCAGTCATAACATAACACTTAAATAAATAGCACCAGAACAACTGCTTTGCAGCGACGTGTCGATGGTAGTGGGAATGTAAAATTCCAAGAGTACGCCGAGATTCACCACTGCCATCGACACTCAACATCCAAAAAGGTCATTTTTAAACTAGGTCACATTTTTATACAGCACACCTTCAGTCTGCCAACCCAGGCTCTCTCAAAATATGTAGCCCCCCAAGCCAGACTGACCTTTCTTGTTGCCCATGGGGATGTTGGTGTTAAGCAGAGAGGCAAAGGAGCTCTGTTTGGAGAGCTGGGCCTTTGCTGCCAGGGCGTTGTTCCACAGAGCCTTGATCAGCATGGAGGCCAGGTACAAGGTCTGAGGAGGAGGCGAGATACATGAGTGTTTATCAAAGAAAATCAACAGTCATTTTTCTGTGATTGGTTGTACCTGCTCTGTGTGGGCACTGGGGTGAAGGCCTGACACCAGGTTGAGGACGTGTCGGAGAGGCACTGGGTCCAGGTTTTTGATGAGAGAAGGAAAAAGGTCGTGGATGTAGCGGCTACAATGTTTAAGCTAAAACACACACACACACACACAAAAAAAAGCAACTTAATATGAGAGGAGTTTGCATATGTTCTTTGTCTTTTAATAAAAGGTCTGATACTACCAATTCCTATATATTGGTATTTACATAAATTTACGTTTCTACACATTATGTGCATATAAACCAAGTGAAGTCTTGAATCTCTTATGACCCATGAAAGCCCATGTTGCCATTTTCATCTTTAAAATAAAATTATTGATGTAATGATAAATGCTGCAAACTGCCTGGTGTAGTTTCACAGATAATAGGTAAACTGGCCAAAATCCAGCTGTCAGGTTCAAATCTGGCACATCTTACCTGAGCTGCAGCCCAAATACAGTCAACATGCTGCGTGCTGAGTCGACCCTCTGCGGCCAAGAAATTCAGGATCACTTGGCACTGCTTAATGATCTGGAACACACACACACTTCATGTAAACTGAAGAGTGACTTTGTATTCCAAGTCACAATAATAAGAGAATAGAACACGACAATCAGTTAAACTTTATTAAAATGAGGCGTCTTGTACACAAAAGGTTTCACCTCAATGTGCAAATTTGGTCCAAAAATGTGCTCCACCACATTGTTGTGGATCAGCCAGTCAGCTAGTTCCTTTGCTATGGACCTGGGAACATGAAGCAGAATCAGAAATAGATGTTCACTGAGTGAAGGGAGAGGACAGCAGGAGCTCAACATGTTTAGCTCAACACCTCAAGCGACTCTCATTGTAAGCAGGATAGGACACAAAACATCACCCTCCTTATTCTTCTGATCCATTTCTACCCCTGTCAAGGTAATGCTGGCCAGTTACACTACTACATGCGCTGGCTTGTGCTTTGCCTTGGACCTCCAACTGTGGAGTCGATGGACGACACAGTGACGCCCATGGGAAAAACTTCATCCTCAACAAATCTAAGAAGGGGTGATAACATTACCCAGAGGAGTTGAGCAAGACATTACAAATACCTGCCAGCTCCCTGTTAAAAAGTCCAAATGTCTGATTAAGCCCAAATCTACATAGAGCACCTCACTGTGCAGTGATTTTACGGCGGCTGAGTGGCAGTGCTGAAGATGTTTCTATCAAGCAAAGGATGTAAATCTGATGTGAAAAAAGAAAAAAAAACCCAAAACAATACTGTAATAATAGATGTTAATAAAATGCTGTCAATTAATAAAAGCAAGATCAATTACATTTATTTATCTTTTGGCTTCCATTGTCTCCAGGCATGTGATTGCTTCTAATTAACTTACGTTTCTGTGTCAGACACCAGTGACTCGTTGTTGCACACATCGTTGAAGGTGTGAAGCTGGTTCTGAGGAAACACACACACATACGTTCCATGACATGTGAGGAAAGGAAACACCACTGGGTTATTTTTAATTAAAAATCAAAGAAAACTGTTGGGTCTTGCTACAGTTCCCCGCTGGGATGATTTGGGTCTTAAAAGCCCTGACGCAGTTCAAGAATGGATTTTCTGCTAAGCCATACAGTTATGACAAGAAGTTACACAGAGATGATGAATTCATAATAACTATTACAGTTAAAAAAAAAAAAACAGCTTTGAATTGATTAAGACTGTGGGAGGTTGAGGCCCTTAAGGCCTATAATTTAACTGGACACATGTTTACAACATGTTTCTTGAGCAGCTGTAAGTCCTAACCTCTGCACAAGAGGCTGTGTGTGACTCAGAGTTGACATGTGGGGTGCAAAGATGTGGCCAAGCAGGGAATACGATCATAATACGGGTTGAAACCCAAAGAGAAGTATATCAGAGATATTCAAAGTGGTTGTTTCAAGTGGTACTAAAACTGTTTTTATTGTTCCCAGGTTAACTGTCCACCTTATACTAAATGTTGCATTGCTGATGTCCAATTATTACCACAAAGCATAGTACAAATTCTACTGGGACTAAAATCTGCTAGTGCAAAGCTTAACCTGTTCAATGTCCAGCATACAAAGTGTTACGTCATCCAGATGGTGCTGAGATGTTCCACTCATTTATACAGGCAGCAGTTTATTAGGTTACACTAGTACCGAGAGACTCTTTGAATAATAATGCAGCATGTTTGTTGTACTTTTATCTTATTTTGAACCTGTATCGGTTTGAAATACAAATACAAGTACAGTGTAGTTTCCTGTTAGACTCACCGTGATTTGGCTGAGTCCAGCCAGCCTCATGGTGAGCGTGGGGGACATGAAGTACTTGAAGGCGAGGTCCAGGCTCTCTTTGTCGAAGCACAGTGCGCTGTCAAGTGGCTCCTTCACCGTGCTCCACATCAGGTCGGCCATGTTACGTGCCGCACTCTGCCGCAGCTCCTGGTCCGACAGCTTACACAAGTACCTGCATGCAGGGTACAAAATGTAGGCAGGTCAGTCGTTACAGGAAATCTGTGCGGACAATTCTGAATTTTCAGAACACACTGAAATAACCATTCATACAATGTGGAGTGATCTTGGCTGGACACCCACTGCTATGAGAAGCTACAGTACAAAATCTTCTCCATTTATAGACAGTATGTGACAGTGGACTGATGAATAGCCGATTCCTCTGTAACCATTTCCAGCTACATGCAATATAACAAGTCTTGATCAAAGGTCTCCTGGGATGTATTTTTTGTGAGGCCTGGCTCACGTCAGCTGATGCTGCTTGTGATTAGGACACCGACACAGTTTGAGAGTTTTTATATGTCAAAGTAGCTCTAAACTACACCTTCATTCTTGTTTCTTAATTGGACCTCAGGTTCGCTAACGCCCGACCACAGTTGATGCTGAGTGACATCAAAAGCTTTGTGTTGACATTACTTCACATTTCATGAACAATCAATGCAGAAAACCAGGAAACTGCAAACTGTGTCAAACTTAAACTAACAGCACCATCTCATTTTACATTTCAGTCCCAGAATTCAACTTTTCAAACATCTATAAGAGTTTGCTGGTATTACATTAGTATTTAATCACACTGTGTTTCCAGCCCTCTGTGGTCACCCACTGAGAGATTTGATCAACAGCAGAGTGCTGCTGAGTCACACGGTCTTTCCTCTGAAACTCGGACCTGATGTCATTTTCAGATATTTTCTGATGACCTCGAAGACTAACTATTCTTCTGCAGTGGTTTGTGTTTGCTGATCAAAAGCAGATTTAATATGTCTTAGTTTAACATTTACTCATTAGTTTAAGTAATTACCATTTGTTGTGCAGCCAGTTCAAGTTGTCTCTAGTAGATCATTCCCTTACCGTCAACCTGGTTTTTCTTTGTTTTGTTTTTTTAAATGGGGACAATACAACTAAGCATTGTTAGATCTAAGCAAACAATGGTTCACATATATGACATATAGCAAAGCTAATTTGCAGCCCGTTCCTGCTTTGACTTTTAGACAAAAACAGATAAATTAAATTTAAATAAAATAAAGAAAAATGTAAAGATTTTTCATTTTGCAAATCTAGATATTTCTGGGTTTGTCCATTGCACCGTCAGCCCTGATGTGAACCTGCACATACAAGGTGTAAGTTGTTTATTTTTTTGTCCTTTTGGTTTTTACGCCGGATGCAAAGCTGTTCATTCACATCGCTGTTGTTTCAGCTACTGTTTCAGCATTGTAGAAAAAACTCTGAGTTCTGATTGTGATTTTAAATCTAAAGGTATCGTGTTCCATAATTATTAGTCATTTCATTGGTTTCCTATTCATCACCTATACAGTTAGTTTGGTTGTATAATGACATTACAGGCTTGATAACTGATTTACAAGCCCGTCCCCAGATCATTATACTATAAAACATTTGGGTAGAGCATTAGAGAAACCTGATTTCTGCAGAGAGATGCCATGTTTCCAATAAGCTTTATTTTTTCATTTTGTAATTCATACAATTTAGTAATTGCATGGTTAGTAATGTGAAAGACATGCAATAATAGTGAGATTACTTTACTTACCAATTACTAGCATAACAGTAAATGCTGAATGCTAAAAATACAAAAATTCAGTTGAGACATTTCCTTCTTGAAACCGATCAAAATACCTAGAAAAATCAGTTTTTGTGGCTAAAATGATATGTGAATTAAGAGAGCTGACACTGAATAAGAACAGGGCAAGAAAAAAAAAAGAAAAGAATATACATAGTCTTAATCTCTTTTTTACTTTCAGCAACAAAGGTTCCTCTTTAAAAAAAATATTCCGTTTATCTTATTAAACTTGACTGTTCTAACTTTATTGTTAGGGGGGTTAATTATACAATTAAACAGTTTGCTTTTATAAAAGTAATTTTCTTATTCAGCCAATGTGAGTCCCTGCTAAAGACAGAAGAGTCAGTGCAGCTGCCGAGTATCAGCCAGCCTGGCTGTGTCACGTGACCAGCTCTGCCTCCTCCAGGGTCATGTGAGGGGAGGCTAACTGGAGGCCTGGCAACTGTTGCCATGGTGACAGAAGCTCTTCCTAGCAACTAACGTGTGGCACTTTGGTATTTAGGGGAAGCGAGCTGGAGCGAGAAAGCTGCACTGACTGACTGAGCGAGAGACAGACACTTATCCATTACATCCAACAGGAAGACAAGTAGAAAATTGCAATATTCACAGTTTTAAAAACCATTTGAATGTGCAATAAGTCAGACTTCATTTCCCATCTTAGTTATTAAGCAGATCAGAGCTACACATTATTTTTATAATTATTATTAATACATTTATGAGGGACCCTGTTGCACCCCCTGCTCTGGGTGCAGGAGCAAGAACGAAAACCATCTCATGTAGTGAGATGAGTTTTGTTGTACTAGCTCCGGGTAATTTACGGCTGCAGTCGCTGGGCAGGCAGACACAACACACAGGGGACAATAGGTAGACAGGTGCAATTATGTAAACACAAAAGCATTTTGTAGAACACAGAAAACTAGATTGAGTCATGCATTCATTGTATAAAATGAATTCAACACATGCACACAAACTTCGCCCTTCTCCTTCCCAAGTCATCGCCAGTTTTTAAGTTTTACGTACAGTCAGACACAGACTGCACTGCGTGTCTAAAAATGTCTTTGACTGGCTGAGTCAAAAGGTCACCACCAACACTAAGCAGCGGCTACATTTGTTGTGGTCTGATCTGGGCTGAGAGATTGTTAAAAGCTGTGCAGACGGCTGAAGGGAGGATAGATGAGCTCAAAGGCTGCAGACGCACGGCCTTTGCACACCTGATGGATAGATGTGCTTGCTGTAACCATTCCTCATGTTGTACTGCATAATACAGACAGCGCTTCCTGTGAATTAGTCCAGCCTCATTATTGTCCCTTCAAACTAGAACACTGTAACTGCAGCACAAAGTGCTGCCTCCAAAATGATCACACATTTTAATTAAAACCCCTCTAAAACAGTTATACATTATAACCTCCAGCAAGGAGGATTTGTCACAGGAGACAATAAGTGGACCAAAATTATATTTTTTCCAGGAAGGGACCACATTATAAAGTCTAGGAGAATACAGGACAGAATTTAGAAATGGAGCTAACCAGTATGTAGCTTAAGGCTTTTTACGCAAACCGCATTGTCTGCAAAACTCTGACACCTGGAATAAACTCACCGTATTACATAGGTGCGGAATGGGATGATGTGCTGCATGACTGCAGGAATGTGCAACCATATTCGGATCTGTGGGGAGAATCCAACATGCAATTAAAATCACAATAACTACTGCATGGATCTCAGAGTACAGTAGGTATGAGTCCTAAAACCTGGAGATCAGTTAACATTTGCACTTCTGGTTCCCTAGTCCATGAGTCGGGTTTTTGCTAGAATTGTTCAAATAGTTGAGCTTGATTTCACATTTTATTCAACAACATAAAGTTCATCAGTTAATGTCCTGCTGGCATTAATTTTGAGCCTTAAAATGGTGGTTGCCAACAGGTTACTAAATGAGACTGCAGAGGCTGTTTGGAACATTAAATCTACTCACTAATCCGTCTTTACAGCCTCATTCAGGTTATTACTCGTGATCACTAGCTACATCAGGTCACTATAAGAGGAAAGCTTTTGGAGAGGAGGCCGGTGCGTTAAAGGAAATTACAAATCTAATTTAAAATGACGACGTTAGAGCTCATTTAGAGCCCAACAATAACTTTCTTCTTTTGGCTGTAAAAAGCGTCAAAGATTTATTTGTGAAGATTATCTTGCTACTCAAATGTGCAAGTATCATAAATTGCCAACTAAAAAAATTCCATTAACCTTTTTTTATTTTTTTAAATGGAACCAGGATAACGATATAAGATTTATTAATAGTATCATCTTGAGCTTTGCTTTATATGCAAATTATCTAAGTGAGACTCAGAAAAGTCGGTTTGGCTGGTGGACTCACGTTGGACACAATGGTGATGAAGGCATGTGCAATGGGGAAGGGGAGGGTCTCTGGAGTGCCCAACTCGAAGCACTCCTTCATAAGAGAGAGGCCATGCTTCCCGCAGAACAGACAGACATAACGCAGCAGATGGAGAGGCACCTCCACATCCTGCATAGTGAAGAGAAACAACATCAGGTGCACAAGTACATGCCTAAAAAGTATCCCACTACAAGTGAGTACCACTCCAAACCAGAGACATTAAGCACATGCTCTAAACTCAAAAGGACAGAACCACTTCAAAACCTTGATTTCTGATTATTTCCTGAAAAAAAAAAAAAAAAAGGGCAGTTTTATATAGAAACTGACCTTTTGTGAGTCACTCTAAAAATAAATGTTGGCTACACACCGCATAAATTAAACTTTTAAACAAAAGAAAATACTGCAAAAAAAACTGCACTGTAATAATGTGGGCGTTGACAAAACAATCAAAGAGGGAAGGAAGTGTGGACAATATTTACTGTCCCCAAATTAAAAAAAAAAAAAGAACAACCACACTAACAATCAACAGATGAAGGAAACTATGATCAAATCCTTCTACATGAAACTAAGCCATAAGTGAACACATGAAAACTAGTGACTCATGCCTTTTATTTGGTCCGTCGTCTTCTGCATCTTATTTGTGGACCTACACTGATCACTGAGGAAACACAATGCCTCCTTTGTGCTGACATGTCTTTTTCACAATAGCTAATAATATAAGGCTTTGTCTCAGTTTTACCTCGAGCATAATCCCAACATGGAGGCTTGTTGTTTTTTATTCTATGTGGAGACATTTGGTCTACTGGTCTCAAGGGGACAGGACAAAATAAAGTCCAGCAGAGACATAATGGATGCAACATAAACCCTCAGTTTATATTTTAATAGTCAGTAGCTGGACATGAGGTTTCTGAGGTCAGATCTGATCTGCTAACCTCACATCAGTAGACAAAAGGAATTTCACTGTAAGAGAAATGCAAAGCAGATTTCACACCATTACAACTTCAATTTTCTTCTCTGCTCATCGCAGAAAAACAACACATTAAACTGACTGAATGTCCTGCTACAGCTCGCTTGACTCACAAATCCTGCTTAATCCTGCTCAAACTGATTTCCACAGCTCTGTAACATCAGACAGCAACAACAAAAACAAACCAAAAAAAAAAAAGAGTGGAATAAACCAGGTCCAGTTTGAAAAGACATGACCAATAATCTGAGTCTCTTCAGTGGTGACATGACACGTCAGCTATGTACGGGCCCCTGATGTCCCCGTGTCTTAGAACACTTCCCAACATGCCCTAAGGCCTAGATCTCGTTTGCATCAGCCCCACAGCCATCAGATTTTCAGCTTGTTCGTGCAGTAAAAAAAAAAAAAAAAGTAAAAAATTATAAAACACACATTTTATGATGGACTAAATAACACACTACACGACTAACACAAGAACAAGAAATAAAGTTCCCTCTTAAAGCAATAACAAGAGAATATTTCTGCACTTAATTGTTGCCAGGAACAGTAATTGGTCTGCATTGTTGTACTCGACTGGCTGGATGCAATTAAGTAAGTGTAGCACTGCAACAAAATTCCCTGTGTGAAATGATGATTGAGTAGATAATCTTACATTCATGTCACAGAAGGAACCGAGGATGTTGCTTTCATGAGCAGATATGTCCTGAAAGAAAGAAAAGATAACAGGACAATAGCAGGACAAGACAAGAAATGTGTTTTGTCTAAAAACAGAATAAATATAAGGCGGGTTTGAAAGCAGACTACTGTTTAGTTACTGAATAATGAGATTTCTCAATTACCGACCACTGTTCACATTCAAAGGGAGCTTGAGCAGAGAACAATGTGTTTTTAGCAGAACAGGTTCAATGCATCAGTGTGTTTACAGCAGAGTCTCAGAGTCCAAATACAGAAGCACATCTGCCACTTAGATCTGTCTATGGGAGCCTGTCAATCAAACAGCATGTTGATTACTTTTTAAAAGACACATTTTCCAAAGGATTCCTTAATGTAACGGTTTGACATTTAGGGAAATAGTGTTTTTTTGCGTTTTCTGAGGGTTAGGTGGGAAAATCAATCCCTCTCTCAGCTGCTGTTTAGCCTCGCTTAGCATGAAGACTAGAAGCAGAGTGAAACTGTTTAAATTATTGATTCCTACGCGGATGCCTGATCAATCTTCTGTGTCAGGAACAAAAGTAGGTCTACACAGGTTTTCAGTGTCAAAGCAGCTGAGAAATATGTATTATAAAACAAACATATGAGAAATATAAATATCTGATAAAGTTGTATAAAAAAGGAAACTTTAAAGCATGAAGCTGTATCCTAATTTTAACTCTCTATTATGTATATAACGTGAATTAAGGGTTGGCTATTACAGAAAATTCGATTAATTCCACATTTCTGTCTTTGAATGATGTGAAAAATGCCTCAATCCAAAAACCAAATTCGAGAGTATAACTGCTGTCAGTCAAACAGCACCTGCTGCAGCACCAGCAGTTCTCTGGAGTTGAGACGTCTTTGTTTCCTTAAAGACACTTGGACGCTCGTTGGCTCTGTTGGTCAACGAGCCAGAGCAATGGTGGTTGGAGTAGGTGAAGACAATGTTTGAGGAAGGTCATGTTACCACTTGATGTAGAAATGTCAGACATCCCATCTCCTCTGTCTTTTCTTGAAGTGCAGGCTGAACTGCTGCTTTCAGAAATGGTACCCAGTACAGGTCACCTGTGTTTCACAGTCATTCACAGCCCAGTATACAGTTTCTATGGTTGGGCGTTACTCTTATCAACATAGCACATGTTGCCCTGCTTTCTGTGGAACAGCATGTAGTTTTAATATATCATTTTAGAAATTTGTTGTCTGGTCCATACATTTAAGTTTTGGATAAAACAAGCCTCCCCAACTTCTACTGGGCTTGGACAATACACTGCACAGCTGGGGAGGGGAACGGGCTGTTGTGGGTTCAGTGTCTTGCTCAGAGACACTTCGACATATAGCCGTAAACGGAGATTGAATCACTCACTCTGTGGTCAACGACATTTACCAACTGACCTACAGCTGCCCCCCCTTTTTTTGGCCCAAATATTTATTCCTTCTTAAAATGTCCCTCTGTTTACCGTTTAATAGTGAAATTGACAGATTTCTCATGATTTATGTTAGAATTATTTTGCGAGCGTGTGTGTGTAGGGGGGGGGCTGGGACTCACCTCTATGGTGGGGTGTGTATTGTGTTTGTAGGCCGTGTAAAGGGGAAACTGGATCTGGAAGATCTTGGCAGCACACAGCAGTAGTTTCTCCCTCTCCTCTGTGCTCCAGGAACTAAATGAGTCCTGGTTGTCGCTGCTGCTGCTGCTGCTGCTGCTGTTGCTGCTGCTGGCCCCTACACCACCATCACTGCCTCCAGACACACTGCAGCTTTCCACAGGCCCCAGTGCTTCAACCTGCGCTTTACCATGCTGGTTGTCCCCCTGAGTCTGATCCTTGCTCTGGGTCTTTTCCTGGTTCAGGTCAGGGGTGTCAGCATCCTCTTCTGCAGAGTCTCTCTCCACATTCACATGTTCGTCCTCCCCAGGTGAAGACGGCTGGGGGAGGGCCCCAGGTCCAGACTCTCCTTCGCTCCATTCAGATCCCACCCCATCAGTCCCAGATATGCCAGCTTTATGGGTGTGGTCCTGGACACTGCAGAGGCAGTCTCTCAGGCTACTTATCTGGGCGATGACCAGGTTAATGAGGGCGTAGACCAGCTGGTTGAAGACCTCAAGGTGCTTGTACTCCTTGAAGCAGCAGAGACATTGCCTGGAGACACAATGAGAAAAAAACATGAAGGCAGGGGATTGTTCTTCAACCTGCTGCATCAGGACCAAACTAAAAAGTCAGGTCCAAATGACTACAACTGAGTATTTTCTTTAATAATTGATTGCAGTGATCTAAAACAATAAATAAAAATCAGGGGAATGTTTGCACTAAAAATCCAGAAGACATTCCCCTAATTCAATACACACATCCACAGTCTATGATACACACAGACTTCATTCAAGCTTTTTTCCCTTTGAAAGTAAATAACTGAAAATAAATCCATATGGTTCAGCTGCCTGCTCAGGTACCACAGTTAAGCTGATGATAAAGGGGAACAGCGGTACACCACTTGTCAGATTTGTGAGATCTGTACATTAAGCAAACTTAACACGACATTTTGAAAACATTGACTTGAAAAAATGAAGTCATTTGATGTCAATCCAAGGTGACGTACTAAAAAGATCAGTCAGGGGAAAAACACCTAGAAAGCAAAGTACTGCAAGAGGAAGAGTGGAGAAATTGTTTTATTAATTTTTTTGAGAGCACTGGAAGTTGCTGAAGAGTCTTGAATATTGATTGAGGCTGCAGAGCAGGCGGAGTTTGGCAACTTGATCCACCATCATGGGACCACGGCGCTTAAGAGCTTTGCTTGGGATCTTTTGCTGTGTGGTGTAGAGACCACCAGATCCTGTTCACGGGCAGAGTGGGCCAGAGGGAGTTGTGAGGGGTCAATCGCTTAAGATCCTAAGTTGATGCTGTTGTGTGTCATTTTAATCCACTCTGTCAAATGCCCCCGCCCCCCACAAAAGAGGTACTTTGTTGATAGTTCCTTCCTGGTGACTAAGCCAGTGTATTACACGACCTTTTCCTCTTCAGCCGTTTCAGACGTGTCATTGCAATGCAAATATCACGTACTAATCCACTGACTCAACTTTAATGATTCAAAGTGCAGAAATGTCACTGACACATTGGTATTTATTAAAAAAACACATTAAGATGAGGATATAAGAACCTGGAGATGTAAAATGGGGACCAATGATCTAATACCAATTTGAAAATCTGTGTTTTATTCACATCAACTTGAACATAAACGCAAAGCAGTTGATCTACAGGAATGAGAAGATGTCTCTAGAAGCCCACTGTTTCACTTCCTGAAAAGTGGTTTCAGGCCTGACACATCCTCCAAGACCACAACTAAATAGCTTTCTTTTAACTGAATGTTTGCTGATTAGCTTCTGTTCTTTATCAAATCCTGTGTCTGTAATAAAAGTGCTTATTGTTCTCAGAGAACAAACGTTGTCTTATTGATCTTCAGCCCTGGTCACTTTTGGTCTGGCTGATCCTACTTTGGATTAAACTTCCATAAAGTGTGTCAAAGACTTAGAAACCTTCAGTCCAGGCATCGTGTGAAGCTGAAGAAAAACCCTCTTTGGATAACAATTGAACTTCTGGCACTTTGACTTGGTTCTGGTGTTGTTTCTTACTATCACAAAGCTTCTTAGTCAGCAATTTTCTGCCGGAAACTAAAGGCACAGTCATACTTATAACAGCATTGAAATTATTCACACATTATTGACAGATGACTGCAAGTTAACTGAACGAGCCTCTGGTGAGTCGATCAAATCAAACTGTGTGACAACTGAACAGGAGCTTTCACGGAAAAAAGTCAAGGAGATCTGTGCTTTTGTACCAACTTACAGCCTTTCGGACTCTAATGTATTTTTGTATATGTGTAAGATTATTAATGCAGCAAGTTTAAAACTTTGTTATACCAGAAAGAAAACACTGTGTACACTGATGTTTTGCCACGTGTCAGTGTTCCTTACGTGCATTAGGACTTGTCACTGCCAATCTTTTATGTTGGATAATAATGGAAAAACTACACAAACACAATGCAGTAGACACAGGGGAAGACTGCTTCTTGGCAGTTTGGGCGAATGAGTCAGCAGATCTGAGGTCGGTGTCCTGAAGTGTCCTTGAAACACCAAACCTAAAATATTCCAGCCATGTGAATGAAAACAGACACCAAATAAAATGAGATTCATCCTATCATCTGATGGTCTGGACTGATTGTACAAGCTGTACACATCTGGTAATTTAACATTCAACATTTCACTGGCTTGTTTCGCAAAAAAGGATTTTGTGAATACTTTGCAGCACCCATCAAAGACAGACATTGGGTGGCAGAGCACCAAACTCTGGCGCTAACAAATGAGCCAGACTCATTAACCGATTTTCACCACGTTAGAAAAACTTCAGTCCATTTTGGTGGACCAAAGAACCCAACTACTAAAAAAGAACTATGCCCGTGCAGCATCTTGGCTGATGATGGGTCTGTGTGCAGTGCTACCAACAAGTCTGCTGTTTTTTTCTCTCTTCCACTTTACTCCTGAGGACACACACCCTCTGTTTATACCAAAAACATTTAATCAGGGATTAAGTCAGTGTTCAGTTAATTAAACTGTGTAAACTACAACTGTGAAGCTCATCAGGGTCATTTTATTTGCAACGCACCTTTTGTTTAATTGGGACAAAACATGTTTAGAAATGTGTAACATGCTGAGTTAAAACACTCAGAATTGTGGCACTATTCTACAGACTGACTTTCAACAGCAACAACTGTAGTTGTGACTTGAAAAAGTTTGCATTCTTTAGTTAGAACCAGGGAGGGAAGAACTGCAGCTGCCAATTACAGTTGGGAAAACTTTCGAAAACAGAGGATCAAGAGAAGCAAAGCCATAAACTAGGTTTTGCTTATCCCTGATATGTAAACCACTGTCAGACTGCAGAGAAAGCAGGACTGACCTCTGAGTCCAGGAGCTGATGTAGCCCAGCACTCGCAGGGCATGTTCCTTCTTCAGCTGGAAGCTGCCTTCACTGCCATCTGCATCTGATACTGAAGAGAAACAAGACAAAGGACAACATGAGGACACGTCCCAGAAAAATGTTACCGTAACATTTTATTCTCTAATTATCAAAAAGAACACAAAGAATGTTTAAAGGCACAGCAGCTTTTGCTTAATGAACAGGAAAACAAGCATTGAGGCAATATTTCAAAATGAATGAACAATGGCTGCAGTTCTAGAAATGGTCCCAAAAAAAGTTCCAAAGTTGCTCAAATTCCAACACAAAGGTCCTTCGGTGTTTGATTGTGACACATGGGACAGAAGTAAACAGCTGAGTGGGTGGTCCTCTGTACCTACAACTCACAGGATGGTATCTGGGATGAATATTTCCTTCTTGTCATAAGTGCAGCTGTGAGTTGTCAGAATCCACAGAATCCGTTTGAGGGGCATTCGGCGACAGTACCGATCATCCATGTTTCCTGAACGCAAAGAGCCCAGTAGCCTACGCGGTCAACGGTGGGAGTTTTCTTTTTTAACATCAAGGACCACAATGGAAGTAAGTCTTTGACTTCTCAATGTTATTTTGTCAAATAAACCTAAAGCAAGATAACGCAAGCATGAACTGAGGCTTAATCAACTGTTTGGTACATTCTTAAAAAAAATTAAATAATAAAAGTAGAAACAGAAAAAAAAAAATCACCAATTGGTTCCCAAGATTTGTCAATGTTTTTTTCCTGTGTTTCTAGTGTCAAATAGAGAAAAAAAATCTATATAGAATTATCAACAGAAAATACAGACATTTACTGGAGCACTGACACATCAGTGCCAAAAGGCCTGTATCAGAGGAGATGTCACTTGGAAGTTACCCAGTACAAAGAGACTAAACCACTGTTATTGCTTTGCCCTTTAAACATCTGATATGGATTTGGGAGCATGGCCAGAGAGAACACAGGAGCTTGCAACAACAGTATTAAAATAAGCCATCTTGGCCAAGCAGGCAGGACGTTTCCCACCGCTGAAACTATGCGGAAACATTTTCAGATCCATGTGAACAGAAACTGAGGTCAACTTCCACACTGTGGTGCTCTGAGATTGGAGTTGTCCTGAAATTGTGCAGACAGATGTCATTTGACTGCCATGATGACGACGATGTCATCTGGGTGGTGCTGATATCAAAGCCAGTTTATGGCTGCAGTTCGGCGTAGATATAAATAAAACTGGGCAGACACATTCACGGTGTGATCCCCCTCCTCAGCTCAGCAGTGACTTTAACATTCAGTCAGTGTGGAGGTGTTCGAATAAGAAGCTTCCAGTTGTGACACAATAATAAGCACAGTTCAACTAGCACGTGTTTTCGATACACATGGCTGTGTGTGGGGTGGAAAGACAGTAAATACATGTTTTTAGGTCTAATAATGACGTTAAAAAGGTTTTCTTTGATAGAGACGTATAAGACACTATGCTTACATTGTACAATCATTTACAATTATTGTCCCATTTCCATTGGCTGGGGTAGAAAAAGTTTGGAATTTGTCTTGTCCCTGTGCTTTGAATTTTTTTTCTTATATAAAGAAGTTGCTATATTTAACTGCATTTTTATAGTTTTGTTTAAAAAAACAAAAACAAAAAAAAAAAATGTCTGCCTACACAGACAAAATGTACTCTTGTTTATAAGGTCTCATATTGTGGTTCTCATCCAGCGTTGGTGCAAATGTCCTGATAATTTAATTATTAGTTCTGTCTTATAAAATTGAAATAAACATGCAACATGTTTGTAAAGTAAGAGCAGAACGTTCAACTTCCTTTTACTTTTATCATAATCAGAATTTGTGTTGGGTGTTTGCTTTGGAGGAATTTGGGGTACAAACCTGTTGCCATTGACTGGATCAGGGTCAAACAGAAAGTCCCATTTGATATTTAATTGAAAAATACCAACATCATACAACGTACTTTCAAGAAATAAAATGTAATTCTGAAACTCTCAGCAAGGCCTTAGGAGTTTATGATCACGCTGGCGTGATCAACTCGCATGACTAGTTTAATGGGAAACATCTTTTAATGTGGTGCATTATGATAAAATCAAAAATGTTCCACAACAGCTGCACAATCCTAAGAGTTAAAGTTTCGGATGTGAGACTTAACAGGATTTTAGAACTGAAACCATTAGTCAATTAGTCTATTAACAGAAAATTAATTTGCAAGGACTTTGATCCTTTATTGCCTAAATCATTTTGTAAGAAGAAATGTCTCCATCTCCTCTTCAAGCTTCTCAAATGTGATGATATGCTGTTATTCTGTTTACTACTAATACTAGAAATTGAATTTTGGGGTTTTGCACTGAATCATTTTGAAAGGAAGTATGAATTCCACCTGATGTGACAGTTCTCTTACATTTCATCTTCAGCTGTGTTTATACCAGGCTAATAAGGAGTGAAATATTTTAAGCAGAGATGATTGCTTATGGCTCCATCTTTAAAATCATATGGAAAGGTTCCAACTCTAGTTGTAGCTACTTTATACACATTTCTTTCATCTGCTTTCTATTTGTAGAAACTTTTGCCCCTCAAATAAATTCTAAAATTTTATCGTCTTAATGTGTAATATGCTTTTGTTACTTCCTTAACTTATTCGGGTGCTACATCCTGGCTCTTCACACCACCCTACTGTAAGTCTGAACTTTGACCACATTTCCTTCTGTGTGTTGCGGTTTCACTCGGCTCTGGGTTAACGTTTACTGTCAGCTCAAAGGGACGAGGCCTGATTTTGCTGTGTAGCTTTGACCTACTTCCAACAGTGGCTCGTTCGGCATCGAAACAGAAGGATCATTATTTTTACGTTTTTACTAACAGCACTAACAATGGCCTGTTCCAAGTATTCAAGAGTCCAGTGACTCAGCACAGACATGAAAGTGAAGCAACTACAAGGAACTCAGCCATTGTTTATTGTGTTTATTCTTGTGCATTTCCATGTGCTATATAACACAATGTTTTCACTGGAAAAGGCCTATTATTTATAGAGATGGGACTTTAATCATTACTTGAGGAATCAACTATTGTTTTGTCAAGGAAACTTGTTTCCATCTATTAGATTTGCGAGTGGTTTATGACACTATATACGGGTGGATAAAAATTTCATACAAAGAAGCTGTATCTAGTTATTATTTTCTTTAATGATTCATTTCTCAATTGTGTTTTGATCTTGAAAAGGTCCATAAAACTTAAAATTATTTGTTTTTGTCAAACCAACATTCAGAAACCCATAGATGCTTAATTTATACAGCTATAAAAACAGAAAAGCAACACACGCTTTCATTGTTGAAAACCAAGTGGATTAGACTAGTGTTGAGCCACCAGTTGAACACAGCTCCCTGCTGTAAAAGCAGGTTCAGTCTCTCACACTCATGCTGCTGCAGGAACTCTGAGGTCGCAGGTCACCTAGAGACGCAGCACATGGACCTGCCATTCTCGTAGACAGAGCTGTCACAGCTGACAGCACCCTGCTGTGGGACAAAGCTGGGTCCACATGGAAATTGTTTTCCCACTTTAGTGTGAAACTGGTGTGACTAGCTCGCATAGCTTCCTGACCTCCTGACCCCACCAACAACCAGAGATTAACCTCCAGCACCTATTTCACACGAACAGGTCAAGTGCAAACTGAAAGCATGTCATCAGACCAGCATCAGGAGTCTCCTGTATATTCTTGTGCTCAAATAAAAGCAAATACTTGCGACCAGGCCCCAAAACCTTGGGGGCTGGCTGTCATGGGAGCACACACCAAAATATGTTAGACAATAATTTGTGAGTGAAATTATTTTTGGTCATACAGTGTACAATGAGAAGGACATGTCTCACCAACAACAGGTGGCCACAACTCAATTTGAACTGTGACATAAGCATTTCAATGAGCCTACAATCACAACAGGCATGAATGAAGGCAGGAAACACACACTGCACGAGTCTGATGGAGCATTTAGATTTGCATGTTGTGATGGGAAACTGAAAACGTGAATGCATTCTATCCGCTGGCCTTCAGTAAAAGCGCAGCCCAGAAAGGACGTATACATTGCACAAGAACAGGGAGAAGGCTGGACAGACAATAAACTCCATTAATTCTGAAGCTTTTGTTTGCCCATAAAAGAAGTAAACATTGAAACAAAGCGTAGAAGGCAGTGGCACCGAGCCACGGACACGATGCCAATCCATACTGTTGCCAAGGAGGGATTCAGCTAAAGGATTTAAAAAAGGATGGACTCTAGACGCTGTCAGAAATATTTGATTTATATCCCACTTTTAGTCGACTCAGCTCACTCGCCTATCTGATGATGATCAGGATTTTTTTTTTTTTTTTACGCAGTCAAAGAGACTTACCACAAAAACACTGTGACCTTTGTTTGAATCTAAACACCCGTCTTTGGATTCACACAGCCCACATCAGTGGTCAACTAAGAGTTCACTTTCATTCTGTTGGCACCATTTTAAGTTTAAATGACATGAGTGAGCCCCTGTTGCCCACCGTGTTTGTTACAGTACATTCCTACAGAGCCTCCAGGAGGAGCGTTCACTTCTCTCACACACACACACACACACACACACAGGAGGCTGGCCACACACAAGCTAAATGATAAATCACAGCATAACAGCAGCTTTAAATGCTACTGTAAGACAAAAAGGCTTTGTTCAACGTCTTGCACATACCGTTTAAGTGCAGCACGGCCTGGTTAGCGAGCCGGAATTCTCGGCTAAGTTTTAGCAATAACGCCAGCCTCGTATTTACGTTTGCGGGCTCACGTTGACGCTTCGTTTGTGGGTGAAGTGAGGCGAAATTATGAACACTTTGGCCACTAAAGAGAGCAAGGTGTTAACCTAGTGAGTCCCCCCCAATAAAAAAATAAAAAATCGGTCTAAGGACATACACAAGCTACCGAGGATTAACGATGTGCCAACATATGCGCCTCGTTTCAGCCATTAATTTTCTGGGCTAGCTTAGTTGCCGAATAACGTTTATTACTCGCTAAAACAGACACTAATCTTGCCCCATCGTCGCGTCGGCAGATTTAAAAAGGGGCATAATATCGGCTGCTAGCAGGCCATTTTGAGACGTGGATGCGAGCATCCGCAAAACAATGGGTGGCAGCGTAGTGGACAGCTAGCGGACTGACCTGACAAACACATCAAACAAAGTCAGGCTGCTGCTGCTCGCTAGCTAAACTAAGCTAACTTAGCCAACTTCCGAGCCCGTCCAAACCAAGCCGCGGCGACAGCGGCATCCGTCTGAGATGCTCCCGTTCACCACGTCTACGTGTTTAAACGTGGGGCTTGTAGTGTCACAGACAGGCAATGCGATTTAAGGTGGATTCGGGCAGCTAGCTTGTGTGACTTCTAGCAGAAGTGTTTGACAGACAGGCCCAAAACGGACTGCCAATTTGGGAAGGAACGTAGCATTTGCATTCATAGCAAACCGACACAGCCGCGCAAGAATACACAGCTGTCACCGAGTGCAAAATGCTGGAACACATTGCCATCACTTCCACTGCTCCGTGGCTGCAAAGTCCAGACGGACAGACAAGCTACACAAGGATAAACACAAAGTTCTGCTTAGCCAGCCAGCTAGCTAACATACCCCATCAAGCCTTCAGTGGGCAGCGATGCTAACAGCAAGCAGCCACTTCAGCACCGGGTGCTGGAAATAAAACTAAATATTTACTTACTTTCGTTTAAAACCTCCACCAGCTCGGCGCAGTTTTCACACATTGTTCATGAAGAGGAAAACTGAGTGCACCCACTCAAATCATTGCCATGGAACTGTTGTTTGCTAGCAGTTGGTTGTTTTGAGGGGTGAGAGGAAAAAAAAAGGCCCAGCAGTGGGAGTGATTGGTGAAGGTTATTCCACTAAATGAAACCGGGGGAAACAACACGGTGTAAAACGGTACTCGCATCCAAGCGAAGCTGATATACGCGAAAAGTTAAGAGGCACTGGACGGTAGAAAGCGAGTCAGTCTCCAATCTGAACGTTACTTGAGAGAGTAGACACAGCAGCCATGTTGAAAAAGGAGGGGGGGGGGGCGATACAGCGTGTAGTGAGTTCGGGACTTTTCGTTACGTGTGTTTCGCTTGTTCGGGTTTCATTAATCTCGCGATATCTTTCAAATAAAGTAATGTTTACAACCTTTACTTATGATTTCAAGGGCAAATGCGATGTAATATATGAATATATAACTTCCAATTAAACCAGGCAAATTACAACGAAAATGCCAATGTTAATTAAAAAAGTAAATTTTAATCATAAACTATCTAAATCCACTAAATATTTTATTTTTATGTATATGAAGTAACATAAGGTACCTAATTCCATTGGTGCATTTAACCAAGTAACCTACTGTACCCAGATATTTACAGTGATACTGCATAAAGTAATAAAAAAAAAGCTCTACCTTTATGATGTTTACACATTAATTTACAATAATTATAATTACATTCGAAAACGTGACTAATTCAACACGAGTACTTGAAATTTTGTAAATAAAAAATGGTACATTTTAATACTTTAAGTATATTTTGATGCTATTGTTTTATTTTATTTTTACGTTTCCATTTTCTTTCACTTGTAATAGAGTATTGATTCTGATACTTGAAATAAGTAATAAATATAAAATACATACAGTCCAACATGTAATATCAGGCTACAAAATGCTGGCAGTACCAGCATTAACTTCATTGGTTTCATTGCTGGTATGCTTGTTTTTTTTGTACTTCATGGTTGAAAGTTTGTTTCATTGTATGTCGGAACTAGTCGATTGTGTCGCTGCCTGTCTTGGCCAGGACACTCTTGGAAAAGAGATTTTTAATCTAAAATAAAGGGGAAATAAAATAAGCGGCTGGACCCTATCAAGTCCAGATGGGTAACTCCTCAGAATTTATTACAGAAGAACCAGGCAAAGATCCCGTGGGACTTCCCGATGCGTAACCAGACATTGTGGTAGTAAAAAAGGAACAGAAGATGGCAGTGGTGATAGACACACAGCATAAACAGGAGCACTTAGGGCTGTGCCACCTACGGCTGATTCAGATTAGCATGGTAAACTTTGTGGTTGCATTTGCTCTGGTGTCTACTAGACACTAGAGAGGAAATGGGTTTAAAAATGTCCACCACTGTCAAAATAAATATAGACACCTGCTGTCTTGTATTCAAATACTTTTCATTCATCTCTTTTAAGATCATTTTTAAAGTTGCCAACAGGCCTACCTCCAACTTCAAACGCATGTAAAGTTACATCTGGCAGCATTTGAGTCTAGATTAATGTAACAGAAATACTTTAACTTTAATACTTTAACTGCTGTGTCTAACATCTGTCTGCACACTAGTAGATCCACAGGTGCCTTCGTGCTTTGTCTTAATATCTGAATGTGTAATTTTATCTCAACGCCTCATTATTTAAATTGATAAGAAGCTGTGGAAAATTAGCTCAGTTTTCCCTACAGCAACAATTTGAACAAACTTTCAGCATAGGTTCACAATTTACCAGCTTGTATTAAAACAAGTGAAACAGGTTTTGCTTGCTGTAATTATTCCTCCTGTCCTTAAAAAACTGCTTAAAGCAGCACTTCTTATGGGGGACTAAACCCACAGGAGTGGATATCTCCAATAGTACTTATAGCAAAAACAATCCCTCTCTTTTCCTTCCACTGCAACTCAATGGGGGGGAACTACCAGAAAGAAAATAAAAAAATAAATTTCATTTTATTTTTACTTTTCCAGGCTTTCTATGGCCGTCAGGTCTTTGTATAAAAAGCAAAAATCACACAGCAGATTTTTGTAAAAATAGCCAACTTTATGTTGTCAGAGTACTAAGACAGTCTAACTGAAGCTCTAAAAGAGAGCCTGAGTAAAAGGGCGCGAAAATAGAAGATGGGGGAAATAAGACACATACTGACAAACCCAATCAAGTCAACAAAGGAAGCAAGAAGGTACATGCCCCTTGAACATCACATTCATCTTGCGCTGTGCACATGGCACCTCTGAAACCAAGTCTGTCAACTAAGCATTGCCAGTGTTTCAACATGGTGTATATTACATATTAACAAGCAGGAGGGCAGCTGACTTTATGAAGAGACAAAAAAAACAAAAACAACAAAATAAAATAAAGTTACTTCCATCAACTTCATGCACGTGTAAAGAAACAATGGGCAAACAATACTTTAATTAGCTGAGATTTAACAAAATATGACATGTTACAAAAAAACAACAACCTTAGAATAAAATGAGTTTGTGGGAAAGACAAATGAAGTCGTGCCAGGGGTTGAGAGGGTTTGGGGAAGCAATTCTCATTTACATATTGACAATGATTTGGTCGACGTACAACCGAGTGCTTGGGTCCTTCCTCTGGCCCCTCATTCTCATTTCAAACACACGCAGTCTCTCACAAACACACTTCAAAAGCTATTCGTCATCAGAAGGCATCCTTGTTCTCCTGACTTTCCATTTCTTTAGAGTTGTTCTGTACATGCTGGTTGCTGCTGCCGCTTCAGTCACACATCTCCTCTGGCAGCTCGTGGGGGTTGAGGATTCCGGGCACTGACATCTGCAGCTTGTGTTTCTCCTCTTGAGCCTGGCGCAGAGATGCCTCCCTCTCCTCCAGGAACAGGTCCGTTGTGTCTTCGCCAGCAAACTCCTAAAGGACCACACAAGCAGAGGCTCAGCATCTCTCACACTAGAATTTTATGGTTTTAGATTTAAGCATCTGAGGGAGGGAGACGTGCAGTAAAACCTTTCACAAAGCCTCCGTTTGGCTATAAAAACACTGGGGCAGAGACCATTTTGCAATTTTAAAAATCAGAAGTTTCCTCCAAAACAAACAATCGTCATCACTATGCCTATGTTCTACTTATCTCGTAAAATAACGACATCAACTCTACAAGCCAGTCCACAGCAGTTTTAGTCAAAATCAGCGCGTCATGGCTTAATGACTTTGTAGTCAATGAACAATTAAGAAGTACAAAGCAATAACCAAAAACATTTCAGAGCCTTCACTGGACCATTTGCTAACCGTTCGCAGCCTTTGGAGCTTTTTTGGAAAAAAATACAACCAAACGTTTTTTCTTAGGGATCAAACATGTCACCCTGTGCATTCTGAATTCAGACATTAGGATCAGTAGAAACAATTCATTGTTGGTTTCAGACTTTTTGTTTGATAATAGCAAATATCTTTATCCGTAAAGATATCACGTTTCTTTTAACCTCGATACAAATGGCCTCCTAATTGTATCGACTTTCTTCAGAGTCGGGTTTGATGCTGCAGGTGGAAACTCACCTTGATTTGCACGAGGAAGTCTCTCAGGTGCTCCTTGAAGGCAGGAATGTCCTGATTCAGGCTGAACAGGCCCGTTACAAACACCTTCACCTGAGCACTGAATACAAAACAATCAGTGAAGACACAGCAGGGCGGACAAAACAAAAAGGCAACAGATGTTACTGCTTGTTCCTTGATATTTTTTTCTGCCCGTTTATGTAAATCCTTGCCCAAAAACCTGCTTAGCTGAAGCACACTTACTCCTGCAAATGGGGAAAAGCAGTCTTCAGCAGGTTGGCGATGTATTCCTGGACGTGGGCCTGGTTGTTGGTGGGGTTCGCTGCACTCAGGGCCACACTAACCTTCCCCTCTTCTACCAGATTAAACATATAGGCCAAGATGGTGGTGTGCATTGTCAGACCTACAAACAGGAGGAAGGGCTTGTTAATGAATAAAACTCAGCTCTCTGGACAACCCAGACAGACAAGATGCTACCACGTCAGTGTCTTTACCTGCAGTGTGAGAGGTATCAGTGACCACAGAGAAGATGTGCTGCAAAATGTCACAGAAGTACGTCTGGTAGAAACTCTGTGCTGCTGCTTCCTCTGCAGACACATTCTGCAGGAGAGTGTAGAGGATCTGTAGACCTGCAGGAGACAAGGAGATGCACATTAGAACAGAAGAGAATGGAAAACAAATCCAAAATCCCTCGTGCTTGGCAAAAACCGGCCTCCCTTAGTTTTATGGATCCCTAAAATATGACTCTCGACATTTGAATATTTTTACTGGCTAAATACACAACAGAAGAATCCCACACGAACGGTGCCATATTTGTACTATTTCAGCCTCACAAAAACATTTTACGAACTTATAACTACTTCAGGTACTGTAAATGTGAAAAGTTGAGCTGATGCTAGTTCAGACCTGTGTCGGCCACATTCCTCATCGTATGCTTGAAGGCCCAGATAATGGAGTCTAGGATCAGTTTGAACTGAGCCGGTGTGATTGACAGGAAGGCTGGGAAACACTGGGAGGTGGCGGCTTGAAGGAGGTAAAAAAAATGGGTTCTGTGTTCTGGGAATTCTTCAAAGTCCTGATGATACAAGAAGAATGGAGTCAAAGTGTGCAACTGGACATATGAAATAAACATTTAAACCAGTAACCTGTTAAGGTTTTACTAAGCATATTAAATAGTTGTTAAATTATGAGGAAAAGTGTCAATAGAAGTGTCAAACGCACCTTGTTGATCATGTTCAAAGTGCACTCGAAGACAGCGTCAAAGATCTTAGGGATCTCTCCAGTGATGTGGGCTCCCAGCTTGTTGACGATGGCTGCCATGGTGCTGAGGACCTCAGGCTCTCTGGCAGCAGGGACGTTCCTCTGGTAGTCGATGAGCACGGCCTCCAGCAGGGGGGGCACAAAGTTCTCTGCCACCTGAAACCACAGGATCACATCAAAAACGTGTGTATGCTTCCTCTGCAGTGGTTGAGTTTGGAGCGTATTTTAGATTTTTTTTGTTGTTCCATGTTTGTGAGGCAGATGAGGTCACAGAGACTAAAAACATAATTGTAGCTTTTAATAATATCCAACATGAGTGCTGTCATTGAGAACCCACTCGGAATCATACTTCAAAACGGTTATTAACGTTTCCCAATTGCTACGGACTCATTTGTTTTGACTTCGCTGTCAATATATCAGTACTAAATAAAAAAAGAGGGTGATTTTTGTGGAATGCTGCTACAAAAAAGTATTTTAAAACCTATTTAAATATACATGTTTAAAAACTCATTACAGAGTAGGCTGGGAATAGTAAGCAAGTCCAGACTCACCATCTGAGGGTCATTAGAGCGACTGACCCAGCCTGAGATCAGCTTCAACGTCTCTCTCTTTACCGTCCTCATACTTCTGATCAGAGGCTGCTTCGTCACCATCTCACCTGTGTAAAAGTTCAACATAAATGGCAAAAGTTGTCTACAAAGAAAATAGCTACACATCTAGACACTTTCATAAATCTTGGGGGGGGATGAATAATGTAAAATCATAAAATGACCGTTAAAATATTTCTCTTATATGGCCCAGCATGTGATATGGAAAAAAGCCCTGGTTTTATTAATATGCCTTCAACAGCTCATGGTCATGGCCAGTTTTTGTGGTGGTCTGTGAATTATAAAGACATGGAGAGTCTCCTAACTTAGTAGATATCATTTACTATCTGCAACATAACTCACATGCAGACCAGATAAAGACTAACCATTAGTCTGCACAGCTGACGAGATGTTTTCACTCAGACATTTGTAGACGTTGAGCATATCCAGGTAGATCCGTCCCAGCTGGACCACGAAGGGATGACCAACAGCTTTACAGGCTCTGACATTTGTCTTCAGGATGCTGCCCAGCTGACGCACCGTCTCTGCATCCTTCAGGATGTCCACATTCTGCACCAGAGAATGAATGATTCAGCCCAAGTAGCCATTTCCAAGAAACAGTGTATTACAGGAAAATGTGACTAATACCAGATCTGCAGTCCTCGTGCTGTGCTCACCTTAGTGGCCTGCTGAATGATGCTGTCCCACACCTGGTTGGGCAGCAGCATGTACTTCTCTATCAGAAGCTCCTGAACTGCCTGGTCTGTCTGGGCCCCGATCATGTAACCCACTGCCTCATAAAATGTGTGGACCTGGGAAGAGGAGGGGCAGGGAGTCAAAACTGACACCAGGAGACCACCCATAAAAACTCGACAGTGAACCAGTGATGAGAGGAATGAAGGAGTCCAGAGCGAGAACTGACCTGCTGCGGCTGCAGGTCACAGATGATGGTGTTGATGTTGTTAAGGATCTCATCAATAAAGGGCATCACCTCCCCCACCTGAACCTGGACAAAATGACGCCGACACTTCTGTGCAATTTTGATAAAGGTGTCACAGGCCATGTCCTGCACACCATCATGGGTCTCTGCAGGAGGAAGAACAGGAAAACACACATAAATACAAACTCTTTCATAACAATTCAATCCTCAGGTCCTTGATTGTTTGAGTCTACAATAAATTATATATTTTCACCAACATGCATTTGTGAGTTTAAATAGCAATTAACATGTAGAAAAAAAATTTCCATCTGCCCTGTGTAGGGGATTTGACCTTTTCCAATTTCTCACCGTGCATAAACTCAAACAGCTTGTTGACGACGGTCTTGAGGAACTTCCAGTGTGCTCGGAGGAAGCGGGGATACTGACCCACGATGTACATGATGTTGGATGCTATGATTGCCTTGTTGTCCTTCCCTCTCTTCTGCTCACACAAGCCAAGCAGGTCCTGAGCACAGAACATAGACAACCAGTTAATGGTGTTCACTTGGTTGATAGTTGGAGCAACCAATCACTTGCATCTCATGAAACTGAAACATTTCATCTCAACGCACTTTGCTTTAATGTTTTTACTTGCCTTGTACCTCAGCATCTGCCAAATGACTAAAGGTAAATGAAATCTGTTTGTTTGTCCTACCTTGATGACAGTCACCAGGAACCTCTTCTCATCCTCCTCGTGCATTGCCCCGCTGATGGAGCCGATGGCCCAGCAGAGCATGTTCAGGTTCCTCCATGACCACTCTGTGCCGTTCACCTGGTTGTGGAGCTTCTCTGTCATGATGCGTTCAGTGTCAGCATAGTCCAGATGGGTCAGATACACTACACATGCAAAGAGAGTGGTCATGAGTAAAGTAATAAAATAAAACCCCCTCCTTCACACTTAGCAGTAGCACTTTGCTTCTAACACTATGATGAAGCAGTGATCCAACAGCAGGTGTTACTCTTCTTGGGAAAAAAACTAAAAAGGTGTGAGTTGTTTATTCAAAAAGGGTTTCCTATTACCCAGGTATGAGTCGTGTTATTTACAATAAACACACCCTGGAGTAACACATCCAGGAAAAGAATCTAGTGTAGGATATGTGTGAGTTAATAGGGGACTGAGTAAACGGAATAAATCAATGGTAGGAACAAAATGCATAGACAGCTAAATAATAAAAAATAAAGAATGACTTTTTTTTTTTTTAAATAGACTTCTGTTTTTAAATTGTCGATCTAAAAACAGAATTATGTCTTTAACATAAGAGGTAAGAGGGGACTAACCAAGTGTCTCCCTCATGTTCTTGTAGAGGTTGATGGCATCTGTGTCCTTCATGAACTCTCTGACCACCTCCCCCTGGTCGTTCTCCACCACCAGCACCTCCTCCGGTTTGGCCATGCGGCTAACCATTAGCAACCGCACCTGCAAGAGGAGAAAGGTGAGAGTCACTGGCAGCAAAGCCCTGCATGCCCTGTACAAAACTGCTTCATATTTCATGAAAGTAACTAGAGACAAGGTTAATGAAAGTCTACCCTCTAAACAAATTAAGTAATGCTCAGGGAAACGGATCATTAAAGTCTTTCTCCCTGGGGCTGAACGTGTGAGGAGAGCCGTACCTGGGAGAGAACAGGCAGGTAGAGGTGCCTGCGTGGGGGGACGTCAGACAGCAGTGGGGTACTGGAAGTGGAAAAGGGACTCTCTCTGTAGAGCTCTGCCGCCAGGTGATTCCAGTATTCGAGACAGATCTTAAAGATCTCAGTCTCCTCCACCTCTGACACCAGTAACATGAAGTGCAGGGCCTGGAGACAAGGAAAAGTGTGGTGAGGTCATATCATTTTACATACAATTGAACTTTATGGAAAATAGAGTAATGACTTTTGACTATAGACTATAAAAGACTACTTTACCTCCTCCTTTAAAGTACTGTTTTATTGAGTCTGATCAGCAAAATAGTTTGTGACTTGCCTACAATGTTGTCTACTTTCTCAACGAGTCTATATTTTTCTTGATTAAACTGCTAAACAATATAATGCTGCATTTCCTTCTGCTGCTGTCATCTTTTCAGTGCCCTTGAAATCCAGTGTCGTCCACTGCCAAGGCAGCCTTTGGCACTGTACGTTGTTCTCAAATGTATGTTACTGCAAAAGTGCAGTCAGAACACCACGGATGAGGAGAAGACAGGAGAGAGGTGGGGAGAGCAGTCACAGGATATGAGGGGGAGTTTTGTTTTTAACAACCCTGAAGCAGAAATTACTAAAAGCCACCAGCTGAGTGTTTGTTTGCTCAAACCGGCTTTCCCACATAATAGATAAAACTTTATATGAACTGTGATGTGTTTAGTTCTTGATGCAATGACACATCCTTGGGGTTTTCACAGAAACATACCTCCATGAGAGACTCTCGCAAGTTGGGTTTCTTCTCAATGAGCTGGCCATGCTCTTTGAGGAAGGTACAGAGGAACAGGCTGAGGTTCTGGATGAAGTTTTGCTCATCATCCTTCCCATTGGAGTAAGCTACTCTGATGTTAGTGTTCAGAGGCAGCATCTGATTAAAAGACAAACCAATACTGAAAAAAACTCAAATTTGGTATTTACATTTAGCCGTTTAGCGGATGAGTGTCCCACTCAGACACTTGTGGACATGAAGGAGCTGGAGAAGCCCCCAACTCTGCAGCTGGTGGACATTCTGAGCCTTTGGTATTTTATTTACACTCAAACTTCGTTTAGCTGTAATTACAGTCCTTACAGTGTGGTTGTTTGTTTGAGGACATCATATTTACTGTAAATGGCATCAGGCTTTAAAAACCAGGAGACCACCCATGAAAACTATTTAATATACAAATCCTGTGGGCAATTTCTCAATGTAAATACACCAGACCATTTGGTTTTTTTCCCCCTTTTGATTTAATCACTTTATATTTTCCATTTGTCTTTTATTCCCTGTCTCAGTTCCACCTCCTGTAAAACACAACAGCATCCCTCCATTTTCTATTTTGTTGCTCGTCATCCCTTTAACCTCAGGCAGTCTGCCAAAACATACTCCCTGCGGTTGTGTGAAACATGCATCAGAATTGATTTATAGAGAAAGCTCAAGTGTGTCAGTTTCCCTCTGTGCTACCTGAAGGTGCTCAATAGGACCAAAACATTACTGTGAAAATGATTTTTCGCACAAATATTAAACAAAAGCGCATGTATATTTTTAAATAAAACACTTTAATATTACTTTGCATGGTTACTAATTGATCTGAATAAATTCTTATATCCGTCCACGGACCAAGAGACAAAAAAAAGGGAAAGATAAGATTCTGGTGCATTTACAGCGATGTTTAAGAATTTTGCACGGTTCCTGTTAAACAACACATTTCAAGCTATAAACACTGTTGGATTCCTGCTCAACAGCCACTGAGTTTTTTTAAATTCCACACCTTGCTGTCAATTGTGTTGTTCCAAGGAAATGATGAAATCACAAGCTCAGTTTGTGCACAGATGCATTATTTGTGTCTCTGATAGTGTGTGTGTGTGTGTGTGTGTGTGTGTGTGTGTGATATAACAGGCTAAAAGCAAGTGTAGTTTTTTCACCTTGCAGACTTAATGCATGTGAATGTACTTAGGGTAGGAAACTCTCATGATGTTTGTTTTGTTGAGTATGTGTGTCTTTCTGCTATGTTGTGTGTTAATTACACATATGGACACATGTTATTGCACATGTGCATAACAATACTCTGAATGACTGCAGGTGTGTATACCTGTTTGAGCTGGCACATGGTGAGCGTAAACAGGCTGACAAACTGCTCCTCATACTGGTTGACGCTCACTCCTGCAATCTCTGTTAAACATTTCAGCGTCACGTTGCGAAACATGGGCACGTTCAAAAACTGAAACACAACAGCAGTGTAGGTCAGTGAGGAACCAACATTTTGACTGTCCAGTCGCTTAGTTTACACCCATCAGTTTTTACTCCGTGTGTTTTGTGTCTTTCAACTTATCGTCATACCTTGTATACAAGAGTACTGATGAGTTTGGTCTCAAAGATGTAACCTAAAGGAATCCAGTTCAGAAAGCGGAGAAGGGTCTCCAGTGTGGCATGGACTAGTGGGGCATTCTGGGAGTTTTCCTACACAGAAAAAGAAGATGTATTGTCAAAATCCACATATTAATATAAATCAGAGACAGATTCTGAGAATTGTTTGGTCTGGTGTCCACATTGTCTTACCATGACAAACTGGCACAGCTGGAATATCTGGGAGAATTCATTGCACATGCTGAAAGATGAAAAATATAAATTATAGTGAAAGTAAAATCACATTTTCACATATTGTCACTCCAAGCAGAAGATGCTTTAATTGTCAGTACTCAGAGCTTTTGATGACATGCACATACACACAGGACACTGCCTCATTCAGATAAAAATAGCAAAGTATAAAATGTTAATATAATATAATAACAATAATCCAAAGAATTATCCAAGTCTCTAAGTTTATAATTAAAATGAGCAACGTTTCATATTTGACTACCTATTAATTTATGTGGATATATGGTAGACAGGACACAATAAGACAAAACTGGTGCATGAGCTCATTCTACCAGTCGCAGTGTCACATTTTCTCAGTTACCTGTCTTTGAGGTGCTTCGCCTTCACTTGTGTCATCTGGCCACTGGAGAAGTCAAAAACCTCTTCGCTTAGCAGTTTGAGGATGATCATGTTGTTTTGACAGAGGCTCTCACTGGTCCTACTCGCACCCACAATATCACTGATGAATGTGGGCCAGTGTTTGGGCCACTCCTGCTTCAGAATCTATAGTGGTCCAGGGAGGAGGAGCTCCATGTCATTAATATTACCGCTTTATGTCGTATGTGTTTTGTGACCTACACATAAATGTATTTACTATTTACCTGTACAAGGATCATGTTGAGTTTGGAAATATACACTCCCTCTTTCTGCAAACAAGCAGAGACAAAAAGGCATCAGTATCATAGCAGCACCACACATCATGAGCAGCATTTCACATTATTATAATCTCACCTCCAGGTTTGCAGGGTCAGAAGAAGTCTTGATAATTAACCCGACAACATACTTCTTAATTCCTGAAAACATATCAGTGTTTTTGTGGATTTAAACACAGATTCTTTAAAACAGTCTCTTATGTTTAACTCCATTTAACTGATAATTACCGTCACACTGATGTCTTGGTAGAACTTTCCAGCGGGTTTTTATGACTGCTTCTAGAATCTGCAGTGCATAATACTGAAAGCAAAGTGGAGATGTGTTAGAGTTAATTGACAAACAAGGGATAACCACAGCATAGTGTTTGCAATGTTTGCCTGTACACGTATAGAAAACTGCAGCTAGAAATGTATGAGCCATGGACTATAAGGCCTAAAAAAATACAGGCATGCAGATATTGACAATGTTGTGAACCAAGTGATATGAGCAAATAAGTACAACATGGTGCAAGTTAATCCCACAACAGCTCCTAGCACCAGGTTGTACTTGTACAGCCCCACTGATTCCTTAAGTGCTAGGAGCTGTTGTTGGATACAAACCCCTCAAGATCCCAAATGGTAACCATGAAGAGGCCACAAGGAAAGCAGCTACTATCAAGTATGTACAAAGAGTAAGGCAAGTCCTGAGAAGTCACCTGCATAGGAAGAATAAAGTCCAGGCGATTAACACCTACGCCGCCCCGGTCATCAGATACCCCACTAGCCAAAAAGAGGAGATGTACTCCACTGACATCAAGACAGGGAAGCTACTTAAAATGCATGGAGGGTTTCATCCTAAATCCAGCATCCAGAAGGAAGGAGGCAGAGGATTATTGAGCATCACAGCCACTATCCAAGATGAAACAACCAAGATCCATGAATACGTCAGGAAGATGGCCCCATGTGATGATGTGCTTAATCCAATACTTCATGCAGCAGAAACTAAAGGAGCAAGGGAAAAAGAGCAGGACTCTTCATGGAAGGACAAACCCCTGCACAGTATGTATCACTGTCAGATAGAAGAAGGGGCTGATATCAAAAAATCCTTCCAGTGGCTGGACAAAGCTGGACTGAAAGACAGCACAGAGAGCACTGATCCTAGCAGCACAGGAGCAGTCTCTAAAGTACAAGATCAGAGGCCCAGGTCTACAATACTAGGCAGGATTCCAAATGCAGGCTGAGCAAAGATGCCCCTGAGACAATCCAGCACATAACAGCGAGGTGCAAGATGCTAGCAGGCAGGGCGTACATGGAACGCCACAACCAAGGGGCTGACATAGTGTACCAAAACATCTATGCCGAGTCAGGCTGGAAGTCCCAAAGTGAAAGAGACACAGGTGGTGGAGAATGACAGAGCTGGGATTGTGTGGGATTTCCACTGACAAACCAACATGAGATAGTAGTTTTGGACAAAAAGAAGAACAAGGCTGCGGTGGTAGATGTAGCAATCCCGAGCGATAGCAACATGAGGAAGAAGGAAGACGAGAAGCTCGAGAGGAGTTAAATAAGCCCTGACCTGATGTAGATAAAGTGAAACCAATCAGCTCACATTTATTATAGTGGCCCTATGAGAATGTCAACAAGCAGCTTGGTTAAATATCAAGGTGTGTGTGGTACCTTTGTTTTCATGTTCTGTGAAAACTCCAGGATGGTGTCAACCCTCATCCAGGCATCTGGATGGTCTTTGAGGTTGGTAAGAACCTCCTGGGCCACTCTTTGCTACAAGACATTAAACAAATAAACCTTCACTGAAGAAACAATTTCCACCAACATCTATTCTAAATGGCAAACAGCATATTGTGATTTTATATAAATAAATGGGATTCAATATATTAGACTAGATTTTTTTTTTATGGGAATGCTAACCAACAAATTCTTATTGTTTCTCATAGTACAATCACAGATTAAGACATAAGCAGGATGAGAGTATTCTTTACAAGACTTCTGACTATTTGCACAGTTAATTGGAAGCCCAGAGTGAAAGGAGCAGTCCTCACCTGGGATCCAATGTCATGATACATGGAGTTGACAACATTGTCCAGCAGATTGATGTCCAGTTTCTGACTGAAGTCCAGCAGCTGTCTGGCAGGGTGATCCGCCAACATCGTCATTTCTGCTGGCATAGAGCTTCTGAGGAGCAGGGAAGAAAAACGATTTAAACTTTATTGCTAATCAGTTTGTGCATTTGTTTGACTGTTAACTCTGTCTGGATTGTAGACTGGTGGTTGTTGTGGCAAATTAACTGGCACTTTGTTGTTGGAATTGTATTTTTTGATGTGACCTGCTGGAGAGGACTGCGAGATAAAAATTAGCTTTAAGCCAACTCTGGTGAATTTCATGAAATCTAAACATGTATTTTAATATTGCACATGGACCCTTTTAAATAAACCTAAAAAAAAAAAAAAAAATCTAGAGGCTGGTATCATTTTTCAATATTACTAGGATAGTAGGGAGTTTTTAAATAATTTCAGCATACTGCTTAGTGAACATCATGCTAATTTGTCCTTAAGTTTAGTAATATAATAATATAAATTGCCATTGGCATAGAAGGAAATATGACTCTGAACACTCTAAACTGTTACTCAGAGGAGGATGCTGACGGCCTGAAGGTTTCTGAGAGGAAAGTGTGTGACATGCCAACACACTTTGTGGAAACCGGATCAGCTGCATCCAAGCAAATCTGACCACAACCTCACAGGATCAATACATAAAGAACTGTTTGCAACATCCACAGAGATACTGATTTTTCTAAAAACTAAATCACAAGACGTCCCCGTAAATCCTCAAGTTGATTACTACCACGTTCTCAAAGATATCTCAGTAACATCACAGACTCTAAATACAGTCTCAGACTTTTGGACCCCACTCTACTTTAAACATCTCATAATCTGTATTCCTGTTAGAGATATAACCGAGCTATGCAGAGTGGAAAATGACCCTGGCCACGAAAGTGTCCTTGATGGTAAACGACTCTGTGCACGGCGTTAATGCAAACTGCGGCAAAGACCCCAAAAGACAGAGGCGTTATAAGATGCCATGCTATAAACTAAGGGACTTTAAAATGCCATCTAAGGGACGCATGCGTTTTAGGAAAGACGCGCCATTACAAGCGTGGCTACGTTTTTGTACATCCGTACCGGTTATTCAGCAACAAGTTATTCTCGATCAGCCCAAAAGTGACATTGAAGCCAGCCCTCGTGGTCGAATTATGAATTCCATTTAAAGGCATCAGAAGCAGAAGACGAAACGATGCCCCCGCCTGGCTACTTGGGTGAGCGCAGCTGCGTTCACCGCAGCCCGACCGATAGAACAGTTTTGCGACTTTTGACAGCAATATGTCAGGGGCAGCGGCAAGAGTGTGGAGGTACAGGTTCCCGGCAACACAGATCACCGTGGCACGTGTAGTTTGTTGACCGGGCTTAGCCAGGTGAAGTTAACAAACACGCAAAAACAACACTTTTGCAACTGACGGAGGCAAACGTTAGCATACGCTGGGTAAGTTAGATTCATGTTGATCTCACTTACCTGGTGTGTCCCGTCTCCTCGTAGAAACAAGTATCGATGAAGTAACGTGACTTGTAGTTGAAATCCGAAGCAGGAATCTTGTGAATGGGCTGAAAGCCGTAACGTTATCTCATGGCACACGCTTACAGCTCCTAACCTTGGTTAGCCACAAGCTAATGTTCGCGTTACTGAGTGACAATAAAATCCAACTAGCGCTGACTTGACACCTTTACGTTCTGACTTTGTATTAAAAGCGTTCAGCAGTTCACCAGTCTGCTCTTTTATGTCCTCAACAACCCTAAATGATGGGTCGCATTAGCTATCGGTCACCACCGAGTCCCAACAGGCTAATAGCAACTTAGCGTGCTAATGGAAAAGTCAATGATGATTCAGGTCTACGGGCTAATGTACCGTTAAGCTAAGCTAACAACACAGTTTCACGGAGTCACACTTGGAGCGGTATTCCGGGTCATAATCACGAAGTGAAAAAGTCTTTTTTTTATTTCTGTTTCTATTCGCACACACTGTTGGAAAGCAGAGATGTTTTAATGCGTGCAAGTGTGCTCTTCCTCTAAGCTCATGCTTCCAAGCACGGACCGGTTGAAACCGGTTGAGACCGGGATATTCTTTCTCGGTGTTTCGGCCCGCAGCGCACCGCGTAAAATTTGGACCATGTATCCACCCATTTATCATCTGATTGGCTCTATCGGCGTTGACGTCATCCATGTCATAGGCTGGGTGGAGCTGTCAATCTGGTTCAACCGCCCTCAGAGTTTGATCTGTGAAGGTGCAACAACAGCATCTGCACACAGAGGTGGAAAGGAGTACAATTCACACCAACTGTATGATTTTGAGGTATTTTACATTTTTTCTCTTACAGTTCAGAGGGAAATTACCGTTATCAACAGATGGATTGCTGAACCAGCCAAACAGGCTCACAGAACCGGCTGAGACAGAGCTCTTTGTTTTGTCTTGTTCAACAGCTTTGATCAGAGATGATGCAGATCAAATGCTGCACTGTGCAGCATATTCTTCTAATGTTTAGTTATTATAGTTTCTGGACTTATTGAATCTTATGTTACAGCTTCTGTTTATATTCCATCTTTATATGTACATTCACAATCTACAGTGAATGCTGGAGCGTTCACACCGTTTATTATTATTTTTTTATTATAAAGACTTCAGTATTCCATACGTTTTTTTGGTGCTGCTTTGTGAAATACCTTCAAACTTTCAAATGTTCAGCTTATAAAGGAAATTAATGCTTGTATAGCACGCTTTAATATCTTTTATAATTTTCAAAATGTTAATACTTTTTAAAATGATTGCTGTGACAGTGTCTTCAATGACATAATCAATTTTAAAAAATTGCCTTTGAAGTTTTTAAGGCTAAGTGGTTATTTCAGCAAAAACAGTTTGTCCAGTTTTGCTTGGAAAATTTAGGATGGTGCTGCTACTTTTGTGAGTGTGTGAGTACCTTTTAATGCAAGTTCCTAGTGTTCAGATTGTTGCCTGTGATAATAAATAACGAATCCATTACAAAATAACATTTGTACTTAAAATATTTTTTTAATCATTCCATGTGACATTTATAAGGTGATGAAGACAAAAAGGACATATAAGTAGTAAGTTCAGCAAATTTTAAATACAGTCCTATGTTATGTGCCACATAATAACTCAACATAATAACTCTAAGCAGGTTTTTAACATGTCTACACAATTAAAATACTCTGCAACAGAATGTGCACTATATTAAATATGGTGGATTTTGTCTGCTGCTGATGTACAGTTGTCTTCCAAAATGTACATATATACAATAACATTTAACAATTTAAAATCCCTGGAATAAGAATCTTTCACCTAAGTGTTCAGATGTGCTTAATTTTCTCAATAGATTTTTGGAAAAAACCAAAGGTGCAGACCACTTGTGTCATGACGTTTGATGCCGTCTATCTAGTGTCGTGCTCGGTGTCGTCTGAATAATTCTCATGATCATCTGAGTAGTGGTAATTGTCATCAGAATCATTGTGATCATCATCATCATGATCTTTATCTGAGTCGTGAACACTATCCCGATCATTTAATGAAGCCTCATCTTCTTGGCCTTCTTCTGCTTTGTCGGGATCATTCACGTCTTCATCGTCTAGAAAGACTTTTCTGTAGTGAACAGGTTCATATCCAATGTTTGCTTCAAGCTGGTCACTTATCAATAAAAAAAAAAAACACAATCAGCACATGTTAGTAACTAAAATATCCACTATAATTTTCTGTACTCTTACAATAGTAATAGTAACTTTCTTTTTACTTCTCATCCACCAATCAGCAAAATCAGTAATTACCATTTTAATTATTACATGGAAGTTAAAAGTAAGAAAAGTGAGCTGTGCCTGGGATTTGATGTGGGGCCCACATGCACATATAATGAGCAAATAAAATGTATTAAAACATTAGAACGTCTTCCTTCTGGCACTGACACGCTCTAACCTTGTTTTAATTTGTACAATAATTAACAAAGACAATAAAGGACTTATATAATGTGCATAAAGGAAAAGTGCATACAGTCAAATAATTCATGCAAAAATAATTGAATCTGGATCAAAATTCTATTCTATACTTTTGCTGCAGAGCATCCGATTGCACGGGTCAGTAAAGCTGTGTACACAAATGTACCTGTGTGTGCTACCAGTAGACGAGGAGGCTTTGCATGCAGATGCTGCTTTGGCCTTGTCAGTGATAAAGTCTTCGGTCAGATCACAGCCATGCAGAGCGTCTGTGTAGCGCTTCTCCGCTGCCTGTTTGGCATTCTTCTGTTGTCAAAGCACATGTTCAGAAAGCCGGTGTAAATAACCTGATCAAAGCTTAGCAAATAACCCACTCAGAAACCCTCATTACTGTGTATTTGTATCTGCATTACTCTGTATTACACGATATTTTATTCTTAAAACACTTCGTAATGCCATTTGTAATATTGTATTGTGTTTTTAGCCAAACATTTCTGCTCCTCAGTTCCATCCAGATACTTACTGGTGATTTCTATGTGTTATCCAGTTTTCATTAACTGGCCAGTCAGTTCATCCGTTTTAGCCGACAGTCTGCTTTATTAAACAGTGTGTTTGCAATTTCAGAGGAGAACATGTGAAACTGAAAACACGTTTGCATATGGCAAGATGCGGGATAAGTGGTTTGTCATGGCACGTGTAAGCTTCATGTTCACCTGTGCAACCTGTTCCAACAGCAGCGGCCTTCCCTTCACTCTCTGCTGCATCTCTTTAATCTCCTGCTGGTACTCCTTCCTGCGCTGGAGGTCTTGTTTCCTGCAGATTGCAGAATTGTGGATTGGCCTGTTTAACAAACGTTCAGGTCCATTATGCTGCAATCGCGTGATTGTTACGATACCTGAATTCTTTGAGTTTGGTCTGATGAGTCTGTGACAGAGCCTGATGGGGGTCGTTGGCCTGGGCACGTTTCAACACCACCCTCTGCAGCTTCTTTTCCCGCTGCTTCTGTCTCTCCCTCCATCGCTCCTCCTCTTCCTCTGCCTTCTTCCTCTGCTCGAGCGCCTTTCTACTCAGGGAGACAATCTGGTCACAGATGAAGGGGGGTTTGGATGGGGATACTGCCAGAACAGGGACAGACAGCTGAGGTTATGAGGTGGGTGCGGGGTTGAGGGCACAATGCAGGGGTCTCGGGAAAAGGGGCACCAGCCTTTGGGATTGTAAACACAGAAGGAAACGTTTCGTGTCACTATGTCTACGCAGGACATTTGAGAGCCTCTGAAGTCCTAAAGTTGTACCTCACAGCCTCATGGCGCCTTTTGGTGGCATCAGTGACTTTGGAAGGCAGGACCTCCAGGCTGCCAGATAGGGATGAACAGAGGCTTGAGTTTGGCGTCCGAGCTGGTCCGGGGCTGATGTACGGCCAGCGCATCAGCCTAGGGCTGTTCTGCTCCTTCTCTATGTCCGCCAGGATGCGTTCGCGATGTGAGGAAATCTGTGAAGTCCTCAGTTCGAAGGGCTCACAGGCAGTTGTGGGCTTCACCTCTTTTCGTTTCTCCAGGTGTTTTTGGAAGCGCCTGTAACTAGCGGTGAAGTCAGGTATCTCTTTGTTAATGTGGGGTCTGTGTGAGAACCTAGTATCACTTCCGGCTGCAGCGCTGCCATCTTTTGTCTTCGTGCGTTCGCCGAGTCTTTGCGCAACCATGCTGGGAGGCATTGAAGAACTATGGAGCAGCTCCTGAGCTCTCATCTGTATCTTGATGGACCGATACAGCTGCTCCTCCTTCATCTGCTCCCCTGAAGCTGCTGCATACACTGACCTGGGCACAGGCTTGGCCTTGAAGGGTTTGACTTTCTCTTGGTCAGGTGGTTGTTGCTGATGCTGCTGTTTGTGCTCCTTCTTTAGTTGCTCCCTTTCCAGGAAGCTGAAAGGTTTCTGGATGGTTCGGAGGTACTGCTGTTCCCTCTCTCTTATGTTTCGCCGCCTTTCTTCATTTCGCTCCTGCAGCTCCTCAAAAAGAGGGAGGTGAACATGAGCAGGAACAGGGCTGGCGCGGAACTTCTTTTGACACTCCGTTAGCTGTTGTAGCTGCCGGCGCAGCTCTGCGTTCTCCAGTTCGACCTCTGAGCGGGTCTTTATGCCACATTTTCTCCTCTGAGCTTCACGCAGCATCATCTGGAAAGGTTTCGGAACAGTCACTCTGTGTTTCCAGTAGTTCGTTTCTCCTCCGTCTTTATGCCCCTGCCCCTTCCTTCCTTTTCCTTTTCGCGATCTCTCCTGGTGTCCCGGGATGCTGTGCAGTGACCAAGACGATAGGTGAAGACTGTGAGGGGACAGCTTGAAGTCTTGCCACATGGTCTTAATATGTTCTTTAGGAGAAAACAGTAGGCCTTTCTCTACTTCATTGCTGGCAACTTCATCCTCGTTGGATGAGTCTGACTGTCCCGAGTTTCTCCTGAGTTCAACAGCAGAGTGTGACTTTCTCAAACGTCTTGAGGCTGCTGGGCTGGTCTTTGGCAATGTTAGCCTAAAAAAAAAAAGTACATTGAAGATTGTTAATACTTTTACTTCAAACTCGCCTTATGAGAATGTAAAAAACTGCTTATTAACAAATAAAAAAGCAAAAAACAACAACAACAACAACTATCTTTCAAAAGTTTACAGTAAGTGAAATATGGAGTTTGCTAGTCCTGTAAACCACAATGCCCACCTGTTGTACCTCATAGGCAACATGGATTATACTCTACATGCTCAAATTGGATTCATGGTTGCATCTAATCTTCGTTTTAAGACAATTACTTCCTCAATTAAATACATTATTTTTTACATTTCTGAATACTGTTAAAACACAAAAAGCAGTGACAGAACCTAAAGACCTGTATTTAATCCTAACTTTTTACTTTGTTAACCTAATTTAGCCCATTTATTTAGTTATTATATTATTAATTTACAACCATAGAGAAATAACAAGAACTTACATTAAAATTGCTAAAAGCATCAATTGCATTTCTGCTTGAAAGAGGATCCAAACAAATATTCTAAATAATTATTAAAAATTAATCTCTGTGATTATGTGTTTACATGAATAAATAATGTGTGGTTCTGGTTACTTACAGTATACTAAGCGTAAGAGAAGCTATTTTGAAAGAGTTGCTTTACAAGCTACCAGTAACTTCACACCTGTCAGGGCTGGTTTTCTATACACTGTCCACTTGTCGGATGCCTTCTAGAAAATACAGTCCGGGTGGGGGGTGGTTCACCAAGGCTAAGCCGGTAACTTCTGAAGTGGCAGCAACCACTTCTCTGAACATTTGTTAAAAAAAAGAAAAAGTAATGGCACTGAAATTCCCTGGTTTCTAAGCTGATACAACACAGTGATGATCTTTCACGTCTTTACTGAACACATCCATTAAACATGCAAACTGATGGTGCAAAAAAGTACTGAACACTTTCATGATAACCAGGACCTGGATGACTGAGAATCTTTACAGACGATAATGGCAACAGCATCTCAGTCACTCAATGAAGCATCTTTTGCAGCAGCACCTCAAACAAGCGCTTCCTGTGGCTGTGGATCAACCTGCACAGAGTTGAGGAGGGAATTTGAATCATTCGTAATGTGAATGTGTCTCTCGAGGTTATTCCACACTCCTACCATTTACACCTGTTTAATGTTGTGTGTGTGGTCTGACTCATGAACACAGACTCGATGAATCCAATGAATCCTTCAAGTCTATAGCAGTTACTCTATGGTTGTCTTTTACCTCATTAGACGGTTTGTCTAACTGTGGACGGATGAATATCTAAAGTCTGTGAGATCACTGTTTTCAGCTACATGCAAATCAAAAAGTCGTGATCGTAGGTCTTCTCAGAACTTTTTTTCCCGAAGCATGTGATGACACTGTTTGAGGGTTTTTATAAGACAAGGTAGCTCTGAACTACTTTTCTATACTTTTTCCAGTGATTGGACTTCAGGTGACATCTGGTAACATCAGAAGCCTAGTGCTGCCTTTCCACCATCAGTTTGTATGTTTAATGTGTGTTTAATAAAATAAAAGATCATTTCTCTTTGTGTTTTAACTGCTTAGAAATACTGGCTTTGTTGATATTGTCAGAACATTAATAGTGTCATTAATTTTTCTTGTCACTGTAAATAACAATAATCAGAGCTTACGCTGTGTATGATGATTCTTACAATTACAATACTTGAATTCCAGTAGAGAAGCACTGCTAGAATTACGATAAATAGTAATTCCTTTTTATCACCTACACAAAAATGGCACAAAGTTAATTTACCTACTAGAATCACATACAGCAAAAACACACTAATTTATTCCAATTATGAGACTGAAAATACAAAATTCTAGTCTTTTGTAGTCTTTTGTTTGCTAAGGTTTGAAATATCCATCACTGCAAAATTCACATCAACAGTATTTTTGCTTTCCATACATTCCCAGCTATTTTGAATACGATATCACTGTCAGTAGTTTACTTTCTACATTAAAAGTAGTTCCTGTAAAAAGTGTTGACAGCATGATTTGTGGACTATCCAAAGAAAATAGTTACATCAAGGATTCACAAATGCAACACTGCACTTTCAGCTAATTTATACATACAGCCCCAATTCAAAAAGGTTGGGACGATGGGTAAAACATAAATAAATACAGAATGCAATAATTTGCAAATCTCGTCAGCTCATATTTTATTCACAATAGAACATAAACATGTCAGATGTTGAAACTGAGACATTTTACCATTTCATGGAAAATATTGGCTCACTTTGAATTTGATGGCAGCAGCACATCATAAAAAAGCTGGAACAGGGGCAACAAAAGGCTGGAAAAGTAATTGCTGTAAATAAAAAACTAATGGAGGAGCATTTGACAACTAATTAGGTTAACTGGTTACAGGTCAGTAACAGGACTGTGTATTTCAGAGAGGCAGAGCCTCCCCAACGTAAAGATGGGCAGACGTTCACCAACCTGTGACAAACTGCGTCTAAAAATTGTGAAACAACTTCAAAAAAATGTTCCTCAATGTAAAATTGCGAAGATCTCACCATCTACGAAATATAATATCATCAAAAGATTCAGAGAATCAGGAAGAATCTCTGTGCACAGAGGATAAGACTGAAGGTCAAAACTGGATGTGTGTGATCTTCGGGTCCTCGGGTGGCACTGCATTAAAAACAGGCACGATTCTCTACTGGACACCACTGCATGGGCTCAAGGACACAAATTTTATGACAATGTTTGTGGATTTAAACATTTGTTTTATAAAATATAGAAATAGTTATTTGTACTGTTAGCTGACAATGGTTTAATTTCCCATTTTACAATATAAAATTGTCGGTGGCCCCTTCAGGCCTAAGCGTTCACAAATAGCATAATGGTTATTTTTTTGTGGAATTATATTTATATACACACACACATGAAAATCCCTACATAATCTTACCCACCTGTGCCCTTTGTCAAGTGCCGTCATGTCCAAAGGTTCCAAGGACTTGAGCTCCAGCTTCCGTCGATACATGCGCTCCAGATCGGCCATAGTGCGCAGGTGGGCGTTCTTCAGCTCCTCCAGCTTGCTGTAGTACTCCTCATTGGAAAAGAAGATTTTGCTCAGGTCCAGGTGGTCTCCTGCTGCTTTGTAGTCATTTCTTATAAAGGGACCACCTTTCTTAAGACAGTCCTCATCACAGAAATCAGAGCCCGAGTCCTCATACTCGATCTGAAAAGATCAAATTAGACTCCTAATAAAAGTGGCCTACAACAACAGCATAGGACTGGACTCATACACGTTGATTTGACAAAATTCAAACTGACATTCAAAAAAAAAATGTCTCTGCTTTGCCAGACAATAATGCAAAATGGTGTGTTTGATCACCAGTCCTTGTGAAGCAGAGCATCCCTGGTCAGTGCCACGCAGACTTCTCCAGGACTAATCTTGTTATGGTGCTGCAGCAGTGACGTGGGCCATATGGTGGAGCACAGAGGGCATCTCATGATGAAAGAGCTCGACTGACACACTCTGCGTCAGGTGTCTGGCTCCATTGCTTCTCATATTATCCTGAGGTGTTTGTCAAGAACTCGGGACAGTACTGTTGCTGTCCACAGGATAATTAAGTGTTTGGGTTTATAAAGTGAACGTGACGTCCGGTAATCTAGTCAAGACGGAAGGCCAAAAATAGTCAGGCCAAATTAATACGGGTCAAATCCTTTGCAGTACACAGACTGACCTGAAACTGTCAGTGGCCTGTTTACTGGAAACGAGACACTTTGTTTGCTTCCTTTGAAAAGCAGGATGCAATTATACACGTTGAAATAACAGGAGGAGCAAAATACCTCAAATCAGTAGAAGCATTTTGGATTTGATGAAATAAAAGAGACAGTGATGTTGTGAAAAGGTATAAAAATACTGCATGTAACTTACTACAACATTATACTGAACAGTAGTTAAAGAACAGATGGTACAAATACTCTGTGATGCTTGGGAGAATACTTTATCCAATTTATGTCCGTGTTTGTGCAGCTAAACATTTGTTTTATGAAATATATAGGTAGTTATTTGGTCTAAATTATACATTTAGCAGTAGTTTTAAATGGCAATGATTTAATTTCCCATTTCACAATAAAAAAATTGTCGGGTGCCGTTTTTTTATGTGACTTTTAGTTAACCTGAAAATGATATTAACGTTAATATTAAATCCTATATGAAATAATCATGAATAAGAGTAGTTATTGTTTTACCTCCTCCTCGTAGTCCCGGTTGTCCTCATGTCCTGCGGGCTTGTACGGCAGGACCCGCTCCCGTTCGTATGACGCTAATGGCGCCTTGGTGTGCGGGTCTACCGGCGTTTTGAGACACGACGTGACGAGGACATTTGTCCGGTGGGCATTTGCCATGAGGTCGTGGAGTTTTAAATCTCGTTAACGTTAGAAAAAACGTGCTCGTTCGTTCGTTCATTCATTCATTCAGCAAAGTGAACCGTGTGCCGAGTTTGACAACTGCGTTGGTTTTCAGGAAGCAGAGCTCCTTAGCAACCATGGCAACAAAGCCTGGTGAAGGAAATGACGAAGCGCCACAGGAAACGTACCGTCAAATTAAAAGGATCGTATATCTGTACATTATATATTTTATTTTTTTGTCCTTCCGGCTTATCCCGTGCGTTCAGGGTCGCCACAGTGGATCATTGTCCGCATGTTTGGCACAGTTTTTACACCTGATGCTCTTCCTGACGCGACCCTCCCCAATTTCTACCGGGCTTGGACCCGCACTGCACAGCTGGGGATGGGAGTGGGCTGTTGGGGTTTCAGCATCTAGCCCAAAGACACTTCGACTTATAGCCAGTACCAGGGATCGAACTGGACAACTGCCTCTACCACCTGAGGTATAGCCGCCCCCACTGACATTTATATTCATTAGGTGAATTTGCTCTATTATAATCTTTTTACAAAACTAATATTTAAACTCCAACAAACACTGACTCACAACTGTTGTAGTCTACGCCAGGCAAAGATCTACGTCTATGAGTCGTTAAAATTATAGGGTTTTCAGATTTAGCAACAGCAATGGTTTAAAATGCTTCAGTTTGACAAAATATTCACACAGAGCACAGCTGGAGTGTCGACAAAAAAAAAAACAAGCCTTTTATTAAATTATGCAACACAATGACTACAGTGGAAATCTGCACAGAATGATGTTGACATTGTAAGGTGATCCCTCAACAGGCTTAGTGACAGAACTCGCTGGACAGACTGAAAACTCCTTATCTGGTGTTCACCTGCAACAAAACAGGACGGATTTTCCGTTTAGATTAAATATGAAGTAGAATGTACTCAGATATACAAAAACAGGAAGAGTGTAAGTGCAGGTAAATACATTTTACTTTCAACACAAAGTTCAATTTAAGGTGCGAAGTCTTACCACATCATCAATCTTGAGGATGCTGCGGACTGTCTCTGTAGCCAGGGTCAAGGCACTGATGGAAACCAGTAAAGGCTGCACCACCAGCTCCTCCAGAATGTTGGAGATACCACCCTTTCAAAGAGACAATCACAGCAATTAATGCTGGATTACAGCAAAACACTGTATAAGAACATCAATGACACAAGAGGAAGGGGAGCCAAATGGGAAGTGTGTGGTGGGAAATCTGACATGCAAAATTACATTTCTGATAATGATTTCTTTTGTATTTTAGGCAGCACAGAAGTGTGTCTAAATGCTTTTTTGCAACCTTTATTGTGCAGTTTCACAGACAAACCTGTCAGAGCAGCCTTACCTTACGGACATTGATGCCAGCCATCTTGTCTCCCTGGGCGTGCCTGTTGCGCAGTTCCGTCACAGTGGAGATGGGGTTTAGGCCAGCATTCTCAGCCAACGTGGAGGGGATCACCTCCAGGGCGTCCGCATACGCTCGTACACAGTAGGCCTCCATGCCAGCCAGGGTGCGAGAGTACTCTGCCAGACGCACGGCAAGCTCAATTTCTGGAGCACCGCCGCCGGCTATCAGGGCCCTGAGGGATGATTGAATAGGAAACGTATTTTTTCTGGCCTTATATATTTTATTCCCATAACTCAAAAGGTCCTGAGTCATTTGTATCAGGTATTATAAAAATCTAACCTAATACCTGGGTGCACAAGGAACAAGAGTCATCAGATTGGAAATAAAGGAAACCAACAGAAAAGCCCTGAGTTGTAAATAACCCTGAATTATCCTTTGAGTAGATGTATCACAATCAGCAAACCGGATCATATTTATGAGCTTTTGTACATTGACGCCCTGAACACGTATCAAACGCGTTTTACAATATTCCCGTAAGATGTCATGTGTATGAACGCTCCCCAGCTAAGTTGCTGAGACAACCACGAATGAACCAAGGGTGAGCTTTCCGCAGTACTGTTCCTCTGTTTGTTACGCTCCTGTAGGATGATTCACCGCAAGAGTGCCTTTGTCAGAGGACAATAATACTATGTTTTATTAATTTATTATGAAGATGCTTTTTGAAGAACTCAAGAGATCCTTTACAAAATAAAGTATGTGCGGCTGGCACCTTTGCCTTGATGAACTCTGAACTCTGCACAAATGACTAACCTCTTCTTGACCAGGCAGCGGATGACACACAGAGCATCATGGATGGAACGCTCAGCCTCCTCAATCACCAGCTTGTTGGAGCCACGGACCACGATGCACACGGTCTTCCCGGGGCTGGTGCAACCTGTGATCTGCAACAAGCAACATTAACGATTCACTAGTAAGTAAGTGTCTCCGCTGTGTTTTTTCCCTTTGATCTACTGTGACTGCTGGAGCGCTGAAGCCTTCACAGTGCATTTTCTTTTTGGAAAATGCTTTTTCTAGCTCCCATTTGTAACCTTGGTAAATGATGGCATGGGAGCTCAAATTAAAACTACTCTAATATCAACTCTTTTCATAAATCCACAACCTCAGTATAAAGACTTTGGGTACCTTGACCAGCTTGCCAGAGCCATCAAGGCTGACCACCTCCGCCAACTCAGCGGAGCCAAGTATCTCTGGAGTGAAGTGGTCGATGTGGGCAATTGGTTTAGTGCCAAGAGTCTGGAGAGACACAAATAAAGATTTATTTTTTTGTCATCCGTTGGTTTAATTTTGAAGATGGAGATGCTGAAAAATAATGTTTTCTTCTAAACTTGCTTATTTGCCTTTTTTGTGATGCTTGCTTTTATGCCATTGACTCACCTTGCAGATGAACTCAATCTCCTCTCTCTCAATGTCTTTCACCACCATGATCTTCATTTTATTGAGGAAATGCAAGGCGAGATCGCTCAGAGCATCTCTGAGGATGGATTTCTGGATGAGCAGCAAGTTGCAGCCGGCCTTCTTGATCTGCTTCACCAAGTTGAGGATATAAGCGCGCTCTTCCCGAAGCACGCGGTCCATTTGGGCGTAGTCTGACACCACGATCTGGTTATCCATCTGACCCCCCAGGAAACAAGGCAGGTCAGGACAGAAAGGACTGACAGGAAATCAGCTCCAAAGAAAAAAAAAAAAAAAAAAAGGAGCATTCAGAGAGACTGGTTGTTTAAAACCTCTGTGTTTAAAGCGGAATTCTCAGTATTTATGAAATAGATGAAAACATTTTTTCACACATTTGGAACAGCTTGTTTTGAGCTTCCAAAGCTGAATGCTGGGACTGGCTGAAAATTAATTAATGGTTTATTAACTTCAGTGGAAGCTTATCGTAAAATATTTGTAGTCAATCTGAAAAGCCTCAAGCAACTTTGAACAGAAAATGTGAATATTTTTGGTTTTGCAGATGTACATATTGTCTAAAATATTATAAAATCCTAAAAACAAAAGTGATTTTGCAATTTTCACACACCACTTTTTTACCCTCTGGTACAAACAAGATGACAACTAAGATCCATTTCCCTCAGTAAGAAGACGAACATGAAAAGCGGAGACCTATGCTCTGAACTGAACAGTTTTTAGCTGACTCACATCAGTTTTGGGAGGGGACAGGCAGAACTGGATGAGGCCGATCTTGGCTTTTTCCACACGGCTCACACCAGTGTTGGCCACCTTCTGGGTCAGTACCAGGCCCTCCACCAGCTCACAGTCATCAATGGTCCCTCTGAACACAACACACACACATGCAGAAAATCCTGAGCAATACGTTTAAAGCAGGGAGGAGCCACGATGAGTCATGAGTCAAAGTCATGAGTCATTTGTGACACAAATAAATCTACGTCAGTATCACTTACAACCCCTTTAATTAAAGCGAACAAACCAAAACTAAAACTGAGCGTGTGAGAAATGACCACAATGTTTTAAGTGTTTTTTCCTGAAACAACAATCATGAGCCCATATTAAAACTGAAAAGGTTTTTTTACTTGCTGTAATCATTCTCTGTGTTCCTACTGGGCACTAAAACAATCCCTTAATAACAAGCATTCGATGAAAGTAATGACGTTCACGGTCCGTACCCGAGCTTCTTTATGATCTTGATGTCCTGCAGGTCAACGCTGGTGGCGGTGGCCGGGTCGATGACTCTCATGACAGCATCGACACTCATGGGTGCCAGCAGGCTGGAGTACTGTGACACTACCTTGGAGCACAGAGATGTGGTTGCACTGTTGAGCAGCGTCTCGCGGTCGCTCAGCTGCACTGGCCGGCTCATGGCCGTCAGCACCTCCACACCCTTGTCCACTGCCTTCTGGAAAGACTCCGAGATGATGGTGGGGTGGATGCCTGATGGGTGGGACAAAGAGTAAATGTTAGTACAACAATTCTACAATCAACCTGTACAAAATGACACAAATGTGATTTTCTTGCTTCATCGTGTCAATCATTAATAAACAACTGCACAATTAATATTCCCACTATTTTATATGTGAATATAAAACACTCCTATAGACAGATGGACACTCCCCCCCCAAAACATTATTTCCATACAATTTGTTAAAAAAATTTCCAAATATTACTAATTTCCAAGTAATCACTGATGACAAAGAGCTGCACTGACAAGCATTTGTAATTGCAGTAGGATTTTGTCCATGTTTGCTCTCTTCGTGGTGCCATGAAGCTCGTACCTTTCATCAACAGTTTACAGCAGGCGTCCAGCAGTGCTCCAGCTATCACCACCACGGAGGTGGTGCCATCACCGGCCTCAATGTCCTGGGCTTTGGACAGTTCTACCAGCTTAAACAAACACATTTCAGTCCAAATTTGCTCTCTAATAGTGCATATTGCAAGACATCAAAATGAAATAGAAACGACGATGTAAAATAGAAAAACAGCGTTCACATTGTCAATTCTAGTTTCTAAGTAAATCTATGTACCATTTTAGCTGCAGGGTGAAGGACCTGCATCTGCTTCAGAATGGTGGCCCCATCGTTGGTAATGGTCACGTCACCTTTCTCATCCTGTATCTGTAATAAAATGCATCTCTGCTTAGATAAACATGTGTAACGGAGGAGCGCGGTCAAGATGTTCTAAAGCCCCAATCTGTTGACTGACCATTTTGTCCATGCCTTTAGGTCCCAGGCTTGTTCTGATGGCATCTGCGACAGCTGTTAAAAAAAAAAAAGGGAGATATTTGTTATGGTGAGAATGATCAGCTCAGTGTGTAAAAGTGATATTGCTAAAAGCGCATTAACATTTGTAGCTGAAGTACAAAGAACATCCTTGGCTGGCCTTGTATATCATACAAGCCAAAGAAGAGATTATGTTGAGTCACGGGCGTCCTGCAGGGACAGAAACCCAAACAACAGCCACATCTGTAAAACGTGTTGTCTCACGCTGCCTGAAACTCCAAGCTACGCTCAATGAAGCTGCACAATTAGGATGGAGAAATACAGCAGCAGCGAGCTATATATGGTCATAAGGCCGAGTAGAAGCGGCGATTCTTTGGATTAAGGAAACGCCACTGAACTGCTGTGGCCATCACGTTACGTGGTTTCATCGCACTGCGACAACATGAATTGGGACTTTACTCAATGACATTTCGGGCGATAATTAACAATGTAGCGGTGCCCAGCCCACATCTCTGCAGCTGGGCCGGTGGATGGGATTTGGGGCTTTTGTGATGCTAACAGTACAGAATAGAGTATTAGCACTGTAACCTACCTTTGGCCGCTGAAATGTTACTGAACCGAATCTGGGCCGGCTTGTCGCGGTCCACATACACCCCTCCTTTGTTTCTGCCTACCATTGATGATTTCTGTGCCGCCATCGTTCGGGCAACGGCGCGTTATAATCGATGGGAAATGTTGGGAAGGGTCTTTAGAGGGGGACTGATGAGCCCCGGAGCAGAAACGCCGCGGATCGACTTTGGATGGACACAGATTTCGATCTCTCCACCCGGTGCTGCTCAGAACTTTCCAGAGCCACCGGCTGCTGCGGAGACAAAAAAGGACCCGGCTGTCAAACTGCCCGGCGCACGGAGATGACGTATTCAGACGTTAGCCGCTGAAAACGCTATGCGGTAATTGATTAAAATGTCAATAATGATTCTAAATGGCTTGATTTTCCTTTAGAGGTTTCAGAAGTGTCATCATTTAAAAAAAATAGTATGCGGTTGGCATAGTGATTGTTAAAAACGCATAAGTGAAAAAATAATAATAAATAAGACGAGCCACTAGAAATCGATTAGTTCTGTCTGTTACGGAAGAAACTATTGAAAAGCATTTCGGTTAAACGTGGTAACAAACGCTGACTGCTGTTTTTATTCTGTTCTATATTTTTGTGAATAACCCACTTCTGCATCGGGTAGGTTTATTTCAGCTCCCCGCGCTGTTTGCCTTCAGCTTTGAAAAGCTTCGTACTAGCTAACGTTAGCTTAATGGAGCCGGATGTGTTAAGTGTTTTAACTAGCGGCAGCTGTTTCTAAGGGATTGTGCTTTTTTCTGCTGTTAACTTACACAAGCTAACATGTCAGATAATTACTCACATACCCAAGTCAACATACTGGCCCAAAAGAGTACTCCACTAAAAGTATCCGTGCAAATAAAACTATGGAAGATGCTCTAAGATATGGAAAATATGTCATTTAAGTACTTTCTCTTGGCATCAATCTGGGCTAACTGGAGGTATTTGAAACTAGGATCGTACCCAGCGTATTAATTTCCTGTGTTTCATTATAGAGGTCTGTCTTCTGCAGTCATGCTGCCACTGAAGGAAAAGGACAAACCGATCATCCAGAAGCTGCTGTTGGCAGGCTGCTGTGCTCGCTGCATCCTCAGGTTCTGCTGCGTGAGCGTTCACGCTGCCTACAGACAATCACAACCGGTGGGAATCCTGCTGTGTTTGGGACATGTGCAGCTCATAACACACTAAAAACCAACAAACGTCTCAGTTCCCTCTGTGTTGTGTCATAAATGTTTTGCTCAATAACGGCTACTCGATTATTTTTCTACATGTATTTGCTTTTCTTCCTGGGGTCTAACACCCATGCAGCCAGACAAACACGCACACTAAAACCAACTTAATAGTTACATTTATACAGAATAGAGACAAAGTTCCTGCCATTAATTATATGTTTCAACTTTGTCCGTCTCAAAAACGTGGTTTAAACACTCTTTCCGTCCCTACAGTACATTGTGGCATGTTTTACCACAGGCCCCTTCATTATCACTTCCACAGGTTGCAGCTAGTTCCTACACACTACAAAAACAACTTGTGCTGGCTGGAGAAAACAGCATGCAGCCATTTCCTTTGCTTTAAAAGAGGAAATGGACGAATGCCACAAATTCTCTTAAATCCCTTGCACATGCTTGCACAACTACAAATATTGAGTTAAAAATTATTATTTTTTAAATGTATTAATTATTGTCTTATCTTATTATCTTTTGTATTACACAGAACACACTCCAGGAACTTAAGGCTTTCATCAGCAATACAGAAAACAGTACATTTCCACAATCAGCAGAAAAAACTGAATCCTGTGATGCAGCAGTATCAGATCCACCCAGTAAAAAAGCTAAACTGGAGCCCAGTGAGACAGACGAAGGTGCTGCTGCTTCTGCTGCTGTGGAACCGAAGGATGAGGAGTCCCGCGTGTGTGTGGTGTGTCTGGGGGTCTTACAGGAACTGTGTGACCCGTCTCAGGCTGTAAAGGTGCGTGTGCTAGAAATCACGTTTAAACACAGTGCGTCAGATTGTACTGATATTAAGATTTGCTTTTGGTTTCCCATAGATTGCTGAGGCTGTGAAGGCCGGAAACTATGAGTTTGACACACTGGTGCTGTCTGTGTCTCTGCCTGCTCAGCTGTGTGTCCGCGAGGTCAGTGTGTGTCTGTGTGCGTACAATCAAAGCCTGTGCTGAAAAGATTTACTTGCACTCTCAGCGAATCTACTAATCTTTTAATTAATTTTTTTTTACAAAGGATTAAATATTGACAATGAAGATAAACTGCAAATTTCCAGGTCCCTGCAAGAAAATTTCAATTGAAGCCACTGGGAAATAGTTTTGGATAATAAAAGACCAATAAAACCAGCCATTACTACTATTCCCCTATCACTGAACTTCGGGTTACATAACAACACAATCCCAAAATGTTCCTTGTTTCAGCTCAGTTTTGTGTCACATTGGCTTGCTTTTATATATGTGTTGTAAATTTTCATCCTGCAGCACTCGTGTTGGCTCCACGTGAAAAAGGAAGTAAGGTAAAGGAATTAGTCCCATGCGTTTTACATCACTGTACGTAAAGTGAGGCGTTTGTTCACACTGATCACCATTCTTCATTCAGAGAGAAGGGCTTGGTGCTCGACAAGGATGACGTCGTCCAGGTGAAGGAGGCCTTCAAGTGGATCATGCAGGGCCTGGTCGCCAAGGAGCTGGGTGGAGTTGCTGTGGTTACCAAGGTGCAGTAGTCTCCATGATCAGGAGAAACTTTTTTTATTTCATAAGCTGGTTTTACATTTTAGTCATTGAAGGACAGATTCAGCGTCATGCTCGGCGCCACTGTGACAGAAGATGAAAATGGAGCTTCCTGTCAATCTACATACATACATACATACTTTTAGATTCACCTTTGAAACATATTAGAGCTCTAAATCTTACAATTATAAAATCATACAATTGTTTCACACCTGTAATTGGGCCTTTTTATCCCATTCTTCCCGAAAGATCCTCTCAAGCTCCATTATGTTTATGTCCAGGTCTCTCCACAGATGTTCTAAAGGGTTCTAGGTGTCCTCTAGAAGTCAAGTCTGCTCTCTCTTCCTCTTCCACAGAGGGTGTCTCTGTGCTGCATTTCAGAACAAGTTTCTTTTCCACATTAAATGACAAACACAAAATACAGGAACAGAGCTCACTGTTGTTAAGCATTTTTGCCAGGGGCAGCTGTGATGGGGTGTTTTCGTGTTGTCCGGTTCTCCGTCCAGCCCAACATGAAATCTCAGTAATACCTTGAGAACATTTCATGAATTTTTATGTCACACTGGGAGTGAATTTGACAACATCTGATCAAATCCCCACTGTCTTGGACTCATGGATGAAGAGATAACAGTGTGAGTGTGGATAGACTTGCATGCGGCCTGGTAGCTCCATGGGTAGAGTAGCAGGATGGGATGCAGAAGTTGCAGGATCAAATACCAGCCTACCTAACGTCCCTTAGTGAGAAACTCAGCGCTCCCACTGCTCCCCTCAGGCAGATGGCTTAAATGCAGAGAGAGAATTTCATTTTAACATATGTGCTCAAGGACAGTAAAGGTTCTTCTTCATGTAAACTGCATCTTGGCAGAGACATTTGAGCTACAGGTGGTAATTCTGTGTGTATATTTTTTTGCATCAGAGTGCGTTTGAAGTCGGTGTGGAGTTCACTCATCCAGAGACGGACGCCGACTGCCACTTTCTGTGAGTACTAAACTCCATGGAGGTCTATTCTCATCCTTTCCCTGGTTTTTAAATTTGTGGGACAGTGCACCTTTATCAAGAACGGTGTAAACATGCTGCCTTTACCTCTGCAGCTTCAGACTTTGTGAATAATGAAAAATCTACAATATTTAATTATTGTAGATATTATATAAGTTATTCTATCCAAACCCTCGATCATCCATTAGCACATTTTACAAGTCGTTTTAAACATGCAGCCTGTTGTCTCTGGGTTCAGTTTTCCAGAGTATTTCTGATTGTAGAGCAGAGTTAAGCATGAAGAAGACAAAAACCCGGTGAAAGGAACTAAAACTGAACTTGCTGTCTGCTCCCTCCACAGTGCATCAGCGTGTCCTGACTGCTTCAAACCAACCAAGAGCAAACAGGTGAGTCAAGATGGGATAATAATGATCATTGGACTGAGTTTACTGTGTATTTGGGACAAGTAACAAATTCTTTTTAGAAATCGTATCCAAAACACGACAAAATAATTTAAAGCAGAAATGCCACAGTGACCCAAAGCTCAAGCAGTTCATCAAAGCAAGGGGAGAGACACAGTACATGGTCCAATGCAGCACTTGGGATGAATTACTTTGCTCAGAGCTGCCACAGTGGTGTTAATGAGGGAGGGTCAAGCGCTGCTTCTCACCTGTCACATACAGCACAGGCATTGAACCAGCGACTTTCTGCTTACAAGCTCATGTGGAGTGGGATTTCTTTCTGCAGTCGGTGTTCACCAGGATGGCAGTGGTTAAAGCTCTGGAAAAGATATCTGATGCCAAATTTCTTAAGTGAGTACTGTGTCGTGTCTCAGTCCTCGGTGCTTTTCTGTGAACTGTCATTTGACATTACTATTGATTTGAATTCCTCTCAATAGACACTACCCTTGTCCTCCAGCACAGCCGACCACAGGCTGCACCTCTCAGGATGTCCAGTGTCTCCACGTGTCGGTCTTTGTAGCAGGTAACGTAGGACACAAAGTCTGAACATTTCGATTGTAAAACAGAATCGGGAAGTTTGGTCCTCAGTTGATTTCTCCTGCTGATGTTCAGGGAGATACAACAAGTTCTGCCGCAGCCTGCCTCAGACTCCCTGGGTGATCGATGGAGAGAGGAGGATGGAGTCCTCAGTGGAGGAGCTGATTGCAGCGCCCATCCTGTCGGCCTTCAGAGCCAGTGGTGAGTTCACCATCTAACAGCAAGTCTCACCAGCCGCCATCCTGATGGATCTGCTCACGAGTGGCTGCACAGTAACACGTTGGATGGTAAAAGGATTTGGAGTGTGTCCTCACAACAGCCTTTTCATTTGTATTTTTTAATTCCAGGTTTTAATTTCTCGTCCTCTGGCAGAGAGGACGTGGATGTCCGGACTCTTGGAAACGGTAAAAACCCAAGTTGTATTTATTACTGGAAGATGTGTTTTTTTTGTTTTTTTTTTTTAAATATCACTTTCTGTTTGACAGGTCGCCCATTTGCAACGGAGCTGCTGAATCCTCACAAATCCAGATTCAGCAGAGTGGAGATGAAGCAGCTACAGGAGGTGCTAGTTGCTCCCAGCCACAACTTAAAAAAAAAAAAAAAAAACCCTTGAGAGATTTTCAGGGACTCACTATGATGTTTACTTGGGGACTTTCTCTGCCATTGAAAAGTTGGCACTTTGATCCAGAGCTAATTACAATCCGGTCAATAAGTATTTAGACAAGGACGTAACTGTCACTGAGCACAAGCACATGAATTCAGAAGGACCCGATAAAGATCAAGAGCAGTCGCCTCCGTTATCCAGATGCTAATCTTTTTATTTTTATGTCTGTTTTCAGACCATTAACAAATCTTCAGACAAAATCCGAGTGAGAGACCTGCAGATTGTTACCAGGTGACTGTAACTTAACTAAACTGGACCATTAAACATCCAAACAGTAAAAGAACATTGAGGCCCAATAACTGTGCTGTGTGTTAACCTGTAGAGAGGCCATGAGTCGGATGAAGGAGGGCGAGGAGGAGAAGACCAAGTCCTACACGGCGCTGGTCTGGACCCAGAAACCCATTCAGAGAGAAGACATTGTCTTCATTGATGACATCAAGGTCTCAACACACACACACACACAGAATAATCTAAAACAGGCAGAAAACATGGGGGGGAAAAATGTAAAATGACTTTCTGCTGGACACACTGCATCGGTGGGTTATGTTTTTAACAACTGTAAATGGAAGTTCAGTGTCTGAGAGGGACCAACAGAGACCAACAGCAGAAAAGTGTCCTTCAGGAATAAATATGAACAGTCTGTCTTGTCTTTGTCTCATCAGGATCTAACTCTGGATCAGAAGACTCCTCTCAGGGTTTTGCACCGCCGTGCGCTTGCCGTCCGACAGCGAGTCATCCACAGCATGAACGCCCGATTCCTGGACTCTCATCACTTCTACCTGGGATTGAAGACACAGGCCGGGACGTATCTGCACATAATTGTTTACCCACTTAGGGGGATGATTTCTGGTTGTAAAATCTTTCCTGTTCACGAAAGGCTCCTTAGCGTCAGCCACCAGTTATATCAAAGAGTTTGTCCATGGAGACTTTGGCCGCACTAAACCCAACCTGTGCCAGCTGCTGAAGACGGACACAGACATCCTGGAGCTGGACGTGGAGGTTAGGAAAACGCATATTACTGCAGACCGACGTGTGTTATTTAGAAATTCAACTTCTTTATTCAGCTGTGGAGAAACGACAGCAGTTACAGTTACAGTATGTTGCAGACAGTGATTTTTAGTTGAGTCTGTGACCAGTTTCAGCTCTTTCCAAGCAGCAGCAGCCCACAGATCACAGGTCTCCCCCTCCTCATTGGAAGCCGCCTGAAAGCTCCGCCTGTAGCTTCCAGGACAGACGTGATGACTTTTCTGTACACTCTTGATTCAGCTGGATTCCACCTCCCATAAAACAATGAACTGTAAAACATTTAGGCCTCTTCTATTCTTGATTCTCAGCCTTACAGTAGCTTTTTTACATTTTTATTGGGCACAACTTTGGTGCTCATGCTGATGCCAAGAGCTCTTATTTACAGTGTAAGCACCAGGTAGGCATTTAACCATCACCACCTGTGAAGCCACGTATCCTGAAGGATTCCACACACGGTGCCCTGAAATGGAGGAACAAGATAATGTCTTTTATGAGGCAAAGGTGTAAATGTAATGTAATGCTGCTGTTCTTCCTCCTCAGATTTGTGCACAATTTACAAAATGCTATTAATGTTGACTGGTACATTTTGACTGTGTGTCTCCTTCCTCAGTCTGTGGATGTGGACTGGCCTCCCGCCATACCAGAGTGAACCCTGCCCTGCTTCGTTCACATCGGCCCCGCCCTGTATCCAGCTTCTACCTCCAGTCAGGACCAAAGTGGTTCTTCCCACGCAGACTGAGCAGCTCGTGCTGGTTGGACTGGAGCCCTGCTTTGTGACGCCTGCTCTGTTCACGATCTGCGATCACGATGCAAGTGTCTCCAGCAGGTCAATAATTGAAAACACGTTACGGTGGACTCGTTCCTTTGTGATTTGGTTTAGGCAAATTATTTTGTAACAGGTCTGCAAGTGTATAGACAAGCTAGCAGCAGAAATAAGGCAGTGATGCTTATTACACCGGATCTGTTTGTTTGATCAGGCAACTGAAAATAGACAAGCTTCAATATTCTAGAGGCACCAGGGCAGAAAAACTACAGTTTGTCCTGAGTCAAAAGGACGGGTCACGTTATTCCCTACACTTAATCTGCCCATTTAACAGACTTGACGTCCGTTGTCACACTCGGGTGACGTAGCAAGTTTGGTTTGAAATACACAATTTCACTTTGGAAACTTGGATTTAGAAAATCCAAGTTTCAAGTCTGCAAAATAATTTTCAAAGTGAAAATGACCTGGGACATTTTTACGAATCTAAGGCTGGATGTGAGAACACTTACTGAATAAAATTAGTTTGGAGCAAAGAGTTAAAACAAATCATGAAACGTCTGATCAGTTTCTGATACCCGTGTTTGCCATAATCAGGATCGTTTTAAATATATTAGCAGAGTACTTCTACTTTTTTCATTGTAAAATGTAGAGTATCTGCCTACTTGAGTGAAACATATATATTTTTTTTTTTAGGCCAGTACTTTTACTTGAGTATTTGTAATTCTGCCACTTCTGTACACAGTGTATCACATTTAGCTGTGTAGATGCAGACTGGTGGCCATGCGGACCATGGTCCTCCAGGACATTATTAACACCACCAGTGTTAATGTTGGGACTGATCAGTGTAGGTTTGTATGACGCAATAATTAAGAATGACAAAAATAATAATTGCAGCAATACTTGCTTTAAACTTTACCAGTTTTCGTGGCTTTAGTTTAGGGGGTAAATATACAATAATGCTTTTAAACTTCCTTTTAACTGACTTCCCTACGGTAAAATCTCTCTTCTTCTGGCTGATAAATGCCTCCAGATGACATCACTTGGAGGAACCTTCAGTTCAGTTTATGTCAGCTTGTGGCTCATGATGTAAAACTCCTCTGGGTGATGTCATCTGGAGGAGTTTTTCAGCCAGAAGAGAAATGTTTTAAAACAGGGAAGTCAGAGAGAAGTTTAAAAGCATTATGGTATTTTTCACTCTAAACTAAAATTCAACACTGGTGAAGTTTAATCCACAGTATTCGCAGAACTGCTTGTGTTGTAAGATACTGAAAAATGAAATACACATTAGAAAATGTTTAACAAAATACTTTCAGTTTGCTGCTTTGCTGTTCTGCAGCTGATCAATCATGATGTTTGTGTTGTAAATATGACTAAGTTAAATGAGCTGGAGCTGATCTGAGGTGAATCTAATGTCACAAAGTCTTAAAGTGAAAATAAAAAGTCTGAACAGCAAAAACCCTGAAATGTATTTCTTTTAATTTAATTCAAAATAAATACTAACACGGCAATGCAAGTCCACTACTGGGTCCTTGCCCTAATGTTTTGGTAAGAAAACAAACAAGCAAAGGATACAAAAACAAAAAATAAAGAGACTTTAGCTAATGCATCCATCATCATCATCATCATCATCGTCATCCTCCTTCAGCGACTTTCAACAGGTGCCTTTTTTACGACATACAAGGTAACACTGCCTAAAATGACAAACAGAAAATAAATACTATGGTGCAAAAAAATGGGAAGGGAAGAGGAGGAGCAAGGGATGATGGGATTGGAGCAACCTGATGAAACCAGCACTGCAAACATTTTAAAATGTCGGCCACGGTCCCACTTTTTGTATCTTTTTCTTTCAAAGACTGCGAAGGGGAAGCAGAAGAGACAGTGCAGACTCCACAGTTACAGTCACGCCCTCGTTTTTACAAAAAGTTCTGGAGTCATTCGTTTTCGGGGACCACGGCAACTGGTGGAAGCAGGGAGCAGTGTTTGTTACCATGGAGACAGCATCTTGTGGACTGTGCATCAATCCGCCAAAAAAATAAATAAAGACAAAAGGAAAAAACTGGTCCCGTTTTTGACACCAAGTTTCTTCCTTAAAATTTCTTCTTCGATGCAGTTGGAGTTGAAGTTGATTTGTTTTTTGTTTTTTTTTTCAGTCACTTTTCTCATCACCGAGATCAAAGTACAGTCCCACAGAAGGAAACAAAAAGGTTGTCATATCTGTCAAGATGCCACTAAAGGGGGAAAAAAAGGCATTGCATATTTACATCAAGAAGTTTTGGGGGCGACTCGATGTTTTCTGGCAGTTCTCACAGTCTTCACAAATGAGTGCGTCACGGCTCAGTTTCCTCATGATCCGCAACATGATCAGTGATTCTTGATACACTCAGTTCAGATTTTAAAAACATGTATGTGTGTGTATACATTTTCCAATAATACTGAAAGGATCTGGAAGCTGGAAACCACATTTCTGTTCAGTGCGATAAATAAAGTTTTCTGTATTCTGATTTACTGTCTAAAAACAATCTGTGCATGTGAATATTTCTTCTTTTTTTTTTTTCTTTTCATTCAGACGACAACAAACAGAAGTGTATGCTGTCAGGGTGCTTACACTGTTTCACAAAGACTCAAACTTCCCCAAAAATGTTAGTAGACTTTCACTCGCTGCTCGATATTCTTCCCGGTTCTCTGCCCTTCCCCGACACTTTTACACATAAACAGTATTCTCCAAAAACATAGGACATGGTATCAGACAACGACGGCAAACAGCTTTCAAGAACCCACAGTCCCAAAGTTCTGCATCTAAACCAAGTCCAGATGTGTGTGGGAACCTTAAGAATGAGTGGGAAATTGTTTTCAGCTCTAAACTCGGAACGAAGTCGGCAGTTTTCTCCAGAAACAAAACAAATTTGATGTTTTCACAGGTTGAAGTGATGTCACATTTAGCTCATATGCGATGGAGGTGGGCTGAAGCTTTGAGGGTCACAAATCGAGTCCGAATGAAACCATTTACCGACTAGTTGCTGGTTCAGTGTTGTGCAGCCCTCAGGCCACTAGTGGGCAGGACTCACTCACTTCACTCACTTTCCAGGTTATGACGAGCTAGAACTAGTCCAGCCCTGCACTAAATCCTCCTCCTCCATTGTAATAATGTTCAGTTTTTGCTGTAGACATTTACTGATTTGGCTGAACGACCATTTTGGAAGAACTCTGTGACACCTCTCTGTCTAACGCAGGATAGTTCAGCCAACGTGTGAAAACCGGAGCGTTGTCACCTTTATAAAAGGATTTGTTTTTTTTCCCCTTTAATTGTTTAAAGGTGCAGTGTGTGAGATTTAGCGGCTTCTAGCAGCGAGGTCGCACACTGCGACCGTCTGAAAACCCCTCCCATTCCAAACATGGGAGAACCTACGGGGTCCGTCCGCTGACACCTTGTCTGTGATGACATCGGGTGGGAAAGCGCTGAGATTACTTCAGATGTCTGAACACTATAGTTCAAAATGACACTTCCCTCTTCTGGAGCCTGTGTTGGGTTTGTCCAATGTGAGCTACTGTAGAAACATGGAGGTGCAACATATCGGCCTCTGTGAGACCTGCACCCTCTTCTAATGGAGACATAAGGAAAACGATGAAAACACGATGTATTATTATTATTATTATTATTGCCTCTAAATCTTACACACACTTCACCTTTAAAGGTTCAACATTTCGGATCCTCAACCTGTAGCAAACTGGACTAAGCCCCACTCTGCACTGGTTTCACCCCTTTTATTGCATTTAGTGTTTACATCCTATCTGGAGAACATTTCTTTCAGCGAAACAGCTTTACATACCAAGCTCTAAGCTGCATTCGATAGCGACACAAAAGCTGCCTGCAAGCCAACACTTTACAGCAGTTAGTCCTGTGAACAGAAAGTATGAGACTTTAGTATTAGGAGTTTTCGGAGCAGAGCAGTGAAGCTGAAAGGACAAATTGTTTCCACCAGAAATATCCCCACAGCGACGAACAGTGTGTTTCGTGCACAAAAAGAGTTTCTAAGTAGGAGGAACAACAGCTACCTTCCATAAATATTCAGGAGCAATGCTCCTATTTTTATCATTTTCTCTGTAGCAAAACTCTGCATCCTGACGAGCGCCGCAAACTTTGTTGACAACATATAAGGAGCAGGATGTGTGTGTAAACGTTGGCCTGTTAGTCAGAGCACTGGGAACACAGAGGTCCTGGCCTCAGTTATGTTTTCTGGGAATCAGCAGCCTGCGAGTTTCCATTACACGACTGTGTGGTAGAATCAGATTTAAAGTAGAGTCTGCAACTCGTTTCCAAAAAGGTTTTTTGAAACAAGACATATGCTGGATCGGAGATCTTCGCTTGTAAAGTGCCGCTTGCCCTTTAAACCCATTAGAGGATTTCAACTACTGGATCCATTTGGAGTTTCGTGTTAAATATTGTAGCGGCAAATTCAAATCCTTTTACAGCAACAAATAAATGGATAAATAGAGAACTGGAAGTTATTGCAGCATCCTTTAGGGAAATTAAACTTACAAAAACAAGAGATTCAAATACTTGACACATTCTACTGGAAGGGACACAGATTTAGAGAAGAAATCAGATTTGCATATAGATGCATGACACGCTCGTACAGTCATGTCAAGTCACCTGTGTGTGGACGGTCTGCAGCTTCACCCCCAGTGTTCGACACCTGAATCTGTTCAGCTGAGAAAACGCCAACACGGATTCTTTTGGAGTTTGTTTTGGAGAAAACGGTCGACTTTCGTCCGACCAGCACAGAGAACTCACAGCTGTTTCCTGTTTCTGAGTGAAAAATATGTGTCTGTTTGCTATGGCAGCATAAAGCTGACACCCCCGCCCCCCATTTCCCACATACATACATCACATACGTCCGTACAAAAAGTCACGTTTCCCTGTGTAAACATCCATCCCACTGGTCCAACAGCTACGATGAGGAAACAGAAGTGAGGAGAAGCAGTGAGGGAGCAGAGAAAGGCCTCGTTCCCCTGCCGGCTGTGGAGAGCTGGAGCAGTTAGCTGAGTTTGAACGCGGTTGTGCTCTGAGGCGCCTGAGAGAACTGTGCGGTTTCTGGCAGTTTAGTGTTTTCTGTTTCTGAAACGAAAGACCAACTCAAAGCGCGCGAGAAAACAAGACCAACCAACCAAAAAGGAGAAAAAAACAAAACAAAACAAAACAAAAAAACGGGTTAAAAATAAGAGACAAGAGCAAAATAGTAACACTGCAACGAGGAATGATACAGACTCGTCCACTCTCCTTTTCTCTGGTTTTTTTTTTTATATATATTTTCTCTTTTTTCCCACCTGCAGACAGTGATTTTCATTGCCATGGGATTGGGGGGGGTGGTGGGTGGGGGGGGTGGGGTGTGGATGTGGGCTGCCATGGCAATTGTATGAAAAAGGAACCTTTTTATAGTATTTTTTTAAAACTTTTTTTTTCTTAAATTTTGAGTCAACCACGAGCCATGCACTTACTCCCAACTAAGAACGACGACTCACAACCCGAGACCCGCCAGCCCTCTCCCAGAAAAACACCCTGTCGGCTTATTACGAAACGTCTGCACATGTAAGGCAACATTTTTGGTTTTTTTGTTCCCTAAAACGGCTCTTCCAAATCAAGTGCAAGAAGTCAAAGGAAGAAGAAGAAGAAGAAGTAGAAGAAGAAGAAGAGAAAGGGCAGAAATGACAAATAAACAAATTGAAAAAATAAAAATAAAAAATGGGAATAAAAAGATGAACCTGGGTCCACAACTGAATACTGACGGAGAGAAAAGAATAAATAACAAAAACATTGCCTTCTGCAGTAAATAGCGCTGAAAATGTAGGAGACTTATTTTTAGTGTGGGGAGACCGACTGGAGTCTGTCCCACTGTGCAAAAACCTCTTTTAAAGTCCCTAAAAAGACTTCTCCCCACCTGCGAGGAGGCAGACAAGGAGAAAAAGAGGGGAGACTGGTATTTTTTCCTAAAATGGCTACGTGTTTTCCTCAAAATGGCCACGAATGGGGACGATACTCGCGCCGCGGGGCCGGAAGCGCTCACTCCCGCCCGCTGGCTGAGTAGGAGAACTGTGGGAAGTGAGGCCTTCGCTCGTTGTCCGCCGCATCCATCCCATCCTCGTCGTCTGCGGACACATAAACAAAGACAAAGCAGCGTCGAAAGTGAGTAACATTTGTCTTCGTGTGTTTTTTCTTCTCTACAGTAATCTTTGTTCCTTTCCAGCCGTTTCCTCTTTAGAAAGGATTCCAGCTCTGTGTTGCATCAACAAACAAACTGTTCCATGCTCTCAGACTTACATTTTTCTGGCGGGGTGATGGTGATGGTCTGCGCTGTGAACTCCTCGTCGAAGTAGCGTGTGTCCGTCTCTGAGCTGACCTGGGGTTGGAAGGGCGGGACCATCTGGGACAGACGGGACGAAAAAGTGGAAAGTGGATAAGGAAGATCATGATGGGTTTGATCGTCTGACTTTACCTAACAATTATTCTGTTTTTCGATTAATGCGTTTGAATGTTTGCGATTTGAACGTTTTCGCCCTGTGTTTGTGTGCGTTTGCCCTGGTTTCACGCTGACACACCAAACGGGGTCTCAGTCATTTAAAAAAAGCAACAAAAACATGACTACTCTCATTTACATTCACTGATGTGTCCCAAACATCATGTACACAATAAAACCAACATTTTAATTAAACCTCACAATGTGTCTTTAACCACGTGTCATTTACTTTTATGATAAATTCTAAAATCAAAGGCAAAAAAAACAAAATAAAAACGACGGATGTTTGTCCAAAACACGGTGGACGTCACTGCAGGCAGCTCCATCACCAAGGATCTATAATAAAACTACTGAAACACATCGTCTGAAGATGTGATGTGGACATGCAAGACTTCCACGAGTTAAACAGGAAACTGTGAGGTGGGTTTGCTGTTTGGAGCAGAGACGTGTCACTTTTTCTTTTCTGTTCTATTTCAGTGCCTCCTTTTGAAAAACTAGACACTGAAATCCGGTAACCCTGCTAGCAGAATATCTCAGGTACGCCGTTTAAATAAATCACCACCTGAGATGACGTCTGGTAGCTAAATCCTGCTCTCACCTTCTTGTCGTAGACATCCTGCCAGTCAACCGTGCCAAAGAAACTGTGTCGCATGATCTCCTTAGCGTCGTCTGGTCCGCCGCCCAGCCTGTCAACGAACACAGAGAGAAGACGACGGCGTTCAAGTCGGGCTTCAAACGCTGCTCTTACATCTCTATCAATGGAACCAGAATATCCACCTTCTACTGATCCCAAAATAACATCCCGGGGTGAGCGAGTTTGCCGTCTGAAGCTGCAGTAGCCTCGTTTTACCGTTTTCTTTGTTAGACAGAAAACGCCTCGGGGACAATCACACTGGGAGAGTAACAGCAGCCAGCGGACAATTTGTCTAACAAGGCTTTCGCTGAATACTTACTTCATTAAAACTGAATGTTCTCGTCTTCATATGAGGACGTGTGTTCAGTTTGAGGCGTGTACAGGGTCCTACAGGACAAACCTTTAGTTCCTGTTCTATGAAGAAGACACAGGGTCCTTCCAGGTCAAAGAGCCATAAAAGATGACGTGTTCTTTAACGTACCTGCCTCTTTAGTGACTTTACTTCCAACTAAACCCTAAACCAACACACGAACCAAATTTATAGCAAACATTTATCTTTGTACACGACACTTAAATCCTGCTCAGTTGTTCCTTCCAGTCTGACTTAAGCAGATGCTTTTGCATAAATCTCCAGCACATTGTAAATCTTCCTCCACTGATTCCATCTCCATGTGTGTTTTTACCGGCTGGGAGCCGACGTGGACGGAGCACATGAACTCTGATCTCACCCTTCACGGGTCACAGAACCACAGATCAATATGAAGCAGATCTGGTACCAGCAAAGTGGCCCAGATCTGATATGAACAAAAAATAAAAAATAAACTGATTTGTTTTGTTCGTAATTCAAATCAGATCAGAGCCATTTTGAGGCCACTTCAGCTGGAAGGTGAGCGTAGCCTTTATTTCAGGCTTTGTTTGAATCAGGTTACGTTTTCTAACCTGATTTTCTCCCTCTCTCATATTTCTGCCAGCCTCGTTTCTCTCTCATCAGCTCTTCACCAGAGAATTACAGAACAGACAGCGGTTGATGGGAGAGAAACATGGAAAAGAAAAGGCAACAAAGGTTCCTGATTCAAATCCAATTGTACGATTGTAGAATTAAGTTGGCGCTGAAACGTGGACTGACTTCCCTGGAGAAGACGCTGCAACGATAGCTGCCCGTCTCCCTGAAGCCCTCATATAAAGATCCCTCTAGACATGCAAGTCACAAATGCTAACTTCTGCATCACTGACAACACCCAGGGTGGTCTTTTTTTTCTTTTTTTTAGTCTCTGGCACTGAGAACACCGCTTTTCCTGGAAACAAACTGAAAAGTAGACCTGTCCTGCATTTCCACTGTCGTTCGCTCTGTGAGCTCAGGGCCCCATTTCTGTACAGAGTTTACGTGCAGCTTCCTCCTTATGCAACAGAGCTTCAGGCTGCGTTCAGAGATGCAGTACGACCCAAAGCCCCAAAGTCAAAGCATCATGCAGGTGTTCAGAAGACCACAACTGCCTGCTTCCTGTGAAAGCTTGCATGATATACTTGATGTATGCATGTTACAGAAATTGGGCATGTCTCCGTGCGTGTACCGTTTGTTGGGGTCCTTGATGAGCAGTCCGGACAGCAGCGACTTGGCGTCAGCCGACAGGGTTCTCGGGAACTTGATCTCCTCCATGAGGATCTGCTCAAACAGCTTCTCGTGGTCTTGGTTGTAGAACGGCAGGCGTCCGCACATCATCTCGTAGGTCACTACCCCTAAACCCCACCAATCCACTGCACGCCCGTAGTCATTGTCCTCTAACACCTGGTGGCACACAACGCAAAAAAAATGCAGTGTCTGCGATAAATATCCTTTAAAAACAATAAGCTTGTTGCATAACAAAATGTAAACATTACTGGTCTCAGCTCGCCATTGAAAATGCGTCACACTTTTTCTAAGTGCTCTATCATAACTCAAGAGGCCATTTTATCAATTCAAGAAAAGCCTGTGCATTTTCTCTGTATGTGGGTATTTTTGACCTTGCTATATTCAATATCCTCTTTCATATCCTCTTAATGGAAAAATAACTTTCAAAAACTTCACAAACATCCACATTAGAAGAAGTGAAATGAGTCACTGACATTCTACTTTGTTGTGAAGACAAAACTTTGCTGCCTTTGGAGGAACTGCACCTTAAGGAACTTCCACTTTGGCTTTAACATTCGGACTTGGTGGTTGTCATTTATCTGGTCCAGGACGCAGTTTCTGTCTTGATTTCATTATGAGCCTTAAACGCGTCTGCAGGCTTGGTTTTGCTTCCACATACAGATTGGGGTTAATGCTGCTTTAAGAAACAACGTTCTGTCCCACTTAGCCTCCTATGATTACAAGTTATTTATAATTACAGTAGTGTTGGACTGATTACAGACCTCAGGAGCCAAGTATTCCGGTGTTCCACAGAAGGTCTTCATGGTGGCAGTGTCGGTGATGCCTTCTTTGCAGAGGCCAAAGTCAGTGATCTTGATGTGACCATCTTTGTCTAACATGAGGTTCTCCAGCTGGTGAGAGGAAGGACAGAAATAAGAGAACCTACGACACTGTCTTCATGTCTTACGTCCACAATCTGGAAGTCTCTCTCAATCAATTAATCCTAATTTGTGCTTTGGTTCTGAGGCTTTTGTCCATGCAATTCAAAGTGCACAGTAACAGTAAATCTAAAACTAAATCAACCAATAAAACAACCTACAATATAAATACGGGATAATAATAAACTATACAACACCATGAAACAATAACTAGAATAAAACAAGTGAACAGAGCAGATTCTGCACGAAAATGCTGTAAGAATCAGGGCTTTTTCAGCATCATGGAAGCTTTTCCTTCTGCGTCCTTAACAGCTACACGGGAGAAACACAAGGATCTGAGGTTCATGAAGTAAAACGTTGTTACCTTTTTAATTTGTTCATAAGGCAAAAACAAAAACTAAGACCTTGGGTTAGATATAGCAGAAAACCGAAATAACTGCAGCTGATTAATAATATTTTATCAACCACAGAGAAAATGATAGTCTTGCTTTGTCGTTGCAGCAAAAGCCTCTAAATGCACCAGACAGTTCAAAATAAATAACCACATATGCCGTGTAGAACTGTTTCATAGAGGACTAAAATACCTTTACAGTAAAACTACAGTACATCCTCAAAAAAATTTGGATATTGGAAGAAAGTTAATAGTTTTATGGAAATTTACTTCAAATACTAAAACTCCTACACCGACCGGTCATAACATTATAACCACCGGTGGAAACACCCTAAATAAAAATGAATGAGGCCACCAAAACATTAGAACCACCCTTTCTCAGCACTCTAGTACGACTCCTCTAACTACCTTGACTTTAATAACCCGCACATAGTAGAAATATCTCCTTTCTGAGAGTTTCTAACGAAAAACGGAGAAATTATGAACATTTCTGTTAATGATTTTTGGATCGATCTTCAGCTGTGAGATATAGTCATTAAAATGAACATATAAATATAAAAACATATAAATTCTTGGAATATTTTACTTTACTTGGAATGAATCCAAAATGAGTTTCCCATTTTGAATCATATTCAGACGTTAGGACTTAAATATATCAACAGTGTTAAAGCCATTTAAAGGGAATAAGGTGCATGGGATTAAAAAAGCGTTTAGGTCCAGGCAGTGCATCGTGACTGGTGCAGAGTAGGATTAGAGTGAGAGACAGAAACTGGTCCAAATGAAACTAAACTAACCTTGGGAGTGGAAGAATTACTCCTGCTGCTTGGTTTGATGTGACTACAAGTGTATTTAGGTACAAGGTCAGTTTCTCTGTCTATGTCTTTAAGGAAATGAGATGTACTGTTCTATCATGTGTGTTCCGTGTTAGACTTTTCTCAGACGTCACCCAGAGCCACTGTACCTTCAAATCACGGTAGACAATCTTGGCAGAATGCAGGTAGTCTAGAGCAGAGACGATCTCAGCGCCATAGAAACGGGTGCGGTCCTCGGAAAACACTCTCTCTCTCGACAAATGGAAAAAGAGCTGCGGGAAAAGGAAGAACTTAAGCTCTTTACCTGCCTCAAATGTCTGCCTCAAAACGACTTCATCGCGTCAAAACAAATAAAAAACGTCAGAATCTTCGCTGTATTACTCTTGGTGTAGCTAATGTGGGATGGGATCATGAAACAGGGCTCAACACAACTCGTACTGTGGATGAAGAGAAGCAGGTGTCTGTGTTTTAACAAAGCCGATTCACAGCTGACGAGTTACGTACGCTCGTATTCACATAGGTGTGTGGTTCACTTTCTGTCATTGTTACAATCCTCGAGCTAATGAAATCAGCTTTTGCCACCGTTGATTTAACATTCACGGATGTGTTTGTTCAACGTTCTTCAATCATTCTAGAAATAACTTCCATGCTGGATAAAAAAACCTCCCTCAGCATCAAGGGAATTTTTTTTAAAGCAATCCTATGACCTCTCACCTCTCCTCCGTTGACGTACTCCATTACAAAGCACAGCCGATCCTTAGTCTGGAACGAGTACTTCAGAGACTGCAAGACAATATGTAAATATTTTTACAAACTCATCACCGCTCCGACCTTAACTCAATTGAAGAGAAAAAAGCTTTGTGGGCTGGATTTATTCTTCCAGATGTTCTCTCTGCATAACACTTATTACAAGACTCTTGAATTGAAGGCCACACAGCTTCACAACTCAATGAGTAGGAGGTGAAATCACATCAAGGCAGGTGTGTCTGTGTGCATACGGGTTTTGTGCAATCTGCACGATGATACTCACAGTTAGGAATGGATGTCGAGTGTTTTTTAATACCCTACTTTCTGTGAGTGTGTGTGCAACTTCATCCTGCGATACAAAAGGAAAAAGAGGAGGCAGAGTGATTAGTCAAGAGACAAAAAGGAGCCCGCGGATGATTTCTGCGTCTTTGAATCAAAAAGATTGCGGATGTAGAGTAACCAGATAGGATAAGTGTCAATATCGTGCCGAGGTTTCGCAATATCAACAGCCCTTATCAAATGCAAAGTGCCACATATTAGACATCAAAGACTACAAGGCTTTTTTGTTTGCGGTATTTTCAGTCACTGAGTAAACCTACTAACTGGTTGTTAGCGCGTGCATCCACCCAGAACAGCAGCAAAACAGAAGCTGATGAATGTTTAATATCACCTTGGCTATAATGACTTCCTTCTTCAGGATCTTCATGGCGTAGTAGGTGCCGCTCGCCTTCTCCCTCACCAGAATGACTTTCCCAAAAGTGCCTTTACCCAAAAGCTTCAGATAGTCAAAGTCATTCATTGTCTGGACAGAGAAACAGAAGCATGGCGTGATGACACAGACACGTGACGACAGCTGCTGGAAATCTTTAAACATGACGACCACAAAGGAGGAAGAGCGATAGATTATGTTAAAATCCGCTAACAACCATCACCTTTCGTTTATAGTGACTGATTGAGGTGTCCATCTCCTCCTCGTTGACGTTCTCAATCTGGGAGGTGGGGCTACACAGGATGCCCTCCTCCTCCTGTTTGGCCAGTGACTCTGCTACCATCTGGATGGCCTCTGCCCACTCGTCCCTGTCGGACAAAGCAGCCGGTTACCAGCAGAGTCGTGGTTAGTTTCCGCGGTGTGGTGTTTCTACCACAAGTCTTCAGAGCGTTTCTCCATTAGTCAACAACGGACTGCAAAGTGAAACTACTGATTCCCACCTGGTGGATAATGTATTATGTTATGGAGTATTAAGTCATGCTGTGAAGATTACAAAAAGATCTGTAATGCATTGAAAGTCATGAAGGACATATTTGATTTTTGTTGCGGTCATGGGCAACCTGATGCTGTTTATTCTTAGTGTGTCGACAAATCAAGCACCAAGGCTTTAGTTTAAGTCAGGACCATCACTCATACGCAGCTCTGTTACTCCCCAACAAAATAGTCCCGGAAAGATTTTGTTTCAACTTTTTTTTTTTTTTTAACTTGGCTTTGCTGATTGTTATTTGTGCCATAACTAACTGAGGTTATTGTAGAGTGTGTGTGTGTGTGTGTGTGTGTGTGTGATAGGGAGAGAGAGGCAGACTAATTCTGTCATTTCCTGACCTTGAAATTCACTTCGCCTGTCTGTGTATTTTGGTGCCAAGTGCAGTGTGTGCGCTGATGGAGACAAATAATAGATGCATAACGAGCTCTTACGTGTTTTTGCTCCAACAGTCCTTCAATAGACACTTTGCTGGTGATTTCATCACAACAAGTAAATTCTGGGAGGATGATCAGAGTAGAACTAAAGCTTAACAAGCTTTGGATTATCAGATAAACAGCTTCACCAACTTTTCTTCAAATGACTCTTTTCCTATTTCAATTAACTCGTTTTAATAATATTAGGCTTATGTCATCATTAATAACCAGAATGCCCCACTCAACCCTGTGTGTCTCATTTAAAGGTTACCCTGTGCAACATGTCCACCGGCTCAGACGCAGCAGCAGGATTTGACCTCCTGGGTGGACGGATTTTGAGTCTGATTGCTACAGCTAGCTTACTGTAGCTAGTTGGAGTCCAGAATTACACAGAGAATATTGAAATTCCAATTATCATGGAAAACAAACGTCCAGTATGTTGTAGTTATTTCTTTTAATAAGGAGGTGGAGTCTGTTTTGTTTATTGTGTACATCATATCTTTACGAGGTGTCTTCTCATTTTTACCCAATACATACATATATATGTCTTGTGTATATATATAAACTGTTTACTTTTTCCACGATGGCAAGAAAATGATAAACTGTAAAAAATGATCCTTCAGTTGTGTCCAGGAAAAAACCCCAGAGTCTGGTTTAGGATTGAGATCGATGAGCGTGAGGACAAGGTCTTACCTTTCGTCAGGAGTGTCCACATGGAATGTCCTTTCGATGACAGTGGTCCACTGGAGACAGCGAATGATGAAGGTGTTCGGCTTGGGCCGCTCCGTCTTCATCAGCTGACATTCTGGCAGCCGCACAGAGAAAAAAGACAGACAGCATCACAAAGAGACTTGTTTTAGTTGGTAACTTATGTGACGATCTGTCGGTGTCTTACTTGCTACGGAGAAGTTGTTTAGTGGATATGCCAGGTCAGAGTCCTGCGGTTTGTCCTTGTAGCCGATGAAAGAGCCGTCTGTCTTCAGCAGAAAGTAGCGCGGACGCCAGTTCTTGATGTACTCGCCTGCAAAGGAAAACACAGTGACACCGACCGGTTACATCCTGCTACACTCAGCTGTACTGAGGACACATTAACAAAATGATACAGGGTTGACTGCTATTTGATTCCAATATTTAGGGAGTTCGAGCTGTTTTTCCTTTAAGTTATCAGCAGGGACATTTTGCACGACACAGAATAAAGCCAGTTTATTTCATCACAACCTGTGCGGTTTTACTGACTGTGTTGACACTTTTTCTGGTTGTTACTTTTCTGGTTGTAAGAATACGATGCTGCCACAATGTTACTAAATCGAAAAACTACTTTCATTCGAAAGAAACAGGTGTATGATGGTAAACACGGTGCTTATTCTTATCCAGCAGCCATGGAGCGTTGGTCCTCATGGTCACAGGGAGATGTTGACATCTGACAGAGTCACAGTAGCACCAGAGCTAACGAAGAACAAGGGGCTGGACGAAAGTGCATCTGTGTGAGTGACCAGCGACTGAACTGCCTGAGCATATGTCTAACAAATCAAACCTCTGACAAAACTATTCTCACACATTCGATGACTCAGTCTGTAGCAGAACAACACTGTGATGAGCATGACAAGCGCTTCGGAAATCAGATACTTCGGACTTCTAACAGCTCCACTTACAAGCTGGTGAAGGGCAGCGGAAGACGGGAAAGGGGGGGAGGAGTTTGACTGGTCAGGTAACAGAAAGCATGACCTGCAGGTGAACGTAGCCCCCACATCAGGCCATGTTCATTTCTTTATTCTTTGTATTTCTTTGCTCAGTCAGAGCCAAAACTGTTGATTCATGTTATGGATGTCACCTTATTGATCCATTTACCTGCTGTTCTAGTTAGAAACACTGCCAAGGTGATGTATGCTGCACATAGAAAGAAGAATATGTATTTACGATAACAATGACAATATAAATCCTAAACATCTGGAGGAGTTTTTCCTTTTTAAATGATGTCATCTTTCCGCTCAACTACACGGGTTTTTGTCTGGGCCGACCTGCTCCCCCAGAGCTTCTACAGATGGTGTCAGCTGGAGACGTCTCTCAGCTTGAAACACAACTGCATTTTCATGAGGAAAATGTAGTAAAATCCATATACTGTACGTGCGTTTTCCAAGTTAGAATAATATGACACAAGTTACGAATTAGTGAAGCTGCACTTTAAATTGCTGTGTTCTCTTCTAACCATTGAAGTTTCAATGGGTCTTTAAAGAAGTGTCTTTTTTTAGTGGCCGACTCAGGAAAATCTTTACATTCGTCGCATAGTTCAACTCTTGTGTAGTGACTGAAACGGATCCATGTGAACGTGAGCTTTTTTAAAACCTCTAACAACTGAAATATATTAAAACAGAGTCTCCAACACAAACCCTTCAGAAAAGACAAAAGAATAGTGCTTCACATCCAAATTTTACTTGAGAAATGATTTCTCAAACTGTCCTGAACTGTGTGTGACCTCTAAGTTTGGATCTTAAACAGTGCATACAGCTGCTTAGGGCATTTTCTCTAAAATGGCTTTTAACACTGAACTATAAAAGAAAGCTGAGGTGCAATAAACAATTCAGGGACTTGTGGGGGCCGAAGAGGAAGGAACCAGAGTGTTAGGTCATCCTCTGTATGCTCATAGTGCCACAGAGAAACTTCCCCCTGCTACCAGCCAAGCACCCTGAGCTCAGACCACACACACACACACACACACACACACACACACACACACACAGTGTGGGAAATAACACACCAGCCAAGTGCAGCTCAGATTTGGCTGTGGCCCTGCAGAGCCGGCCTTCTTTGCTCGCCGTCTGGCAGGTAAACAACCATTGTTTGGAGGTGCTGTGCTTCAAACTGTCGGGGTGGTTATAGACCATGTCCACACCGAGCTGAATAAAAACTGCTTTTCAGACGGAGGCAACTAAAACTGCAAGTTTGTGAACACATCATGTGGACGGGGGGGGGGGGGGGGGAGAAACAAAGCTTCTCCAAAATGATCACATTGGTTTCTGTGTGAGAGCAACAACTGTCAACTCAATCAGCAATTCCTCATTTTGTCAATGAGACTAAAAATATTCATATATTCACATCCATTATCTGTAACCACTTATTCTGTTCAGAGTCTGTCATAGGGTCATCAGTGGGGTACACCATGGACAGGTCTCTAGTCTATCTCAGGGCCAGCACAGAGACACAGACATCCACGTCTGTAGAGGTCTTTGGACTGTGGGAGGAAACCCACACAGCAGGCCAGTGGATTTGAATTGGGGACCTTCGAGCTGTGAGTCTGTGAGGCGACAGTGCTAACCACTCAACCACCATGCTCCTTTTTAAATGTGTTTGTGGGCTTTATTTCCCGACAAAATAATGCACGAACACTGGAGAATGCTCACAGGCAGAAAATTGGGACCATTAAGCTCTGGCAAGTTTTAAAGAGACAGCTTCTTCCCGTTTTTAAGGCCAAATTTGAATTTCTGCATTCATGTGTCTGCTATGGTATCTGTGTAAATGTCTCCCCCTCCCAGGCCTGTGCCTGTCAGGAAGGACTCTCAGTGGACTAAACATTTGTGTCCATGCAGACTGTCTGCAAGACAAATGCACAGATGGTGCAGATGCCAAAGAGGCAAACTAGGCATTTGTTAGACATCTAAAGTACAGGATTCCACCATTTACATTCAGGAACACACACAACCAGCCACCATCTACCCACCTCCACCTCCTCCATCCACCTCTCTCACATTGCATCAGCTGCATCGCTCTCCTCATTTTCAACTCTGACCGAGGACAACGTGTCCACGCTCCTCCTCTCTAACCATCGGACCAACCGCTCTCTGGATCCGATCGCTTCCCCTCTGATGCCAGCTATTACACAAATCATCAACACATCAACAGCTGCTTTTCCAACCTCATTCGAGCAGGCCCAGTTTAACCCACTATTACCACCCCACTAACCTTCCATGTATCCTGGCAGGGCATGTTTCTCACTCTCATATCCTCTATCGGTGTGCCGCAGGGTTCACTTCTAGGTCCTCTTCTTTTTCCCGTCTATACTACATCTCTGGGTTCTATCATCTGCTCTGGTGGCTTTTCCTATTACTGCTATGCTGACGGCACACAGCTGTTCCTGTCCTTTCCACATGGTGACTCATCACGCATTTCTGCCTGTCTCTCCAACATCTCTGCTTGGATGAGAGAGAGACATCTTCAGCCGAACCTCTCCAAGACCGAAGTTCTTGTCTTCCCAGCCAGATCTTTGACACAACACAACATCAGACGAACTTTGCTTTGATGTTTTCTCCTTGACTTAGATTTTTGCTGCCTTGTACCTCACTTGTATAAGTCGCCTTGGATAAAAGCGTCTGCTGACTAAATAACTAAATGTAAACGTAGCCCCGCAATTAGTGGACAACCGACTCTGAGCTGCAAGCCAACAACTGTTTCATCCAACACCCTAAATACTGTTCCTATGACTGTTCATCCATCCCCAGGAAGATTAAGACAACTTCACACATCCACCAAGAGGACCACACCCAACGATACCCATCTTAGGGGTTTAGGGGTTAGGGTCGTAATCAGTATCATAACTTGATGACTCCACCCTGTTCCCACCTCCCACCTTAATGAGTCTATTCAGGCCACGGTGGAGGATATATAACTGGGTTCCCCAGCCACTTTTATTCCGACTGAAGAAGCTGCTTGAAAAGTTGAAAAACTTTCCTAACCTAGAAGAAAGAAGTCCAGGTGACATGATTCAATCTTCAGACTGTTCATGTGTCGTGTGCCTGTGTGGATCATGCCTGTGCTACCGCAAGGAGAGTACGGCTCCATCAAAAATTCCCCTTCAGATTTAACTTGCAGGACAATTCCACCTGCTGATAACGGCTGGTAACGGCTTTATTGATCCCTGTGGGGAAATTCAGAACAACTGAAAGTTCAGTGTCTTGCCCAATGACAGTCTGACATGTAAAGAGGAGGAGCTGGGCATCGAACTGCTGACCCTGCATTCAAAGATTACCAACCCTAAGATCAGGCTGGATGAAACTTCTGATGGGGGTACTGGTATTTGTGCCTGTACAATAACTTTTTAACAATGACACTAACATGTAAATGAATATTTCTGGTGCACACCGAAGTGAAAACACTAGCAGAAAAAGTATTTTCCAATTAAAACTGAAAAACATCTGGTACAAGCTGTGTATACGACATAGTAGCGTTCTTGATCAAGGCACACATCTCCACCTGAACACTAAATATATGAGCCTAAAGCCCGACTCAAGAACCTAAAGACCAGCAGCCATCTGTGGCTGAGAGTGATTTATTTTCCACTTTGTGTTGAGTGAAGACAACTCTAAAGCCACACACACACACACACACACACACACGTACCCAGGCACAAACACAGAGAACAGAACACACACACAAGTTAGCAGCTAATCAGCTTGCTGTGTGTATGAAAAGAAAGAAAAAGAGGAAGAAGAGGAAAAAGAAGTGGCTTTTAAGAAATGGTGAGTGTTGTTGTTTCTGTTCTGTCAGAAAATGTCAGCCATAGTCACAACCGTCTGTGGCAGGGCTACACGCTCCAGGTTTAAACTACTACTATTTCACACGTTTAATCCCCAAATGTGTTTTGTAACATATCACATGTGTCTAGTTAGGTTGTAACATTATGCAACGCTTCTTGTTTCCATGAACCTGCTCAGTTCTTCTTCTTGGCTCCAAATCAATTTAAGCACTTAAACACTGGTTACATAAACCAATTCTACAACAATTAAATGATTTTTAAAGGATGACAACTCTTCTTTAATGCATCAACATGGTCTGCAATACTAACCAACACATCAAACACGCTAGTGTCATTTTTAAAAAGGCCCCTCAACACACAGACACTGGTTTTAATGGAAGTCCGTCACAGGATTTGGGGGTTGTGTTAACAAGAAGAGAAATATTCCAATTAGTAGTTTACCAGTTTGCAATTTCAAATGTGGAGCTTACAAAGCTGCAATCTCAATTTTAAATATGTGCGAGTCATTCGCCCAGTTTTATCATTTTAATCACAGGAATGCAAACACAAGACGATTCCGTCAGGACACAGGACCACACACTAAACCATTTTAAAGTGCCGATAAAAGGAACTCGGATCAGACGGAAACAGGTGCCATCAAAAGAAACGTGGAAGCAGACCACACTCATCATCAGCGAACAAAACATTGTGGTTGAAGACTGAATTAGCATGTCGGGCAAGGAAAGTTTTATTCTTCAAGCTACTACTGCAAGTACAGGACGACGCTTCTCACCCCGGCTTGCTCTCATTGGCTGTTGTAGGCTTCTAGTCAAAATTCTACCACTGTGCCTTTTACACAACAGGACTTGAAGTGAAAATCAGTGACTCGGAGTCAGCTGGTAGCTTTAGCTTTACATGTCTGCAAAGCCACCACACTACAGGATCAATTGAGCAGATAATTAGTTTCCTATAGTCCCAGTTATCCTGTGTGGGGCCAACATTGCCTGCAGGTTAAGTCAAAATGCCCCCAGGAAACTCTTGGCTAATAGCCGAGGTTCCACAGTGTCCCTCACACCAGACTCTGATACAGGGCTGTAAACAGGAGGCTACTTTTTATTAGCTCGGACATGTTTCCTTCAGCGTTTCTAAAAGAAGGAAGGAGAAACACGAAACGTCACCTCTTTTCTGGACCCAGCCTTCCTTGACGACGTTCTGGTCGCTCATGGTGGCTTCTCCTCGTCACCAGTTCTCCCAGCTCTCCCAGTGTGGGGACCGTGAAGGTGTTGGGGGAGGAGGGGGCAGCGAGACAGTGGGTTGGACTGAAGCCGCTTGACCTCTGACCTCCAATCTACCCGCGCCCACTCTCACCTGACCTCAGATATGTCTGTCTGTTCCCTGCTGGATCTGTGGTGGATCTTCCTCTCTCCTCACCTTCTCGTTCCTCCTCTCGCCCCGACAAACCCAACCTCACTTTCTCTTTCTGTCCTCTGTCCTTCTGCCCCTCGAGTCTTCCTTACCTAGTTTAGAGTTTGACTCCCCTCTGTCTCTCTCTCCTTCCTTCCTCCCCCCTCTCTCTCTCTTTTTTTCGTAGTTCTTCCTCAATCTCTCGTCCTCTCCGACTTCTTCTTCGCTTTCTGTGTTCAGGCGCTTCAGTGGTGAGTGAGCCTGGAAGGAAACGGAGGCAGAGAAATTAGAAAAGGCAGAAAAAAAAACGGAGCAGGTCAGTGGATAGTTTCCTTGGTATGGCAAACACAGCAGACCGCAACTTATTGTTCAGGCTTCCTGTCTCCTTACCTCCTTGCTTCTTTACATCATTTGCTCCTTCTTCCTCACTGAATTCCTGTACCTTCCTCCTTGACTAGGCCTTACCCATTTTCCCTGCCTCCTCAAATCAATCCACCCTTTATTCACTAAATCTCCCCGTCCCTTCGCTAATCAGTCCTTAGCAAACTAATTTAACCTCTTCATGTCCTTCATTCTTTCTATAGCTCAGCCTTTTTCTCATTTCCCCCTTTCCTTCCGTAGTTCCCACCCTCTCACCTTCTCTCCCCTCATCTTCCCAACGCATTCATTTTTTCTCACGTACCCATCACACATCATTTACCTCTTCTTCTCCTTCCTTCTGTGAGCGAGTCTCCTTCTCCTTCTCTTGTCCTTATCCTTGTTTTCTCATCAGCTTCGTTCATTCTTATTCTTTCTTCATCTTTACCTACTTCTCCTTTCTCTACCTAAATCTTCCTTCCCATCACTCCCATATTTTTCTTCATCATTCAGCTCCTCCTTTCCTTCCTTTGTTTTCTCCCTCATCTTACCTCCTCCCTTTCCTTCTGTTCTCCATTAGTCCGTTACTCCTTAACTGCTTCCTTTTTCACGTTCTTCACTCAGTTTGCACCCTCCTTTCCCGTCCTAAATCTCGCCATTCCATTTTTCACTTATCTACTTTTCTCCCATCCTTTCTCACCTTCTCTACCTTAACTTTATCTCCTCCCTTTTTTCCTCTAGCTTCTTACTCTCTCCTCCTGGTTTCCACCCTGTTTGGTTTGGTCTCCCCTGCTCTGTCCAGATGAATGTTTTACTTCCTCTCTCCTTACTCCCTTTCTCAGTGGTTCCTACATTGATTTCCTAAACCTCTTCTTTTCCATTTTCCTTGTCTCTTCGCATCATTCATTGTGTTCTTCCTTCCTTTCCTACTTTACTTCCCTCATTCAGTGGCCACTAGTTCCCCATGTTTCGCCTCCTTTACTCCCTTCCCCTTTCTTCCTTCTCCCCCAGCCCTTTTCCTCCTTTCCATCCCTCTTTTTCCACATTTCATGCACTTCTATCCATCTTTCCCTTAGTTCCCTTTTTCCTAACGTCATTTCCTCCTTCCTAATAAAAGTCTGGTACCTCCCTCCATCTTTCCTTTCTTCTCACCTGACCACCTTTTCCATAGTTGCCATCTCTTTCCTTGCCTTCCACATTGCCTTCACCTCATCCTTCATCATTTCCTCCTTTCCCTTCTTACCAACTCATTTCTTCCTTCATTAGTCTCTCTCTAATGTCTCTCACCTTAATGCATAAGTCTAATACATCCGTAGATATTAAGGTAACAGATACTTCAAAAGCTGGTTTATTACAGATTAATTTAATATACATTGATCAACCATAACATAATGACATGGTAAAGTGAACAGGAAAAGCGAGGAACACTTTTATCTTATTACATCGGCTCTTGGAGGCAGCATGTAAACATTTTGTCCCTGAAGTGGATGTAAATGATTAAGCAAAAAACATGGGCTAGTTTGAGAAGAGCCAAATTGTGATGGGAGACCACTGGGAAAAGTGAGTCCCAAACTGCAGATCTTGTGGGATGTTTTCAGTCTGCAGTGGTCAGGACCTAGAAAAAGTGGTCCAAGGAAGAAATCCCGGTGAACCAGCGACAGGTTCACGGGCGGCTCACTGAGGCACGGGGGCAGCAAATGCAGGCCCCTGTGGTCAGATCCAGCAAAAGAGCTACTATAGCCCCAATTGCTAAAAAAAAGTTAATGTTGGGTCTGATGGAAAGGTGTCAGAAAACGGCACATCACAGTTTGCTGCGTATATGGCTGCATGGCCTCAGTCCACTGCCTAAGGTGTAGGTACCTACAATGGGCATGCGAGCAGCAGACCACTAAGCACCTGAAAAAAGAAGGCTGGTCGGCCGAATCACATTTCCTCTAACATTAGGCTGATGGCTGGGTGCATGTGCATCTCTTACCTGGGGAAGAGATGGCACCTGCCTGCAGACTACAGACCAACAATGACTTTTTCTCTGATCCTAACCACTCAAACCTATTGTCTAACCCCAACATTTGGTTCATTTTCTGTTGAGATGAACAACTTCCAGCTAATTAGATTTAACATAGATTATAAGTTGTACATGCCGTCCTGCTTGAAACACATGTATAGATGTCAAACTTTAGCTACAATCTGGCTGTGACAAACAATATGTGAAATATGAAGCTGCCACCTTTTGTAATCAGTAATTAATGAATAAATTCATGAAATTACTAGATTCACTAATTTAATGATTTCAAAATCTTACTTATAGAAAACTGCACACTCACGAATGGAGAGCTGACGTGCGCCTGTGACAATCCAAACTAAATGGAAGGAAACCTCGCATTGATTTGGGCGTCTGAACCCTCTTTGTGCAAATGATAAATCCCCCCCATCAGAATTGAGAGGGAATCCCCCCCCCGACCCCTCTTCATTGTTCTCCCCTTCCTCCATCATCTCACCCCTTCTCTCGTTCTTCTTTACCTTCACTTCACCTATTCATTTCATTTCTTCGTCAGTCTCTCTCCTCATTTCTCTCTCATACATCTTTCTTCCGTCTACATCTCTCTCTCGGTTTACCTGCCTGTCAACTGACCACCCACCCAGCACCAGACACATCTCAACTCTGAACACATTTCTATTTTTGCATTTCCTTTGCAGTAAAAACGAAATGCCACTTTACGCCTCAAACTAAAGCTAAATACATTTCTGTTGAACCACTGTTACCTTCAAACATATTTCAGTTATAAAATATGACATCTTTCACCCAGTGACTCCTGAAGAGAAATGTGGACTTCTGCTTGTGGTTTGTATTGTTTCATGCCTCCGTTTCCTCAGATTTCTAAATAATGTCTAGCCTTAACTTAAAAGTAACTTATGACTGATTTTCCAAATCTAGAAGCAAATGACAAATTCAATTTTAGTTTCACGGAGGCCCGGGACCTCCGGGCAAGCACGGCCCCCAAAACAGATGTTTTCCATACTATGCACATAATGTACAGTGTCAGATCATTCCTGCAGACACAATCCAATCCAATGTTTAGGTGAAATAACAGTAAAGAACATTTCCTATTTCAGGATCTCGGAGAAAGGAGTCACACTTACACTGAAACACGGTCTCTCGAGTGTTTTCCGACACTCACTGTAGAGTTTTCTCATTTTTTGTTAAAAGTCTTTCCCCTCAAACCTCTAGGTCACTTCTGCAGGACAATGGCAGCATCTTATCGCATTAGTTAGAATGTGAGGGGCAAATAAGCCATATAGCAAACAAATATGATGGTACAAAGTCAGGTAATACACAAGCAGACGACCTGTTCATCTTTTAGTTCCTACTGGAACTATAGCATGTACACGTACTGTATATAAACGTGTTTGTTCTGTGTTTGTGCTTCTCCTTGTTTAAAATATCCTGTTGGATATGTGGCTGAATCTAAAATACCACATATGTTCCAACATTATGAATTGTTGTTTCCAGCTTTTCACACTGATTCCTTTGATCAACAGCCTTCTAAGCGTATCATTAACACCAGTGGCGTGTTTCTGCACAACAGCATCTCAGCATTGACGCTTCGTAATGCAGGACATTCCCACGTAGCTCTGGTGTTTCTCAAGTTGCCTTTTCCCCCACAGCACTCGGCGCGTTACGCTGTAGGCAGGTGGGATGCTGAGCGCGGTCTGCGAGCAGCCTGGACGCACACAGGTCCGCGGCTGGAAAAACAAATGTGAGCCTCCAATGACAACAAAAACAATGGCTGACACGAGCAGCCGCTGTACGTTTCGGAAGCCGGTTTCAGGGCTGCGGCCCTCGGTGCCACAAACACCGTCCGCCTCCGGTTTGTTATTGGCCGCGTTCGACTCGTGCACCGCGCGCACAACAAGCAAATACTGAAACAACAGCTTTTGTTTCAAGGGCGTGTGGTGTCATTACAGTTACATAACAACATCCGCTTGCAGTGCTCCGTTACACTTCAGCAGCCCATGAACATGAATAGATGTCTGCCGGGGACTTTTGCACCGATTAGTCCCCGATAGTGGCGGTGAAGAAGCTGGTGTGAACCGGCAGGGTCAGGGACACGGTTGTTGTGTAAGGCAGGCTGGCCTGCGATGACTCGGATGGAGGATGCGGGCTAGCTAGGGATGCTAGCGGGTGGAGAGAGAGAGGAGGGGGGAGGGGGGGGGATGCTACCGCTATGTTAGCCGGCTAGCTAGCTGACAGGCTGGCTAACTGACAGTCACAGGCGGTGGTTTTACTCCGTATGATGCAAAAACTCCAAGGTAAATATGGGGTTTTATTTAGTCAGCTTGGACACGGAGGGGCGGTGTGTTTAGGTAAGGATGGGGGACACCGGGGAGGTGGATGGTGAGAGGGGAGGGGGAGGGGGTGGGTTAGGGTGTCGTTTATCACGGAGATGGGCCGAGGCCAGACGGACGGTACCGTTACTAGCATTCCCCTCCCTTCTGCGGCAGCATCCCGGCGCCGCATCCCTCCCAGACTGGCAAATGACGAAGCCCGCTAACGGCTGCTAGCTAGCATGCTAACCTCCGCTCCCACCCGCTCCGGGCTCCAGACGAACCCGCTCCCCGTTCCACCAAACGACGACCCCCAAGTCCCTCTTCCCCCCCACACCCTCCTCCTCCTCCTCCTCCTCCTCCCCTCCCTGGGTCTCCAAACAATTCCCACTTCAACCCGCTACACGTTACCACACACAATAATAATAATCATCATCATAATCCTAATTTCACCTGGTGGTCGAAGAACGATAGGGATGCCCCCTGCGCCTCCTCCTCTATGGGCACTGGAGCATCCGACGGAGGAACGTCCCTCAGTGGTGAAAACAGGAGCAGGACACTGATGGATCCATAGCCGCCGGTGCCGTGTCCGAACCGTGGAAGACGAACGAACGACGACTTTTGTTAGTGACCCAGACAGACTGAGACTGCGGCAGCAGTCAGACAGACCAGCTCGGCTCCTGCTCGCTCCGCAGCTCCGCCAGGAAACCTCGCTCGGCTCCGAGTCGGCGCGTCACGTTTAGCCAGAACTGACTGGGAGGACTCCTGCTGCGTTCACGGGCTGTGGGAAATCTGTCCGTCCGTGCACTCAGTGATCCAGCCAGCTGGGAAATGGGATTGAGCCGGAGAGTACGCGCACCCTAAACTGAAGGGGGAAAAGGCAAGAACCCGCTCCAAATTAGTTCATGAACAAAACCCCCAAATTCGGACTTATTATCAATCATTAACGTTCACTTAATTTCTTCGATTTCCTTACTGTTTAATTTGTGGCAGTAACAGAGCTAATATTGGGAGGAGCCTCAGTTTAAGAAGGAGTAAATATATTTGTGATTTCTTTTCACATTTATGCTCTGAGCCGCAAACACAAACATTTCTTTAAAACAAGGACGGAGCGGATTGCAACCATGTTTTGTACTGCCAGATATTTAGTTCATAAAAATACATCATCATTTCTTAGTTTATTATGATTTGTATGAAGAATCTGAAGTAACTTAGTAGCTTAAAAAAGACAAGTTGAAGTCATAAGACACAACATTTCTCCATCCATTATCTGTAACCAGTCATCCTGTTCAAGGGTCACAGGGGCCTGGAGCCTATCGCAGCTGTCATTGGGCGAGACGCGGCATCCAGTCTGTCTCAGGGCCAACACACAGCGAGACAAACATTCACACCCACATTCACAGAGTCACCAATCTTTAAACTGTGGGAGGAAACAGGAGGAAACACAAGCACGGGGGGGGGGGGGGGGGGGGGGGGGACATGCAAACTCCACATAGAAAGGCAACAGCCGGCAGGTGGATTTGCACCAGCGACCTTCTAGCTGTGAGGCGACAGCAACAGCTGAAAAATCAGTGTAAAAAAAATGATTTTAAACTCTACTGAACTTGCTGAAAGCACCAAAAGTGGCCATTATTGCTACGATTGTGAAATTTTCTGTCATCCTTTTCAACTTTTACAGAAAATAGTTTCTTTGAAACAGTGTTGCTATTGCTGCTTCTATTCAAGTAAATTCTGTGGTACTTCTTCCACCACTGGCTTATAGTGAGGGCACTTTAAAGGCTGCGACTAATTATTATTTTATGTTTAATGTGACAAATCAGTTTATTTAAATCGATTAAGACTTTGGCACCTCCCACCCCCTGGTACAAAAACCCTAAAAGGTTTAGTATTTACATCATTTACAAAGCAGAAATGCGTTAGATCTTTGAGAAACTAGTGTGAGCAAATGAGAAGCACCAAAAACTGGTTAGCACTTTTTAAAATGTATTTTAGTTTAGACCAAGCACTTATTGCAGTTCTGGATTGAATTCATGTCTAGGGACCAGAGCCAGGACTGAGGTCATAAGATCAACAAACGCAACCTAAAAACAACCTTTTTGGATTATCAGTTAGTTCAAGAGTTATTTCCCCAATTTTTAGTCAATATGCAATGAAGTATTCCAGTCCCTTGATTAAGTGAATGTACCGAGTACAAATACTCAACAACTGCTTAAAGTCCTGCATTTAAAAAACCTACTGTTTTTGGCAACATCAGACAATGTTTAGAACCACTGACCTAAGAGATCAGATATTAAAACTAATTCAAGATAAACTTTTATCGGACTAATTATCTGAGCACCGCACTTTGATGACGTGCCCTAGTAGCTGATTACTGTGTGTGTCCATTCACATACAGTATGTCTCTGCATGGCCACGTCTGAGTCTGAGATATCTGTTTCTACTGTGAGCACGTGAATGCAGCATCTCTGTCCTCATGGCATCCAGGGCTTTTGTTGGTCCCCAGCTTTTGTTGTCTCTCCCCCCTCTTCTCCCTCTTTCACTCTCTCTGTGCAGGATTTATGTGTTCACTTATAATTCACTTCCTCTGATTAACAGCAGATACCGAGTTTTCTCCTTTATCTGCTAGTTTGTGTCTTGCATCAACACAGTTTGGACATTTTGAACAGGGAAACTCATTTATTCCAGACTTTATGCTGTTATTGATTTATTTAGGATTACCCAAACGTATAGCACCCCCTTCCCTGCCTCCCTGCCTCCCTCCCTAACCTTCTCGTGAATGGAAGCTTTGTTTGAGGATCCTGGTCCCAGCCTGGCTGCAGGCCTCCATAGACAGAACTCCCACTGCTGCTTTGCATTAATCAATTACAATCTGTGAAATTACAATTTGGCCCTTATTATCACGTCTGGCTGAGTCAGCAACGAAATGTGACACTCTGGCTGTCTAACAGATGTGTCTGCTTCATGTCCACAAATTATAAATACTACCCCAGCTCCACAAATTAGTAATTAAACAACCTGAAAAGTATCAAGTTGAATACAAATATGATGTATGTGCTTCTATCATTTTCTACATAGTAGCAGCTACAAACTGAAAACTTTATAATGAACACAAGATATTATTAGTATTAACTATTATTATGGCAGCTTTGTTGTGGTGATGCTAAAATGCCTAAACTTGCTTGTTACATTTCTGTTCAATCTGAATATTAAACCGATTTTTCGTTTACTTTGCTTTTACTTTTTTGTAGTTTTCATTTAAATGTGTAAGTGATGTTAAGTGGCAGAAAAACATGCCATCATTGTTCTAGTCTTGAAAAAGTGGTGCATCATGTCATTTTAACGATGTGCAATATGAACCTTACAGTAAGCACATTAGCGCTGGCAAAGCATTGTGGGAAGCGTAGTTGTCCAGTGCAAACAAGCTGATAAGTCCACTTCCTTTTCTGTCCAGCAGATGGAGCTGTAGACACTTGGTGTTTCTGTACATACAAGTATGTGAACTTCTAGATGGGGAAATTCAGGTGTCAGCTGTTTAAATCAATGGGATGATAATGAGGGGAGAGTCTGGGAGGCTCTGCTTTATTTAAAGAAGACACATTAGTGTCTTCATCACTGAAGTCTGGTCTAGTGTGTCATGGTTCAAACACAGGACATTTCTGAAGACCTTAGAAGAAAAGATGTTGATGCACTGTAAAATCCGATAACAATCCTAACTTCAATCTGGGAAACTCATTTCTGAGTGAAACTAACAATCAAGTAAAGTAGCAACAAATGAGGCAGAAATTCACAAAGAGCTGCAAAGTTTGTCAGGAAGAACTGGTAGGAAACTATTAACATGAACATGTAGGTAAGTATTACTGGGCTCAAAGCAACATACTGTACTGCATGTTTGTATGGGTTTCATAACTAAACCAGATTGATGTTCTACAACTACGACTCACACGATCAACTTCAATGAAACGTGCTCATGTGTTTGCTTTGTTAATATCCTTTCAGATAGTGTTGTTCCATGACTTGACTTTAGGCTGATGTGAACATACCCACTGTGAACGTATACTTTCAATAAGTCCCAGTAGACTGGGTGGGTGGTGTATTGATACAGCAGTAGTTATACAGTGCTTCATAATGTGTCTGGGTCGAGTTGTGTCAATCCAGGCTTTTGAATAGAACCAATTTTAGACCGAGAAGAGACGGAGACTATGGTTGCTAGTGTCAGATGTCTCTGTTGTCCTGGTGTCCAGTGTTGTTTTTCTGGTCTGGATCCTGAACACAGAGAAGCGATCGAAAGAGAAACGCTGCATCAGGTGGATTTGTTGATGTGGATGAATAAAATCGAGACTTACAAAAAAATATTCTGTTGTATGTAGAGAAAAAAGAAAGAACTGCAGTCATCCAGGTGCAGGTTCACCTGACTTCTCTGCAGGTAACTTTTAACAGTTTTGAGGTTGACGTCAGGGCCGGGACCAGAAGGGGCCAGAGGTGGCACAAGCCCTATACCAAAACTCACACTGGTGCCCCCCCTGCTGTACTCAGAGTAGGAGGTACTTTGATGTGGATTATAAGTAGAACCTTCAGCACAAGGTGAACTGAGCATCATCATTTATCAATATATTATTTTTATTATTATTATATAATCATTGTTACCAAGTTATTATTTGTTTTAAAGGTATGTTTATGTTTTTCTCAATATCTGTAGCAATGACGACCAAGCAGGTAGTTTGATTGAGGTGGACACCACTTGTTATTATTTGTTTAGAATAAATTATTATTACTTCATATAAAAATACACCAATTTGTATGTTTAGCTTTCGTTTCATTGAACAAACACATTCATTATTAATAATAAGCAGTTTATGGTTTTCTAATCAGCCCTGTTCCTCTGAGCGTGGGACACAGTCTTAGTCCAGTTTACCGTGTGTGTTTTCAACACTTCTACAGTACAATTTCACCTTTTTCACCCTGTGGCTGAGAAAACAAGTTCCACTAGTTTTTGCTGAGGCTGCAATACTTTATGTTACTGCAGTCTCAGTATCTGTTTAACACTGAAGGCTCAGGCTTTGTGTTAATCCTGGTGGTGCTGAACAAACTCTCAGTGTGTCACCTGAACTAGTGGTGTGTTGGTTGAGAACGTGAACGATGGGATGAGCAGATTTTTGTGAATTAATACGAGATGTCGTAACAGGATTATCTTACAGCCACACTGCTCTGATTTTTCTGTCCCTGTGAGGACAGAACAGGATCCATCTGGTTTGTCATATGGATGGTTTTTTATTTATTATATTTTATTATTTTAGCATTAAAGTGGTTTATGCACAAACACTGGATTCACTGTGTTTAGTTTTATAACATTTTTATCCCAAAAACATGTAAATTGTGGAAATTCTAAGCTTTAATATAAATTTACATGACAGATGTCTCCGTGTGCCAATCATAGTTCACATCAGTGGTAAATCTGGATGAAGTATGAAGCCACAAGTTGTACTAGATGAAGAGCTGAATGATCCGGCTCAGTACAAGGAGCTGGAATTCACGGGTTAAACCTTTGGGGATCAGGACAAATATACTTTAAAGTATCTACAGTAAAACTCATTATGCAGAAAGGCCAATGTACTTGGAGTATTTCTATAAGTGATGTCATCTGGAGGCGTTTCCAGCTAAAAGTAGAGAGATATTTTAATGTAGGGAAGTCAGAGGGCACTTTAATGGCATTCATGTTCATGTACTACCCAAATAAGAACCACAAGAAGCAGGTTCAACAGCAGTGAAGGTTCCTTTAATTGGACAAACCTAAACATTACAATAATCGTTTCATTACCAGTCAATGTTCAGATGATAAGTGGGAAATTTGCAGAGCTTCTACCTTTAAGAGATGGTATTTGAAGTAACTGGCAGTTGTTTGAGTTGTGTTTCAGGGATCTTTGCTTTTTGAAATGAGTTTTTCACTGTTTGTTCTGTTGGAGCTGCAGTGACATCACATGTCCACACAAGGACACTGTTGTTCACATGGTTTTAACTGCAGCTTAACAAACATTTGTGATTTTAGCACAGAACATAGACAAAATGTTTAGGGAAATTTAGATAGAACAGATTTATTTGATCTTTACATGTTGCATTTTACCCAAGTGTTTGCTTGTTGGATGGTTGTGTGTTCATATAACAACATATGTGAGTCATGCAGAATGAAACGGGGCAGTAAAATTGTCCCTTTTAAAAGTTTTCTGTTTCATTAAAATTGATCATTAAACTGATCAAATCCTACATATGCACACTTCCCCAGAAACAGGTGGCAACATCATCAACCCTGATAACACTTCTCTAAAAGAGAATATTCCCCTTGAAACGTCTCAATATACTTCACAAGGGATCAAACTGTCCACTAAAAGTGAAACGAGTAATTAAAAAAGACACAATATAGTGTCAGAATGATTTCATCTTAATTTCCAATCTGTTTATTATCTGTTGGCCATTGAAATGTTCACTTTACGTAACGTACATTTAGTTAAATAAGTGAGTTCTAACAAAAACAGACAACAAATGTACTATGACCTGCTCTGTAATTGGAAGGTAATAGTAACTGAGCACTTTCATGGAAAACACTTAACAAAACACTTAAACTTAAACACTTAAACTTAGCAAAATGTACATGACGTGTTGGGGATTTGATGAAGGGTTAGTAAATTCTGTCTTTGGCTGAAATGTTGCCGTGCAAATATTTTACTTAACAAACTTATGGATGAACTGATTAGAACATGAGTCTGAACTGACAGACAAACTGCAACGTGATACTGTGTTACACCGTCTCATGAGAGACTTCTGGAGAGTAGGATGAGCAAATGATCTTTGGCCGACATGTTGACATGTTGCAAATATTTCACAAAACAATTCCAAACCTAACTCTATACTGTAGTGTCTGAACTCATGGCCAGTGAGAAATACTAATAATAATCTTGGTAAACCACAAACAAATGTGATCAGAAATCCACATTTATAGCAGAATGTGATAAAACTAGTTTAACAACATTTTGCAGTAACTTTCTTTCTTTACTCTTTTAGTGACATAATACAAGATCTGGCTTTGTCTGCAACGCAAATGTGATATTCTTTGTATTTGTTTCCCTGTGAGCCCAGATGGACTGTTTTGTTGAGGACAGGTTCAGGGTTTTACTACTGTTTTTAACAGAAATGTCAGAATTTGACTGAAATCGGAATAAAAAGGTGATAAAGGTTTAAAAACAGCAGGAGTTAAGGCACGTCTGCCTCTTCATATCACTGAAGGATAAAAAAGGTGGAATTTTTGAGACAGTCCTTAGTTGACTATGTGGTATAAGGGGTTGGACGACTAAGTAGGTGTTTGACTTCGCTAGTTGAGCATTGTGCCCTAATTATTAAGCTGCAAGTAGAAGTGAGAAAGCTCTGTTAGCTGGATACAAGGCTCTAGGATCAGCAATGGGCAATGGAGCAAGTTCGGTCCAATAGCATCTAAATTGAATAAACAAATAAAAATCTGTGTATGATAAATATTACAGGCATGTGTGCGAGTGATGTGGATTTTCTGGTTTTACTTGATGTGTTGCAGTGTTGCATAAGTGGGTGGCAGGTATATTAATTTTAAAGACACTTTGAGACTTTGTCTAATGAGTGTAAGCTGTTAGACTGGTTACTGGTTCTTACTGTTACTGCTCCTAGTTGTTACTGTGATGCCTGCAGAGATTGGGCCTCTATAAAGAAACACCTCTCTAGCTATGCTGACCTTAAAACTCTGCTGCAGCTTGTTGCTGTGTCTGAAAAGGTCAATGCTGCTTGCACACAGACGGCCTGCTAAAAGCATTAAAGTAGAGGAAAAGTTGATCAAAAACTGTTCACATCATTCAGGCCACTCTGGACCAAGTGGGGCCAAGTGCCTACAGCATCCCTGACACCTCTTTATGCTCTGTAAGCAAACCTGAAGGGATCCACTTCTCCCGAGTTTTCACCTAAGATCTTCTCATTAATAATCTTATCAAATAGCTACACGTTACATTTCTAGGCCTGTATGACATGACTAGTGTTTGTCACTGATTTTTCCTGTGGAAATGAAGAAATCTTTCAGCTGAAGACACACTGTGCTCATTCTACACAGACCGTGTGATAATAGTTACTCCTCATAATCCTGTCGCCTTCACAAACACATTTTATATGATACTTGTGTGTGTGAGTGTTTTAAAGAGTTCATACAATGAAGAGAAATAAAAAGGAACAAGTCTTGTTATTAATCTCACTCTGAAGAAGGCTGATGTTGTTCTTTTTTCACGTTAGGTAACATACCTACATAATTGTTTAGTGAAATATTTGCATGTTAGCCAAAGATAAATCACTCGTCTTAGATCACGAACACATCGCTGCAGGTGTCAATCATGGAGCTGGTTTTACTCTGCTCGTCGTTCCTGAGAACAAATAAATGAAAAGCTTTTTTTCTGCCAGCTCATGGGGTTATTTTGACATGAAACCGCAGCCGAACATCATCGTCCATCACTGTATCCTACAATTACAGATGATGTAATATTTAAAATGGCTGCCTCTGGTTTGTTTCTCATTCATGTTACTTCTACAGTCTCAGCCTGGAAATGAATATGTTGCTGTGCATTTGTTCATATTCATTTTCACCATTCGTGACTAATGTAAAACTGTCATGTTAAATGTAAGAATTCCAATAAAAACATTAAGAGCTTTAGCCAAATATCTTCAACAAGTTGTGAACAGAGCTAACTTAGAAGCAGATTTGCACATTGCAGAATCAATAGCAGGAGTTTTTTTGGCAATTTAAGATTCTGGGCTTGGATTAGATTTGTGCATGTGTGTTGTTCTCCAGCATTTCCTCAGTTTACATCACAACATCCTGGAAATGTTCCTGCCAATCTACGTTGATTTGAAATCAGCAATAGTTGAATGTTTCCATGGATTCCCCCTGAGAGAAACAAATGATGTGATAAAAGCTTCTTCTGCTTTGCTTTCATGTCGTTGCTTTGCTCTTGTCATTGCTCTTTCTCTCGTTAGGGAATCAAGGGAGTGGCCATACCTCAGCAGATCACGGCATAGATGTGTGATTTGTCACTGGAGGTGCTTCACACAGTGTAGAAATCATGACATATACGCTTTCAGAGTCAGAGAAGATCGTTGGAGTCAAGATGAAGATACTTGTGCTGTTTCTTCTGGCAGTGCTGGGCTGCAGTGTGGTTGAGGGGAGTGATGAGCCTGATTGTGACCTGAGCATCTTTAAAGAAAAGAATACAATCCAGTTTTTTTTCAACTGTAAGTGAATATTGCATTTACATATTTTCAATATATGCCATCAATAAGATACATATGCATGACACGTAAGCACAGTGTCAGGGCTTCTAATCCATCTTGGGACCTCATCTCTTTCTTTGGAGGCAGCTGTAACTCTGTAAGGCAGTTGGCAAGACACTGAAAGCCAAGTTGCTCCCAGTGGTACGAGCAAGCAGCTGCCATCATTGGTGTGTGTGTGTGTGTGTGTGTGTGTGAATAGGGGAATGAAGGAACATTAGAAACTAACATGTTCATATCAATTTAATTTGCTCACAGTTTATAGCACAAGTCCACTTTTAAAATATTCTGCTAAAATTCTTAAATCTGAAACTAAACTTGTTTCACTTTTAGTCAAATCAAACTCGTGCTGTTTTTTCTGTCAGTGCTCGGCCAAAGTGTGATTGACGGAAGGAATGTGTCAAAATGTGCCCTGCTACGTATTGAAAACCTGGGAGAGAAGTTTGTGATCAACGAAATAGCCAAGTGTAAGTAAATGTTGCATTTACATCATAAACACTGAAGCTTAATGATTGAAAAATACAGAAAATATATGCTGTACATTTACATAACTATGCAGGCTACATATCCACAATGTGCTGGGTCCAAGTTTTCTTGGGTGGGTCAGGTGACAACCTTCCATGGCAGCTGACATCATGTGTGAACTGATAAATGTGAAGCGACATTGTAAACTAAGCAACATGCGGATGATCAGTTCACTTTCATTGAATTTGCTCACAGTTCGTAGCATAAGTCCACTTACTTTGATCTATAATAAAAAAAATGCTGCTTAAAAACAAAACCACACACGTTAATAACCATGTTATTGGATCAATCGTCAGGAAATTTGATACAAAATACAACATTGATGTTTCCTGTAGAATGAAACTTAATAAAACCCTGTTGACTAGTTTGATAACAGTGGTTAAAGTGTCAAGAAAGCAGGACACTAGTTTGACATGTACAGAATTATCATATAACACGAAGAAACATATGGAGACATATGGACACATCTTCTCAGTTTGGTTTTCTCTTTTCTCTCCTGTCTTCAGATGTCTGTCAAATGGCAGAGAAATCACGTTTTACAACCGATGCAGTTGAGAAGCCGATCAATGAGGAGCGCAGCCTTTTGAAACAGCGAGTTGCGCAATTGACTAGAAGAGAACCACAAGCCAAAAAGTATTCAGATATCCACAGAGAAGCACACATAGCAGCCAGAAAGCGTGAGCCGAGCGTAAAAAGTGAGGCACACATATGTCTAAAAGTAGGAAAGACCTCCACCGGCCACCGGTCTCCAAGTGATGTGGCTACTACCTTCTGCAGCAATGACAAAAATACAAAGTCCAACGTCTGTGAGATACCATGTAACGGTGAGATGCACTTTTACTTACTATCCTTTTTTTTTTCCAAATGATGGGGTGACACATGCTAATGGCCCACTGTGTCATGAAAAGCATCTACTGAGCCCATAAGGAGGTGGAGCACGGCTCTACTACACCTAAGTGATAATAATACCATACAATGTTCTTGTCACTGGAGCAACAGTTAGACTGATGTGTGGAGTGGGAGACACTGTTTAAAAAGAGGATTCAGAGGGTCAGTTAGTCGTCTTTGAACACATATGGATTTGATAAACGGCCATTTAATAGGATGAGAACATCTGCCACTCACACACTACAGTAAATGTGTAAGTGTCCACTGTGTTGGCGACACTTAACAGGAAGTACATTTTACTCTTCTTCTCTCCTCCAGACCGGATACAAAATGACCTAACCTGCTTGCGGGAAGTGTCCACCGTTCTTATGTAGGTACATTTTTTCAAATTACAGGGTTCATCAAATGTCAGACTGGCTTCTGCACTTATTTCCACTGAGAACTGAACTTAGTGTAGTTTTGATATTTTTCCTTCAAGGTCCAACAGGACTCAGAGTTTGACCCACCACACAGCTCAAAAGTAAGTTGACCCCATTGATTATTACATTTGAAAAACTTCTCACTGTTGAAGGCTGAAGAGTGCAATAAAAACAACAAGAATAATAGCATGTGATGAGAGTGACAGGCTGTCAGAGGCCAGAGGACATGGACAGTAGAGTCTGCTGCTGGCTGGAAAACCAGTGGAGCCTGAATATGAGAGTAGTGCAAGAGAACAGGTGTGAAAACAACTGGTGAATAAAAGTAAAATCACAATTAGCTGGAGGTCGAAATCATGATTTGAGACCAAAGAGGAGATTTATGGATGTAATTGATTTTTTTTTAACATTTACACTATCATAACTCTCCAGCACGTAACATGTACCAAGTTTCAGAGTTTTGAAGATCTGATGATGGAAACATAAGCCCCCTTATATTTCTCCCCAGTGGAGAATCCACATGACATTTTGCATGTGTGTTCAGGATAGTGTTTGCACGTATGTGTAAGAGTTATTGGAAACTTTTTGCCCACAGCCACTCAACATCTAACAGCCTGTAGGGGGACAACCATAAGGACATGGACAATGGACTTGGCCTCCCTGTGTCTAATACAGCACTAATAATGAGTGAATGACTGTGTTCACGATACCTTAATGATTTATTTTTCTGTTTTCTAACAGGCAAAAGAAGTTTGAGCTGCGAGTTTGCAAGGAACAAGTCATTGAGAACATCAATGAGTAACTGATTTAGGAAGGATGACAGTTTTTTTTTAATCAAAATGTTTTTTATGTTTTGTTTTTTAAAACTCGAACTACAGACGACAAAAACAAAAGCAAATTGTAGGAAAAAATAGTTTGTATCTCGCCCTCACGGACACACACACACACACACACACACACACACACACACACACACACACACACACACACACACACACACACACACACACACACACACACACACACACACACCATCTGAATGAACCTATTCTGATTTCTAATTGAACAATTAAGGAACTAGTCTTTGTCATAAGGGTCTGTGGCCAGTGGGGAAAAACATTTTGCTTTCAAAAGGATCAAATCCTCTTTTTGCAATAAGTGTTGTGAAACGTCTACTTTCAGTGTGTCATCCATCACCTTCACTCAGACCAAATGATCAGGTCAACAAATCTAAAACGGGGAATAAATACGGGCATTAGCTTTCTGAACGCAGCTGTGGTTTGCAGTATTTGACTGTACTTGTAAAAGGTGATTACTGTGAATCAATAACAGTACTTTACTGTATATTCCAAATGTAATACTGTAGCTAGACCTTCCAGTAACACTGCATTTCCAGTGTTAGTATGATCTACTGTACAAATGAATGTAAAAACATTTAGAAATGGCTAGAAATACTATACTATGATTGACAGTTGTACAGCTCTTTACAGGTAGCATCCTTTTCAAATGACAATAAATACCAGGCTAATAAACTTACTAATCAAGCAGAAATGTTTGCACTTGTGATTGGAAACTCCAGACAAGTACATTTCAGGGGACACTGTGTCGTCAACGCGTTCTCATCCCACAGAGGTTTTTGCAGCCTTCTGTTGTTTCTGTAGATGATTGTAGTTTGTGCATGACTGTGATTCTTTAACAAATGTGAAACACAACAAAATAACACAACAATATCGGCTTAATTGCTTTTTAGTTCAAGTGTTTCTAATCAGATTGTTGTAGAAGTTGTTTGATTTGTGCTCTAAAAGTGAATCTAAGGAGGAGTTTTAGTGTGTGCTGCTAACATCTGTGGGCCTTTTGAAACCTGCAGTACCATCACTTGATCACAGGAGGGCGATGTTGATTCACAGGATGTTTAGTATCAAAGCAACAAGTAGTTTTAAGAGGGCAGCGTGGTGCTGGGTACAAACCTGGGTACAAAGTTTTACAAGTTGGAACTATACAGGCGAGCTGATGATCCAGCTTCCTGGAAAGAGAATTTCTTTTCTTTTCTGCTCCTAAATAGTTTGCAGTTTCAGTCATTAATGACACAAATGGCAGAAAGAAGAATTTACTGCAACTACATGAATCACTGGACAAACATGAATGTACGTGAACTAACAGCAAGCTGCTGCAGAATGGAATTAAAGCTTCTATTCACTGGCTGCCAGTGAAAGAAGACAATGTCAAATCTTAGTTGTTACTTCTCACTGTATTACTGCACTACAGGAAGCCAGTGCTGTCATGAAGAGTGGTGTGACATGTGTCCTTTTTGGCTGATTCAAAATGAGGCATGTGAAGGGGCTTTGACTGTGCATGTTGGTTTTCCATTCAGATTTTTTACTGTCAGATTACTGCTGACTATTCATTTTCTGTGTTTGATGCTTTTCTTGTGAAGAAATTAGTCAAATTTGCTTTGAAATGTTATTTGGAAGGTTGTATCACGGAAAAACAGTCACGTCAAAGTAAAAACATAGTTTTCAGAAGAATCTGCATTAAATAAATATGCAAAAAAGAAAAAAAGTGATTTTGAAAGTGTCCTTCCATTTTTTTAATGATAATGTTTTCTAATGGTTGAAATTTCTGATGGGTATGAACAGAATTCACAGGGGGTGAAGACCTGTCATACCAGTCTCTTTCTCAGGAGATCAACATCTGAATCTGGACTGAAACCAAAGTTATTGGAATAAATCACATAGCTTTTACATTTTTTCTAAATTCTAAAAATGATTGTTTTCCACGTCCTCAGAAACATGTTTGATTTCATGGGGTTTAGTTGAACAGAACTGAGCCATTTGTTTGTTACAATCATTGATCTGTTCTAATCTGAGGAACAGTTGCTAATGTTGGTAATAACCAGGACTTCAGAGAGGAAACCTTTCACATGCAACATCAACTTCCACTGCAATACTCCATCAATCCACAGGGTGGCGCTGTAACACAAAGCTGAACAGAAATCGGAATTTACCAGGGCGGCTGCAGGTCCTTCAAAAGTCTTCAAAGCTCCTAAATTCACATTGGATTGGTCTGAAATGTTTGAGTCGTGCACCACAAGAATTCCAGCTCACACATGCAGAACAGGAAGCATAAAATTGTCAGAAGAAGAATCTGAGTCAGTCTATTCTAGAAAGGAAGGTTCTTCTCTATGAGACAGAGCCAAGAAATTCAAAGGTGTTTGCTGCACATGCTGCAACTGGATCCAGGACAGAAGATCCAGTGGAAGGACCAAGTGAGCATCTGCCCAAGAAAACCAGTACTCACAAGTGCCTCCTTGTAAAACAGATGCCTTGTAGACTGATGAGTCAAAGTTTGAGGTGTTTGGATCCAAGTGAAACACATGTGATCTGCAGAGCTCATGAGAAGATGATAGATGGCTGCTCAACACCACCAGTGAAATATGGAGGTGGAAACATGATGGAAGTAAAGATTAACATGCAGAATGAATTTGACCAACATTCTGTGATAAAATTCTTGTGTTTTGAGATTATTTTCAACAATTTGGTTGAATAAGATCAAAAGATATAACATCCAGGTTTCAGGTGGAAGGTTTCACGCACTGCTGACATCATGAAAAAGAGGAACCTTCATATGACTAAGGACCTGACGTGCTCTGAGAAGGACTGTAGGAACAAACCGTGGTCCTTAGTTGAGAATGAGCGTAAAGAAGGAAAGAAAACCAGATGGCAAAGTCCAGTTGTCTTCATTGAAGCTGTGAGATTTGCTGCTTGAAAGTCGTGTCTTAACAAGATCATTTGTTGCTGAAAGGAAACGCAAACTAACATTATTAATACTATGACAGTCAATGAACATTTTATTAGTATTTATGAATTCCTAAAAGAGCTGAAGACCCTCTTCTTGTTCCTTTGGTTCCTTTTTCCAAACCATTTTAAATCCACAGTCCTAATAGCAGCTTGTAGTAGACTTGATGCTCAGCACACTAGAGCTAAAGCCGAGCTTGAGTTAATGACTCATATTTAAAACTCATTCATATGAGTCAGAAACATACAGTATTGAATATTTGTGTGTGTGTTTCTCTACTTTTAAGTTTAAGCTCAAAACCTTCCTCTTTAATAAAGCATATAGTTAGTTATAGTTATGCAGCTACAGGCTCAGACTGCTGGGGGACCCCCCCCCCCAATGCACTGAGCTCCTCTCCTCCTCCTGTCACCACTGCATGACATTAACTCTGTGTGTTTTCTCCAGTAGTTGTCTTTGTCCCTCTCTGTCCCCTTCTCTCTGTCCCTTTCTGCAGGTGTCCCCAGCTTTAGAGCTGTGTGTCTTCCAGTGTGCAGCTACTGGTCAAACCAACCTGCCAGATATTTTGTTGCTCTTTTCTTTTCTCTCTCCACTTTCCACTCACCCCAACCGGTCAAGGCAGATGGCTGCTCACCCTGAGCCTGGTTCTGCTGGAGGTTTCTTCCGTTAAAGGCAGTTTTTCCTCCACTGTTGCTTAGAGCTTGTTCAAGGGGGAATTGTTGGGTTTTCTCTATACATCTTTATAGTGTTGACTTTATTCTGTAAAGGATCTTGAGATGACTTTGTTGTGAATTGGCGCTAGATAAATAAAGTTGAATTATGGTTGTTATGTTGTTCACACACATTGTTCCTAAAATGACTGTATCATCACTATGTGTCTCTTCAAACAGTGCTGCACTAATTATTCATTTTAATAAGATTTTTCCAACAGTGTCGAAGACACAAGCTAGTGTGCACAACAACATCCTCTTTGGAGAAGTGTATTCAGTGTGTAGGACCTGTTTCTACTTTCAAGTGGTTTGGCTCTAAATGTACAAGTGACTGTTGTTCATTTACAATGTGTTGCCAGAGACAGAAGGTGCAGATTTGTCATATTTGAAGGTTTTTGTGGAAGTTTTTAAATATGTCTTGAAACCCATTTTTATTCCCTGGCTTTTAAAAATAAAAGCTTTGCATTTTATTTCTTTGGTTTCTTTTCTATATTTTTGACTGTAGTGACACAATGGTCATAGAGGAAGGACCTGATTGAAACAATGGGCCTGACCAACATTAAGGTTGTTTTGAGGGTTTGGTTTTAAGCAAAGAAATGTTTTGAGGTGGATGTTTTAGATCTTGGAAAGGCCTTTAAGAGTGTTGTAGCAAAAAGTGTGAGGCAAGTTTAGGAGGCAAAAGGCAGCTCACAGTCTTGGTTATGGTGAGTTTAATCAGCAAGACAGAGAAACATGCAGAACAGAACTACACTCAGGAGTCAATCAGATTGACAAGTCTTTACAGGTTAAGGTGTCTTTTAACCACTCAGCTCGGCAGCTGAATTCACAAAAAGGATCAAATCAACCTGACAGACATACAGGTGAAAAGACAGTGGTCAGGAATCTAATCAGCAAGTCTCTGAGACCACTCGTCTCCTATGTGGTCCCTGCTGGGACAGCTTCCTGATGAAGCTCTGGTCTAAAGACAGTGCAGACAGTAGGTCTGCTGAGGTGTGAATGTAGCATTTGGTCAACTTAAACAGGTATTTTCATTTGTAGGAACATTTCTCTTACATCACCACAGTCCTAGAGGGTCTTAGATCCTCAGGGAGGAATTGGCATGAAACTGTGGTGTAAAAACTGGTTGGATTGACCAGATATTTGGTAAATGGAAACCTGTGATATTGTCTTTGCTATGTACTTTCAAATCTATACTTAGCTCTGCACCCAGTGATGTCTGTGTCACACAAAAACATTATGATGTATATTGACACTGAATTTGTGCAACTGATGACTTCTGTTGTTTGTCTTGTGATTAAAATGTCATCAAAAGGAGGGAAATGTGATGGAAAATCAAGTCTGATTAAATGATTCCATGTTACTTTTAGCATTTTACTTAGTTATACTGACAACTTGTACTCAGTACTTTTAAAATGTTTATAACATATATATACACATTTTGTCTTGAAGTGTTTGCAGTTATTGTCTAACAGCAGACTTTCCCACACTGTAGTGACCCAAAGTCAAGGTGCTTATCAAAGTGCTGAAAAGGGAAAAGGTTTCCAGAAAAGGAGAAAAGTGCTGGGAGCAGTAGCCTGAGGGTGGAGAATGTTCTGCCCAGCAACAGAAGCTTAGAAAACTAATGTGTGATGTATGAAGTTTAGAACTGCACTTGAAACTCTGTTGATGTTCTTCTCTCTTCCTGGATGTTGAAGCTTCTTTACTGATTCCACTTGAGGTGTCTAAGTGCAGATATTGTCATTTTTAACATTAATAATAAAACACAGACTTTACTGATTCTAAAAACACATTTGTTTATTTTCAGCTATTTATCTGTTAATAATATAAAGATAATGAGAAACTGTCTATTTTTGCTAAAAAGAGTTCAGAGAGAAACATTTCACTTTAACACTACATCACTTAAACAGAAATATGAACTTCATCTACAGTTATGATGTCCTCAACAGAACTAATGTGCAGAGACAGTTTGTCTTCAGAAGATCTGAAGAAATCAAAAAAGACAAAGTCAAATCCAGGTGGAGGTGGAGGAGGTGGTAGAGTGTGGAGCAGAAGGAGTGGAGGAGTCTCAGTGTGTCTGCAGAGACTGTGTAGAAGGACAGAGCAGCAGCAGAGCAGATCCAGATCCACTGCTGATCCTCTGTCAGATCCAGAGGATCACACAGGGATGATGGTGGACTTGACATTGTGTCTGACAGTGGAGCTGTTCTCAGAGCAGTTCAGACTGCAGCACTGAGAGTCATCTCCACTTCTTCTGATTCCTCTGTCAGTCACTGCTGGATGAAGCTCTCCTCTCCACTCTACCTCCCAGTAACATGGTCCAGTCAGAGCCTCTCTGCACACAACATGCTGCTGCTGCAACATCTGGATCATCAGGACAAACACTGTTTAGTTAGAAAAGAAACCCAGTCATTACACCTGTAGAGAGAATGAGAGAGAACAGAGGAGATCAATGATGTTTCCAGAGACTCACTTCATCATCTGTCAGTCAGCAGAGGTTCTGGTCTGTACAAAGACCACATGGTTACTAAATGGAACCATGGTTCTTTGATTTGCAGGCTTCAGTCAGACTGATCTTAGAGCTGTGACAAAGATGAAACTGATCAATAGTTTAGTGTTGAAATCAGATCAGATTTGAGGAATGAGGACCACTGTCTCTATACATGTTGTGAGGCTGTCAGCTGGAATCCAGCTTTATTTCCTGTCCTCATGAAGACAACAACAACAGTCGTCTTCACATCAACTCCAACACTGTTCTCTCTGTCTCTGTCTTTCTGTCCAATCCTGAAGCCTGTCCCCATTCTCCTCTCACAGCTTCACTGAGGAAAGCAGCCACTGAGAAGGTTGGAGCTTTACAGGAAAAACTGGATCTTTGCTTTGATACTAACTGGGTTTAGTACAATACTGCTGAAAGCCGCATGGACTGACTCCAACCCTCTACTGACCTCAGAGTCTCCAGTCTACAGTGTGGACTCTCCACAAGATCAGACAGAAGCTTCACTGCTGAATCCTGCAGGTTGTTGTAGCTCAGGTCCAGGTCTCTCAGATGGGAGGGGTTGGACTTCAGAGCTGAGACCAGAGAATCACAGCTGATCTTTGACAAACTGCAGTGACTCAATCTGCATAAAGAATCAAAGATGTGTATCAAATCATTAGTAACAATCAGATTTGTCCTAATCAATGGTGTTAGAGGGACTTTGTCCTTGTGTTATTGTGGATCATCAGAATGTCAGACTTCTACAGACATCATCCAAATGTCAGCACAACATTCATACACCTATTCATGTCAGCACTGATTCAGAACATGCTGCTCACCTCACTCACCTCTGGAATTATCAGACAAACATCAAATCACATCTGACAGACTAAAAACTTCCTACAATACTTTGACTCATCAGTGAAATGGATCAAACTTTAAAGAACCAGAACTGATCCAGTATAAAGGTCTTGCTTGGTCCTGGTCTCTGTCCTGCAGACCAGCTCAGCTTTAATTAAAACTTTGGAAAATGTTCAGCAGAAATGTGAAATAAAAACAATTTTCACTTCATGGACTGAAACATGGAAAAACAACAGTTTGGTTCTTTAAACATTTTTCAACTCATTTAACAAGAAAATTCATCTTTATGAAAAAATACAAATAGTTTTTATGGTTCCAAATCCTACATCATACAGTATATGATTAAATCTCAAAGTCTTTATTTTATACAGCATAATTATCAGCTGATAGTTTGATACTATTTTATTTCTTCTTATCCTGTGTTATATTCGGGAAGTGAACACTGAGACGCATCATTTCTATTCTGCACAGTTGGTCTGATGATAAAACAAGAAACATTCAACTTTAAAATGCACAAACCCCTTTTCCAGAAAAGTTGTGACACTGTAAAATGTAAAGACACAGAAATGATTTGTAAATAATTTTAAACCTATTTGATTCTAAATAGTACAAAGACATGTTGAAACTGAAACATCTGATTGTTCTGTATTTGCCAGAAACATATTTCTAAAAAGTTGGTTCAGAGGCAACAAAAGGCTGGAAAAGACCAACAACAGCAGTCAAGCTGACACAACAACACATCCTACACAATCAGGGGCCACTGCATCAAGAACACACATGTTTCTGTAGTGAAAGTCACTGCGTGGACTCAGGAACCTCACAAATCCACTGTCAATGGACACAGTTTGTCTCTGGGAAGAAACACGATGCAGAAACTCTGTCTCCTCTGAACTCAAGCTCATTCAAAATGGACTGAAGGGAGGTGGGAAAGTGTCCTATGAGACATTCGTTTGGCCAAATTTCAAAGAAAGTGCTTTAAAGTGAATGACAGTGTAGCTTTTAGTACGGTGGCCCTGAGAGCTCAAAGCACTGCAATTTGAGAAACAAGCCAACAGCCACCACACAACCAAATGAAGAGCTTTTTTTAAAAAACACACATGATTACACACATGTAATCGAAGAAACTAAGTCCACAAGGTCTTAATCAGATGGTTGTCACTGTTCATGTAAAGGGGAGGTGCAGGTCATCTGGGCTCCTGTGTTGTGTCTTATTGCAGGACATTTCTATACGTCCTTGTGTTGTGTCCAGACCATATGAGCGGTGAGAATCTCTGCTCCCCACTCAAACCCACACCAGGCCACTCAGCTGATTGTCCCTCAGATTTCACCCACTCTGTTGGGTTTTTAAGAGAGAGGCGTCTTTTTAAATTCCAACATGAATCTTTACTCACTGTAATAATGATCATCAACAGTTCACCTGGATGAACTTGAAGCTCCCTGTTTAAAGTACTTCAGAAACTCCATTATTGAGCTCACAGTGACCAGTTGCTTCAGGCTCGACGGGTGAATGGTACCAGTGCAACACTGGAGCTGGTTCTCTGTTGGGTTTTGTGTTTTTGCAGCATTTTTTTCTAAATGCTGCATCTGTGTTGTTAAATTGATGAACTTGTTTTCTTCTTTTCTTTGTGTTTTGTTCATTTTCACATTTTCTCAAATTGTGCTGCTTTCAGATCTTAGCACCACAGTATTTTAATTACGAGGTTCATTTACAGATAACTGCAGGTAACTGGTTGGTTTCAGTCCACATTAAAGCAGCTGGTCCTGTTTGTACCCAAACACATAGTTTGGATGAAAAAGAGCTGATGCAGCACAGTGGTTAACATGTCCCTTTTTAAAAATGTGCTGCTGGCATCAAATTCAAGATGAGCAAATATTAAAACAAACAAAAACAAATGTATCAATTTCAGTATTTGATATTTGTTTTTGTTGTATTTAATATAAAAATGATTTGCAAATCATTGCATTGTCTGTATTTCCATTTTACACAGTGAACCAGCTTTTACTGGAAACTGGATTTGTAATTAATTAACTTCAGTTGTGGTGTAAAGATCTAATTAGTATCAGTCAGTGAACTGACCTCAGAGTCTCCAGTCTACAATGTGGACTCTCCAGAAAACCACACAGCAGCTTCACTGCTGAATCCTGCAGCATGTTGTCACTCAGGTCCAGTTCTCTCAGATGGGAGGGGTTGGACTTCAGAGCTGAGACCAGAGAATCACAGCTGATCTCTGACAAACTGCAGCCACTCAATCTGAATAAAGAATCAAAGATGTGGATCAAATCATTAGTAACAATCAGATTTGTCCTAATCAATGGTGTTAGAGGGACTTTGTCCTTGTGTTATTGTGGATCATCAGAATGTCAGACTTCTACAGACATCATCCAAATGTCAGCACAACATTCATACACCTATTCATGTCAGCACTGATTCAGAACATGCTGCTCACCTCACTCACATTTCATTACATTTGTTCTCAAACTGAATGTGATAAATGTCATAAAGACTTTAGAACAGTTCAATTTTATAATTAACATTTTTGTTTCACTGTCAAAAAGATCAAATAAATAAAAACAAAAACACCATTAGTGTCAGAATGTCATTATTGTTACATCGTTAATTTAAACAAATATATAAACAACGATTCTGTTTATTGTTGTTATAAAAATGTATTTAAATGTCGGAACTAACTAAACATTTTCTAGTTTATTGAGAAACATCAGTGAAAAATATGAGTGTTTGAGTTCTGAAGGTTTAATTTCAGTGAACAAACATTTTCCTCACAACTCACTGAAATTAAGTGAAACTGAAGAAACAGGTTTGATGGAGGACGAAACTATTTCCCATCTGATGTAAAGCTGTCAATCATCTCCTGTTGCACTTGATAGTAGTTGTGGAATGTTTGGAGGATTTCTTTCCTTTTCTCTGCACCTTCCAATCCCACTCTGCTGCTCCTCTCTACATTTATTCCACTCAAATCAAACAGGATCAACTGTCTCTGCTTCTTGACACAGTTGGCAGTTGGATGCTTCTTCATTAGCTTCAGTCAACTATTTAGTGCTGTGTGTCCTGTTCTTAACCTGCTGATTCTTCTCTCCTCCTTCTATTTGCTCCAAGCTGATTCTCTGTTGCTGCTTTATACAAGTGTCTTCAATTCTAAGTCTGACAATCAAATGTCATTTTCACATTTTTACATCGGATTTGTTGACACTTTCAAAACTTCCTTTCAACCACTGAACAGTTTGAATGTGATTTGACCTCAGAAACATGAACCTGTCTGTAGTTTAGTGTCACCACAACTTTCACATCATATTCATCTCAGCACACAACTAAAAAATGGTGTCTGACCTCAGAGTCTCCAGTCTACAGTGTGGACTCTCCAGAAAACCACACAGCAGCTTCACTGCTGAATCCTGCAACTTGTTGTCACTCAGGTCCAGTTCTCTCAGATGGGAGGGGTTGGACTTCAGAGCTGAGACCAGAGAATCACAGCTGATCTCTGACAAACTGCAGTTCATCAATCTGCATAAAGAATCAAAGATGTGGATCAAATCATTAGTAACAATCAGATTTGTCCTAATCAATGGTGTTAGAGGGACTTTGTCCTTGTGTTATTGTGGATCATCAGAATGTCAGACTTCTACAGACATCATCCAAATGTCAGCACAACATTCATACACCTATTCATGTCAGCACTGATTCAGAACATGCTGCTCACCTCACTCACCTCTGGAATTATCAGACAAACATCAAATCACATCTGACAGACTAAAAACTTCCTACAATACTTTGACTCATCAGTGAAATGGATCAAACTTTAAAGAACCACAACTGATCCAGTATAAAGGTCTTGCTTGGTCCTGGTGTCTGTCCTAAAGATCAGCTCAGCTTTAATGAAAACTTTGAAAATGTTCAGCAGAAATGTGAAATAAAAACAATTTCCACTTCATGGACTGAAACATGGAAAAACAACAGTTTGGTTCTTTAAACATTTTTCAACTCATTTAACAAGAAAATTCACCTCTATGAAAAAAAATATTGGATTAAAACAACTTGTGCTTGTTACTTTAAATGTCTCATTTTTAACATGGGTGACACATATTGTTCTGGCTTTTCTATTGCTTGGGAAGCCTAAAGTGTGGGCGATAGAAAAGTATTTACAACTATCCTTTATCAATGGTTCAGAGAAAAAAACACATGATGCATGGTATCCATCCATTTTAGCATGTGTTGTCATTTTCAAACCACTAGAGAACAAGAACACGATTTACCTTCTATTTCTAACACACAGTGGGTTAGATTACTGTTAATGCAACCGCAAGGGGGCACAAGCCAGTGTCTTCTTGTGTCAGTCCCAAGTCTGGATAAATGCAGAGGGTTGTGGCAGGAAGGGCATCCGACGTAAAACACATGCCAAATCAAACATGCGAATCGTGACAAAGACTTCCATACCGGATCGGTCGGGGCCCGGGTTAACAAAGACCGCCACCGGTGCTGTTGACCTACAGGGTACCGGTGGAAATTGGACTACTGTTGGTCAAAGACGAAGAAGAAGAGGAGGAAGGTGTGTTCGTAGGCAGAGAGAGAAGAGGAAAGTTAAGAATGTAGGACTGACAGTAGGGACTTTGAATGTTGGGACTATGACAGGGAAGGCTAGGGAGTTGATCGACATGATGCAGAGAAGGAAGGTGGACATACTGTGTGTCCAGGAGACCAGGTGGAAAGGTAGCAAGGCTAGAAACTTAGGAGCAGGGTTCACGTTGTTCTACCATGGGTCAGATAGGAGGAGAAATGGAGTAGGAGTTATCCTGAAAGAGGATTTGGTGAGGAATGTTCTAGAGGTGATTAGAGTATCAGACAGGTTGATGATGTTCAATGTTGTGAGTGGTTTTGCCCCACAGGTAGGATGTGAGTTAGAAGAGAAGGAGAAATTCTGGAGTGAGTTAGATGAAGCGATGCAGAGCATCCACAGAGGTGAGAGAGTGGTGATTGCTGCAGATTTCAATGGGCATGTAGGTGAAGGGAACAGAGGTGATGAGAATGTGATGGGCAGGTTTGGTCTTCAGGACAGGAACACAGAAGAAAAGATGGTGGTTGACTTTACAAAGAGGATGGAAATGGCTGTAGTGAACAATTTCTTCCAGAAGAGGCAGAAACATAGGGTGACGTACAAGAGCGGAGGTAGAAACACTCAGGTGGACGACATCTTGTGTAGATGCTGTAATCTGAAAGAGATCAGTGACTGTAAAGTGTTGGTAGGGGAGAGTGTAGCCAGACAACACAGGATGGTGGTGTGTAAAATGATGCTGGTGGTGAGGAAGATGAAGAGGACAAAGGCAGAGCAGAGGATGAAGTGGTGGAAGTTGAAAAAGTTCAGGAGTGTATACAGAGAAAGAGGTTAGCTAAGAAGAAGTGGGACACAGAGAGGACTGAAGACAGTAGACAGGAGTACAGGGAGATGCAGCATAAGGTGAAGGTAGAGGTGACAAAGGCCAAACAAAGAGCATATGAGGACTTGTGTACTAGGTTGGACACTAAAGAGGGAGAGGTGGATTTGTACAGGTTGGCCAGACAAAGAGATAGAGATGGGAAGGATGTGCAGCAGGTTAGTGTGATTAAAGATAAGGATGGAAATGTATTGACAGGTGCCAGGACTGATGCTGAGGTTGGAGCTGCCAGGCAGGAGGTCTAGAGGAAGACCAAAGAGGAGATTTATGGATGTAGTGAGGGAGGACATGAAGTTAGTTGGTGTGAGAGAAGAGGATGCAGAGGACAGAGTTAGATGGAGGCACATGATTCACTGTGGCGACACCTGAAAGGGATCAGATACGAGTAAGATACCGACGTAGAGGCAGAGATTAAAACTCTGCAAACCAGCTGTGAGGACATCAAAGATGTGGACCAGTGAGGCTGTAGAGGAACTGGGATGTTTTTAGGTCTGTCACTAACAGTCTGGATGAGAACACAGACACTGTGATGTCAACTCCTGAAGTTCACAGACGACAGCACCCTCATCGGTCTCTGATGGAGACGAGTTGGTGTCATGGTGCAGCATGAACAACCTGGAGCTCAATGCTCTCAAAACAGTGGAGATGATAGTGGATTTCAGGAAGGACCCAGCCCCCCTCCCCCCTGTCATCCTCTGCAACACTCCGGTGTCCTGTTGAGTCCTTCCGCTTCCTGGACACCACCATCACCCAGGAGCTCATGTGGGAGCAGAACATCAGCTCCCTCACCAAGAAGGCTCAGCAGAGGCTGTACTAAGTTTCACCTCCCTGTGAAGATGTGAGTGAACTTCTACGCTGCCATCATCAAATCCATTCTCACATCCTCCATCACAGTCTGGTTCTCTGCAGCCAGGGACAAGGACAAGCTGCAGCGCGTCATCCACTGTGCAGAGAAGGTGATCAGCTGCAGCCTCCCATCTCTCCAACAGCTGTACATCTCCAGGACCCACAAGAAGAGTTTCTTCCCCACTGCAGTCAGCCTGCTGACCAGTGCCCTAATCCCCCCTAGATAACCCCCTCCTCCAATCTTCAGACAGTGTGTCACACATTTGTATTTTAACTTTTTATTTTTGGATTCTGTGTTTGCACCTGACACCAAGACAAATTCTGAAATACTGTAAAGCGTTTTTACTGCACCCGGCAATAAAAAGTTTTCTGATTCTTATTCTGTGTGATTCTGATTGTGTGACAGGAAGCATCATGCTCAGGTTGAAGTGTCACCTGTTGATTGAGACGAATCAGACACCACTAAAGATACTTTCAATCATGTTTCCAGATGTTTGGTCTGTCTCTCTGCTTCTGTGTGTCAGATTTAAAATGTGTTTTTTAGACATTTTATTTGAAAAGTCATTACACCTGAAAATGTATGTATTTATTACAACTTTTCGTTATTAGATCTAAAACTTTCCTAAACATTTGTTTTCACAACAAATTGTCAATTTCTACAGTTTCATTCTGTTTTCTGATTTAAAACTAAACAAAACATTTTGACACATTTAAACTACAAACCTGAAAAATGTTTTGAGTTTGCTTGATCACTGACCTCAGAGTCTCCAGTTTACAGTCGGAACGCTCCAGTCCAGCAGACAGCAGCTTCATTCTTGAATCCTGTAGGTCGTTAGAGCTCAGGTCTAGTTCTCTCAGATGGGAGGGGTTGGACTTCAGAGCTGAGGCCACAACTTCACAGTGAGTCTCTGAGAGGTCACAGCCACAAAGTCTGATGACAGACAATAGAAAATGTCAACTATGCTGAAATCTGACACATAATAAAAATAATCTTTCAGCAGATGAACATGAGCAGATGTGGTTTAGGAGGCCAATTTGTAAGTTGTTCATGTTTCTGCTTGAAACCTGACCTCCTTCTGTCCACATGTCAAAGTGTCTTCCAACAACAAAGACAAACTAACTAACCCAGGTTACAGACTGACACTAAACATGATTAGAGACAATTCATTTTTGTCTAATTGTTTGTTGAAAATATCATTAATGACTAAAATGATCCTTTAAATGGAATTAAGAAGGAGAGAAAAATGTCTTCTTAAGCATATGAGAGAGGGGAGGTGACATCACATCCTCTCTCAGCTGAAACAGTCACTTAACATTTAGTTGTTGATCCAAAATGACTGGGGGTCAGTTTGTTGTTCAGGAAGGAGGAGCTGGGGACTGAAGTACTGATCTTGAGGTTCGTGAACAACCTGCCTTATCTCATCACACACAAAACTCTCTCCCACTTTACATTTTATTGACTGAAATCTCAAAAACGTGTAAAAGCAGTAAAGCTTCAAGGTCTGTTGGTTCCACCAGATCACAGATATTAGAATAAACATGTCTGTGTATGAACAGAATAATAAAGTGACACATTATAGAAACTTAGTGGAGACACTGTGTCCACTGTAAAGAAATCAGACATCAGTAAAGACCATGTCGACTGTCAAAACTGCTTCAACACAAACTCTAAAAGCCAGAAAATGTTGGGCTGGATTTGTATTTAACCTCCACAAACCAAAGACAGACACAACACAAAAATCATTTTGTCTTATGATGAAAAATAAAAAATACACCGACGTCTCTTATCTGTTGTGTGACGTGGACATGAAGCAAGTGATGAGGACATGGACAAATAACCATGATTAAATTCCTGATAATAAACAACACAAGAAGTTGAAGATGTGATTTTTTAAAAGAAAACCTTTATAGTGTTGAAAGACTATATTAAATTGTATGTGTGATGGTTGATTTCTTCGTACTGAAGCTTCATCTTTATGTTACTTTATAATTTTAACCATCACATCTGGACTTACTGAGCCTTTCTGCAGTTCCTCACAGCTGGGATCAGTCTCCGTCGTCCCTCCTCTGATGTGTTGTACTTCTTCAGGTCCAACTCATCCAGAACCTCCTCTGACATCTGCAGCATGTAGGCCAGAGCTGAGCAGTGGATCTCAGAGAGTTTCTCTGATCTGTTCTCTGACTTCAGGAACTCTTGGATCTCCTGATGTACTGAGTGGTCCTTCATCTCCATCAGACAGTGGAAGATGTTGATGCTTCTGTCAGGAGACATTTTATCACTGTTCTTCTTCTTCAGATTGTTGATGACTGTCTGGATGATTTCTGGACTGTCCCTTGTCTGACTCAGCAGACCTCCTAAGAGTCTCTGGTTGGACTCCAGAGAGAGGCCATGAAGGAAGCGAACAAACAGGTCCAGGTGACCATTTTTACTTTGGAGAGATTTCTCCATGGCTCCACTCAGGAACTCATCCAGGGGAGGAACATAGGTATCACTGTTTCTAAAAAACTTAAAAATCTTCATTAGAAAAGACTCTGGGATTAAGTAATTGTGTTTATACTCTTTCCCTAGGTAACTCTCCAGTACCTTTTCCTCCCTGTTGGTGTAACAGTGGAAGAAGTAAACTGCAGCCAGAAACTCCTGGATGCTCAGATGAACAAAGCAGTAGACTGTTTTCTGGAAGATCACACTCTCTCTTTTGAAGATCTCTGTACAAACTCCTGAGTACACCAAGGCCTCTGTGACATCAAGACCACACTGCTCCAGGTCTTCTTGGTAGAACATGATGTTTCCTTTCTCCAGATGTTCAAACGCCAGCCTCCCCAGCTTAACAAGAACTTCCCTGTCAGCCTCCGTCAGCTCCTGTGGACTGGTCTCATGTCCCTCATCATACTTGTTCTTCTTCCTCTTGGTCAGAACCAGCAGGAAGTGTGAGTACATGTCAGTCAGGGTCTTGGGCAGCTCTCCACTCTGCTCTGTAGTCAACATGTGCTCCAGAACTGTAGCAGTGATCCAGCAGAAGACTGGGATGTGACACATGATGTGGAGGCTCCTGGATGTCTTGATGTGGGAGATGATTCTGCTGGACATCTCTTCATCACTGAACCTCCTCCTGAAGTACTCCTCCTTCTGGGCGTCAGTGAAGCCTCCTACTTCTGTTACCCTGTCGACACACGTAGGAGGGATCTGATTGGCTGCTGCAGGTCTGGAAGTTATCCAGACCAGAGCCGAGGGAAGCAGATTCCCCTTGATGAGGTTTGTCAGCAGCACGTCGACTGATGACGTCTGTGTGACATCAGACACAACCTCACTGTTGTTGAAATCCAGTGAACGCCTGTTTTCATCCAGGCCGTCAAAGATGAACAAAAGTTTACAGACAGCCAGCTGCTCTGCTGTGACCTTCTGTAATGTTGGATGGAAAACATGGAGCAGCGTGAGAAGACTGTACTGCTCATCTTTGATCAAGTTCAGCTCCCTGAACGAAAGCACAACCAGCACACTGACATCTTGGTTTTCCAAGCCCTCTGCCCAGTCCAGACTGAACTTCTGCACCGAGAAGGTTTTTCCAACACCAGCGACGCCGTTGGTCAGAACCACTCTGATGTGTCTCTGTTGGTCAGGTAAGGCTTTAAAGATGTCGTGGACCTTGATTGGAATGTCATGGAGGGTCTTCATCTTGGAAGCTGTCTCAAGCTGCATCACCTCATGTTGGGTATTAACCTCTTCACTCTGTCCCTCTGTGATGTAGAGCTCAGTGTAGATCCTGTTGAGGAGGGTTCCACTTCCTGTTTCATCACTTCCTTCAGTCACACATTCACATCTCCTCCTCAGACTGATCTTATGTTCATCTAAAACCTCCTGCAGACCATCATCTGCTGAAAGATGAGAAACTACCAAAGATGTTTAAGAATTTGTGATTATTATAATATTTAACACAAACAAATGATAATAAAAAAATGTAATGTCAATGCTGTATAATACGACAAATGTCTGTGTTTAACACAACAAGTCTTGTTTTCAGAAACATCAGCAGACAGATGTTCAGTCTTACTTTGTACAGAGCTGCCCTGACTGTCTGTCTGCAGTCCAGGTCTTGTTCTGGATCTTTCTCCAATCTGCTGTTTCTTCTCTCTGTGAAAACATTTCTTTATAACTAACTAATCAGTAGATTTCTGTTTTTTTACTGCAGAAACACCATCAGTAGTTTGTGGATATAAAACCCAGACTAAGATCCATCTTAGTCTGAACCAGGATCTGCACTAATAGTGCTGCATCATCAATATAAATCATCTTCAGTGAATCATCTTCATCAGGTCAGTTTACAGTAGAAACTGTCTCTTACTCTGTGTCTGAGGGTCCAGGTTCAAGACTGAAGTGTGGAGGACGTTTTTTGGACCAGTCACTCTTCATAGACAGACTACTGGATCCTGAAGACTCTGGTTTCTGTCTGTGGAAACAAAAGTGTTTCTATCATTAACACTTGTAATAAACAGACATAAACACAAGACACTATCAGAGCTTTAGAATAAAAAAGGATTCTGTGTTTTTCTCCATCAATAACCTCTTTTCAGAAAAGTTGGGATGCTGTAAAATGTAAATACAATCACAATGAAATGATTTCCAAATCATTTCAAATGGATCTTTGTGAAGGCAGCAGTGGTGGAGTGGATCATGCTGTTGCTTCACAGCTAGAAGGTCCTTGGATCAAATCCCTGAGCAGCTGCAGCTTCTCTGTGTGGAGTTTGCATGTTGTCCCTGTGTTTTTGCCACTTTCCTCCCACAGTCCAAAGACATGCATGTTAGGGACATTGTCCCTAGGTGTCTGTCTGTGTATGTCTCTCTGTGTTGGCCCTGAGACAGACTGGAGACCAAAAACATAAAGACGCGTCTCTTTGTATGTCCTACATGTGTCATGTTCTTTTATGTGACTGTCACAGGTTTGTCTTTACGCTTCACTTTGTTACATGTGACAGTGGTTTACAGCTCACACACTGCACTGAATCTGCACAGTCAACGGCTCAAACATAGAGAAACATTTTGATTATCACAGTTGAATTAGTTCAGAACTTTATTTGGACAGAGACTGAAAGTTAACTTGCTATAAACTCTATATACACCGCATTGGTTACTTCATAAACTAATAATATATCATAAATACACAGTAACTTACACCTCAAACTGGGGGAAATGTTTTATTCTGTGTCCACAGACAATGTCCAACATGAGACTAAACTAGATTCTCTGACAGTGAAATAATAAATAATAATATCAAACTTACGATGTGTTCTCCATGTTCCTCCATCCACAGCATCAATCAGTCTTCTGGTTTGATTTCTTCAGAATAAAAGCACTTCCTCTATGAAGTTACTTTATCTACATACAAAAGTGGAAAAGTTCTGTTAGATAACAATATAACGATGCTTCCTGTTATTACTAAATGATTTTAGAAACACACCACACAAAGTGTTTATGGCCTATTTAGTGTCAGACCTTCATTACAACACAAGATTTTCAGTAACAAACACTGAGTAGACACATCAAACCACTGGACCTACTGACTGTAAGATCAGAAACACGTCAGTTTGAAATGTCCTACTTTTCCTTTTTGCTGCTGTTAATCCACTTTATTAAGTTTTGGGATTTTGTCATGTGACAAAGCTCCATGTAGATTTAGAAGATGTGCTCAGTCAAAATACAGTTTTTACACTGGATGAACTTCCTGACACAACCCTCCCCAATTTTCCAAGCTTGGGACCAGAACTGCACCACTGGGGATGGGAATGGGCAGTTTGGGCTTCAGGGTCACTGTTCCAATACTTTTCATTAGCCACACATCCTACAACCTCTGTGGTTGTTGGATGTATCCAGGGTGGAGATGTCACAGAGCATCATCATATCAGCATCGTAGACAGTTTGGTTAACTGGTGTGAGCACAATCATCTCCAGCTCAGCATCAGTAAAACAAAGGAACTGGTGGTGGACTTCAGGAAATCTGGGACTCCTGTCAATCCTCTCTCCCTATGGGGAGAGGGGGTGGAAGTGGCTTTGGACTACAAATACCTGGGTGTCCACCTGGACACTTAATGAAGACAGTAACAGACTGGCTGCTTCTGTTCTGGGGGAGAAGCTGGACCCTCTGCATGTTGTGGCTGAGAGGAGAATGTCGTCCAAACTCCTCCCTCCCACCCAGTCCACTGTGAACTGGCTGCACAGAGGAGAACTTTCAGCCAGAGACTGATCACAGTCAAGTTCTCCACAGAACAACACAGGAGATCCTGTCTCCCACTGGACATTCAACTGTTCAACTCCCCCATTCTGTAAAAAGGAGGGGGACTAAATGGTCCAAATGGACAAATAGTATTGTTTTTATTTCATTTACAGGTTTTTTCTTACTTCAGTAGTTTGTACTTGTTCATTGTCTTGGTTTGGGTGAAGATTTTTTCCTTTCTTTTCTACTTTTCACACACAGAGCAGGCAGCACAATTTCACTATGGGATCAATAAAGTTGTTGAATCTTGAATAATTCATTTCTGTTCAAATATTTTAGGGTTAAGCCATAATATAGAGAGGAAGTAACACACACACACACACTTCAGATCAGCATGAATAGATGGATCATTTTAAGTCCACAGAGACACTTAACTAGGAGAATAATCATGTTGTGTTAACACTCACTCTGCCTCAGCTTCTACTTTTCTTCTCTCTGCTCGGTTGATTTCAAATTGTCCAGTCTGAACTATCTGCACACTGTTCATTTCTCTTTCCTCTCTACAGGAAATCACATGACACAACTAAAGGCAACATACATTTTCAATGAGGAAAAACATTTGAAATTCATTTCTAAAAAATGACAAGGCTTCTAATGTTTCTGACAGAAACCATATAACCAGATATATTACATTCTAAAAGTTATTTGACATGTTATTGAGTCAGTAATATTTAAGATTTCATAAGGAAAATCGACAGTAGCGGAACCAAGATCTTTACTGCACCTTGTAAAAAATCCCAAGTCACATGCAGACAGTGGATTGGGAGCTGGAATCCATATTAAGAGAAAAGAGACTGTTACTGAAGTATTAGAAACATTTGTCTGTCAGCAGCTCCTGAACAACTGAAAGCAGTTTTCAGCAGTGTGTGTTGTTCCCTCCACCGTCCACAGGCATAAAACTCTGGACAGACTGAGAGGAAGAAAACTATCTACATGAAGTCTGAATGAACTTTCTGTTCCTCTTTCAAGAAGTCATGAATCATCTTTGTGGTGTTCACACCATCAGTTTAGTTTGAAAAAATATCCATCAGAAACATATTTAAAGGACAAAGATTTACTCACAGTATAGTTTAGAATTGATGTTACTGAAGAAAAACCGGTGACAGTGGGTTGATGAACAACAACCAACAATGAGCCCTATACTCAACCCTCAGTGTGTCCTAATGGACGAGTCCACCAGTCTGAACAAACATGTTTAAAACTGAAACACAGAGAGGAACCAGAGGAAGGAGGGAGTTCCACACACAAACACAAAGTTCATACAATGTTGTTTTCCTTTCGGCTTCTCCCGTGAGTTCAGTGTCGCCACAGCGGATAATTGTCCGCATGTTGATTTGGCAGTTTTTATGCCGGATGCCCTTCCTGACGCAACCCTCCCCAATTTCTACCGGGCTTGGACCAGCACTGCACAGCAGGGATGGGAATGGGCTGTTAGGGGTTCAGTGTCTTGCCCAGGGACACTTCGACAGCCTGAATATGAGAGTAGTGCAAAAGAACAGGTGTGAAAACAACTGGTAAATAAAAGTAAAATCACAATTAGCTGGAGGTCGAAATCATGATTTGAGACCAAAGAGGAGATTTATGGATGTAGTGAGAGAGGACATGAAGTTAGTTGGTGTGAGAGAAGAGGATGCAGAGGATGCAGAGGATGCAGAGGATGCAGAGGATAGAGTTAGATGGAGGCACATGATTCACTGCTGAGACCCCTGAAAGGGAACAAAGAAGATTTGCTCAATGCAGGTTAAAGTGCATTAGGACATCAGAATCTAAAGTCCAGAGTACAGTTTTTTTTTAATCAATATGTTTTTTATGTTTTGTTTTTTAAAACCCGAACTACAAATGGACAAAAACTAAAGCAAATTGTAGGAAAAAATTGTTTGTATCTCGCCTCCTGTTTTGGCCTCAAGTTATTTTCTGCCTGGTTAAATATCAGGGTTGGAATCTCATGGAGTGATGGACACACACACACACACACACACACACACACACACACACACACACACACACACACACACACACACACACACACACACACACACCATCTGAATGAACCTATTCTGATTTCTAATTGAACAATTAAGGAACTAGTCTTATTCATAAGGGTCTGTGGCCAGTGGGGAAAAACATTTTGCTTTCAAAAGGATCAAATCCTCTTTTTGCAATAAGTGTTGTGAAACGTCTACTTTCAGTGTGTCATCCATCACCTTCACTCAGACCAAATGATCAGGTCAACAAATCTAAAACGGGGAATAAATACGGGCATTAGCTTTCTGAACGCAGCTGTGGTTTGCAGTATTTGACTGTACTTGTAAAAGGTGATTACTGTGAATCAATAACAGTACTTTACTGTATATTCCAAATGTAATACTGTAGCTAGACCTTCCAGTAACACTGCATTTCCAGTGTTAGTATGATCTACTGTACAAATGAATGTAAAAACATTTAGAAATGGCTAGAAATACTATACTATGATTGACAGTTGTACAGCTCTTTACAGGTAGCATCCTTTTCAAATGACAATAAATACCAGGCTAATAAACTTACTAATCAAGCAGAAATGTTTGCACTTCGGATTGGAAACTCCAGACAAGTACATTTCAGGGGACACTGTGTCGTCAACGCGTTCTCATCCCACAGAGGTTTTTGCAGCCTTCTGTTGTTTCTGTAGATGATTGTAGTTTGTGCATGACTGTGATTCTTTAACAAATGTGAAACACAACAAAATAACACAACAACATCGGCTTAATTGCTTTTTTAGTTCAAGTGTTTCTAATCCGATTGTTGTAGAAGTTGTTTGATTTGTGCTCTAAAAGTGAATCTAAGGAGGAGTTTTAGTGTGTGCTGCTAACATCTGTGGGCCTTTTGAAACCTGCAGTACCATCACTTGATCACAGGAGGGCGATGTTGATTCACAGGATGTTTAGTATCAAAGCAACAAGTAGTTTTTCTGCGATTCTTAGCACAGAACAGCCAGAATGTTTTCATCTTTTATCTTTATGGAACTTCTACAAGTGGTTCTTCGTGGCCTTATTACTCGTGTCATGTAGGAAAAGAGGACGACATTCAGTCACTACATGTTTATCTTAACCATGTGATCATGACTGTAAAAAGACAAGTTGCCTCTAAAGACGTACTGCAGAGCTTGTGCTCTTGAATCCTTTCAACTACTACTACTCATGCAACTACATGAATCACTGGACCAACATGAATGTACGTGAACTAACAGCAAGCTGCTGCAGAATGGAATTAAAGCTTCTATTCACTGGCTGCCAGTGAAAGAAGACAATGTCAAATCTTAGTTGTTACTTCTCACTGTATTACTGCACTACAGGAAGCCAGTGCTGTCATGAAGAGTGGTGTGACATGTGTCCTTTTTGGCTGATTCAAAATGAGGCATGTGAAGGGGCTTTGACTGTGCATGTTGGTTTTCCATTCAGATTTTTTACTGTCAGATTACTGCTGACTATTCATTTTCTGTGTTTGATGCTTTTCTCGTGAAGAAATGTGCCAAATTTGCTTTGAAATTTTATTTTGAAGGTTGAATCACGGAAAAAAAGTCATGTCAAAGTAAAAACAGAGTTTTCAGAAGAATCTAAATTAAATAAATATGCAAAAAAGAAAAAAAGTGATTTTGAAAGTGTCCTTCCATTTTTTTAATGATAATGTTTTCTAATGGTTGAAATTTCTGATGGGTATGAACAGAATTCACAGGGGGTGAAGACCTGTCATACCAGTCTCTTTCTCAGGAGATCAACATCTGAATCTGGACTGAAACCAAAGTTATTGGAATAAATCACATAGCTTTTAAATTTTTTCTAAATTCTAAAAATGATTGTTTTCCACGTCCTCAGAAACATGTTTGATTTCATGGGGTTTAGTTGAACAGAACTGAGCCATTTGTTTGTTACAATCATTGATCTGTTCTAATCTGAGGAACAGTTGCTAATGTTGGTAATAACCAGGACTTCAGAGAGGAAACCTTTCACATGCAACATCAACTTCCACTGCAATACTCCATCAATCCACAGGGTGGCGCTGTAACACAAAGCTGAACAGAAATCGGAATTTACCAGGGCGGCTGCAGGTCCTTCAAAAGTCTTCAAAGCTCCTAAATTCACATTGGATTGGTCTGAAATGTTTGAGTCGTGCACCACAAGAATTCCAGCTCACACATGCAGAACAGGAAGCATAAAATTGTCAGAAGAAGAATCTGAGTCAGTCTATTCTAGAAAGGAAGGTTCTTCTCTATGAGACAGAGCCAAGAAATTCAAAGGTGTTTGCTGCACATGCTGCAACTGGATCCAGGACAGAAGATCCAGTGGAAGGACCAAGTGAGCATCTGCCCAAGAAAACCAGTACTCACAAGTGCCTCCTTGTAAAACAGATGCCTTGTAGACTGATGAGTCAAAGTTTGAGGTGTTTGGATCCAAGTGAAACACATGTGATCTGCAGAGCTCATGAGAAGATGATAGATGGCTGCTCAACACCACCAGTGAAGTATGGAGGTGGAAACATGATGGAAGTAAAGATTAACATGCAGAATGAATTTGACCAATATTCTGTGATACAATTCTTGTGTTTTGAGATTATTTACAACAATTTGGTTGAATAAGATCAAAAGATATAACATCCAGGTTTCAGGTGGAAGGTTTCACGCACTGCTGACATCATGAAAAAGAGGAACCTTCGTATGACTAAGGACCTGACGTGCTCTGAGAAGGACTGTAGGAACAAACTGTGGTCCTTAGTTGAGAATGAGCGTAAAGAAGGAAAGAAAACCAGATGGCAAAGTCCAGTTGTCTTCATTGAAGCTGTGAGATTTGCTGCTTGAAAGTCGTGTCTTAACAAGATCATTTGTTGCTGAAAGGAAACGCAAACTAACATTATTAATACTATGACAGTCAATGAACATTTTATTAGTATTTATGAATTCCTGAAAGAGCTGAAGACCCTCTTCTTGTTCCTTTGGTTCCTTTTTCCAAACCATTTTAAATCCACAGTCCTAATAGCAGCTTGTAGTAGACTTGATGCTCAGCACACTAGAGCTAAAGCCGAGCTTGAGTTAATGACTCATATTTAAAACTCATTCATATGAGTCAGAAACATACAGTATTGAATATTTGTGTGTGTGTTTCAGCCCTGTAAAAACCTTTTCTGTAGGAAACTGGCAGCCGGTGAAAAGAACAGAACAGAAGTGATGTGCTCAGTTCTCTGGTTCTTGTTAGAACTCAGCAGCAGCAGTGTTCTGAATGAGGGCTGCTGCTTTGTGGAAAGACCAAGATTGTACATTCAAAACTTTGGATTTAAAGAATAAAATAACGTGAGCCTGTAAAACAGTCAGTCACCATCACATTCTACAGTTGTTCTTTGCTTCACATTAAGTTCAACCCTCTGGAAAGTAAAGGATCCACCTCACAGACAGCAGCGATCAGAACTTGGCCGGCTTCACGTCCTTTTCCTCGCAACATGTCAATCACTTCTCGAGCTTTGTTACGGCCCTGGCCATATGTGTTGTTGTTCTAATTGTTGTTCTTATAGGTGTCCTGTCTGATTGGCCGGATTGGGGAGCAGTACCGGAAGCCGATTGGTCCATCCTACAGTTCCTGGAGTTCTAAAAGTACGGTTTGAACAGCCATCGGGGGCTTTTTCTGGCAGCAGCACCTGTTCGCTGTCCTTGGCGTCCAAACCTTATTTAGCATTTTTAAATTGTTAGTTAGTCTTTGTGCCGTGGTTTTGAATATAAATTGTATATTTTGTAAATAGTATTAAATCTGTAGGGGTGAACTGCCATTTTCTTTTGATTGTTTTCTCTTGTTTTCACATTAGGGAGTTAGGGTTAGCGACTGTCTTTTGGTTTGTTTCTTTCTATCAGGCTAGCGAGCACTTTCTGTGGGAAATAGCTTATTTTGTTTATTATGTTGGCCTTGGTTCACCCTGAGCTGTAGTGTCATGTTTTGTTCGACACTTTTCTTTCGTTTAAAATAAATATCATTCTGTTGGAACATCTCGATCCTGGATTTTGGTTTGGGGTCCGGAGAGGGAACATCCTAATTTATCTTTGTGCACCCTGACCCCCTAGACAGGGGCGTAACAAGCTTTGTCTGCTCTGCTATTTCCTCTGGCTGACTGCATTTCACCGCCACTGATAACACCTAGTTCATCCAGAATCCGCTTCAGAACAGGGTCAGACACACTTTCAATAAACTTTCTCCCAACTGCAAACAGTCTCTGTTCTGCTGGGACGTTTCTCTTTAGATTCTCCCTGACAAGACCTAAAAGAAAACCCAGAAGCATCTGTTTAATATCCAGAAATGAGTGTGAAACAGATCCAGACAGCAACAGAAACCTGCTCCTATTTAAACTGGAAACTAGGCCACATGTTGCCTGGATGTTCAGCAGTTCAAGCTGAAGAGCAGCAAAGAGAAACAAAGCTGGTTTGTTTCTAAGGTCTGATTTGACCAAAACTGATCTTCTTCACCATCACACTGACTAACTGGTAAAGAACCTGGGCTGCAGTGGTTGTCGGTACAGGCTCTGTCCTTTAGAGGACTGAAGGACTTACACTCACTAGTGTCCTTCTTGTACAGTCTCTCAGTTTTTGAGGACGACCTGCTCTAAGCAGATTTAATATTTCCCTTCATTTCTTACTGATGGATTTAACTGGACTCCGCGAGATGTTTACTGACCAGGAAATGTTCTCGTCTCTATGCCCTGACCTCTGCTCCTCAATAATCTTTTCACAGAGTGGATTGGAGTGTTCTTTTGTCTCGGTGGTGTAGATTCTGTGCAGGACAGGGATTCAGCAGTAACTGTCCAGATCCAAGTGGATTTCTACAATGGTTTAAACACAGTGGTGGCTGATTCTTTGCTAAACTCCAAATATATTTTGATTCTACTTTATGAACGGGGTCTAACTCTGACACCTGCTGGAGGAGGATAAGTCTTTACCTGTCAGAGGCACAACACGTTTCCAGACCTCTGTCCTCTCTTGGTCTTGGATGATCAGAGTCGCACTCTCAGGGTTTCTAGTCAGAAAAACCTCAAATCTTGGATGGAAATTTGAGTCAAATTGTATCCAGTGAAAACAAAGAGAAACATTAAAAACCTGTTGTAACATGTTTAGCTCATAATCATTGTAAATGTGTTTTCTATTCCTGGTCATTTGGTTTAGAAGAGTAAATGGTAAATGTTCTTATATGCACTTATATAGCGCTTTTCTACCTATTGGAACTCAAAGTGCTTTACACTGCTTCTTATTCACCCATTCACCCTCACAATCACACACTCATACACCGATGGGGGAGCTGCTATGCAGCTGGCCAACACTCACCGGGAGCAACTAAGTTGGGGTTCAGTGTCTTGCTCAAGGACACTTCGACATGTGACCGGAGGAGCCAGGGATTGAACCAACAACTGTGAGATTGGTGGACAACCGCTCTACCTTCCTGCGCCACAGTCGAGAGATCAGTGCTCATGTCACCCGGTTGCACAGGTAGGGTTAAAATCAACTTCATGTTGATGTTTGTTCTTAGTTTATTTTATTATCAAAATTTATATAGGTAAGTTAATTTATTTTTATGAGCGTAAGTCTCACAGTGCAGTTTCCGTCCCGAGAGAGCAAACACACGAGAGAGAGAGAAAAGAGCATGGCCCACGTACTTTGTTCAGTTGGGAAGTGATAATAATATTGATTTTAAGACAACAATTGGAGTCAGAAAACCCTAAAAAAGGAAAAGGAAAGAGGAAAGTTTTCATGTAGAAGCTGCCGAACGTCAGGAGCCCTGTTGTCATCGGGTTAACGATAACGTCTCTTGTCTCAGTAAGCTAGCTCCTCTGCATGGTTTGCTATTGCTGTGTGCATTATTACTATTAGTTATTTTGATAATCAAGCATTAATTTGATGTTTTAGCGCCGTGCTGTACCGATGTTAATCATCTGGGAGAGTTTACTGAAGTGTAAAGAGTGTTTTGATAGTAATAAATACTATCTAAGAGAAATTCAGTAAAATATTCCTCTCTCATGAAGATGCCGAGTACTTGCAATTAATGTCGCTGACTTACATTGTTCAAGGAGCATAACGGTTATTTAATGATAAATCTGAATTAGGAACATGTTTTGTGGTGAACATTTAAAAGTATGTTTTACATTACATGAGCTGCCATAAATCTCAGCTTACTTTACTGGGGGGGTCTTTAATTTAAATCCTGTATGTCTGTTGCTCATAGGTGTGTTCTGGTGATGGCTAGGTTGGGTGCAGTTGAATGTGAAATTGATTGTTATTAATTGCCGTATATTGTAATGTAAAATGAATAAAGTGGTACTGAAATATAATTCTAAACAAGGGATTGTGTAATTGAGACTATGCAAATTGAACTAGGTTGTGGTAAACTATTAAAACCAGTATTTACAGGTAATATCAGTACTTGAACTAATCATACCATACTGTAGGTCAGGTCTGGCCAACCCGCGGCTCCCGAGCCAAATGCGGCTCTTCCGTTCATATCAAACTTTGTGTGTGTGTTTTTTTTTTGTTTTGTTTTTTTTAATGTGCGTCTTCGCTTCGCTTGAGTTCAATAAGGTATTTTCATCATGTGCGTGAGATGAAAATACCATAAAGTTGGGGCAGGATCATTTGAGTGAACAATTTTTGTCAAGTTCGCTCTCAAAATGGCAAAAATGCACAGCAAAACAAAAATATGAAGAAGAACACAGGACGTTTTTAACAGAGTGGGAGAGTTTTATATTTCTTTGTTGAACGTGATAACAAACCATTCTGCCTTATGTGACAGGCGTCATTAGCGCATTTCAAAGCTTCAAATCTTCAGCTAACATCGAGCAGGAATTTCCAAAAGGGACTGAACTTCGTAAGCACAAGTTGGTCAGTTTGAAAAGTCAGGCAGAAAAGCAGATACAGTTTTTCCAAAAATTCACGAAGCACTCAGAGACCGTAACGATTGCATCGTATCCACTGGCTTGGAACATAGCGCGGGCTAAAAAGCCAAACAATGAGGGGGAGTTCGTTAAAAAATACCTCAGTGATGTTGTTGAAATATTGTCTCCTGAAAACGACAAACTAAAACGAATGGTATCAGACATTCAACTGTCCCGACACACTGTTGAACACAGAATGTCGGCCATTAACACGGCTATTGAATCACAGTTGCACTCTGACCTTCAAGCATGTGAGTATTTTAGTGTCGCATTGGATGAGAGTTGTGACATACGTGACAAGCCTCAGTTGGCAATATTTGCACGTTGTGTGTCAAACAATTGTGTGATGAAAGAAGAAATCCTTGATATTGTACCATTAAAAGACAGAACCCGTAGGATAGATGTGAAAGAAACAATGATGGCTGCATTTGCTAAAGCAAATCTGCCCAAACCGAAACTAACTGCAATAGCCACGGATGGAGCGTCAGCCATGATCGGATCTGTGAATGCTGCCTGACCTGGTTCAAAGATTTAAGATGGAGATTTAACGCATTTTCCCACTCTGCTAAAAGCCAGCGGGCAAGTCACCAGCGCTGCCCTGAATAAGAAAAGAGCCAGATATGCAACACTGGTTGAAAACCTGCACGAAAGCTTTGTGACCAGGTTCTGTGATCTTAAACTGAAAAGGCCACAGATTACGTTCCTCATCGACCCATTTAATGCGGAGACGGACTGTTTGAAAGCCTCGCTAGTCACAGATGAGGCTGCGGCTGAGTTGGAGATGATCGATCTTTGTGAGGAGGACCAACTGAAACCTGCTTTAAGGGAAGGGACCATTGAGTTCTGGAAAAATGTGCCAATGGAAAAATACCCTAATGTCAAACGGGCTGCGCTTAAGATACTGTCAATGTTTGAAATTACACAACATATAAGCTTAAGGATCATATGACATATGTAAGAAAGCAGAACAGAAATTATGAGCCTGTTTATAAATGCAGGTCAGGTCTTTTTATTGGAGTGAGAACCATCTGGAAATTCCAGCAAAGACCTAGAGATTCCATAGATGGTGAGCCTCCCAGTGGATCTTCAGGAACCCAGCACCCTCACGGCCGCTGAATAGTTGGATGAGTGGCCTGCCTATGGTAGGATTGCTCCAGTCAGTGGAGTGGTACACAGTTGAACACCCCACAAGGCTGCATCCCTGAGAATATTAACCCGTTTTAGTGAAATCTACCAACAGACTAGGCCACCAGACTTTGACTTGACTTTATTAGAAACTTTGGAAAACCTTCAGAAGGAGAACATTCTATATTAATCAAAGTGATCACTAAATGAAAAACACTATTAACTATTGACTATTGTTTTTTTGGTTAAGGGCCCAATTTTATTTTCTGTAAACATATTTTGTCATTGTATTGTCTATATGTATATAAGGCAAACTAAAGTTCCAGTTGGAAAATTCATTGATGGCTCATGTTATGTTTGGTGACTGTTGCACTGACGCTTGGCTCCTTTTGAACCTAGAGGGAGGTGAACTTACTTGAGTGGGTTACACTCAGAAGACAGTTAGAAGTTGGGAGGTGTTGGGAATTTCGATGATGGATGGCGACGATTTTTTAGCTTGTTAAGACTCAGACAAAGCCAATATTATTTCCACCTGTAACTAGATTTTGGACTTCCTGTCTACATCAGAAGAAATATGTGTTCAGTATTACGTCAAAGCTCTATGTGTATGATTTACTCTCACGTGCACAGATTTCATGTCAGAAGGTGATTGACATTGTACAGCATGTTTCACATGGCCCTGATGTTCCTTATCCCTAACCCAGAAGTATGAAATCCACAATCAACTTCCACTAATTTCTCGGTTGCTGATTTGGAGAATGTATTTCTATTTGTCCTTCTGTTCACTGACAGCCATTACTTTTTGGCTTTTTCCTGTAAAATAATAGCCATTACCTGGATAAGATTTAGCTGGAATTTCCAATACAACATCATCATACAGTTTTGATGTCCTCAACAGAACTAATGTGCAGAGACAGTTTGTCTTCAGAAGATCTGAAGGAATCAAAAAAGTCAAATCCAGGTGGAGGTGGTTGAGTGTGGAGCAGAAGGAGTGGAGGAGTCTCAGTGTGTCTGCAGAGACTGTGTAGAAGGACAGAGCAGCAGCAGAGCAGATCCAGATCCACTGCTGATCCTCTGTCAGATCCAGAGGATCACACAGGGATGATGGTGGACTTGACATTGTGTCTGACAGTGGAGCTGTTCTCAGAGCAGTTCAGACTGCAGCACTGAGAGTCATCTCCACTTCTTCTGATTCCTCTGTCAGTCACTGCTGGATGAAGCTCTCCTCTCCACTCTACCTCCCAGTAACATGGTCCAGTCAGAGCCTCTCTGCACACAACATGCTGCTGCTGCAACATCAGGACAAACACTGTTTATTTACACTATTAAATCCATGGATTTGACCAATGCGTGTTTTTCCAGCTGGATCAGAGAATGAAGAGAAAAGAGAGAATGAGAGAGAACAGAGGAGATCAATGATGTTTCCAGAGACTCACTTCATCATCTGTCAGTCAGCAGAGGTTCTGGTCTGTACAAAGACCACATGGTTACTAAATGGAACCATGGTTCTTTGATTTGCAGGCTTCAGTCAGACTGATCTTAGAGCTGTGACAAAGATGAAACTGATCAATAGTTTAGTGTTGAAATCAGATCAGATTTGAGGAATGAGGACCACTGTCTCTATACATGTTGTGAGGCTGTCAGCTGGAATCCAGCTTTATTTCCTGTCCACATGAAGACAACAACAACAGTCGTCTTCACATCAACTCCAACACATGATCACAACAAGCTTCTGGCTGACTGTTCTCTCAGTCCATCCCTGAAGCCTGTCCCCATTTTCCCCTCACAGCTTCACTGAGGAAAGCAGCCACTGAGAAGGTTGGAGCTTTACAGGAAAAACTGGATCTTTGCTTTGATACTAACTGGGTTTAGTACAATACTGCTGAAAGCAGCATGGACTGACTCCAACCCTCTACTGACCTCAGAGTCTCCAGTCTACAGTGTGGACTCTCCACAAGATCAGACAGAAGCTTCACTGCTGAATCCTGCAGCTTGTTGTCACTCAGGTCCAGTTGTCTCAGATGGTAGGGGTTGGACTTCAGAGCTGAGACCAGAGAATCACAGCTGATCTCTGACAAACAGCAGCCACTCAATCTGAAAAAAAGAATCAAAGATGTGGATCAAATCATTAGTAACAATCAGATTTGTCCTAATCAATGGTGTTAGAGGGACTTTGTCCTTGTGTTATTGTGGATCATCAGAATGTCAGACTTCTACAGACATCATCCAAATGTCAGCACAACATTCATACACCTATTCATGTCAGCACTGATTCAGAACATGCTGCTCACCTCACTCACCTCTGAATTATCAGACAAACATCAAATCACATATGACAGACTCAAAACTTCCTACAATATTCAATAATTTTAATCTGCTGATACAATAAGAAAAATTTTACTTTTGATTTAAAATATTTAACTACAGTTGTTGACTAATTCAATTCAAAGTATCTTTATTCAGTTTGGAATGTGTTATAAAATTAAAATTTTCACTGATTAATTTTAACTCACTGAAATTAACTCAACCTGGAGAAATAATTTTACTCTGATGGTTAGAAAACACTAATTATAAAGTGACAAAATATTACATAAAATCTCCAACAGTATCCAACTGACCTCAGAGTCTCCAGTCTACAGTGTGGACTCTCCAGAAAACCACACAGCAGCTTCACTCCTGAATCCTGCAGCTTGTTCCAACTCAGGTCCAGTTGTCTCAGATGGGAGGGGTTGGACTTCAGAGCTGAGACCAGAGAATCACAGCTGATCTCTGACAAACTGCAGTTCATCAATCTGAATAAAGAATCAAAGATGTGGATCAAATCATTAGTAACAATTAGATTTGTCCTAATCAATGGTGTTTTCTCTAAAATGAGCAAAACTAAAAACATTTTTACAACTAAACTATTGTGAACAAAAACTATTTGAATCCCAAATTACAGATGATTTCATGAAAACTTTGGAAAATGTTCGGCAGAAATGTGAAATAACAACAATTTCCACTTCATGGACTGAAACATGGAAAAACAACAGTTTGGTTCTTTAAACATTTTTCAGCTCATTTAACAAGTAAATTCACCCCTGTGAAAAAATACAACTGTTTTTCTATGAACATTAATGATGACAGCTCACTGATATGAAGTAAAACCAAAGAATATTGTTTTGTTAAGTTTATTTCAGTTTATTGTTGTGATAAATCTGAATTGAAATTAAAAAATTACCTCAACATTCTTTACAATTTGAGATCTGAAGGTTTAATTTGTCAGAAAAATGACAAATGACTAAAAATAATTAGATGCAACAAAACCTAATATTTGTCCGACATTCCCCAAAATGTATTGATCATCTTTGATTATCCAGGACTCTGCAGCCAAACGTCTCATCCAATCTAAAACATGTGAACACGTTACTTCATCATGTTCAGTTTGAAATTCTTTTGGAAGTATTCAAAGCTCTGCATGGCCTTGTTCCTGCATAACTGGCCAGTTTGAGCCTTTATGATGTTGCCTCCCTCATGCTGTGATCTACTTCAGCTGCTGAACTTCAACTCAGAACCAGAACTGAGACTCTGGACTGAACTTCCCTTTCACATTCACCAACACAGTTTCATTGCAGAGTTAAACATGTGTCTCTTTAAGGTTGCAGATCCATTATAATGCAGCTTTTCACTGACTGTAAAATGATTTTAATAAGGATTTTATTGCTGTTCTAAAAAGAGTTTGATTTTACTGCTTTTACATTTTTTTCTTTGTATTTGCTATAGTTTGGTATTTTTGTCTTAGTCATTTGTTAAGCAACTTTGGACACTTTCTAAATAAATGTATGTTTATTATTAATACATTTACCTGAAACTGAAGAAAATATTTTTAGTCTGTTGAGATAAGAAACATTTAACTTCACAGTGTAATTGATTCGTTAATGACAGTTGGGGACAAAACTAATAAAATCTCAGTATCAGTCAGTGAACTGACCCCAGAGTCTCCAGTCTACAGTGTGGACTCTCCAGAAAACCACACAGCAGCTTCACTCCTGAATCCTGCAGCTTCCAGTTTTGACTCAGGTCCAGTTCTCTCAGATGGGAGGGGTTGGACTTCAGAGCTGAGACCAGAGAATCACAGCTGATCTCTGACAAACTGCACCAACTCAATCTGAATAAAGAATCAAAGATGTGGATCAAATCATTAGTAACAATCAGATTTGTCCTAATCAATGGTGTTAGAGGGACTTTGTCCTTGTGTTATTGTGGATCATCAGAATGTCAGACTTCTACAGACATCATCCAAATGTCAGCACAACATTCATACACCTATTCATGTCAGCACTGATTCAGAACATGCTGCTCACCTCACTCACCTCTGGAATTATCAGACAAACATCAAATCACATCTGACAGACTAAAAACTTCCTACAATACTTTGACTCATCAGGGAAATGGATCAAACTTTAAAGAACCAGAACTGATCCAGTATAAAGGTCTTGCTTGGTCCTGGTCTCTGTCCTAAAGATCAGCTCAGAAAATCCAAAACTAATGACAGATTCAACTGAATAACAACTATTTGAATCCCAAATTACAGATGATTTCATGAAAACTTTGGAAAATGTTCAGCAGAAATGTGAAATAAAAACAATTTTCACTTCATGGACTGAAACATGGAAAAACAACAGTTTGGTTCTTTAAACATTTTTCAACTCATTTAACAAGAAAATTCACCTCTATGAAAATGTACAACAGTTTTTCTATGAACAGAATCAGTGATGACAGCTCATTGATATGAACTGAAAAGAAATAAATAATGTTTTATCTTCATTGAGTTTATGTCAATTGATTTTTGCCAAAAATATTAGTTGATACTTAAAATTTCTGAAGGTTTTATTTCAGTGAACTCACAGAAATAAGTATCACTAAACAAAAAGTTGAAGTTTTAGTCCAATATGACCTGATATCTCATGACAAAATGCAAACATGAAACTTTTTAGTTTAGTTAATTGATTTTGAGGAATAAAGACTCAACAGTATCAGTCAGTGAACTGACCTCAGAGTCTTCAGTCTACAGTGTGGACTCTCCAGAAAACCACACAGCAGCTTCACTCCTGAATCCTGCAGCTTGTTCCAACTCAGGTTCAGTTGTCTCAGATGGGAGGGGTTGGACTTCAGAGCTGAGACCAGAGAATCACAGCTGATCTCTGACAAACTGCAGTTCATCAATCTGAATAAAGAATCAAAGATGTGGATCAAATCATTAGTAACAATCAGATTTGTCCTAATCAATGGTGTTTTCTCTAAAATGAGCAAAACTAAAAACTACTTTACTACTAAACTATTGTGAACAAAAACTATTTGAATCCCAAATTACAGATGATTTCATAAAACTTTGGAAAATGTTCAGCAGAAATGTGAAATAAAAACAATTTTCACTTCATGGATTGAAACATGGAAAAACAACAGTTTGGTTCTTTAAACATTTTTCAACTCATTTAACAAGAAAATTCACCTTTGTGAGAAAAATACAACTGTTTTTCTATGAACATCAATGATTACAGCTCACTAATATGAAGTAAAACAACAGATGTTGTTTGTCTTTATTCATTTTAAATAAAATATTAGTTGTTATCATTCTGTTTATTGTTGTTATAAAAATGCATTTAAATGTAAAAAGTAAACATTTTATACAGTTTATTTAGGAACAGTGAGAAAAATACAAATGATTTTTTAAATGTGAAAATGAAAGTTAGGAGTTGAATTAATTACTTAATTAAAGTCGTGGATTAAATATATAAAATCTCCAACAGTATCAGTCAGTGAACTGACCTCAGAGTCTCCAGTCTACAGTGTGGACTCTCCAGAAAACCACACAGCAGCTTCACTCCTGAATCCTGCAGGTTGTTGTTTTCTCTCAGGTCCAGTTCTCTCAGATGGGAGGGGTTGGAATTCAGAGCTGAGACCAGAGAATCACAGCTGATCTCTGACAAACTGCACCAACTCAATCTGCATAAAGAATCAAAGATGTGGATCAAATCATTAGTAACAATCAGATTTGTCCTAATCAATGGTGTTAGAGGGACTTTGTCCTTGTGTTATTGTGGATCATCAGAATGTCAGACTTCTACAGACATCATCCAAATGTCAGCACAACATTCATACACCTATTCATGTCAGCACTGATTCAGAACATGCTGCTCACCTCACTCAACTCTGGAATTATCAGACAAACATCAAATCACATCTGACTAAAAACTTCCTACAATACTTTGACTCATCAGTGAAATGGATCAAACTTTAAAGAACCAGAACTGATCCAGTAAAGTCAGGTCTCATAAGAGCATCAGACTCTATCAGTAACTTCACAAAGATACAAACCTTTTCAAAATCAAACCATCATGAATCCTTCATTCCTCATGTTGCTGAGCTCCTATCAGACATGTTGGATTAAAACAACTTGTGCTTGTTACTTTAAATGTCTCATTTTTAACATGGGTGACACATATTGTTCTGGCTTTTCTATTGCTTGGGAAGCCTAAAGTGTGGGCGATAGAAAAGTATTTACAACTATCCTTTATCAATGGTTCAGAGAAAAAACACATGATGCATGGTATCCATCCATTTTAGCATGTGTTGGCATTTTCAAACCACTAGAGAACAAGAACACGATTTACCTTCTATTTCTAACACACAGTGGGTTAGATTACTGTTGTTGTTCAGAGGTTCAGCTCATCATCTAGCACTAGAAACAGGCACATGGACTCATACACCTTTGTTAGATAGACTTTGCAATACTTGTATTGTGGAATTAGTTTGTTATCGGCTAAGTTGAGAAACAAATCCAATAAATGTTCAATGTGAACTAATTGTTGGACCATCAGATACGAGTAACATACCGACATAGAGACAAAGATTAAAACTCTCAAACCAGCTGTGAGGACATCAAAGATGTGGACCAGTGAGGCTGTAGAGGAACTACGATGTTTTTAGGTCTGTCACTAACAGTCTGGATGAGAACACCACCCTAACCCACCATCAAAGAAGGAGAATAGACCTTATAAATGGCGGAACCCTTGGGTCCGGACTCTGTGCCTGTGTCCAGGGATGACAGACATTTTTTACATTTCACTGGAGACCTGCCATGTGCCAGCCTGCTTTGAGACCTCGGCCATTGTACCAGCCCCCAAAAAGGCGAGGCAGTTGGTGAGCATGTCTCTGACCCACTGATCATCAACACTGGATCCCCCCAAGGTTGTGTTCTTTCTCCTTTGCCATTCCCCCTGTATCCGGTGTCCTGTTGAGTCTTTCCGCTTCCTGGGCACCACCATCACCCAGGAGCTCATGTGGGAGCAGAACATCAGCTCCCTCACCAAGAAGGCTCAGCAGAGGCTGTACTAAGTTTCACCTCCCTGTGAAGATGTGGGTGAACTTCTACGCTGCCATCATCAAATCCATTCTCACATCTTCCATCACAGTCTGGTTCTCTGCAGCCAGGGACAAGGCCAAGCTGCAGCGCGTCATCCACTGTGCAGAGAAGGTGATCAGCTGCAGCCTCCCATCTCTCCAAGAGCTGTACATCTCCAGGACCCACAAGAAGAGTTTCTTCCCCACTGCAGTCAGCCTGCTGACCAGTGCCCTAATCCCCCCTAGATAACCCCCTCCTCCAATCTTCAGACAGTGTGTCACACATTTGTATTTTAACTTTATATTTTTGGATTCTGTGTTTGCACCTGACACCAAGACAAATTCTGAGTACTGTAAAGCGTTTTTACTGCACCCGGCAATAAAAAGTTTTCTGATTCTTATTCTGTGTGATTCTGATTGTGTGACAGGAAGCATCATGCTCAGGTTGAAGTGTCACCTGTTGATGGAGACGAATCAGACACCACTAAAGATACTTTCAATCATGTTTCCAGATGTTTGGACTGTCTCTCTGCTCCTGTATGTCAGATTTAAAATGGGTGTTTTTAGACATTTTATTTTAAAAGTCATTACACCTGAAAATTATTTTATTTTTTCCAACGTTTCGTTATTTGATCTAAGACATTCCTGAACATTTATTTTCACAACAAATGTCAATTTCTACAGTTTTATTCTGTTTTCTGATTTAAAACAAAATTTACAGCGAAACATTTTGACACGTTTGAACTACAAACCTGAAAAATTTTTTGAGTTTGCAAGATCACTGACCTCAGAGTCTCCAGTTTACAGTTGGAATGCTCCAGTCCAGCAGACAGCAGCTTCATTCTTGAATCCTGTAGGTCGTTAGAGCTCAGGTCTAGTTCTCTCAGATGGGAGGGGTTGGACTTCAGAGCTGAGGCCACAACTTCACAGTGAGTCTCTGAGAGGTCACAGCCACAAAGTCTGATGACAGACAATAGAAAATGTCAACTATGCTGAAATCTGACACATAATAAAAATAATGTTTCAGCAGATGAACATGAGCAGATGTAGTTTAGGAGGCCAATTTGTAAGTTGTTCATGTTTCTGCTTGAAACCTGACCTCCTTCTGTCCACATGTCAAAGTGTCTTCCAACAACAAAGACAAACTAACTAACCCAGGTTACAGACTGACACTAAACATGATTAGAGACAATTCATTTTTGTCTAATTGTTGAAAATATCATTAATGACTAAAATGATCCTTTAAATGGAATTAAGAAGGAGAGAAAAATGTCTTCTTAAGCATATGAGAGAGGGGAGGTGACATCACATCCTCTCTCAGCTGAAACAGTCACTTAACATTTAGTTGTTGATCCAAAATGACTGGGGGTCAGTTTGTTGTTCAGGAAGGAGGAGCTGGGGACTGAAGCACTGATCTTGAGGTTCGTGAACAACCTGCCTTATCTCATCACACACAAAACTCTCTCCCACTTTACATTTTATTGACTGAAATCTCAAAAACTTGTAAAAGCATTAAAGCTTCAAGGTCTGTTAGTTCCACCAGATCACAGATATTAGAATAAACATGTCTGTGTATGAACAGAATAATAAAGTGACACATTACTGTTACTTTATAATTTTAACCATCACATCTGGACTTACTGAGCCTTTCTGCAGTTCCTCACAGCTGGGATCAGTCGCCGTCGTCCCTCCTTTGATGTCTTGTACTTCAATAGGTCCAACTCATCCAGAACCTCCTCTGACATCTGCAGCATGTAGGCCAGAGCTGAGCAGTGGATCTCAGAGAGTTTTTTCTCTGATCTGTTCTCTGACTTCAGGAACTCTTGGATCTCCTGATGTACTGAGTGGTCCTTCATCTCCATCAGACAGTGGAAGATGTTGATGCTTCTGTCAGGAGACATTTTATCACTGTTCTTCTTCTTCAGGTTGTTGATGACTGTCTGGATGATTTCTGGACTGTTCTCTGTCTGACCCAGCAGACCTCCTAAGAGTCTCTGGTTGGACTCCAGAGAGAGGCCATGAAGAAAGCGAACAAACAGGTCCAGGTGACCATTTTTACTTTGGAGAGATTTCTCTATGGATCTCTTTAGGAAGTCATGATGAACTAATTTGTTCCCCAGGAAGTCCTCCACTACCTTTCTCTTGCTGTCACTATAACAGTGGAAGAAGTAAACTGCAGCCAGAAACTCCTGGATGCTCAGATGAACAAAGCAGTAGACTGTTTTCTGGAAGATCACACTCTCTCTTTTGAAGATCTCTGTACAAACTCCTGAGTACACCAAGGCCTCTGTGACATCAAGACCACACTGCTCCAGGTCTTCTTGGTAGAACACGATGTTTGCTTTCTCCAGATGTTCAAACGCCAGCCTCCCCAGCTTCAGAAGAACGTCCCTGTCAGCCTCCGTCAGCTCCTGTGGACTGGTCTCATGTCCCTCATCATACTTGTTCTTCTTCCTCTTGGTCTGAACCAGCAGGAAGTGTGAGTACATGTCAGTCAGGGTCTTGGGCAGCTCTCCACTCTGCTCTGTAGTCAACATGTGCTCCAGAACTGTAGCAGTGATCCAGCAGAAGACTGGGATGTGACACATGATGTGGAGGCTCCTGGATGTCTTGATGTGGGAGATGATTCTGCTGGACAGCTCTTCATCACTGAACCTCCTCCTGAAGTACTCCTCCTTCTGGGCGTCAGTGAAGCCTCGCACTTCTGTTACCCTGTCGACACACGTAGGAGGGATCTGATTGGCTGCTGCAGGTCTGGAAGTTATCCAGACCAGAGCCGAGGGAAGCAGATTCCCCTTGATGAGGTTTGTCAGCAGCACGTCGACTGATGACTTCTGTGTGACATCAGACACAACCTCACTGTTGTTGAAATCCAGTGAACGTCTGCTTTCATCCAGGCCGTCAAAGATGAACAAAAGTTTACAGACAGCCAGCTGCTCTGCTGTGACCTTCTGTAATGTTGGATGGAAAACATGGAGCAGCGTGAGAAGACTGTACTGCTCATCTTTGATCAAGTTCAGCTCCCTGAACGAAAGCACAACCAGCACACTGACATCTTGGTTTTCCAAGCCCTCTGCCCAGTCCAGACTGAACTTCTGCACCGAGAAGGTTTTTCCAACACCAGCGACGCCGTTGGTCAGAACCACTCTGATGCGTCTCTGTTGGTCAGGTAAGGCTTTAAAGATGTCGTGGACCTTGATTGGAGTGTCATGGAGGGTCTTCTTCTTGGAAGCTGTCTCAAGCTGCATCACCTCATGTTGGGTATTAACCTCTTCACTCTGTCCCTCTGTGATGTAGAGCTCAGTGTAGATCCTGTTGAGGAGGGTTCCACTTCCTGTTTCATCACTTCCTTCAGTCACACATTCACATCTCCTCCTCAGACTGATCTTATGTTCATCTAAAACCTCCTGCAGACCAACATCTGCTAAAGGACAAGAAACTGTGTGAGAATAAAGAAACAGAATCTGGTTTGTTCTTTGTGTTACCAACAAAAACAAAAACGTTTAAGAATCAGATTGTTATAATAATGAACACAAAAATATTAATATATATTTAAGTATAATAAACTGTTTTTATAATATATTATATATAATCACTGAAGAAAACCAACAAAGTCTGAAGTGTTTCAGAATATCTAACATTAAAAAGTGTCTAGTCTTACTTTGTACTGTTCTGGATCTTTCTCCACACTGGGGACAGGAGGAGTCTCCTGATGAACCAGACTGGTCCCAGTATGAGCTGATGCACTGTCTGCAGAACCAGTGTCCACAGCTGGTAGAGACTGGATCCTTCAGGACGTCCTGACACAAAGCACAGCAGGACAGCTGCTCCTCCACAGAAAATTGACTCCTCTTCCTCGTTCTGTGGAGATGAAGAAAACTGAATTCTTAATATAAGCAGATGCACTGACTTAGTTGAAGCTTTATTGTTTTACAACTGCTTGTAAATCAGACTTCAGTCATTTCAAATGAGACATTTAGCTACTAAATGTCTCAACTAGCTGTGAGTCATTTCAACATTCTACACAAAACAGCACAGACATGTCTCAGAGTGGACTGAGAGCTGTGCTTTAGAAATAAAGGTACAAGTGGAGAATAATGAGGCTTTAAAAAGCAGAAATCCATCAGAGACATCAGAGGTCGTTGGTTTGACACAATCAACAGTTCAACAGCAGCTTTTCACAGGAAAAGTAGAACACAGCAAATGAGCTGATGAACTGATGAGCAACACGTCCTGTGGATGAGTGGAAACTCTTTTTCATTTTGCAGAACAAACATTTTAGAAATATTGAGAAAGTCAAGAAAACTCATCAGCTGTAGGCAAATATGTTTTCTCCTTAACAATGAAACCATTTAATGAACATCAGCTTAGAAACAAAGATTCTGCAAACTGAAATATTAACAAGTTCATCATGAAGTGGAAAAGTGTCTCATCATGCAACTCAGGATTAAGAGAAAACAACAAATACTATTGAGGTTAAAAGGTGGAAGTCAAAAAGGTTTTTCCTTTCATACGTTTATCTTCAGATTTCACTTTTCTGTCCTTTATATTGTTTCTTTTCACTTTCACTATCTGAACACCTGTGTAATGTCTGATGCTCAGACACAATGCAACAACTCTGAAACCCATTCTATCCAATGGTTGAACCATAAAAACAACAGACAAGACCAATGTGCACTTCAGTTGTGTTCATACAAAGTCCTTCCTGCAGGGTTGTGTGGAGGTGTGACCATGTTTGTTAGTGTTTCAGAACGTAACCGCTGTGTAACCATCAGAAAAGAGCGTTTGATTTCTCTGATTTAGGGATTTGTTCTCACTAACGCTGCTCCCTCTCTTCATTCACTTTCTCTTCGTGTTGTGATGGTGGACACACACGTTTCCTCTCTGGGGATCAATAAAGTTTTTAAACTAACTGCAGAAGAAAGTGTCTCTTACTTTGTGTCTGAGGGTCCAGGTTCAGGACTGAAGTTTAGAGGTTCCCCTTTGGACCAGTCACTCTTCATGGACAGACAGCTGTGTCCTGCAGACTCTGTTCTGTCCTCTTCCTCCATCTTCTGGACGTCAGTCAGTCTGAAAGATAAATCAGTTCCACTGACTGTGAGACCAGAACAAGAACCAGGACAAACACTGAGAAACGGAGAAACCAGGAAGTGAAACACACACTGTAATAAAAGCCGACTGTCAGTTTTATTGGAATCTTTGCTCCATTTCTTGGTTAAATGTAGTTGTAATTTTTATTATTCAGCCAATCAGGACTTTGTGTTCACAGATTAATAAACTGTTCACTTCCTAAAACATAGAGAACAGGAAGTTCTACATATTACGTCATCAGTTTCTCTTTATGTGAACATCAGTGGACAGTGTGTGTTGTGTCCTCTACAGTCCACAGGGACAAACGGACTCAGAGACTTTGACAGTAAAATAAGAAGAATGTTGGATTAACACTCACCCTGTCTCACACTTCACTTGGATTATTATTAGTAAATGTACATTTATGAATATAGAATTTAGCAAATATAAAGATAAAATTGATTAGAAAATATTGGTCAATCTCCTCTTCACTTTGTGTCTTTGTCCTTCTCTGTCCACCTCTCTCTGTCCCTTTCTGCAGGTGTCCCCGACTTTGGAGCTGTGTGTTTCTCCAATGTGCAGCTACTGGTCCTACCAACCTGCCAGATGTTTGGTTGTTGCCCACCCTGAGCCTGGTTCTGGTTCTATACATCTTTATAGTCTTGACTTATTTCTGTAAAGTACGTTGAGATGACTTTGTTGTGAATTGACGCTTGATAAATAAAATTGAATTCTATGTAATTAAATATTCAGAAAAAGAATCTTTAAAGGAAAAGTTGAAACTATTGAGAATTTTGATTTGAATGAAAATAAGGTCATCAGACTGAAACACAGTATAATCACAGGTCCAAAACTATTTCAAAGAGATTTTCTTTCTTATTGTCTTAGTGACTGACTGGGAAACACATCTTTCCTACATTGGTTTGTCTGGGATCAATATCTGAAACAGGAGCAGAGACAGAAAATCCTTTGAAGAAACCACCTATTTTAGAAAAGACAGAAGAGGGGACAGCATCCAGATGGAGTTAGGATCATGTAGGAAACGTCTCAGCCAGTTGATTTTGAAAAATCAAGTAAATTCATAGCACCACACTCCCCTTTGTTCATTAATACAGACGTCCTAATATAATGAATTCTCCTCTTCCAAACTAAATCCAGGAACATTGTGTCATTTTTCAAAGTAGGGTCATCTACATATAAAGAGACAGCTGCATACGCAAGTGTGGAGACACCTTCAGCCTTTGAAAGCAAGATTCTGCCCTTCAATGCCAAATCTCTCTGGAGCCAAGCATTTTATCTGTAACTGGAGAAAAGTTGGAGGGAGTAGAATTCTATACACAGTATCATTTCCAGGGTTCATACACCTTTTCAAGCTTTTCCAGCACTTTCCAGCTGTGCTAAATTACATATTTTCACAAATATCGGAAATGATTAGCACTTTTAAAATCATATTTTTAAAAAATGACATTATGCTACTGTAGCATCTGTAGCATCACAAACACGAAATAATTTACAAACACAAAACTTAAACTCGCAATATTTAATAGGATTTATTAATATGATTTATAAGAAACACACAACCAGTGAACTGTATGAAATGTCAGTCACAGAGGGAATTAAGGCTACTGATTACCCGGAACGTGTTAGGACAGGGAAGGGACGTTTGACACCAAAACATGAAATCATTCCTTTAAAATAATCATATCTGCAGCAGAAAACCAAACCTATACCTATATCCCCCACACACACAGACTATATCAAATGCTGTGTGGCCACACTGTAACAATGCTAAAAGAGGAGCACATTCATTAAGTCCATCAAAACATCCTCAAACATTCAATCTCTTTACGCTGAAGTCTCACTCACACAGCAGACTAGTGTTACCTCTAACCTCCAACCAAAAGAGAATCAACTCCTTCATCTGCTGTCCTCCCAATCAATGGGGAGACAGCAGGGGGATCAACAGGTGGCACTGATGACACACTGATTACAGCAGAACACACTAAGATACACACTCACTTGACAAATCATTTTCTGAAAAACCTAAAAACTAAGATTATTTGTCTTTGTATCGTGCAAATCAAAGCAAAACCTGATTTGACCAATGAAACAGCATTAACAACACAAACCAGGAGCAACTATGACAAAAAGTTGCATTAATGTGGCAATTTCATACCAATCTCCTTTAAATTGTGCATGAACGTTCGGTTAGTCTGCTGAGTAACAGCCAGTACCAGCAGTACTCACACAGTTTCCCAGAACACAAACAGATGAATTGGCCTCACTGTTCCAATACTTTTCATTAGCCACACATCCTACAACCTCTGTGGTTGTTGGATGTATCCAGGGTGGAGATGTCACAGAGCATCATCATATCAGCATCGTAGACAGTTTGGTTAACTGGTGTGAGCACAATCATCTCCAGCTCAGCATCAGTAAAACAAAGGAACTGGTGGTGGACTTCAGGAAATCTGGGACTCCTGTCAATCCTCTCTCCCTATGGGGAGAGGGGGTGGAAGTGGCTTTGGACTACAAATACCTGGGTGTCCACCTGGACAATAAACTGGACTGGCCAGTTAATGCAGCATCAATCTACAGGAAAACACAGAGCAGGCTGTATTTTCTATGGAGACTAAGGTCCTTCACCATCTGCAGCACCAAGCTGTGGATGTTTTATGAGTCTGTGGTAGCCAGCTCCATCTTCTATGCTGTGGTTTTTTGGGGCAGCAATATGAAGGTTGCAGGCAGTAACAGACTGGCCAAACTAATGAGGAGGGCTGCTTCTGTTCTGGGGGAGAAGCTGTGGTCATTCTACTGTTCAACTGATTCATTCTGAATCTTGAATAATTCATTTCTGTTCAAATATTTTATGATAAAGCCATAATATATTCACTGATGCCAAAAAGGGCCCCTGACCATGACTGGGTCCCATGCAGCCCTCTATATGTCCCAATGCAGCCTGATGGCTCAATGGCTGGAGCATCAGGCTGACACACACACACACACACACACACACACACACACACACACACACACACACACACACACACACACACACACACACACACACACACACACACACACACACACACACACACCAGCATGAATAGATGGATCATTTTAAGTCCACAGAGACACTTAACTAGGAGAATAATCATGTTGTGTTAACACTCACTCTGCCTCAGCTTCTACTTTTCTTCTCTCTGCTCGGTTGATTTCAAATTGTCCAGTCTGAACTATCTGCACACTGTTCATTTCTCTTTCCTCTCTACAGGAAATCACATGACACACAGTCTCAGGTCTATGTGAAGCCCTGAGGTTTAGCAGTCAGAGAGCAACGGCAGCACCTGATCCAAAAACTGCAGCCACATTGATGTCATGAGGTTACTGTTCCCTGTGTCTGCAGAATGTCAGGATCACTGTACTAATCACCAGTGACTGAATCTGGAAAGAAATCACAGGTCACAACTAAAGGCAACATACATTTTCAATGAGGAAAAACATTTGAAATTCATTTCTAAAAAATGACAAGGCTTCTAATGTTTCTGACAGAAACCATATAACCAGATATATTACATTCTAAAAGTTATTTGACATGTTATTGAGTCAGTAATATTTAAGATTTCATAAGGAAAATCGACAGTAGCGGAACCAAGATCTTTACTGCACCTTGTAAAAAATCCCAAGTCACATGCAGACAGTGGATTGGGAGCTGGAATCCATATTAAGAGAAAAGAGACTGTTACTGAAGTATTAGAAACATTTGTCTGTCAGCAGCTCCTGAACAACTGAAAGCAGTTTTCAGCAGTGTGTGTTGTTCCCTCCACCGTCCACAGGCATAAAACTCTGGACAGACTGAGAGGAAGAAAACTATCTACATGAAGTCTGAATGAACTTTCTGTTCCTCTTTCAGGAAGTCATGAATCATCTTTGTGGTGTTCACACCATCAGTTTAGTTTAAAAAAGATCCATCAGAAACATATTTAAAGGACAAAGATTTACTCACAGTATAGTTTAGAATTGATGTTACTGAAGAAAAACCGGTGACAGTGGGTTGATGAACAACAACCAACAATGAGCCCTATACTCAACCCTCAGTGTGTCCTAATGGACAAGTCCACCAGTCTGAAGAAACATGTTTAAAACTGAAACACAGAGAGGAACCAGAGGAAGGAGGGAGTTCCACACACACACACACACACACACTCTCTGATTCCTCTTTTAGTTTCCAGAGACACGTTAGACTAAACACACATTAATGTTGGATAAACACTGACTCTGCATCAGCCTTCAGGTTTCTGCCTCCTGCTCTGTTCACTCTAAACAGAGGCTGAACTAACTGAACACTTTCAGTGGTTTTTCTACAGGAATCATGAGTCTGAGTTGTTCACACAGATCATGTCTCCTGGCTTCATCTTGTTAAATGAGAAGGTGGTTTTAACATTAAAACCAGTGCTGGAGAAACATATTTAAGCAACACTGTTTAACTGTCCCTGTCCTACCCACTGCTGATCACCTGGATCAGGTGTGTTCAGTCCCTCAGATTCTTAAACGAGGGGGGAGTGTGGAAAGATAAAGGAATAGTTTGAAAACCAGCAGGGATGCAGCCCTCAGGAATCAGCTTTAACTTAACTGATGAGAAGCAGCACATGAAACCAATACATCCATAATCCCCCAGTACAGCCCCCACCAACATTTCCATTTCTTCACACACAGATCAGCATCACAGCCACATGGAGTTTGAACAAAAAAACTAAACCCTAACAGTAGTAATAGTTAGTGTTGTGTCACATTTGCTGATGTGATGGATCATGTTAGGTTCATCATTTTATCAATTAAACTCAATTCAACTTTATTTATCTAGCGCCAATTCACAACAAAGTCATCTCAAGGCACTTTACAGAATAAAGTCAAGACTATAAAGATGTATAGAGAAAACCCAACAATTCCCCCTTGAACAAGCTATAAGCAACAGTGGAGAGGAAAAACTCCCTTTAACGGAAGAAACCTCCAGCAGAACCAGGCTCAGGGTGAGCAGCCATCTGCCTTGACCGGTTGGGTTGAGTGGAAAGTGGAGAGAGAAAAGAACAGGGCTTAGTCACAGCCAGGTCTCTCCTGTTCTTACCACTTGCTCCTAGTTGTTACTGTGATGCCTGCAGAGATTGGGCCTCTATAAAGAAACACCTCTCTAGCTATGCTGACCTTAAAACTCTGCTGCAGCTTGTTGCTGTGTCTGAAAAGGTCAATGCTGCTTGCACACAGACGGCCTGCTAAAAGCATTAAAGTAGAGGAAAAGTTGATCAAAAACTGTTCACATCATTCAGGCCACTCTGGACCAAGTGGGGCCAAGTGCCTACAGCATCCCTGACACCTCTTTGTGCTCTGTAAGCAAACCTGAAGGGATCCACTTCTCCCGAGTTTTCACCTAAGATCTTCTCATTAATAATCTTATCAAATAGAATTTCAAAAATATCAAATTTTCTGTTTTCTAACAGGCAAAAGAAGTTTGAGCTGCGAGTTTGCAAGGAACAAGTCATTGAGAACATCAATGCGTAACTGATTTAGGAAGGATGACAGTTTTTTTTTAAATCAAAATGTTTTTTATGTTTTGTTTTTTAAAACTCAAACTACAGACGACAAAAACTAAAGCAAATTGTAGGAAAAAAATTGTTTGTATCTCGCCTCCTGTTTTGGCCCCAAGTTATTTTCTGCCTGGCTAAACATCAGGGTAGGAATCTCATGGAGTGATGGACACACACACACACACACACACACACCATCTGAATGAAAGATTTTTCAGCAGAGTTTAATCAGACTAGGATCAAACATAATAAAATTACCAATGGGAACTTATTAAGTTTCTGATATTAGTTCACACAAATATTGGACGTGTCTCTTTTTCACATCAAGGTTGGGCTTTGGAGAGTTGATCACACATGTCAGAATCTCCTGGGCTCAGCCTGAGTTGGATCCTGATAATGAATCACAGAGTGGTCCTCAGAGTGGTGTTAATCATTTCCTTTTAGAAAGTCAGGATCCTTTGTTCATCTAGAGAACGAGGATTTAAACTTTCCCAGAGACACGCGGCCTCCCCCCGCCCGATGCCAGAAAGGTTAAAGGTCAGTTTAACTGGTCCGGAGTTTGTGTCTGCAGCCTTGTGTGTAGCCTTGCAGGTTCATCTGAACATGCTTAAAGGTTTTTGCAGACTTCTGTTGTTTCTGTAGATGATTGTAGTTTGTGCATGACTGTGATTCTTTAACAAATGTGAAACACAACAAAATAATACAACAATATCGGCTTAATTGCTTTTTTGGGAGAACTTAGTTCAAGTGTTTCTAATCAGATTGTTGTCAAAGTTGTTTGATTTGTGCTCTAAAAGTGAATCTAAGGAGGAGTTTTAGTGTGTGCTGCTAACATCTGTGGGCCTTTTGAAACCTGCAGTACCATCACTTGATCACAGGAGGGCGATGTTGATTCACTACATGTTTATCTTAACCATGTGATCATGACTGTAAAAAGATAAGTTGCCTCTAAAGACGTACGTTTGTTCACTGTATCTCTTTGGAAACATGGGATAAAATGACTCTTTTAGCATCTGAAGAGCCCCTTCGCTGCTTCGCCTGCAGTTTCTGTGAGAATGGAGCTTCCTTAACTCAATTAAGTCAATAATAGGTGAGAACAGGGCAGCGTGGTGCTGGGTACAAAGTTTTACAAGTTGGAACTATACAGGCGAGCTGATGATCCAGCTTCCACGAACCACGAACAACGAGTGTAACAACATTCAGTCCCACGACAACAACCACCACCTGAATCCACCACATCTCCGTCCTCTTCTTTGTCCCTTTCTGGATCCTCATCGTCTGCTTCCCTTGCGACCACCTCAGGAGCAAAAGAAAAGGAAGCAAACATGGAAAGATACAGGAGCTCTGACTGCAACTATGGTCGCTCTGTAATTGGTCTTCAGGCCAAGGACTGATGAAGATGTCTTCCTATGACAGAGGTCGTGGAGGAAACGGATACTGTGGACGATGGAGAGGCAGAGGACGAGGACTTGGAGGTGGCTGACGTTCAGTAGCTGACATTGGACAAAAGACGGAGGAGGACATAGACCCAGACTGTCCTTTGCCAGTGGCAAACTGATGGGAGGAGGAAGAGCTGGTGCTCTGGTGACAGTTGCTGGTGGCTGATCAAAAGGAGGAAGGTAACACACACTGACACACACTGCAATGAAGACATGCTCTCTCACACACACACACACACACAGATTTGCAAACTGCAGTGAAGAAATGCTCGCTCAGACAAATGCAATGAAAACTGCTTGATAAAGCTCACACATGCTGGAAGAGATGTGGATTTGATTGAGCATCGTGTTTAATATCAGAGCTAAATTGAAACCACCTGAGGTTTAAATGCTGAGGGAGAAAGTCAATTTCCTGAATACACTCTGAAAGAGGAAGATCAAGAGGTGACATGTTTGCTAGAGAGCAACTAGATTAGTATTAAAAGTAAGTCAAGTTGCAAAATGAGTATCTGACTCAGTCATTGTCTTCAAGTTTTCAATCATGTATCATGTTGTCAAAATTATGCCCCATAAATTTGACATATCTAATGATGAACTTGTGGATCTGTTGCACGTCTACATCAGAAGAAACACAAGTGTTCAGTATTATGTCAAAGCTCTATGTGTATGATTTACTCTCACGTGCACAGATTTCATGTCAGAAGGTGATTGACATTGTACAGCATGTTTCACATGGCCCTGATGTTCCTTATGAACAAAGATGGGATTCAGTGAAGTCTGAGAAATGGACTGCAGGGTTTTTGTATTGGTCTGATCACAGATGTGCACTGTCTGTCTCTCTGAAGGAGAAAGAAAACATTTCTATGATGTTTCAAATGCTGCTCCTCATATATTTTCATGAGCTAAATCAGAAGAAGACAAGTGGGAAAGTGTTCTTCTGTGCATGAGTGGAAGCAGCTAGTGGTTGAGTCTTTTCTTTCTCTTTTGCCTGAGCAGAAAACACACACACACACACACTTTTTGTAGTGGCAGCAACACATAGTGATAGAGGTGCGAGCAGAGAGGAGAGGGTTAGGATTGGACGAGCCAGTGATTCTTTCAGATTTCACAGTAAAAGGGCATGAAGCCGTCCTTGTTATAGAGTAGGTCTCATAAGAAAACATCCTGACGTCACAGGGAGCCTTAATGTAACCTGTGACAACCTGTCAATGGAAAAAATCATCATGTGATTCATTCATTCATTCATATTTCCAAGAGGGTGATTCACATTCACTGTTTTCTACTGAGAAAAGTGGGAAATTAGAAATTAGAACATTGTTACGTGTCAGTGACTGACAACAGCTTCACATTCAAATGTACTGAAGATATAATAGGCCTCAATCTGCACAAATGTTCATTTGAAACACTTGTATTTATATACTGAGGGATAAAAGTCAACCATGTTCTATCATCTAAAATGGATTTGAATTAAGATTTCGCCTTTATTCATTACTCATTGAAACAAAAGCCACTGATGGAATCACAGGTTTTGAGTCGTCTTGTGAAACTTTATCAGCAAAGATACGTGATGGTGGGAAGTGGAGATTTGTACAGGATTTGCAAGTAGGAAAATGGAAATTCATCCAAGAGCTCCACAAGTATCAACTTGCTGATTTGTCCTTGTGTTGGCTGACAGCCATTACTTTTTGGCTTTTTCCTGTCAAATAACAGCCATTACCTGGATAAGATTTGGCTTTTGTCCAGGTGATTTTCAGCTGAAATCTCAGACATTGCATTTAGCAGCAGCACTGATGACTTTCTGATGTGCAGCCTGTCTGAGAAAGCCTGCATGTTAGATAAGGTGAACCTCCCCAAACATTTAGCAGAAAACGGACATAAAATCATTGTGTTTCCCTAAAGTAACTTATGGGGCAGCTATAGCTCAGTTACTAAAGGCAGTTGCTTACGGACCACAGGGTGAGTGGTTCGATCCCCTGGCTATATGTCGAAGTGTCCCTGGGCAAGACCCTGAACCCCTAACAGCCCATTCCCCCTCCCCAGCGATGCAGTGCTGGTCCAAGCCCGGTAGAAATTGGGGAGGGTTGCGTCAGGAAGGGCATCCGGCGTAAAAACTGTGCCAAATCAACATGCGGACAATGATCTGCTGTGGCGACCCCGAACTCACGGGATAAGCCGAAAGGAGAGTAGTAGTTTCCCTAAAGTAACTTATTTAGGTCATGTGATCACAGCTGAGGGCAGAACCAACCAATCTGTTCTAATATCTTTTATACTGTCCTCGCAAAGAGTGGAACTTGTTCTCTGCTGGACAGTTAGCTAACATGTGGTAGTGAAGTCCTCCAATAAGCACAAGGCCTAACTTTTCTTGAATGTTTAATAAAGGCTCACTCTTCGTTTCTCTTGCTTTACTCTACTCACTGTAAAACTGAAGACAAATAACAACAGGAATGAAAATAACATAACATAAATCTTACAGGCACAATCCAAGGTTTCAAACATTGAAACAAAAACATGCTGAGTGACAACAGCAATGAGCACCACAATTTACCATAGTTCCGAATTAACGATTTTAAAGCAAAATAATAATGCAGCAACCACAGTATGTTTACAGCATAAAAAAGGGTAATAAACAAAATGCTTACGGACAAATAGTGTCCAAGGCTACAAGAAAATTAGCAGCAGGTGATCAGTCCCACTCTGTCCTCTACCTGCTTCAGTAACTCTTAGGGGAATTCCAGGCTCTAAACCTACTACTACTAGCTGAGCAGAGGAGGCACTGCTGCTCACAAAACGCTATACACAAAGCTATTTAAAGGTTTTTTAGCAGTTATAAATGCACTCAAACAGAGGGCAGAACACTCCCCGCCTGGTACAATGTGATTGTACCACTAGAACTAATTAACCTAACACAAATACAATAATGCAGAAGTCTAATTTACTTTCCTTCAGACAAAAGAACAACCATCTCTGAGATTGGCCTCAGAAACACCTTTTACTGTTCTTACTTCTGCTTTGTGAATCTTGCTGTCACTACTAAGGAATGTTTTTATGACAAAGTCCAACAGGCCAATCATTCCTGTGAGCCTGACTGTCCTTGAGCAATACAACATCTCCTTCTTTAATGTTGGGTTTATCTTCTGTCCATTTTCTGGCGGCTCTGAAGAGCGGCCAGGTATTTTCCTCTCCATCTCTTCCAGAAAGTGTCTGCAAGACATTGAACGTGCTTCCATTGGTTAGTATAGAGTTTTGCTGGTTCAAAGTTGCCAGAAGGTGCTGACAGAGCACTTGTCTTCTGAGTTAGGATCAGTGCTGGTGTAAGAACAACTGGCATGTCTGGGTCTGGTACCAGTGGTCTAGCATTAATTATTGCCATAACCTTCAGCCACGAAAGTGCTCAATGCTTCATGTGTGAGTCGAGCATGTGCCGACTGAAGAAGCATTGCATCCAAGATTCTTCTTGTAACTCCAATAAGCCGTTCCCATGAACCACCCATGTGTGAGGAATGTGGAGGATTGAAGTGCCATGTGCAACCTTTCTCTTGAAGATAGTTGTTTAGTGTCACATCATTGTGATCTATTTTCAACTCTTTACAGGCACCAATGAAATTTGTGCCTCTATCTGACCACAAAAGTTTTGCAGGTCCACGAACACAGAAGAACCTTCTCGGTGCATTTATGAAGCTGTATGTGGACATGGATTCAACAAGTTTCATTTTGAGACATTTGTATTCCTCCTCAAAGATTTCATTCTGCACAGTAAGAATGATCGCAACTTGTGCTTGAGAAAGTTCATTTGAGGTGCTTCTTTCCATTTATCCTGAATGATTTTGCAAAACGAATAAGTGATGCTATGGTGCGACACAGAGTCATCCAATGAGAAAATCTTTCAAAACAGTGGGACTTTAACTTGAATTCTGAGGTTTTGGAGATCAGAGTTGTAACATTAGGTCGTATTTCTACATCTTCGTCAGGCTGTATGAGATTGAAGACATCAGACTGTGGTAGCTCTGAGTTGCGTTGTGTTAAGAATAATGGTCCAGACAACCAGTTTGTGTGTTGAAATTCAGATGTATTAATAAGTCTGGTGGCATGGTCTGCAGGGTTATTCTCTGTAGAGATGAAGTGCCAATGCTCAGGAAGTGTAGATTTGTAGATTCGAGCCACTCGGTTAGCAACGTATGTGTAAAACCTTCTGGTGGTGTTGTATAAGTAACCCAGGACTATTTTGCTGTCAGTGAAAAGGTTTACAGCATCCAGATTAAAGTAAAGTCATCTCTGACTAGCTCATATACTTCCACAGCCAAAACTGCAGCACATAACTCTAGTCGTGGGACAGTGTGTGCAGGCCGTGGGGCTAGTTTTGATTTGCCCATGATAAATCCAACGTAGCACTGACCGTCACTGTCAGTGACTTTCAGGTAGGCAACAGCTCCGATTGCTATTGTGGATGCATCTGAGAAGAGGGAAAGTTCCTTTCTCTGCGCAGAAGACTGAGACAATGGAACATAGCATCTTGCTATCTGGAGATGTTGTAGATCTTTCAAAGAGTTTTTCCACCTATTCCATTCCTCTGCCTTTTTAGAAGGAAGTGGTTCATCCCAGTCATTGCTCTCGGTTGAGAGTTCTCGAAGTAGAACTTGCATAGTTATAGGAGCCACAAATCCTAGAGGGTCATACACACTATTTACAGTGGACAAAACACCTCTCCTGGTGTATGGCCTGTCTTCTTGGGACACTTGGAATGTGAAACTGTCTGTTTCCAGGTTCCACAGGACTCCAAGACTGCGCTGTAGGGGGAGATCATCTAATCTTTCAAATCTTTGGCCCGCTCATCAGCTGGAAAAGCTTCCATTACCTCGTTGCTGTTCGATGCTATTTTATGTAGCTTCAGGTTGGACTCTGCTAACATCTTTTGAGTTTTCTTCAAGATGTCAACAGCCTCTGCCGCAGTGGGAGCAGATGCAAGTCCATCATCAACATAAACATTTCTTACAACGAAGTGCTTGGCATCAAAGCCGTGTTCTCTCTCACCTTCTCCAGCAGCTCGCCTCATGCAATAAATAGCCACCGCTGGTGATGGGCTATTTCCAAATACATGAACTTTTATTCTGTAGTCCCTCACATTCTTGCTGAGGTCGTTGTCTTCATACCACAGAAACCTAAGTTAGTCTCTGTGGTCTTCTCGTACTACAAAACAATAAAACATTTGTTGAACATCAGCTATGAATGCTACAGGCTCTTTCCTGAACCGTAGAAGAACCACTAAAAGTGTGTTGTTTAAATCAGGACCACTTAGTAATACTTTGTTCAATGAGACTCCTGCATATTCTGCACTTGAATCAAATACAACTCTCAACTGATCAGGTTTCTGGAGGTGGTACACACCGAATCATGGCAAGTACCAGTGTTCTTTATGTTTTTCCAGAGGAGGTGCAGGCTCTGCATGATCATTGTCAAACATTTTCTGCATGAACTCAATGTACTGTCTTCATTTCAGGTTTCTTGTCAAGTGTTTTCCTAAGAGAACTAAGACACTTGATTGCTTGCTCCCTGTTACTTGGAAGGTGCTGTCTGGGGGAGCGAAATGGAAATGGTGCCACCCAGCTGTTTGCTTGATCTTGATAAACTTCTCTATTCATTATTTCAAGAAAGATTTGATCATCCACTGACAGTGCTGGCTTGTCATCATCCCTTGTTTTGTCAAATACTGCATATCCCAGTGTGTCTGTATATGCGCTAATGCATCCATCCTGAGTACACAAACCTGGAGAACAACTACGATGTGTTGATGTAACATTGAATGTCTCCTTCGCCTGAATTCTGTTTGTGCATGGACTGAGAAAAGATGTACGACCATTGCTGAGGACATGCGTTTTTAAGACACTGACACTTGATGGCCTATGTGTTGTTCTGAGGCATTGATCACCCACGATGACCCACCCCAAGTCTACCCTTTGTGCTTAAGGAGCACTGTGGCAGCCATTGATTTGCTCTCTCACTTTGTGCACTTGAAGGATGTCTGTACCCAAGAGCATAAGGATGGGAGCGTTTGGATCCACAGGGGGTATCTTGTCTGCAACTCGCTGTAAGTGTGGGTGCTGACTTGCCACCTCAGGAAATGGGATCTCTTCCCGGTCATCAGGAATCATGTCACACTCAATTAAGTTTGGAAGTGGAAGCCTTATTTTGCCATCTACTGAGTCAATCATAAAGCTTGCAGCCCTTCTGCCTGCAGTTATCACCGTGCAGGTTTTAAGTGTGTATGGGTCTGCTGCTGTTTTGATGTTGAAAAGATGAAAAAATTGAGATTTAGCAAGTGACTTGTTACTCTGCTCATCCAGCACTACATACATATTTCCAGCGTTTTCTGTCCATTGGGATTTACTATCACCGGGCTGATTTTGGAGCCTCTTTGCATTAGCACAAATCTCTGTACATTTAGATGTAACCGGGTTAGAAGATATTTCACTCACCTCCCCGCCATCATCTTTATCCTCTTCTGGGTTGTCTTTTATAGAAGCAGGAGGACCAGGATGTAGTGCTGGGATGTGTTTTTCACTGTCACATTCCATACACCTAACTGCTACTCTGCAGTTTTTGCCACATGCTCTGTTGACCCACAACACCTGTAACAAATGTGTTTCTCCTTTAGGAATGACTTCCGTTCTTCAATAGGCTTAGCTCTAAAGCTCCTGCATTTCTTGAGAGGATGGGGCTTTTTATGTATAGGACATTGCTTATCAGGGCTTTCTATTGTCTTTTTAGTCAAAGTACTTTGCAGGATTGAAGGCTCCTTTTGAACATCTGTTTTGTGCACATTTATGTGCACAAAAGTGGAAACAGAATATTTTGGAAATATTCTGTTTCCACTTTTTGTGTATTTCTCATTTTTTGAGCTCTGGTTGGTGAGAGTTGTTAGAGCAAAACTGGGGTCGTTCCTTACTTTTGCCTGTTGTCTTACAAAGTTTGAGAAGAAACTGAAAGGGGGAAATGCAACTCCATATTCTTCCTTATACTTGGATCCCACAACAATCCATTTCTCCTGCAAACTGTAGGGTAACTTCTCCACAATTGGATTTGCTCCACAAGCTGTGTCCAAGTATGACAAACCTGTCAGATATCCACCCACTTTTGCTCACTCTATTTCCTGAAGAACATCACCAGCTCTCTGAGCTTGACATTATCCTTGGTGGTAAGTTTGGGAAAGTCTTCAACTTTTTTCAGCAGTGCATGTTCAACTACTTCTGGTGAACCATAACACTCCTCTAATCTCTGCCAAACTAGGATGAAAGCTGCTGTGGGGTTGAACACATGCACAGAGCGAATTCTCTTTGCCTGTTCTGAGGATTCGACACCAAGCCATTTTATCATTAAATCGAACTCTTCTCCAGCTGAAAGGATGAGGTCTTTAGTAACACTTTGAAATGATGCCTTCCATGACCAGTAATGTTCTGGCTTGTCATCAAATGTCAGAAACCCTGCACTCAACATTTTTTGTCGAAATAAATATTTTGTGATGTCTTGCACCCCTTGAGGTTCAGATGAAGACGGTTTAGTGGATAAAATGACTGTCCTGCTGATTTTGAGGAAAACATTTTGTATTCAGAGTCCTTATTTGTTTGCTCTTGTTTCACAGTAGCTTTTCCTTTTTCTGCCACTTGGATTTTGTTATCATTAGGCTGTTTCACAAGCCTCTCTTGCTATTTTGTGGCATTGTTGTGTATCAATCTTGAATGGGGTTTCCTCAGAGCATGCTTTAGAGAGCTGCCAGACATATTCCAAGGTGCGCTCAGCTGTACTAATGGGTAAGTCTAATAAGTGTTGACTAATTTCACTCTTATTAGATATGTCATCTCCTTCATAGGCAGCAGCTTCAGCTGTTGCAGCAGCAATGGCTCTCTGGCTTTGTAGAATGTGAAGACTGGCTTCCAGGTCGGCTTTTTGCTTTATAATATTGGCTTCTTGTTCCGCATATGCAAGTCGGGCGCGTGCAGCTTCTGCTTTAGCACGAGCTCTTAATGCTGAGGAACTAGCTGAGGAGGCTCGACTTGACTGCCTTGAAGAACGGGAATGAACTGACCAAGCAAGGATATCAGCACCTTGGTTCTTGCTGCTTGTGAACTTTCTCGTCCTTCTGCTGAGGAGCTGGCTTATATTGCTTGCCTGAGCGTAGACTCATTTTTATGGCTTATTATCTTGTTAAGTTGTGCCCGCTGTGCAGTTGTCCTTTTACTATACTGTCCTCGCAAAGAGTGGAACTTGTTCTCTGCTGGACAGTTAGCTAACATGTGGTAGTGAAGTCCTCCAATAAGCACAAGGCCTAACTTTTCTTGAATGTTTAATAAAGGCTCACTCTTCGTTTCTCTTGCTTTACTCTACTCACTGTAAAACTGAAGACAAAAAACAATAGGAAAATGAAAATAACATAACAAACATCTTACAGGCACAATCCAAGGTTTCAAACATTGAAACAAAAACATTTTAAAGCAAAATAATAATGCAGCAACCACAGTATGTTTACAGCATAAAAAAGGGTAATAAACAAAATACTTACGGACAAATAATGTCCAAGGCTACAAGAAAATTAGCAGCAGGCGATCAGTCCCACTCTGTCCTCTACCTGCTTCAGTAACTCTTAGGGGAATTCCAGGCTCTAAACCTGCTACTACTAGCTGAGCAGAGGAGGCACTGCTGCTCACAAAACGCTATACACAAAACTATTTAAAGGTTTTTCAGCAGTTATAAATGCACTCAAACAGAGGGCAGAACATCTTTAACCAAGAAACAATGACATCATACTGAAAACAATGGATTCACAATGATCGAGACAGAAAGGCTCCTTGTCTTTATTATTCTGTAGATATTATTCTATGATGCTGTAAGACATCTGTTTTGTTAAAGAGCCATTATGGCATGATGAGAACCTATTGCTGGACCCTGTAGATGATGGAATATGATGCCTGCCAGCTGTGACAGTTGCAGAGAAAGCTGTCATGACTCAGACAAAGTGTTGCTTGGACTGATCGAACTCTTTTGCTTCCTTATGCAGCCTCTCTTTCATCTTCCAGGAGCAGAAACTCATCACCTTTCTACAGCGAGACGGCAGAGATACGATCAGTGTTACTTGACAAGTCTAATGGAAGCGTTAATGAATAGAATGTTCTTAACACAGTTCCACTGTTACTTTCTCAGATGGTTCTGCATCACACAATCCCACCAGTGGAGAGACCCCAAGTGGATTTTGCAATGGTTCCATGAACATGATGTTTGAGGTTTGGTGCTTCACCATCTTATTATTTAGCTCCAGGAGCTGAATTTGTGGCTCATAGAAGCAGGAAGTTAATTGAAGACAAAAACAGTAAAGATTTGGGATTTTAGAAATGATTTTTGAATTATTCACGAATCTGGACAAACCGAGTTCAAGGAATCTGATAACCATCATATTCTTTAACGCAATAATACTGCACCTGATGGAAGAGGGTCTCCGGTCCATCAGGGAAGAACTTGCACAAAACCCTGATGTAAATACTGGTTGGATGGAGCAGAGATTTGGTAAATGGAAACCTGTTCTATTGTCTCTGTTTACTTCTGGACTTGTGCATTTTGTGGATGTTGTCTTATGCCACATGGTCTAATTATGTGAGTCACAGAGTGCTGTGACTCATCAGATGGCACTTGTTGATCTAAGATCTGCAAAGAATAATGTTCCTCTTTTAGAACCTGATGTTGATCCATTCCCAGATTGTAAAGATGCTTAGAAAACCTCCTAATCTCTGCTAAGCTCTGTACCCCAGTGATGTCTGTCACACAAAAACACAGCTGGAATTTCCAATACAACATCATGATGATGTATATTGAATCTCTTAAATGTCTTGTGATGGAATATCAAGGAGGATTAAATGTTAATGCTTGTGTTTTCTCTAGTTGTTAAATGTTGTTCAAACTTTGTCTCATATCCAGGTCAGTTATTGTCTAACAGCAGACTTTCCCACACTGTAGTGACCCAGAGTCAAGGTGCTTATCAAAGTGCTGAAAAGGGAAAAGGTTTCCAGAAAAGGAGAAAAGTGCTGGGAGCAGTAGCCTGAGGGTGGAGAATGTTCTGCCCAGCAACAGAAGCTTAGAAAACTAATGTGTGATGTATGAAGTTTAGAACTGCACTTGAAACTCTGTTGATGTTCTTCTCTCTTCCTGGATGTTGAAGCTTCTTTACTGATTCCACTTGAGGTGTCTAAGAGCAGATATTGTCACTTTGAACATTAATAACAAAAAACACATTTTTTTCTTTTCAGCTATTTATCTGTTAATAATATAAAGATAATGAGAAACTGTCTATTGTTGCTAAACAGAGTTCAGAGAGAAACATTTCACTTTAACACTACATCAGTTAAACAGAAATATGAATTTCATTTACAGTTATGATGTCATCAACAGAACTAATGTGCAGAGACAGTTTGTCTTCAGAAGATCTGAAGGAATCAAACAAGACAAAGTCAAATCCAGGTGGAGGTGGAGGAGGTGGTTGAGTGTGGAGCAGAAGGAGTGGAGGAGTCTCAGTGTGTCTGCAGAGACTGTGTAGAAGGACAGAGCAGCAGCAGAGCAGATCCAGATCCACTGCTGATCCTCTGTCAGATCCAGAGGATCACACAGGGATGATGGTGGACTTGACATTGTGTCTGACAGTGGAGCTGTTCTCAGAGCAGTTCAGACTGCAGCACTGAGAGTCATCTCCACTTCTTCTGATTCCTCTGTCAGTCACTGCTGGATGAAGCTCTCCTCTCCACTCTACCTCCCAGTAACATGGTCCAGTCAGAGCCTCTCTGCACACAACATGCTGCTGCTGCAACATCTGGATCATCAGGACACGGAGAGATCATCACGCACAAACCGTGTGATTCCAGCTGTAGAGAGAATGAGAGAGAACAGAGGAGATCAATGATGTTTCCAGAGACTCACTTCATCATCTGTCAGTCAGCAGAGGTTCTGGTCTGTACAAAGACCACATGGTTACTAAATGGAACCATGGTTCTTTGATTTGCAGGCTTCAGTCAGACTGATCTTAGAGCTGTGACAAAGATGAAACTGATCAATAGTTTAGTGTTGAAATCAGATCAGATTTGAGGAATGAGGACAACTGTCTCTATACATGTTGTGAGGCTGTCAGGTGGAATCCAGCTTTATTTCCTGTCCACATGAAGACAACAACAGTCGTCTTCACATCAACTCCAACACTGTTCTCTCTGTCTCTGTCTTTCTGTCCAATCCTGAAGCCTGTCCCCATTCTCCTCTCACAGCTTCACTGAGGAAAACAGCCACTGAGAAGGTTGGAGCTTTACAGGAAAAACTGGATCTTTGCTTTGATACTAACTGGGTTTAGTACAATACTGGTGAAAGCAACATGGACTGACTCCAACCCTCTACTGACCTCAGAGTCTCCAGTTTACAGTGTGGACTCTCCACAAGATCAGACAGAAGCTTCACTGCTGAATCTTGCAGCTTCTTGTTCCAACTCAGGTCCAGTTCTCTCAGATGGGAGGGGTTGGACTTCAGAGCTGAGACCAGAGATTCACAGCTGATCTCTGACAAACTGCAGAGACTCAATCTGAATAAAGAATCAAAGATGTGGATCAAATCATTAGTAACAATCAGATTTGTCCTAATCAATGGTGTTAGAGGGACTTTGTCCTTGTGTTATTGTGGATCATCAGAATGTCAGACTTCTACAGACATCATCCAAATGTCAGCACAACATTCATACACCTATTCATGTCAGCACTGATTCAGAACATGCTGCTCACCTCACTCACCTCTGGAATTATCAGACAAACATCAAATCACATCTGACAGACTAAAAATTTCCTACAATACTTTGACTCATCAGTGAAATGGATCAAACTTTAAAGAACCAGAACTGATCCAGTATAAAGGTCTTGCTTGGTCCTGGTCTCTGTCCTGCAGATCAGCTCAGAAAATCCAAAACTAAACACAGATTCAACTGAACAAAAACTATTTGAATCCCAAATTACAGATGATTTCATGAAAACTTTGGAAAATGTTCAGCAGAAATGTGAAATAAAAACAATTTCTACTTCATAGAATGAAACATGGAAAAACAAAAATTTGGTTCTTTAAACATTTTTCAACTTATTTAACAAGAAAATTCACCTCTATGAAAAAATACAACTATTTTTCTATGAACAGAATCAGTGATGACAGCTCACTGATATGAACTGAAAAGAAAGAAATGTTTTATCTTCATTGAGTTTATGTCAATTGATATTTGCCAAAAATTTTAGTTGATACTTAAAAGTTCTGAAGGTTTCATTTCTGTGAACTCACAGAAATAAGTATCACTAAACAAATAGTTAAAGTTTTACTCCAATATGACCTGATATCTCATGACAAAATGCAAACAACATGAAACTTTTCAGTTTAGTTCATTGATTTTGAGGAATAAAGACTCAACTGTATCAGTCAGTGAACTGACCTCAGAATCTCCAGTTTACAGTGTGGACTCTCCAGAAAACCACACAGCAGCTTCACTATTGAATCCTGCAGCTTGTTGTCACTCAGGTCCAGTTGTCTCAGATGGGAGGGGTTGGACTTCAGAGCTGAGACCAGAGAATCACAGCTGATCTTTGACAAACTGCAGAAACTCAATCTGAATAAAGAATCAAAGATGTGGATCAAATCATTAGTAACAATCAGATTTGTCCTAATCAATGGTGTTTTCTCTAAAATGAGCAAAACTAAAAACTATTTTACTATTAAACTATAGTGAACAAAAACTATTTGAATCCCAAATTACAGATGATTTCATGAAAACTTTGGAAAATGTTCAGCAGAAATGTGAAATAAAAACAATTTGCACTTCATGGACTGAAACATGGAAAAACAACAGTTTGGTTCTTTAAACATTTTTCAACTCATTTAACAAAAAATTCACCTCTGTGAAAAAATACAAATAGTTTATATTGATCCAAATCAGACATCATACAGTATATGATTTACTTTCTGATCTGTTACATTTCCCAAATTTTATATTGTGTTTAAATCTCAAACTCTTTATTTCATACAGCATAATTATCAGCTGATAGTGTGATACTATTTTATTTCTTCTTATCCTGTGTTATATTCAGGAAGTGAACACTGAGACGCATCATTTCTATTCTGCACAGTTGGTCTGATGTTAAAACAAGAAACATTCAACTTTAAAATGCACAAACCCCTTTTCCAGAAAAGTTGTGACACTGTAAAATGTAAAGACACAGAAATGATTTGTAAATAATTTGAAACCTATTTGATTCTAAATAGCACAAAGACATGTTGAAACTGAAACATCTGATTGTTCTGTATTTGCCAGAAACATATTTCTAAAAAGTTGGTTCAGAGGCAACAAAAGGCTGGAAAAGACCAACAACAGCAGTCAAGCTGACACAACAACACATCCTACACAATCAGGGGCCACTGCATCAAGAACACACATGTTTCTGTAGTGAAAGTCACTGCGTGGACTCAGGAACCTCACAAATCCACTGTCAATAGACACAGTTTGTCTCTGTGTCCACAAATGGGAAGAAACACGATGCAGAAACTCTGTCTCCTCTGAACTCAAGCTCATTCAAAATGGACTGAAGGGAGGTGGGAAAGTTTCCTATGAGACATTCGTTTGGCCAAATTTCAAAGAAAGTGCTTTAAAGTGAATGACAGTGTAGCTTTTAGTACGGTGGCCCTGAGAGCTCAAAGCACTGCAATTTGAGAAACAAGCCAACAGCCACCACACAACCAAATGAAGAGCTTTTTTTAAAAAACACACATGATTACACACATGTAATCGAAGAAACTAAGTCCACAAGGTCTTAATCAGATGGTTGTCACTGTTCATGTAAAGGGGAGGTGCAGGTCATCTGGGCTCCTGTGTTGTGTCTTATTGCAGGACATTTCTATACGTCCTTGTGTTGTGTCCAGACCATATGAGCGGTGAGAATCTCTGCTCCCCACTCAAACCCACACCAGGCCACTCAGCTGATTGTCCCTCAGATTTCACCCACTCTGTTGGGTTTTTAAGAGAGAGGCGTCTTTTTAAATTCCAACATGAATCTTTACTCACTGTAATAATGATCATCAACAGTTCACCTGGATGAACTTGAAGCTCCCTGTTTAAAGTACTTCAGAAACTCCATTATTGAGCTCACAGTGACCAGTTGCTTCAGGCTCGACGGGTGAGTGGAACCAGTGCAACACTGGAGCTGGTTCTCTGTTGGGTTTTGTGTTTTTGCAGCATTTTTTTCTAAATGCTGCATCTGTGTTGTTAAATTGATGAACTTGTTTTCTTCTTTTCTTTGTGTTTTGTTCATTTTCACATTTTCTCAAATTGTGCTGCTTTCAGATCTTAGCACCACAGTATTTTAATTACGAGGTTCATTTAGAGATAACTGCAGGTAACTGGTTGGTTCCAGTCCACATTAAAGCAGCTGGTCCTGTTTGTACCCAAACACATAGTTTGGATGAAAAAGAGCTGATGCAGCACAGTGGTTAACATGTCCCATTTTAAAAATGTGCTGCTGGCATCAAATTCAAGATGAGCAAATATTAAAACAAACAAAAAACAAATGTATCAATTTCAATATTTGATATGTGTCTTTGTTCTATTAAATATAAAAATGATTTGCAAATCACTGCATTTTCTTTATTTCCATTTTACACAGTGAACCAGCTTTTACTGGAAACTGGATTTGTAATTAATTAACTTCAGTTGTGGTGTAAAGATCTAATTAGTATCAGTCAGTGAACTGACCTCAGAGTCTCCAGTTTACAGTGTGGACTCTCCAGAAAACCACACAGCAGCTTCACTGATGAATCCTGCAGCTTGTTGTCACTCAGGTCCAGTTCTCTCAGATGGGAGGGGTTGGACTTCAGAGCTGAGACCAGAGAATCACAGCTGATCTTTGACAAACTGCATTCACTCAATCTGAGTAAAGAATCAAAGATGTGGATCAAATCATTAGCAACAATCAGATTTGTCCTAATCAATGGTGTTAGAGTGACTTTGTCCTTGATTTCTTTCCTTTTCTCTGCACCTTCCAATCCCACTCTGCTGCTCCTCTCTACATTTATTCCACTCAAATCAAACAGGATCAACTGTCTCTGCTTCTTGACACAGTTGGCAGTTGGATGCTTCTTCATTAGCTTCAGTCAACTATTTAGTGCTGTGTGTCCTGTTCTTAACCTGCTGATTCTTCTCTCCTCCTTCTATTTGCTCCAAGCTGATTCTCTGTTGCTGCTTTATACAAGTGTCTTCAATTCTAAGTCTGACAATCAAATGTCACTTTCACATTTTTACATCGGATTTTTCGACACTTTCAAAACGTCCTTTCAACCACTGAACAGTTTGTATGTGATTTGAACTCAGAAACATGAACCTGTCTGTAGTTTAGTGTCACCACAAATTTCACATCATATTAATCTCAGCACACAACTAAAAAATGGTGTCTGACCTCAGAGTCTCCAGTCTACAGTGTGGACTCTCCAGAAAACCACACAGCAGCTTCACTGCTGAATCCTGCAGCTTGTTCCAACTCAGGTTCAGTTGTCTCAGATGGGAGGGGTTGGACTTCAGAGCTGAGACCAGAGAATCACAGCTGATCTCTGACAAACTGCACCAAGTCAATCTGAATAAAGAATCAAAGATGTGGATCAAATCATTAGTAACAATCAGATTTGTCCTAATCAATGGTGTTAGAGGGACTTTGTCCTTGTGTTATTGTGGATCATCAGAATGTCAGACTTCTACAGACATCATCCAAATGTCAGCACAACATTCATACACCTATTCATGTCAGCACTGATTCAGAACATGCTGCTCACCTCACTCACCTCTGGAATTATCAGACAAACATCAAATCACATCTGACAAACTAAAAACTTCCTACAATACTTTGACTCATCAGTGAAATGGATCAAACTTTAAAGAACCAGAACTGATCCAGTATAAAGGTCTTGCTTGGTCCTGGTCTCTGTCCTGCAGATCAGCTCAGCTTTAATGAAAACTTTGGAAAATCTTTAGCAGAAATGTGAAATAAAAACAATTTTCACTTCATGGACTGAAACATGGAAAAACAACAGTTTGGTTCTTCAAACATTTTTCAACTCATTTAACAAGAAAATTCACCTCTATGAAAAAATACAACTGTTTTTCTATGAACATCAATGATTACAGCTCACTGATATGAAGTAAAACAACAAATGTTGTTTGTCTTTATTCATTTTAAATAAAATATTAGTTTTGATGATCCTGTTTATTGTTGTTATAAAAATACATTTAAATGTAACAAGTAAACATTTTATACAGTTTATTTACGAACAGTGAGAAAAATACAAATTATTTTTTTAAATGTGAAAATGAAAGTTTGGAGTTGAATTAGTTACTTAATTAAAGTCATGGATTAAATATATAAAATCTCCAACAGTATCAGTCAGTGAACTGACCTCAGAGTCTCCAGTCTACAGTGTGGACTCTCCAGAAAACCACACAGCAGCTTCACTGCTGAATCCTGCAGCTTGTTCCAACTCAGGTTCAGTTGTCTCAGATGGGAGGGGTTGGACTTCAGAGCTGAGACCAGAGAATCACAGCTGATCTCTGACAAACTGCAGTGACTCAATCTGAATAAAGAATCAAAGATGTGGATCAAATCATTAGTAACAATCAGATTTGTCCTAATCAATGGTGTTAGAGGGACTTTGTCCTTGTGTTATTGTGGATCATCAGAATGTCAGACTTCTACAGACATCATCCAAATGTCAGCACAACATTCATACACCTATTCATGTCAGCACTGATTCAGAACATGCTGCTCACCTCACTCAACTCTGGAATTATCAGACAAACATCAAATCACATCTGACAGACTAAAAACTTCCTACAATACTTTGACTCATCAGTGATGAGTCATTCAAACCATCATGAATCCTTCATTCCTCATGTTGCTGAGCTCCTATCAGACATGTTGGATTAAAACAACTTGTGCTTGTTACTTTAAATGTCTCATTTTTAACATGGGTGACACATATTGTTCTGGCTTTTCTATTGCTTGGGAAGCCTAAAGTTTGGGCGATAGAAAAGTATTTACAACTATCCTTTATCAATGGTTCAGAGAAAAAACACATGATGCATGGTATCCATCCATTTTAGCATGTGTTGTCATTTTCAAACCACTAGAGAACAAGAACACGATTTACCTTCTATTTCTAACACACAGTGGGTTAGATTACTGTTCTTATTCAGAGGTTCAGCTCATCATCTATCATCATAAATGACCAGACTGAGTTCAGCTTCCTCCTGAATCCTCTTTCTAACTGGGTCAGATGTTGGATGTTCTCTTCTCTGATCCTAAATGGAACCTAGTACCTTTCTGTACAAACATGTCTGCAGTGTCACATTTCTGCTCCTGGTTACTGGTTGTGTCTCTACACAAAGTGACATCATCAAGAGATTGGATGATGGTGTCACAGACAGCAGTAGCTGTGGAGGCAAACAGTTTCTTACTGAGTTCTGTGGATTTAGCCAGACTTTGAGAAACTTGTTTGATGAACGTGTTGGAAATTACTGTTCCTAAACTTGTATTGTGGAATTAGTTTGTTATCGGCTAAGTTGAGAAACAAATCCAATAAATGTTCAATGTGAACTAATGTTCACAGTAGAATGAAAAGTTTTCTGATTATTTTTTTCTGATAATTTATTTTTTCCAAGTTTTCGTTATTAGACCTAAAACTTTACTAAACATTTGTTTTCACAACAAATTGTTTTATTCTGTTTTCAGATTTAAAACTAAATTTACAGCGAAACATTTTGACACATTTGAACTACAAACCTGAAAAAAGTTTTGCATTTGCATGATCACTGACCTCAGAGTCTCCAGTTTACAGTCAGAACACTCCAGTCCAGCAGACAGCAGCTTCATTCCTGAATCCTGTAGGTCGTTAGAGCTCAGGTCTAGTTCTCTCAGATGGGAGGGGTTGGACTTCAGAGCTGAGGCCACAACTTCATAGTGAGTCTCTGAGAGGTCACAGCCACAAAGTCTGATGACAGACAATAGAAAATATCAACTATGCTGAAATCTGACACACAATAAAAATAATCTTTCAGCAGATGAACATGAGCAGATGTAGTTTAAGAGGCCAATTTGTAAGTTGTTCATGTTTCTGCTTGTAACCTGACCTTCTTCTGTCCACATGTCAAAATGTCTTCCAACAACAAATACAAAGACAAACTGAGCTCAAACATGTCTTTTCAATAGTTGTTGTACAACAGAGGTCCACAGAAAAGACAAACTAACTAACCCAGGTTACAGACTGACACTAAACATGATTAGAGACAATTCATTTTTGTCTAATTGTTGAAAATATCATTAATGACTAAAATGATCCTTTAAATGGAATTAAGAAGGAGAGAAAAATGTCTTCTTAAGCATATGAGAGAGGGGAGGTGACATCACATCCTCTCTCAGCTGAAACAGTCACTTAACATTTAGTTGTTGATCCAAAATGACTGGGGGTCAGTTTGTTGTTCAGGAAGGAGGAGCTGGGGACTGAAGCACTGATCTTGAGGTTCGTGAACAACCTGCCTTATCTCATCACACACAAAACTCTCTCCCACTTTTATTGACTGTATCAACACAAACTCTAAAAGCCAGAAAATGTTTGGCTGGATTTGTATTTAACCTCCACAAACCAAAGACAGACACAACACAAAAATCATTTTGTCTTATGATGAAAAATAAAAAATACACCGACGTCTCTTATCTGTTGTGTGACGTGGACATGAAGCAAGTGATGAGGACATGGACAAATAACCATTATTAAATTCCTGATAATAAACAACACAAGAAATTGGAGATGTGATTTTTTTAAAGAAAACCTTTATAGTGTTGAAAGACTATATTAAATTGTATGTGTGATGGTTGATTTCTTCATACTGAAGCTTCATCTTTATGTTACTGTTGGAGTTTGTTATATTTTCTATTATATTCTATATTATATTCTTTGTGTTGTTATCATTATGTGAAGAGTGGTAGGTCACAGGACTCACATGGACAACTTGGTGTGATGTATGTATTCTGTGCTACATTCCTTCTTAACTAGTTTACCCTTGGGACAGAGCAGGATGTGCATCCTGTTCTGTAAATCTTCTAGTCTGTTTAGTTTAGGGCCTGTATAGTAGGATATAAATCCTGTGTCCACATTCCTTCTTGGGTGAGAATATCTGGTTGTTCAGTAACCAGATGGTTTGACTTAAAGAGAAGTTGTATACATGAAATGTCCAATCATGTAAAGGCATACCCTTCTCTGTTCTGTCCTGTTTACAATAAAAAGAGCTTGCAAGGAGATACTCTTTGGAGTGGCTGTGTTCAGGTGAGTGCAACTGTCACTGAGACCCGCCGGCTCCCCTTGCAGCAAGTAAAAGACAAAGTCGACTTCTGTGTTTATTTCACTGTTGTAGAACTGTACTTCCTGGTGTAATCAGCGCTGTTGTGGTTATTAGAACCCAACAGTTACTTTATAATTTTAACCATCACATCTGGACTTACTGAGCCTTTCTGCAGTTCCTCACAGCTGGGATCAGTCTCCGTCGTCCCTCCTCTGATGTGTTGTACTTCTTCAGGTCCAACTCATCCAGAACCTCCTCTGACATCTGCAGCATGTAGGCCAGAGCTGAGCAGTGGATCTCAGAGAGTTTTTTCTCTGATCTGTTCTCTGACTTCAGGAACTCTTGGATCTCCTGATGTACTGAGTGGTCCTTCATCTCCATCAGACAGTGGAAGATGTTGATGCTTCTGTCAGGAGACATTTTATCACTGTTCATCTCCTTCAGGTTGTTGATGACTGTCTGGATGATTTCTGGACTGTTCTCTGTCTGACCCAGCAGACCTCTTAAGAGTCTCTGGTTGGACTCCAGAGAGAGGCCATGAAGGAAGCGAACAAACAGGTCCAGGTGACCATTTTTACTTTGAAGAGATTTCTCCATGACTCCACTTAAAAAGCCAAGTAAATAAATTATATTGTGTTGATTGTCTTTCCCCAGGAAGTCCTCCAGTACCTCTGTCTGCCTGTTGGTGTAACAGTGGAAGAAGTAAACTGCAGCCAGAAACTCCTGGATGCTCAGATGAACAAAGCAGTAGACTGTTTTCTGGAAGATCACACTCTCTCTTTTGAAGATCTCTGTACAAACTCCTGAGTACACCAAGGCCTCTGTGACATCAAGACCACACTGCTCCAGGTCTTCTTGGTAGAACATGATGTTTCCTTTCTCCAGATGTTCAAACGCCAGCCTCCCCAGCTTCAGAAGAACGTCCCTGTCAGCCTCCGTCAGCTGCTGTGGACTGGTCTCATGTCCTTCATCATACTTGTTCTTCTTCCTCTTGGTCTGAACCAGCAGGAAGTGTGAGTACATGTCAGTCAGGGTCTTGGGCAGCTCTCCTCTCTGCTCTGTAGTCAACATGTACTCCAGAACTGTAGCAGTGATCCAGCAGAAGACTGGGATGTGACACATGATGTGGAGGCTCCTGGATGTCTTTATGTGGGAGATGATTCTGCTGGACAGCTCTTCATCACTGAACCTCCTCCTGAAGTACTCCTCCTTCTGGGCGTCAGTGAAGCCTCGTACTTCTGTTACCCTGTCGACACACGTAGGAGGGATCTGATTGGCTGCTGCAGGTCTGGAAGTTATCCAGACCAGAGCAGAGGGAAGCAGATTCCCCTTGATGAGGTTTGTCAGCAGCACGTCGACTGATGACTTCTGTGTGACATCAGACACAACCTCACTGTTGTTGAAATCCAGTGAACGTCTGCTTTCATCCAGGCCGTCAAAGATGAACAAAAGTTTACAGACAGCCAGCTGCTCTGCTGTGACCTTCTGTAATGTTGGATGGAAAACATGGAGCAGCGTGAGAAGACTGTACTGCTCATCTTTGATCAAGTTCAGCTCCCTGAACGAAAGCACAACCAGCACACTGACATCTTGGTTTTCCAAGCCCTCTGCCCAGTCCAGACTGAACTTCTGCACCGAGAAGGTTTTTCCAACACCAGCGACGCCGTTGGTCAGAACCACTCTGATGCGTCTCTGTTGGTCAGGTAAGGCTTTAAAGATGTCGTGGACCTTGATTGAAGTGTCATGGAGGGTCCTCATCTTGGAAGCTGTCTCAAGCTGCATCACCTCATGTTGGGTATTAACCTCTTCACTCTGTCCCTCTGTGATGTAGAGCTCAGTGTAGATCCTGTTGAGGAGGGTTCCACTTCCTGTTTCATCACTTCCTTCAGTCACACATTCACATCTCCTCCTCAGACTGATCTTATGTTCATCTAAAACCTCCTGCAGACCAACATCTGCTGAAAGACAAGAAACTGTGTGAGAATAAAGAAACAGAATCTGGTTTGTTCTTTGTGTTACCAACAGAAACAAACACACAAGATGTTTAAGAATCTGATTTTTAATAATTAACACAAAAATATTAATATATAATTAAGTATAATAAACTGTTTTTAAAATACATTATATATAATCACTGAAGAAAACCAACAAAGTCTGAAGTGTTTCAGAATATCTAACATTAAAAAGTGTCTAGTCTTACTTTGTACTGTTCTGGATCTTTCTCCACACTGGGGACAGGAGGAGTCTCCTGATGAACCAGACTGGTCCCAGTATGAGCTGATGCACTGTCTGCAGAACCAGTGTCCACAGCTTGTAGAGACTGGATCCTTCAGGACGTCCTGACACAAAGCACAGCAGGACAGCTGCTCCTCCACAGAAACATGAGTCCTCTTTGTCTTTCTGTGGACATCAAACACAAACTCAGTCTCAGTAGATGAATTTTAATATAAAAAGATGCATTGACTTAGTTGAAGCTTTATTGTTTTGCAACTGCTTGTAAATCGGACTTCAGTCATTTCAAATGAGACATTTAGCTACTAAATGTCTCTCAAGTAGCTGTGAGTCATTTCAACATTCTACACAAAACAGCACAGACATGTCTCAGAGTGGACTGAGAGCTGTGCTTTAGAAATAAAGGTACAAGTGGAGAATAATGAGGCTTTAAAAAGCAGAAATCCATCAGAGACATCAGAGGTCGTTGGTTTGACACAATCAACAGTTCAACAGCAGCTTTTCACAGGAAAAGTAGAACACAGCAAATGAGCTGATGAACTGAGGAGCACAAATCTTGTGGATGAGTGGAAACTCAGAAGACAAACCTGAGGAACAGTGGACATCTGTCTGATGTCCCTGAGTTACAGGACACAACTTTAGAGCTCAGCAGGAAAACTGTCTCCTGTAGTTTTCAATGTTTTCATTCAGCTTTCTCATGTATTTGTGTTAATATGAAATATATCTTATAGGGACGGCAGTGGCTCAGGTGGTAGAGTGGCTCCCCGTCCCTGGGTAAGACACTGAATCCCCCTCCCCAGCCATGCAGTGCTGCTCACAAGCCTGGTAGAAATTGGGGAGGACACTTGGTGTGAAATCAACATGCAGACCAATGATCTGCTGTGGAGACCCTGAACTTGTGCTTTCTGGACTGTGACAGCACAGTACGGTGGTAGAGTGGTTAGTGCTGCTCTGTCCCCGTCCCTAGATTGAATCCATCTGTCGGCTGGTTACAGATGATGGATGGACTGTGACAGTAAATAATACAAAGTACAAACTACAGGATTTAGTCACAGTAGACCTAAGATTTCTACATCATCTGCACCATTTCAAAAACTAAATCCACCTCCAATCTTATAATTGATGTGTCAACAATCCAGGTGGTTTTCACTGTAAATCTGAAGTCCAAGCACTTTGTCCTCCACTGTGACATGTTACAGTAACAGCATCACTGCAGGGACAGGAAGAAAACCCACACGTTCATTAAGAAGCTGGTTCTATTATTGGATGGACTCCTGCTTCATTAGACACTGTTTCTGAGAAAAGGACCAGAAGGAGAAAACAGACCCTACTTCAGTCTGAGGATCATCCTCTGTGTGGTTCTTCACAATCTGAGAAGTGTGATAAAGAAACCTATGAAGAGGTTTAGGAAACCTGATGCTGAACTGAACCCAGTGTTTCCCAATGTTCCTCCTCTAACAGGCTGTTTATGAACAGAATATTTCTAATTATCCAGATTATTTCAATGATCAAAGACAAAGCAGAAATGTGTTATTTCCATAAAAACTGCATTATAATAAAAACAAGTTGAACTGATTCTATTTCCAACTGTTTTAAATCTGTGAGGCCACAAACTGGAACTGACCGTGTGTAGTCTGATAGAAAACATCATTGATTTTTGCATCTGTGTGGACTTGGTGTGTGTGTCACTGCTCTGCACTGTGAACATGATATGAATCCAGTTTCAGGTCTGTGTGTCTGTCTCACCATGGGACACAACACACACACAGTCTCACTCTACTTGTGAGGACACTCAGTGACATAAATCCCTAACACAAACCCTAAAACACAGTCTTGTCCCTTTGAGTTGTGTGGACCTCCACAAATGTCCTCACAACAAAGGTACTGAAACAAAATGTGTCCACACAAGGCAACAAAGAGGAGCAGACAAGACAAATGTGCACTTCAGTTGTGTTCATACAAAGTCCTTCCTGCAGGGTTGTGTGGAGGTGTGACCATGTTTGTTAGTGTTTCAGAACGTAACCGCTGTGTAACCATCAGAAAAGAGCGTTTGATTTCTCTGATTTAGGGATTTGTTCTCACTAACGCTGCTCCCTCTCTTCATTCACTCACTATGTCTCTCTACCGCTGCATGAGACTCATGTTCTAGGACCAGGTTTTTATTTCATCTGTTTTCTCTTTGTGTTGTGATGGTGGACACACACGTTTCCTCTCTGGGGATCAATAAAGTTTTTAAACTAACTGCAGAAGAAAGTGTCTCTTACTTTGTGTCTGAGGGTCCAGGTTCACGACTGAAGTCTGGAGGTTCCCCTTTGGACCAGTCACTCTTCATGGACAGACAGCTGTGTCCTGCAGACTCTGTTCTGTCCTCTTCCTCCATCTTCTGGACGTCAGTCAGTCTGAAAGATAAAGCAGTTCCACTGACTGTGAGACCAGAACAAGAACCAGGACAAACACTGAGAAACGGAGAAACCAGGAAGTGAAACACACACTGTAATAAAAGCCGACTGTCAGTTTTATTGGAATCTTTGCTCCATTTCTTGGTTAAATGTAGTTGTAATTTTTATTATTCAGCCAATCAGGACTTTGTGTTCACAGATTAATAAACTGTTCACTTCCTAAAACGTAGAGAACAGGAAGTTCTACATATTACGTCATCAGTTTCTCTTTATGTGAACAGCAGTGGACAGTGTGTGTTGTGTCCTCTACAGTCCACAGGGACAAACGGACTCAGAGACTTTGACAGTAAAATAAGAAGAATGTTGGATTAACACTCACCCTGTCTCACACTTCACTTGGATTATTATTAGTAAATGTACATTTATGAATATAGAATTTAGCAAATATAAAGATAAAATTGATTCGAAAATATTGGTCACTCTCCTCTTCACTTTGTGTCTTTGTCCTTCTCTGCCCCCCTCTCTCTGTCCCTTTCTGCAGGTGTCCCCGGCTTTGGAGCTGTGTGTTTCTCCAGTGTGCAGCTACGGGTCCTACCAACCTGCCAGATGTTTGGTTGTTGCCCACCCTGAGCCTGGTTCTGGTTCTATACATCTTTATCTTTTGGCATCAGTATCTGAAACAGGAGCAGAGACAGAAAATCCTTTGAACAGCATGACCACACCAGAAGGAACCACCTATTTTAGAAAAGACAGAAGAGGGGACAGCATCCAGATTGAGTTAGGATCATGTAGGAAACGTCTCAGCCAGTTGATTTAGAAAAATCAAATAAATTCATAGCACCACACTCCCCTTTGTTCATTAATACAGACGTCCTAATATAATGAATTCTCCTCTTCTAAACGAAATCCAGACAAACAAAGCAACACCTGATTAAATTGACAAATGAAACAGTATTAACAACACAAACCAGGAGCAACTATGACAAAAAGTTGCATTAATGTGGCAATTTCATACCAATCTCCTTTAAATTGTGCATGAACGTTCGGTTAGTCTGCTGAGTAACAGCCAGTACCAGCAGTACTCACACAGTTTCCCAGAACACAAACAGATGAATTGGCCTCACTGTTCCAATACTTTTCATTAGCCACACATCCTACAACCTCTGTGGTTGTTGGATGTATCCAGGGTGGAGATGTCACAGAGCATCATCATATCAGCATCGTAGACAGTTTGGTTAACTGGTGTGAGCACAATCATCTCCAGCTCAGCATCAGTAAAACAAAGGAACTGGTGGTGGACTTCAGGAAATCTGGGACTCCTGTCAATCCTCTCTCCCTATGGGGAGAGGGGGTGGAAGTGGCTTTGGACTACAAATACCTGGGTGTCCACCTGGACACTTAATGCAGAACACAGAGCAGACAGTAACAGACTGGCCAAACTAATGAGGACGACTGCTTCTGTTCTGCGGGAGAAGCTGGACCCTCTGCATGTTGTGGCTGAGAGGAGAATGTCGTCCAAACTCCTCCCTCCCACCCAGTCCACTGTGAACTGGCTGCACAGAGGAGAACTTTCAGCCAGAGACTGATCACAGTCAAGTTCTCCACAGAACAACACAGGAGATCCTGTCTCCCACTGGACATTCAACTGTTCAACTCCCCCATTCTGTAAAAAGGAGGGGGACTAAATGGTCCAAATGGACAAATAGTATTGCTTTTATTTCATTTACAGGTTTTTTTTTACTTATTGATCAGTAGTTTGTACTTGTTCATTGTCTTGGTTTGGGGGAAGATTTTTACCTTTCTTTTCTACTTTTCACACACAGAGCAGGCAGCACAATTTCACTATGGGATCAATAAAGTTGTTGAATCTTGAATAATTCATTTCTGTTCAAATATTTTAGGTTTAAGCCATAATATATTCACTGATGCCAAAAAGGGCCCCTGACCATGACTGGGTCCCATGCAGCCCTCTATATGTCCCAATGCAGCCTGATGGCTCAATGGCTGGAGCATCAGGCTGACACACACTCACAAGCATGAATAGATAGATCATTTTAAATCCACAGAGACACTTAACTAGGAGAATAATCATGTTGTGTTAACACTCACTCTGCCTCAGCTTCTACTTTTCTTCTCTCTGCTCGGTTGATTTCAAATTGTCCAGTCTGAACTATCTGCACACTGTTCATTTCTCTTTCCTCTCTACAGGAAATCACATGACACAGAGAGAGAGAGAGAGAGAGTGTGAGTGAGTGAGTGAGTGAGTGAGTGAGTGAGTGAGAGAGAGAGAGAGAGACTTTGATGATGTTCAATCGTCATCTCCATCAGTGTTTTTGTAAAGTCCAGCTGAAGCTATCAGCTGTTTTCTGTGGACAGGAAGTCACAGGGAGCAGCCAGCAGGTGGCAGCACATCATCACATACTGCACCAACAGAGGAGCTTCAGGTTGTTCAACAATCATCCACTCACCACCAGACACAACATGTCATCAACCATCACATAGATAAAAAAAAAATAACTTGACAAAACCAAAGTTCACCTTGATTCATCTGGAGCCTGTGAGCAGCTGTTTGTAGTTCAAACCGCTGGTTATAACTAAAGAGTGAACTAAGTGACACTTTATCCATCACTCAATGAAACCAGCTGCTATGAGATTCATGTAAAGGTTTGGTCATTTATGACCTGTGAGGTGGAGGATAGTACATCAAAGTTACTTTTCCAAACGTACTGAGCAGTAGATTGTTTGTCATGTTGACTGAAATAAACAAGAAGCGAGTAGGTTACAGCTCAGTAATGTATAAGCAAAGGTTAAAGGTCAGAGAGAGATGGTAACCACGTATCTATAACTTGATCCAGTCCCAACAACATCAGCTCATGTCTCCCCAGACACTGTTCCTGCTCCACAGGTTTGTTAATTGCTATGATCCATCATTGTATTTTAGTAAAGGTAGTTCCCTTTTTCTCCAGCTGTGTGTGTCTGCACAGCCTCCACGTTACTTCCTCATTCCAGCATGACACACACACAGTACAGCATTAGGTCAAAGACTGATGACACATCACATTTCTAATCACTTTAACCACTTCATTCATTCTCTACACATTTGATACTTTTCTAATAAAACATGATTGTAGGTAACAAAAGGATAAATGCACCAGCTCCACCTTCTGTCCAAAGCTACTAACTAGCAGCTGAAGTCAAATCTCCATCTGTGTTTAAATCCTTCATGTTCACTGCTGTGTGTGTCTTGTTGTTGCTGTCTGACACACACTCATGTTCCTGCAGCTACAGCTCACTGAAAAAACACTACAACACTCTGGACCAGTGCTGATGGATTGTGGATCACATATCTGGGCTTATTCTGGGTCTGATGCTCTCAGAGAAGTCACTGATTTTATGGAGGAAACACAAAAATGTGGATTCTTTACTCAAACTTCTACAGTCAGTGGCTGACGTGTGAACCATTGTCTCTGACACTGGCAGCAAGACGTCACTGACTTTCCAGCAGCATTTGAACAAAAAAACAAAAACCCTAACAGAAGTAATATTTACTGTTGTGTCACATTTGCTGATGTGATGGACCATGTTAGGTTCATCACTATATGCAGAGTAAAGACACAGAGCCAGAAATTAGAACTGGATCAATGTGATCAGAGAAACATTTTTTTCATTTGTCTAATTATTTCTATCACTGTTTATTAGCTATTTTACAGCTGCTCTCCACGTGAAAAGTAGAAAATAAATGAAAGAACTTCCATCACACCAAACACAAACTACTGGTCAATAAGTAAGAAAAAACCTGTAAATGAAATCACAACAATACTATTTGTCCATTTGGACTATTTGAAGCCCCTTTCGCTCTGCTGGGATCACAGGAGTTTCCACTGCAGGCTCACAGCAGGGGAGAAACCCACTGAGCTGAGATATTGGGCTCCTGCTTCATAGTGGACTCATGTGTTATCGTGTACAGACTGTAGACACTGGATATTCCTGCTTAGATACTAAACTGCATTTCATGCACATAAGCACGTGGAGGCAGGAACCTCACAGCACAAGCTCACTCCCAGTCTATTAGAAGATGATGTTACATTATTAGAGATAATGTTTTTCATCTATTATGTTTCCAAACGTCAAGAAGCAAAGGGAGACCCCACCATGAAGGAAAGCTTCTTCATCCAAATGATTTATGAATCAAATAAACAGAACATTGTTTTTTCACGTGTTCAAAGCAGCACAACGACAGCACGACATCAGACACAACTGACACGTGATATTAAACAGAAGCTGTCAACTCAACTCTGTAGAGTCACAGCATAATGAAGCCGTTCACGTCAAGTTGGAGATTCAAGCTGCTCCTCATACTTTTGGCCACCAGATGTCACCAAAGAGGACTGTGTTGAAACGCTTTGAGCAATGAACCCTTGTTCCATCCAAGTTCCTTCTGTGCTTCAGAAAGGCCACAGAAACAGGTCAGTGGCTGACGTGTGGACCATTGCATGACAGGCTGAGTGAGCAGTGCTGTGAGGCAGCATTTGACAAATCAAACCTGTGTCACACAGTAAATGATCATCCTGCTCTACATGAGTCACTACAATCTGTAGTGAGTTTGAATCGAATCCAGCTGCTCTATTCAGATGATGCTGTTTGAGGACAGAACTCTACATGACATGTGACTGAGTGACGTCAGACATTGTTGATGGCAGCTGAAAGCAACATCTCATGGAAGCAAAACTACAAAGCATCAAAAACCAGTTCAAGCTTCACGAGCTCCAGTTTGGACAGTTTGTAGAGACAAAGACACATCCTCAGTTAGTGGCAGGAGACGACCGCAAACATGGACATTTTCCATTTTCTTCTTCTGGATCCTTCTCCATCGTCACCATTCAGACACTGGGAGAAGATGAGTTATTTATAGAGGGATTTCAGTAAAAGTACAATCCAAAGAACAATCAGTACTATTGGCAACCTGTGATCTTTGTGATCATATGGATCAATGAGACCTGGTCCAAGTGCACACACTCGGGGAGTCACAATAAAGGTCTTTCAGACATGTCCAGCTGGTAGCAGACCCCAGGATAGACCCAGAAGACTCTGGAGAGATTCTAGGTTTCACCTGGACGGGAACACCTTGGAATCCCACCGGAGGAGCTTGAAATCATTGCTGGGAAGAGGGACACCTGGACATGCTGCAACCACAACCTGACTCTGTAGAAGTGCAAAATAAGGGACAATCATCAACAACATGTTGATTTGACACTTGTCCAGAAGGCCTGGACAGTGAAAGAGAACATTGACTGAGGTTTTCCAAAGCATCTGATGACGTCACAGTAACAACAAGTCAGATCAGTTGTGAAGACACAGGATCAGGATCAGAATGTGTAACACTGAGCACATACTGCAAATCACTGCAGACACTGAGACGCCAAAATCCAGGCTCCAAAATCAATGTCCAATATCAGCTTTCATAGAAACACCTTGAAATCCTGTAGAGCAAAGGGAAAAACCTGCAACAGCCAATGAGAGCGAGCTGACAGCATCTTTATAGACACTTTCTAAGGCTGGTTACTGGAAATCTGTGTATCATGCAGCAGCAGAGTAACCTGCTTTCTCCTCCATCCCACTCATTTGTGAAGCCTGGATCACAGATTTGAACTGTACAGTAACAGAAAACGTGTGTTAGTAACGTTACAGCGCAGGGGGACAGAGAGGACAAAGGGAGACAAACGCTCAGTTGGACAGAAAGAAATGTACCTGAGGAAACCAGAAGCTGGTTCCTTCAGTCCATGTGAACACACTCACTATTCTGAAGAGCAGGAGAAGTTTTCGGAGCTTTTTGTAACAAAGCCCCCTCCTCTCTTCCTCTATGGTCCTCACAGACTTTGACAGTCAAATCATAATGTTGTTGGATTAACACTCACCCTGCTTCAGCCTTCACTTTTCCTCGTCCTGCTCTGTCGACATAAAATGAAGATTCTAATTCCGCTTCTGAAACTCAGCTGTAAACAAAGTTTTTAAAAATGGCGTCTGGACCAACTACGCACTTTCTGTTTATTTGCTGCGTTTGGACCCATCGGAAATCACAAACGTCCGAGTTCATGCAGTTCCACGAGTCACGGCGGAAATGTAACAATCACCATGTCTGATTGGAGGGTAGTTGTTTTATCTTCTCTTTTTCTAATCATACATTTACATCAGACACCATGTGAAAATGTGCAGCGTCAGCAGAGCTGCATTAATTTAGTCAGATTTAACACAACGGTAAGTTTAAATATTACTCATATGGCTTAGACCAGACTGAGCCAATTGTAAACGTCCTGATCTCCGATGAGCTTTGAAAGCACCATCTCATATTCAGTTGTTGGAAATCACGAGTTGCTTTATGTTGAATACAAACACAGAAATAAACGTCGTACAGAAAGTCCAGTATATTAAATGAAAATAGTAGAAGTACATTTACATTCATACAACTAAAAAAACATAAAGCCAGGTTATTAAGTTAAACATTAAAGATTAGCAGTGAAGCAGAATGATCACAGTTATTCAATATGAAATGTGATCAAATGTAGTTTGTCACTGTCAGCTCCGTTAAATATGACATTTTCTCAATTTAGGGAGAGAATGAAAACAGAGGAGAAAACAAAGGTGGATAAATTCTCCCAGAAACTTCAGTAAGAGTCTCACTGGAGGAGTTCATGGTTCTATCAAGTCTTGTAAAATACTGGTTAGAGGGATAAAACACGTCATATATAATTGTGAGGTAATGATCAAATGTCAGAAACAAAGTTCATTTTACACTTTTCAATTCTTGATCATATAATTTCAGCTTCAAATGACTATTAATTCTTTTTCTCATAAAAAAAAATGGTCTTTGTTTTTTCCACTAACAGTATAAAACCCCCACATTAATGACCCTCATCCTCAAAAAGAGAAAAACCTCATCCCACTCTCCATGTTCAACAAACAGCATTTATTATAATGGAAAATAATACAGACCCCACTACACCACCTCGTCATGTTCCATTCTCAACAACAGCTTCCTGAATACTGCTTCAATATTCCTACTTTAATCCTTTATACATAAAATCTTTAATCCATTCATACAAACAGCCTTTAACCCTATTTTTCTTTCTTTACTGTGCTTCTCTTATTTCAGCTTCTACATATAAAGCAGGATCATTGTACTTCTGCCTCTTTAAATCCACTCTAAATTTGATTCTTGTCCTCTAAATAAAATCGAAATCTTTCATTTATCATTTTCTTTATTATCTTGCAGACATAAGAATTAACACTATCAGTCTATAATCCTCTGTTTGTCTACAATCTTAGGAATTACAGCTGCTTCTTTCCAGCTGTGGAGACTTTCTCTCCTCACAAACTTCTATGATTCCTGTAAAATGTCTTCAAATGTTAAGTTGTTGAATCATAATATAACAAAGATCTGATCTTTATCTGGAGCTGAGGTCTTGGTTTTACTCAGAGCACGATTCAGTTCTGTATGTTGAATAAATGATCCATGTTTTCCTCTTGCAGCTCCACCTTTCCTGTTATTGTAGCTTCCCTTCCTCTCTGGTCCCACTGCAACTGTGAAATACTAACAGTGTGAGTCACCGTCTCTGCTCCGTCCTCATCTGTCCCAGTTATATTTTTGGTCTTATTTACACAGCAGATCCACACTCATCATTTATTGAACAGCTCATTCTGATTCTGTGCACTGCTCACATCCGAAGCAAATAAAATAGCTACCGTTTAGAACACTTGGTCTGGTTTTTGCTTGGGAATGGAAACAGTGGTGGAGCACATCTTGTTATGTCTAGACCAGTGTCCCCCGGTCCGCGGATCAATTGGTACCGGGCCAAATAGTTAAATCTTTCCGTTGTATGAGTAAGAACCAGAAGAACAGGCCTCCACTGAAGACATTTGCCGTGAACTTCTAGGAGATGCTGCTATTAAAAAGATCGCACAGGTGCTTCTGTCGGCCAGCACCGTGACTCGGAAGACATTGAGACATTGTCTTCAAGTTGGCAGATAAAGTAGCTGCATTTAAAGCCACATTGGATTTGTGGGGACGGCGCGTGAACGGAGGCATATTGGACATGTGTCAAACATTAACGGGGATTTTGGGTGAGACGGAGCCTAAATTCTCCCAGCTGGTGCACGATCACCTGTCTTTGCTTTTAAAGTAGTTCGAGCGCCACTTCCCAACCACAAAAGACCCACGAACTGGCAAGGACTGGATCCGCGACCCATTTGTCTACAAACCAGGTGAATCCAGCAAGTCTGTGAAGAAGAAGATCAGCTGCTGGAGATCGCAAATGACGGCGGCCTTAAAAGTATTGTAGCGCCCCACGGCTTATGGGAGCAACTGTGGGAGGCGGCGAAGCGGAAGCTAAGGCTAAACCTAACTAACTTAGCTAACTAGCTAATCGGCTAGCATGGGTGCTAGCAGGCTAATACACGAGCAACTTGTCTAAATGGCAGGAAGAAGGGCAAGAAGGGTATGTTAGAGACAGCAACTCTGCCGGTGTTCTGGATTAAAGTCATGGCAGAAAACCCTGTGATCGCCACCACAGCACTGAAAACACTGTTGCTATTTCCGACATCCTGTCTGTGTGAAGCGGGGTTTTCTGCAGTGACAGCAACCAAAACCAAACAACGGAGCAGACTGGACATAAGCAACACACTTCGGGTGTCATTGTCTGACATCACTCCCAGATGGGACCGTCTGGTTGCAGAGAAACAAGCTCAGGGCTCCCATTGATTTGTTGTTATCGTGAAATTTCATGAAAATAAAATGTTCTTTATATTCGTTTTTGTGGCGTATCTGTATCTTATTTTGAAAGGATGTGATAAAAAGGTTGGGGACCGGTGCTCTAGACCAGGGGCCTAACATGATTTGGGGGCTCGTCCGTTTTGATTTAATTTACTTCTCTTCTATTTTGGTGTAGGTATTAGCTAGTTAGTTATTTTGTCTGTTTGGAAGTTTTTTCTTTTGTGGTGGTGGCAGCATGGAGTTTAAATTAGAGGAGTTCACAACTAATCCAACAAGAGACGAGTTGGACAGATGTCGCAAAGCTGATTTGACTCTAATAGCAGACTTTTTTTGATGTGCGCTGCTAAAGGTGAAGGCTCTGGAGACAGAGCGGGGAGCCGCTGTACCTGCCAGTCCTGCACCTCTGTCCCCCTCATGTGGCCGTGAAGATGGATTTGACGTGAGTAGGCACATTGTACTCGTTCCGCTGTTTAGAGAATCAGAGGTTGATTCTTACTTCACTGCCTTTAGCGTTAACCCATAAAAATGTGTTCACTTCCCCAGTTCGTCGTGATTTGGTCTCTAATGAAAGAAAAAGAAAATCAACAAGCGCTCATCGTTCCCACATAGATGCTTCTGAAACACGCGAGTGTTATTACTGTCATGAGCAGGGTCACCTCATTGCTGTCTGTCCATCCTAAAAAGAACAGAGTCCAAAACGACCAAACCTCCATCACCCATAGCTCTAATACAAAGCAGGCCGCTCTCCACACCTTCAGTGGAGCCTGGAAATAACAAAGGTGATGAAGATTTTAAACCTTTTGTCTCTCATGGTTTTGTTCCTCTGGTGGGAGAGAAAAGTCAAGTGCCCATCACTATTTTGAGATACCGGTGCAAAACAGTCCCTGATTCGTGGGGATGTGTTGCCCTTCTCAGCTCAGTCTTACTGCGGGTCAGATATTGTGGCGTGAGGAGTGAAGATGAGTGTAGCGCGTGCGCCTTTGCATTTTGTTCAGCTGTCCTCCGATTTCGTGACTGGCTGTGTGAGATCAGTTACCGATTGCAGGTACAGATCTTATCCTCGGAAATGATTTGGCTGGTGGAAAAGTGTTTCCATCTCTGGAGGTTACTGAAATTCCAGCACTGATGTGTGTGAGTCTGATCCCGCTGCTCTAAACTCGGCCCCTGTGTTTTCCGTGTGCGCTGTAACCGGTGCGCAAGCACAAAAGCTTGGAAACTTGGTGGATCCATCAGAGTAAAGACTCTAATGAATGTGTTTGCTTTGAGTTACAGCCTGATGATAAGATGCTGTCTCTCTCCGTGGACAGAGATCAGTTCATTAGAGCGCAGCAACTGGATCCAACTTTACCTCATTGTTGGTCCCAAATGACAAATATCACATGTGAAAAGTTTGTGTCTTACCTGCTAGATGATGATGTTGTAATGCGCCGCTGGTCTCTGAGCTCTGGTTCCACATATGACTGTGCCTACTGTCTGAGCTGTTTTATGGGCAGGTGTGTTTTTATTCCCTCATTAATGCAAAGACTGAGTTCACATATGAAACAGAACAGTCCTGCAGGGCTGAGCTCAGATTAGGAACTGGGCTGTAACAGGATACATTTACTCAGTTCCATGTACTTCAGTAACTTTACTGAATAAAGTGCAGACATTTTACTTTTACACAAAAACATTTTAAACAACAATAAGACAAAATATTGTTGCACTATAGTAAATTTGTCATTTTATATGTTAAGCTGTAATTGGTTTGATTGCTGCTGTGTGTGTGTGTGTGTGTGTGTGTGTGTGTGTGTGTGTGTGTGTGTGTGTGTGTGTGTGTGTGTGTGTGTGTGTGTGTGTGTGTGTGTGTGTGTGTGTGTGTGTGTGTGTTCAATCGTCATCTCCATCAGGGTTTTTGTAAAGTCCAGCTGAAGCTATCAGCTGTTTTCTGTGGACAGGAAGTCACAGGGAGCAGCCAGCAGGTGGCAGCACATCATCACATACTGCACCAACAGAGGAGCTTCAGGTTGTTCAACAATCATCCACTCACCACCAGACACAACATGTCATCAACCATCACATAGATAAATAAAAATAACTTGACGAAACCAAAGTTCACCTTGATTCATCTGGAGCCTCTGAGCAGCTGTTTGTAGTTCAAACCACTGGTTATAACTAAAGAGTGAACTAAGTGACACTTTATCCATCACTCAATGAAACCAGCTGCTATGAGATTCATGTAAAGGTTTGGTCATTTATGACCTGTGAGGTGGAGGATAGTACATCAAAGTTACTTTTCCAAACGTACTGAGCAGTAGATTGTTTGTCATGTTGACTGAAATAAACAAGAAGCGAGTAGGTTACAGCTCAGTAATGTATAAGCAAAGGTTAAAGGTCAGAGAGAGATGGCAGCCAAAGAAAGTCAGAATTACAGAAAACAAAAAGGACTGTTACTGTTTGAACATGAAAAGTTTGATACAATAGACGATGACGGACAAATGGGGAAATAAAGGTGGTGACACAGCAGCGAAGAAAAACCACCACACAGTAAAGACCAAACTGATCCCAGCTGTAAGGGGGGTGGACAGGTTGGACGGGCGGTCTAACAGAAAGATATGTGACTCTGAGTTAAAGAAAACAAAAATCACACGACAAAACTCAACCAACACTGATCCAAGATGATTAAATGTAACAGAAACCAGAGTCACAGCACGGCGGCCATTTTGGACTGAGAGACAGAAATGATGGAGACGTGTCAGAATAAGTTTGGGTCTCACAAAATAAAAAGAAGAGACTTAACAGTTAATACATTAACCTGAAAGCAGAAAAAGAAATGTTAGTCTGAGTAAAGGAACAAACCGTTAACATCATTGCTGTTGTATTTATGGGATATTTGGTTTTCATGTCCGGAGCAGAAGCTGATCTGGGGAGTTTTTCAGAACGTGGGTTTAGTTGAGTGAAACTTAGGTTTTCACATCCAGAAGCAGAGGTCACTCAGATTCAGTTACTGTGGAAACTTCCTTGTTCCACAAACATGAACACGTCTTTCTCCTCCGTCCAGCTCAGTCTGCAGAAACCACCTGAAGCAGCAGCATGTTCCATTAACCCAAGAAACAAAAAATCACATCTCATCATGACTATGATTTACAGATGTCCTAATTATGAGAAGGTTTCAGAACCCGCATTAGATTAATCAGGTCTTGAAGACGTCTTCAGTATCACAGTAGTTCAGTGACAGTTGTCAGCACCTCAGTCTAAAGTAAAACTGAACTGTCCATAGCTGATTCTGTGGATTCAGCTTTTTAAAACATGAGCAAATAAGCTGCATAAGGCTCAGTTTGCAGCCCATAGTGTGACTGTCTGTATCCATGGCAACACAAGTGACACAAGTGAATGTTAGCGTGAAAATTCTCTTCTAAAAATGAAGTTGTAAATGTGATGATTTATGTGGTATTCAATGTAGAAGTGTAGAAATCAAAGATGAAGTCTTAAAAGAAATGAATTATTAAACATAATTTTGCCAAGAGATCCTGATCTCTGGATCTGGAGAAAATAGGAAACAATCATTGTTAAAAGTCTTGTAGTTTCTGCTCTTTGTACCATTGGATGTAGTTATGTCCTGATGCTGATTCCAGTATCATCTGCCTGACGGCCCAGGGCAGCCTCACCAGGTCAGGTGGATTCTGGAACATCTTCTACCAGTCTCTGACTCCAAACCCTTAGGCACAAACATTGTGTAATTTACTGTCATCTTGTGCAGGTTCATCTGAACATGCTTAAAGGTTTTTGCAACCTTCTGTTGTTTCTGTAGATGATTGTAGTATAGCATGATGAGGCATGTGAAGGGGCTTTGACTGTGCATGTTGGTTTTCCATTCAGATTTTTTACTGTCAGATTACTGCTGACTATTCATTTTCTGTGTTTGATGCTTTTCTTGTGAAGAAATTAGTCAAATTTGCTTTGAAATGTTATTTTGAAGGTTGAATCACGGAAAAACAGTCATGTCAAAGTAAAAACAGAGTTTTCAGAAGAATCTAAATTCAATAAATATGCAAAAAAGAAAAGAAGTGATTGTAAAAGTGTCCTTCCATTTTTTAATGATGGATTTAACTGTGCTCCATAACATTCTGCTTTATAACAATTTTCTTTTTTTTTGTTCTTTTGTCTTCATGGGATTAAGAATTCTTTAAACCCAGTCACTGCACTCAGCTGATCTCCATTCAACCAACCATGTAACCTTAGAGCCAACCCACCTCTCAGCCTGTAAAGCTAAAGGATACACTGAAATATACTTTCCCCACATAGATGTTTCACACAACAATAGCACAATAGTGCGGTGACCACATGCTCTGAGCCTTAAGTGCTGTTAGAAATACATTTACTGGACAAAACAACACGGCTCTTGTTTCCCGTCAGGTTGCTAAAAGCTGCAGAACCAGTTTCTTTGATTTCAGGAATGTGACTCACACATATAAAGAACAAATTCACTAGTAATAACAAACAGCCTACATGCTGCTCTTATGTAATATGCATATACATTTATAAGTATATTCCCTCTAATGAATGAAAGCTCTGGTGAGGACACCTTTACTGTTTACACCTGCACACACTCTCAGGTGTTCTCGCTTATTCCAGCTAATTGAATCTCTGCTCGGAAGAAATGAGCGTGGCTCCGAACGCACCACCTGCCACTGGAGCATCGTGCAAGAACCAGCCCGACATTTGTTTATCAGCACGAAGGAGCGATTGAAGGGAATTTGTGCTGTTTTCTAATGGTTGAAATTTCTGATGGGTATGAACAGAATTCACAGGGGGTGAAGACCTGTCATACCAGTCTCTTTCTCAGGAGATCAACATCTGAATCTGGACTGAAACCAAAGTTATTGGAATAAATCACATAGCTTTTACATTTTTTCTAAATTCTAAAAATGCAATTACTACTGATTGTTTTCCACGTCCTCAGAAACATGTTTGATTTCATGGGGTTTAGTTGAACAGAACTGAGCCATTTGTTTGTTACAATCATTGATCTGTTCTAATGCTAATGTTGGTAATAACCAGGACTTCAGAGAGGAAACCTTTCACATGCAACATCAACTTCCACTGCAATACCCCATCAATCGCTGTAACACAAAGCTGAACAGAAATCGGAATTTACCAGGGCGGCTGCAGGTCCTTCAAAAGTCTTCAAAGCTCCTAAATTCACATTGGATTGGTCTGAAATGTTTGAGTCGTGCACCACAAGAATTCCAGCTCACACATGCAGAACAGGAAGCATAAAATTGTCAGAAGAAGAATCTGAGTCAGTCTATTCTAGAAAGGAAGGTTCTTCTCTATGAGACAGAGCCAAGAAATTCAAAGGTGTTTGCTGCACATGCTGCAACTGGATCCAGGACAGAAGATCCAGTGGAAGGACCAAGTGAGCATCTGCCCAAGAAAACCAGTACTCACAAGTGCCTCCTTGTAAAACAGATGCCTTGTAGACTGATGAGTCAAAGTTTGAGGTGTTTGGATCCAAGTGAAACACATGTGATCTGCAGAGCTCATGAGAAGATGATAGATGGCTGCTCAACACCACCAGTGAAGTATGGAGGTGGAAACATGATGGAAGTAAAGATTAACATGCAGAATGAATTTGACCAATATTCTGTGATACAATTCTTGTGTTTTGAGATTATTTACAACAATTTGGTTGAATAAGATCAAAAGATATAACATCCAGGTTTCAGGTGGAAGGTTTCACGCACTGCTGACATCATGAAAAAGAGGAACCTTCGTATGACTAAGGACCTGACGTGCTCTGAGAAGGACTGTAGGAACAAACTGTGGTCCTTAGTTGAGAATGAGCGTAAAGAAGGAAAGAAAACCAGATGGCAAAGTCCAGTTGTCTTCATTGAAGCTGTGAGATTTGCTGCTTGAAAGTCGTGTCTTAACAAGATCATTTGTTGCTGAAAGGAAACGCAAACTAACATTATTAATACTATGACAGTCAATGAACATTTTATTAGTATTTATGAATTCCTGAAAGAGCTGAAGACCCTCTTCTTGTTCCTTTGGTTCCTTTTTCCAAACCATTTTAAATCCACAGTCCTAATAGCAGCTTGTAGTAGACTTGATGCTCAGCACACTAGAGCTAAAGCCGAGCTTGAGTTAATGACTCATATTTAAAACTCATTCATATGAGTCAGAAACATACAGTATTGAATATTTGTGTGTGTGTTTCTCTACTTTTAAGTTTAGGCTCAAAACCTTCCTCTTTAATAAAGCATATAGTTAGTTATAGTTATGCTGCTACAGGCTCAGACTGCTGGGGGACCCCCCCCCCAATGCACTGAGCTCCTTTCCTCCTCCTGTCACCACTGTATGACATTAACTCTGTGTCTTCTCTCCCGTAGTTGTCTTTGTCCTTCTCTGTCTCCCTCTCTCTGTCCCTTTCTGCAGGTGTCCCCAGCTTTAGAGCTGTGTGTTTCTCCAGTGTGCAGCTACTGGTCGAACCAACCTGCCAGATGTTTTGTTGTTGCTCTTTTTCTTTTCTTTCTCCACCTTCCACTCACCCCAACCGGTCAAGGCAGATGGCTGCTCACCCTGAGCCTGGTTCTGCTGGAGGTTTCTTCCATTAAAGGGAGTTTTTCCTCCACTGTTGCTTAGAGCTTGTTCAAGGGGGAATTGTTGGGTTTTCTCTATACATCTTTATAGTGTTGACTTTATTCTGTAAAGTGCCTTGAGATGACTTTGTTGTGAATTGGCACTAGATAAATAAAGTTGAATTATGGTTGTTATGTTGTTCACACACATTGTTCCTAAAATGACTGTATCATCACTGTGTGTCTCTTCAAACAGTGCTGCACTAATTATTCATTTTAATAAGATTTTTCCAACAGTGTCGAAGACACAAGCTAGTGTGCACAACAACATCCTCTTTGGAGAAGTGTATTCAGTGTGTAGGACCTGTTTCTACTTTCAAGTGGTTTGACTCTAAATGTACAGGTGAGTGTTTTTCATTTACAATGTGTTGCCAGAGACAGAAGGTGCAGATTTGTCATATTTGAAGGTTTAGTGGAAGTTTTTAAATATGTCTTGAAACCCATTTTTATTCCCTGGCTTCTAAAAATAAAAGCTTTGCATTTTATTTCTTTAGTTTCTTTTCTATATTTTTTGACTGTAGTGAAACAATGGTCATGGAGGAAGGACCTGATTGAAACAATGGGCCTGACAAACATGGCTGTCAGTTAACAGCCAGGTTTGGTTTTAAGCAAAGAAATGTTTTGAGGTGGATGTTTTAGATCTTGGAAAGGCCTTTAAGAGTGTTGTAGCAAAAAGTGTGAGGCAAGTTTAGGAGGCAAAAGGCAGCTCACAGTCTTGGTTATGGTGAGTTTGATCAGCAAGACAGAGAAACATGCAGAACAGAACTACACTCAGGAGTCAATCAGATTGACAAGTCTTTACAGGTCAAGGTGTCTTTTAACCACTCAGCTCAGCAGCTGAATTCACAAAAAGGATCAAATCAACCTGGCAGACATACAGGTGAAAAGACAGTGGTCAGGAATCTAATCAGCAAGTCTCTGAGACCACTCGTCTCCTATGTGGTCCCTGCTGGGACAGCTTCCTGATGAAGCTCTGGTCTAAAGACAGTGCAGACAGTAGGTCTGCTGAGGTGTGAATGTAGCATTTGGTCAACTTAAACAGGTATTTTCATTTGTAGGAACATTTCTCTTACATCACCACAGTCCTAGAGGGTCTTAGATCCTCAGGGAGGAATTGGCATGAAACTGTGGTGTAAAAACTGGTTGGATGGACCAGATATTTGGTAAATGGAAACCTGTGATATTGTCTTTGCTGACTTCTACACTTGTGCTTGGAATTTTTTCATTTTCTTATCTCATGTGTAAAAGGTCTAATTATGTGAGTCACAGAGACCAATGACTCATCAGATGGAACTTAGTGATACAACATCTGCAAAGAATTTATTTCCTCTTTTACAACCTGATGTTGACCTGTACACAGATTCTAGTGATGAAGATCACTGTGTGTAAATATACTATATACTTTCTAATCTATACTTAGCTCTGCACCCAGTGATGTCTGTGTCACACAAAAACATTATGATGTATATTGAATCTTTGTGAATTTGTGCATCTGATGACTTGATTAAAATGTCATCAAAAGGAGGGAAATGTGAAGGAAAATCAAGTCTGATTAAATGATTCCATGTTACTTTTAGCATTTTACTTAGTTATACTGACAACTTGTACTCAGTACTTTTGAAAAATGTTGAAATGATTGTATGTTTTGTCTTGAAGTGTTTGCAGTTATTGTCTAACAGCAGACTTTCCCACACTGTAGTGACCCAGAGTCAAGGTGCTTATCAAAGTGCTGAAAAGGGAAAAGGTTTCCAGAAAAGGAGAAAAGTGCTGGGAGCAGTAGCCTGAGGGTGGAGAATGTTCTGCCCAGCAACAGAAGCTTAGAAAACTAATGTGTGATGTATGAAGTTTAGAACTGCACTTGAAACTCTGTTGATGTTCTTCTCTCTTCCTGGATGTTGAAGCTTCTTTACTGATTCCACTTGAGGTGTCTAAGAGCAGATATTGTCATTTTTAACATTAATAACTGTCAGGTCTAAGCACCTACAACATTTAAAAATCACATACAAGGAAAGAAAGACAAAGGCATTATTCAGTTTTACTCATGAGGAGAACAAGCATAGATGCAAGACAGTAACATCTCCTACTCGCTCTGAAATGCATCTATGTTGCTGCCTCTCTTTTATTCAGTTTAGGGAGGTTTCCTGATACATTCCTTTCTAAAGGGAGAGGGATCACACAGCATTGCACCAAGATAACACTTTGAAATTAAAACAAAGTTCAATGTCGTGTCTGCAGGTGGATGTGGCTTTTTATCTAGCAACTCCTCTCAGAGAGGTTTCCGAAAGGTCCGTGGGATGTGCCTCCTGTTTTTCTCATAAAGCAGAATTGTTAGTTAGACACACACATGCACATGCTGTTTATTAAACAAAGAATATATAAAACTTAAGCTGGCCACTTAAGAAAATACAGAAAATGAGATAACTTTATATACATTTATTCCAACAATAACAAAACACACATTTGTTTCTTTTCAGCTATTTATCTGTTAATAACATAAAGATAATGAGAAACTGTCTATTGTTGCTAAACAGAGTTCAGAGAGAAACATTTCACTTTAACACTACATCAGGAGGTGGTTGAGTGTGGAGCAGAAGGAGTGGAGGAGTCTCAGTGTAGAAGGACAGAGCAGCAGCAGAGCAGATCCAGATCCACTGCTGATCCTCTGTCAGATCCAGAGGATCACACAGGGATGATGGTGGACTTGACATTGTGTCTGACAGTGGAGCTGTTCTCAGAGCAGTTCAGACTGCAGCACTGAGAGTCATCTCCACTTCTTCTGATTCCTCTATCAGTCACTGCTGGATGAAGCTCTCCTCTCCACTCTACCTCCCAGTAACATGGTCCAGTCAGAGCCTCTCTGCACACAACATGCTGCTGCTGCAACATCTGCGTCATCAGGACAAACACTGTGTTTGATTCCAGCTGTAGAGAGAATGAGAGAGAACAGAGGAGATCAATGATGTTTCCAGAGACTCACTTCATCATCTGTCAGTCAGCAGAGGTTCTGGTCTGTACAAAGACCACATGGTTACTAAATGGAACCATGGTTCTTTGATTTGCAGGCTTCAGTCAGACTGATCTTAGAGCTGTGACAAAGATGAAACTGATCAATAGTTTAGTGTTGAAATCAGATCAGATTTGAGGAATGAGGACCACTGTCTCTATACATGTTGTGAGGCTGTCAGCTGGAATCCAGCTTTATTTCCTGTCCACATGAAGACAACAACAACAGTCGTCTTCACATCAACTCCAACACTGTTCTCTCTGTCTCTGTCCAATCCTGAAGCCTGTCCCCATTCTCCTCTCACAGCTTCACTGAGGAAAGCAGCCACTGAGAAGGTTGGAGCTTTACAGGAAAAACTGGATCTTTGCTTTGATACTAACTGGGTTTAGTACAATACTGCTGAAAGCAGCATGGACTGACTCCAACCCTCTACTGACCTCAGAGTCTCCAGTCTACAGTGTGGACTCTCCACAAGATCAGACAGAAGCTTCACTGCTGAATCCTTGAGGTTGATTTCACTCAGGTCCAGTTCTCTCAGATGGGAGGGGTTGGACTTCAGAGCTGAGACCAGAGAATCACAGCTGATCTCTGACAAACTGCAGTTCCTCAATCTGAATAAAGAATCAAAGATGTGGATGAAATCATTAGTAACAATCAGATTTGTCCTAATCAATGGTGTTTTCTCTAAAATGAGCAAAACTAAAAGCTATTTTACTACTAAACTATTATGAACAAAAACTATTTGAATCCCAAATTACAGATGATTTCATGCAAACTTTGGAAAATGTTCAGCAGAAATGTGAAATAAAAACAATTTTCACTTCATGGACTGAAACATGGAAAAACAACAGTTTGGTTCTTTAAACATTTTTCAACTCATTTAACAAGAAAATTCACCTCTATGAAAAAATACAACTGTTTTTCTATGAATATCAATGATTACAGCTCACTGATATGAAGTAAAACAACAAATGTTTGTCTTTATTCATTTTAATCACTTATTTTAAATAAAATATTAGTTCTGATGATTATGTTTATTTTTGTTATAAAAATATATTTAAATGTAACAAGTAAACATTTTTATACAGTTTATTTAGGAACAGTGAGAAATATACAAATTATTTTTTAAATCTGAAAATTAATTAATTACTTAATTAAAGTCGTGGATTAAATATATAAAATCTCCAACAGTATCAGTCAGTGAACTGACCTCAGAGTCTCCAGTCTACAGTGTGGACTCTCCAGAAAACCACACAGCAGCTTCACTCCTGAATCCTGCAGGTCCCAGTTTCCACTCAGGTCCAGGTCTCTCAGATGGGAGGGGTTGGACTTCAGAGCTGAGACCAGAGAATCACAGCTGATCTCTGACAAACTGCAGCGACTCAATCTGAATAAAGAATCAAAGATGTGGATCAAATCATTAGTAACAATCAGATTTGTCCTAATCAATGGTGTTTTCTCTAAAATGAGCAAAACTAAAAACTATTTTACTACTAAAATATTCTGAACAAAAACTATTTGAATCCCAAATTACACATGATTTCATGAAAACTTTGGAAAATGTTCAGCAGAAATGTGAAATAAAAACAATTTTCACTTCATGGACTGAAACATGGAAAAACAACAGTTTGGTTCTTTAAACATTTTTCAACTCATTTAACAAGAAAATTCACCTGTATGAAAAAATACAACTGTTTTTCTATGAACGTCAATTATTACAGCTCACTGATATGAAGTAAAACAATAAGTGTTGTTTGTCTTTATTCATTTTAAATAAAATATTAGTTCTGATGATTCTGTTTATTGTTGTTATAAAAATACATTTAAATGTAACAAGTAAACATTTTATACAGTTTATTTAGGAACAGTGAGAAATATAAAAATGATTTTTTTAAATGTGAAAATGAAAGTTTGGAGTTGAATTAATTATTTAAATAAAGTCGTGGATTAAATATATAAAATCTCCAACAGTATCAGTCAGTGAACTGACCTCAGAGTCTCCAGTCTACAGTGTGGACTCTCCAGAAAACCACACAGCAGCTTCACTGCTGAATCCTGCAGGTTCTTGTCACTCAGGTCCAGTTTTCTCAGATGGGAGGGGTTGGACTTCAGAGCTGAGACCAGAGAATCACATCTGATCTCTGACAAACTGCAGTCACTCAATCTGAATAAAGAATCAAAGATGTGGATCAAATCATTAGTAACAATCAGATTTGTCCTAATCAATGGTGTTAGAGGGACTTTGTCCTTGTGTTATTGTGGATCATCAGAATGTCAGACTTCTACAGACATCATCCAAATGTCAGCACAACATTCATACACCTATTCATGTCAGCACTGATTCAGAACATGCTGCTCACCTCACTCACCTCTGGAATTATCAGACAAACATCAAATCACATCTGACAGACTAAAAACTTCCTACAATACTTTGACTCATCAGTGAAATGGATCAAACTTTAAAGAACTGATCAGCTTTGGTTCCAGACTGTGGTCAGCACTGATTTGTGCTCCTGAAACTGATCCAGTAAAGTCAGGTCTCATAAGAGCATCAGACTCTATCAGTAACTTCACAAAGATACAAACCTTTTCAAAATCAAACCATCATGAATCCTTCATTCCTCATGTTGCTGAGCTCCTATCAGACATGTTGGATTAGAACAACTTGTGCTTGTTAGTTTACATTTGCAATGACAGATTTTTAGTATCTATTATTTTAATCCACCATTAACTGGTTGATTCCAAGGTCAAAGCGACCAAACCACCAAAATCCTGATCATATCCTCAGCAGTGGAATTTAAAGAGCTGCTACAAAGGTTCACTGTAGCTCTGATTCATACTGAGACGACATTCAGCCTTTGGTTTTTCTCAACAACACTAACAAAACTATTTGACACTTTTTCATCTACTTTTCATCAACTTTTTATACTTTTTCCAAACTGCAATAAAAACTCCAATCTGGGATTTGTTCATTCACTTTGATTTATCTGACAAAAGGTACAGTCTGCAAACATGGAGACATCTGGACTTATTTCACTTTTCTATGTGGACTCAACTTAAAGTCCCACATAGTGTTGAGGGATTTGACCTGAGGAAATGGTTTTCACATTTGTGCTCAGACAAACTTAGAAACTAATGAACCAAACCAAACCTGAACATTCACTTATGGCTTTAAGATGGAAAACTGACCTCAGACTCTCCAGGAGACCGTTTGGATTCATCAGTTCAGAACAAATCAGCTTCACTCCTGAATCCTGCAGGTCCCAGTTTCCACTCAGGTCCAGTTGTCTCAGATGGGAGGGGTTGGACTTCAGAGCTGAGACCAGAGAATCACAGCTGATCTCTGAAAAACTGCAGTTGATCAATCTGAATAAAGAATCAAATATGTGGATCAAATCATTAGTAACAATCAGATATGTCAAATTCAAAATGAGCAAATATTAAAACAAACAAAAAACAAATGTATTAATTTCAGTATTTGATATGTGTCTTTGTTGTATTTAATATAAATATGATTTGCAAGTCATTGCATTGTCTTTATTTTCATTTTACACAGTGAACCAGCTTTAACTGGAAACTGGATTTGTAATTAATTAACTTCAGTTGTGGTGTAAAGATCTAATTAGTATCAGTCAGTGAACTGACCTCAGAGTCTCCAGTCTACAGTGTGGACTCTCCAGAAAACCACACAGCAGCTTCACTACTGAATCCTGCAGGTCGTTGTCACTCAGGTCCAGTTCTCTCAGATGGGAGGGGTTGGACTTCAGAGCTGAGACCAGAGAATCACAGCTTATCTCTGACAAACAGCAGCCACTCAATCTGCATAAAGAATCAAAGATGTGGATCAAATCATTAGTAACAATCAGATTTGTCCTAATCAATGGTGTTAGAGGGACTTTGTCCTTGTCCAATACTTTGACTCATCATGAAATGGATCAAACTTTAAAGAACTGATCAGCTTTGGTTCCAGACTGTGGTCAGCACTGATTTGTGCTCCTGAAACTGATCCAGTAAAGTCAGGTCTCATAAGAGCATCAGACTCTATCAGTAACTTCACAAAGATACAAACCTTTTCAAAATCAAACCATCATGAATCCTTCATTCCTCATGTTGCTGAGCTCCTATCAGACATGTTGGATTAAAACAACTTGTGCTTGTTACTTTACATTTGCAAAGACAGATTTTTAGTATCTATTATTTTAATCCACCATTAACTGGTTGATTCCAAGGTCAAAGTGACCAAACCACCAAAATCCTGATCATATCCTCAGCAGTGGAATTTAAAGAGCTGCTACAAAGGTTCACTGTAGCTCTGATTCATACTGAGACGACATTCAGCCTTTGGTTTTTCTCAACAACACTAACAAAACTATTTGACACTTTTTCATCTACAAACTTTTTATACTTTTTCCAAACTGCAATAAAAACTCCAATCTGGGATTTGTTCATTCACTTTGATTTATCTGACAAAAGGACAAAGAAAAGATGTTTCACTGTATTTTGTAAATTGAAGCTCATTGAGAAAAGACAAAATAAGAGTGAAAAGTGAAGAAAAGTCCGACGGTTGTGGATGATTCCAGAATGAGCAGCTTCATTGGTAACAGGCTCAAAGGCTCAGTCTCTACAATCAAACATGGCTCGTGGCTCAGCACAAGTTGAAAAATGCAAGTTTGCAAAGAATTGAGCTCTTTCACCATCTCCACAACATCACAGTGGGAAAAGATTCAGTGCATAAAGGCCAAAGGCAGAAACCACTGTTGAATGTGTGGAACCTTCCAGCTGTCAGGAGACAAATGTCAGAGAAACAAAGTTTCATCTTTAACACTTGAGAAAAACTGGCCTTTCCTTAAGTTCATGGTCCACTACTAGTGCAGACAAGGTACTAGTCCAAGGCCCAATCAGACTGTCAGCCTGTTCCTCCTCAGCACCACTTTCCTTCAAGTACAGTCTGCAAACATGGAGACATCTGGACTTATTTCACTTTTCTATGTGGACTCAACTTAAAGTCCCACATAGTGTTGAGGGATTTGACCTGAGGAAATGGTTTTCACATTTGTGCTCAGACAAACTTAGAAACTAATGAACCAAACCAAACCTGAACATTCACTTATGGCTTTAAGATGGAAAACTGACCTCAGACTCTCCAGGAGACCGTTTGGATTCATCAGTTCAGAACAAATCAGCTTCACTCCTGAATCCTGCAGGTCCCAGTTTCCACTCAGGTCCAGTTGTCTCAGATGGGAGGGGTTGGACTTCAGAGCTGAGACCAGAGAATCACAGCTGATCTGTGACAAACTGCAGTAACTCAATCTGAATAAAGAATCAAATAGAAAACTTTATAGACAAATTTTTAACTTAAACATCTGTTGTAGAGTTTAACAGGCTTAATAACCAGTGGTTTACTTTTATATGATGATATTAGAATTATTATTATATTACATTAAAAGGTAAAATGTGAACTGCAAACTTTAAAGAAATATGCCTTTTCTATTTAGATTCTCAGTGTGGATAAGTATAATTTCAGACTTATGTCTGTAATATAGTGTCAACACAACTAAAAAATGGTGTCTGACCTCAGAGTCTCCAGTCTACAGTGTGGACTCTCCAGAAAACCACACAGCAGCTTCACTGCTGAATCCTGCAGCTTGTTTCCACTAAGGTCCAGTTCTCTCAGATGGGAGGGGTTGGACTTCAGAGCTGAGATCAGAGAATCACAGCTGATCTCTGACAAACTGCAGTTGATCAATCTGAATAAAGAATCAAAGATGTGGATCAAATCATTAGTAACAATCAGATTTGTCCTAATCAATGGTGTTAGAGGGACTTTGTCCTTGTGTTATTGTGGATCATCAGAATGTCAGACTTCTACAGACATCATCCAAATGTCAGCACAACATTCATACACCTATTCATGTCAGCACTGATTCAGAACATGCTGCTCACCTCACTCACATTTCAATACATTTGTTCTCAAACTGAATGTGATAAATGTTAAAAAGACTTTAGAACAGTTCAATTTTATAATTAAACATTTTTTTTCACTGTCAAAATTAGTGGCAGAATGTCATTATTGTTACATTGTTAATTTAAACAAATATTCATAACAACGATTCTGTTTATTGTTGTAATAAAAATGTATTTAAATGTCAGAACTAACTAAACAATTTCTAGTTTATTGAGAAACATCAGTGAAAAATATGAGTGTTTGAGTTCTGAAGGTTTAATTTCAGTGAACAAACATTTTCCTCACAACTCACTGAAATTAAGTGAAACTGAAGAAACAGGTTTGATGGAGGACGAAACTATTTCCCATCTGATGTAAAGCTGTCAATCATCTCCTGTTGCACTTTATAGTAGTTGTGGAATGTTTGGAGGATTTCTTTCCTTTTCTCTGCACCTTCCAATCCCACTCTGCTGCTCCTCTCTACATTTATTCCACTCAAATCAAACAGGATCAACTGTCTCTGCTTCTTGACACAGTTGGCAGTTGGATGCTTCTTCATTAGCTTCAGTCAACTATTTAGTGCTGTGTGTCCTGTTCTTAACCTGCTGATTCTTCTCTCCTCCTTCTATTTGCTCCAAGCTGATTCTCTGTTGCTGCTTTATACAAGTGTCTTCAATTCTAAGTCTGACAATCAAATGTCACTTTCACATTTTTACATCGGATTTTTCGACACTTTCAAAACTTCCTTTCAACCACTGAACAGTTTGAATGTGATATGACCTCAGAAACATGAACCTGTCTGTAGTTTAGTGTCACCACAACTTTCACATCATATTCATCTCAGCACACAACTAAAAAATGGTGTCTGACCTCAGAGTCTCCAGTCTACAGTGTGGACTCTCCAGAAAATCACACAGCAGCTTCACTCCTGAATCCCGCAACTTCTTGTAACTCAGGTCCAGTTCTCTCAGATGGGAGGGGTTGGACTTCAGAGCTGAGATCAGAGAATCACAGCTGATCTCTGACAAACTGCAGAGACTCAATCTGAATAAAGAATCAAAGATGTGGATCAAATCATTAGTAACAATCAGATTTGTCCTAATCAATGGTGTTTTCTCTAAAATGAGCAAAACTAAAAACTATTTTACTACTAAACTATTCTGAACAAAAACTATTTGAATCCCAAATTACAGATGATTTCATGAAAACTTTGGAAAATGTTCAGCAGAAATGTGAAATAAAAACAATTTCCACTTCATGAACTGAAACATGGAAAAACAACAGTTTGGTTCTTTAAACATTTTTCAACTCATTTAACAAGAAAATTCACCTTTGTGAAAAAATACAACTGTTTTTCTATGAACATCAATGATTACAGCTCACTGATATGAAGTAAAACAATAAGTGTTGTTTGTCTTTATTCATTTTAAATAAAATATTAGTTCTGATGATTCTGTTTATTGTCGTTATAAAAATAAATTTAAATATAACAAGTAAACATTTTATACAGTTTATTTAGGAACAGTGAGAAATATAAAAAAGATTTTTTAAATGTGAAAATGAAAGTTTGGAGTTGAATTAATTACTTAATTAAAGTTGTGGATTAAATATATAAAATCTCCAACAGTATCAGTCAGTGAACTGACCTCAGAGTCTCCAGTTTACAGTGTGGACTCTCCAGAAAACCACACAGCAGCTTCACTCCTGAATCCTGCAGGTTGTTTCCACTCAGGTCAAGTTCTCTCAGATGGGAGGGGTTGGACTTCAGAGCTGAGACCAGAGAATCACAGCTGATCTCTGACAAACTGCAGTTGATCAATCTGAATAAAGAATCAAAGATGTGGATCAAATCATTAGTAACAATCAGATTTGTCCTAATCAATGGTGTTAGAGGGACTTTGTCCTTGTGTTATTGTGGATCATCAGAATGTCAGACTTCTACAGACATCATCCAAATGTCAGCACAACATTCATACACCTATTCATGTCAGCACTGATTCAGAACATGCTGCTCACCTCACTCACCTCTGGAATTATCAGACAAACATCAAATCACATCTGACAGACTAAAAACTTCCTACAATACTTTGACTCATCAGTGAAATGGATCAAACTTTAAAGAACTGATCAGCTTTGGTTCCAGACTGTGGTCAGCACTGATTTGTGCTCCTGAAACTGATCCAGTAAAGTCAGGTCTCATAAGAGCATCAGACTCTATCAGTAACTTCACAAAGATACAAACCTTTTCAAAATCAAACCATCATGAATCCTTCATTCCTCATGTTGCTGAGCTCCTATCAGACATGTTGGATTAAAACAACTTGTGCTTGTTACTTTAAATGTCTCATTTTTAACATGGGTGACACATATTGTTCTGGCTTTTCTATTGCTTGGGAAGCCTAAAGTTTGGGCGATAGAAAAGTATTTACAACTATCCTTTATCAATGGTTCAGAGAAAAAACACATGATGCATGGTATCCATCCATTTTAGCATGTGTTGGCATTTTCAAACCACTAGAGAACAAGAACACGATTTACCTTCTATTTCTAACACACAGTGGGTTAGATTACTGTTGTTGTTCAGAGGTTCAGCTCATCATCTAGCACTAGAAACAGGCACATGGACTCATACACCTTTGTTAGATAGAGTTTGCAATAGAGAGCATGTGTATTAGAAGATGAGAAGCACTTTTTATACTTTTTAATCTTTTTTTGTGCAAAATTTAGGGTAAAAGTTTGAATTCTCCAAATGAGCAATAAAACACGATTTATTGTGAAATAAATGAGCAAATTGAGTTCAGCTTCCTCCTGAATCCTCTCTGGATCAGATGTTGGATGTTCTCTTCTCTGATCCTAAATGGAACCTAGTACCTTTCTGTACAAACATGTCTGCAGTGTCACATTTCTGCTCCTGGTTACTGGTTGTGTCTCTACACAAAGTGACATCATCAAGAGATTGGATGATGGTGTCACAGACAGCAGTAGCTGTGGAGGCACAGAGTTTCTTACAGAGTTCTGTGGATTTAGCCAGACTTTGAGAAACTTGTTTGATGAAACTGTTTGTGAACGTGTTGGAAATTACTGTTCGTAAACTTGTATTGTGGAATTAGTTTGTTATCGGCTAAGTTGAGAAACAAATCCAATAAATGTTCAATGTGAACTAATTGTTGGACCATCAGATACGAGTAAGATACCGACATAGAGGCAGAGATTAAAACTCTGCAAACCAGCTGTGAGGACATCAAAGATGTGGACCAATGAGGCTGTAGAGGAACTGGGATGTTTTTAGGTCTGTCACTAACAGTCTGGATGAGAACACAGACACTGTGATGGTGGTCATCAACACGCCCACTCACTCATGGTGAATCCTCCCGAGTATTAACAAATGTCCTCGGGTGGAGATAATCCAGACTTCACACTAGGAAGCTGGCTGAGGAAGGTCCAGGTAATATCAGGCCTAACAGACCTGGGTATTTGTGTTCACACATACACTCGCCCCAAAGAAAGTCTGGAAAATGCCAGTGCAAGTCTGACAGGGACTTCAGACAACTGAGGTCACAGAAAGAAGCTGCATTCAGAACTTAGGACCCAGACAAATACAGAGAGGCTAAGTCCAGATTTAGCAAGGAGGTGAGCAGAGCTAAATTAGCACATGGTGAGAGAATGGAACAGCAATTCTCAGCCAACAACTCTGCCTCTGTCTGGAAAAGGCTGAAGGCAACAAGTAACTATAAGCCTAGAGCCCCCCACTCAGTGAATGACCAACGCCTGAATGACTTCTACTGCCAACTTAGAGGACAATGAGACAGACATTATACCCCCACCAACCCCTCCTCCACTGCCACAAGGGATCAACCACACAGCTTCACACCACAGTGTCCCTGTCCCCTCCACCCTGAAGCACTCTGTCTCCAGTGATGACAGACATTTTTTACATTTCACTCGAGACCTGCCATTGTACCAGCCTGCTTTGAGACCTCGGCCATTGTACCAGCCCCCGAAAAGCTGAGGATCACAGGACGTTCCAGCTCTACTCAGAGACAAGCGCTCCCTGCTGAACGTGTCCGACTCCGTGTGCAGGTGGATCACGGACTTTCTCACAGACAGATGACAGTTTGTGAGGCTGGGGAAGCATGTCTCTGAGCCACTGATCATCAGCACTGGATCCCCCCAAGGCTGTGTTCTTTCTCCTTTGGTATTCTCCCTGTACACCAACAGCTGCACATCTGGACAGCAGTCTGTCAAACTCCTGAAGTTCACAGACCACACCACCCTCATCGGTCTCTGATGGAGACGAGTTGGCCTACAGGAGTGAGACAGACTGTCTGGTGTCATGGTGCAGCATGAACAACCTGGAGCTCAATGCTCTCAAAACAGTGGAGATGATAGTGGATTTCAGGAAGGACCCAGCCCCCCTCCCCCCTGTCATCCTCTGCAACGCTCCGGTGTCCTGTTGAGTCCTTCCACTTCCTGGACACCACCATCACCCAGGAGCTCATGTGGGAGCAGAACATCAGCTCCCTCACCAAGAAGGTTTCACCTCCCTGTGATGTGGGAAGATGTGGGTGAACTTCTACGCTGCCATCATCAAATCCATTCTCACATCCTCCATCACAGTCTGGTTTTCTGCAGCCTCCCATCTCTCCAACAGCTGTACGTCTCCAGGACCCACAAGAAGAGTTTCTTCCCCACTGCAGTCAGCCTGCTGACCAGTGCCCTAATCCCCCCTAGATAACCCCCTCCTCCAATCTTCAGACAGTGTGTCACACATTTGTATTTTAAGTTTATATATTTGGATTCTGTGTTTGCACCTGACACCAAGACAAATTCTGAGTACTGTAAAGCGTTTTTACTGCACCCGGCAATAAAAAGTTTTCTGATTCTTATTCTGTGTGATTCTGATTGTGTGACAGGAAGCATCATGCTCAGGTTGAAGTGTCACCTGTTGATGGAGACGAATCAGACACCACTAAAGATACTTTCAATCATGTTTCCAGATGTTTGGACTTATCTCTCTGCTTCTGTGTGTCAGATTTAAAATGGGTGTTTTTATACATTTCAAGTCATTACACCTGAAAATTAATTTATTTTTTTGCTATTAGATCTAAAACTTTACTAAACATTTGTTTTCACTACAAATTGTCAATTTCTACAGTTTTATTCTGTTTTCTGATTTAAAACTAAATTTACAGCGAAACATTTTGACACGTTTGAACTACAAACCTGAAAAATGTTTTGAGTTTGCATGATCACTGACCTCAGAGTCTCCAGTTTACAGTTGGAATGCTCCAGTCCAGCAGACAGCAGCTTCATTCCTGAATCCTGTAGGTCATTAGAGCTCAGGTCTAGTTCTCTCAGATGGGAGGGGTTGGACTTCAGAGCTGAGGCCACAACTTCACAGTGAGTCTCTGAGAGGTCACAGTCACAAAGTCTGATGACAGACAATAGAAAATATCAACTATGCTGAAATCTGACACATAATAAAAATAATCTTTCAGCAGATGAACATGAGCAGATGTAGTTTAGGAGGCCAATTTGTAAGTTGTTCTGTCCACATGTCAAAGTGTCTTGGAACAACAAATACAAATGACAAACTGAGCTCAAACATGTCTTTTCAATAGTTGTTGTACAACAGAGGTCCACAGAAAAGACAAACTAACTAACCCAGGTTACAGACTGACACTAAACATGATTAGAGACAATTCATTTTTGTCTAATTGTTTGTTGAAAATATCATTAATGACTAAAATGATCCTTTAAATGGAATTAAGAAGGAGAGAAAAATGTCTTCTTAAGCATATGAGAGAGGGGAGGTGACATCACATCCTCTCTCAGCTGAAACAGTCACTTAACATTTAGTTGTTGATCCAAAATGACTGGGGGTCAGTTTGTTGTTCAGGAAGGAGGAGCTGGGGACTGAAGCACTGATCTTGAGGTTCGTGAACAACCTGCCTTATCTCATCACACACAAAACTCTCTCCCACTTTACATTTTATTGACTGAAATCTCAAAAATGTGTAAAAGCATTAAAGCTTCAAGGTCTGTTGGTTCCACCAGATCACAGATATTAGAATAAACATGTCTGTATATGAACAGAATAATAAAGTGAGACATTATAGAAACTTAGTGGAGACACTGTGTCCACTGTAAAGAAATCAGACATCAGTAGAGACCATGTCAACGGTCAAAACTGCTTCAACACAAACTCTAAAAGCCAGAAAATGTTCGGCTGGATTTGTATTTAACCTCCACGAACCAAAGACAGACACAACATAAAAAAATCATTTTGTCTTACGATGAAAAATAAAAAACACACCGACGTCCCTTATCTGTTGTGTGACGTGGACATGAAGCAAGTGATGAGGACATGGACAAATAACCATTATTAAATTCCTGATAATAAACAACACAAGAAATTGGAGATGTGATTTTTTTAAAGAAAACCTTTAGTGTTGAAAGACTGTCAGGATCTCTCTGCACTTCCTGTCTGTGGACTTTTATTTTGTGACCCCTTCTCCCTACTTCCTGTGCCTTGGTTCTTTTCCCCAGCTTTGCTTTCGTTTGTTCCCTGATGGTTTGCACCTGTTCCCTCCTCTATTTAAGTTCAGTCTTCTCCTCACTCCCCTGCCAGATCCTCGTTGTTGTTATTGTGGTCACTGCCATCGTGGTTCCTGTCTTCAGTGTCGCTGTTGTTACAGTCGTCATTATTACCCTCACCAACCCCACATCTGTATGTATGTATGTTTCATGGACTCTTTCATTCAGGACTCTAGTTTCTTGGACATTTCTCTGGGCATCTGTGTCATTTGGTCTTTGGTTTGCTTTTGTTCTCAGTGTTTCTTGTTTTAGTCCTGTTTTCCCGCCAGTTGCTCCCAGGTTTTTGTGTTTTAGAGTTGCCTTTGTTTAATTCAGTGTTTGGCTTAGTCTCTTGTTTTCTCCCCTAGTTTTGATCCTGGTTTTTTCATGTTCAGATTTGCTTGTGTGTTCTTAGTTTGCCAGACTTTTATGCTTAGTTTGTTCATGTCTGCCTCCCCTTAGTTCGAGTGTTTGTGCTCCCCCACCTCTGTTACTTTGGTATCTTTCCCTTCCAGTGTGATTTAAGTTGTGCTTTGTTTTACTTTAATCTTTATTACGTGTGTTCCTTTGTTCGGTAGTTTGTGTCTTTTTATATTTCTGTTAGTCTCCGTAGCCTCACCTTTGTGTTTATCTGCTTTAGTAGTTTAATGTTCATCTGTGCCTTATTCATTTAGTAGCCTTTGTTTGTTCCTTAATTTCCTTGTCTAACTTGTGTCTGAGTCTTAGCTGTATTTATTTGGTTAAATTCTGTTCTGAATCCGGGCTCTAGTATCTTCACCATTTTAGTATCTGTTAAATAAACCCTTTTTTCGTTCATCCCTCGCACTGTCTCCTCTTTTGGGTTCATCCCTTAACCAAAACCGTGACAAAGACTATATTAAATTGTATGTGTGATGGTTGATTTCTTCATACTGAAGCTTCATCTTTATGTTACTTTATGATTTTAACCATCACATCTGGACTTACTGAGCCTTTTCGCAGTTCCTCACAGCTGGGATCAGTCTCCGTCGTCCCTCCTTTGATGTGTTGTACTTCTTCAGGTCCAACTCATCCAGAACCTCCTCTGACATCTGCAGCATGTAGGCCAGAGCTGAGCAGTGGATCTCAGAGAGTTTTTCTGATCTGTTCTCTGACTTCAGGAACTCTTGGATCTCCTGATGTACTGAGTGGTCCTTCATCTCCATCAGACAGTGGAAGATGTTGATGCTTCTGTCAGGAGACATTTTATCACTGTTCATCTCCTTCAGGTTGTTGGTGACTCTCTGGATGATGTTTGGACTGTTCTTTGTCTGACCCAGCAGACCTCCTAAGAGTCTCTGGTTGGACTCCAGAGAGAGGCCATGAAGGAAGCGAACAAACAGGTCCAGGTGACCATTTTTACTTCGGAGAGATTTCTCCATGGCCCAACTTAAAAAGTCATGAAAACCATGAATTTCATAGTGTAGATTGCCATTCCTCAGGAACTTCTCCAGTACCCTTTTCTTTTTTGTGCAACAGTTGAAGGAGTAAACTGCAGCCAGAAACTCCTGGATGCTCAGATGAACAAAGCAGTAGACTGTTTTCTGGAAGATCACACTCTCTCTTTTGAAGATCTCTGTACAAACTCCTGAGTACACCAAGGCCTCTGTGACATCAAGACCACACTGCTCCAGGTCTTCTTGGTAGAACATGATGTTTCCTTTCTCCAGATGTTCAAACGCCAGCCTCCCCAGCTTCAGAAGAACTTCCCTGTCAGCCTTTGTCAGCTCCTGTAGACTTGTGTGTTTCTTGCTCTCTCTGTTTAACTGTTTGTTCTTGGTTTTGTTCCTCTTATGTCCCTCACCATACTTGTTCTTCTTCCTCTTGGTCTGAACCAGCAGGAAGTGTGAGTACATGTCAGTCAGGGTCTTGGGCAGCTCTCCTCTCTGCTCTGTAGTCAACATGTCCTCCAGAACTGTAGCAGTGATCCAGCAGAAGACTGGGATGTGACACATGATGTGGAGGCTCCTGGATGTCTTGATGTGGGAGATGATTCTGCTGGACAGCTCTTCATCACTGAACCTCCTCCTGAAGTACTCCTCCTTCTGGGCGTCAGTGAAGCCTCGTACTTCTGTTACCCTGTCGACACACGTAGGAGGGATCTGATTGGCTGCTGCAGGTCTGGAAGTTATCCAGACCAGAGCCGAGGGAAGCAGATTCCCCTTGATGAGGTTTGTCAGCAGCACGTCGACTGATGACGTCTGTGTGACATCAGACACAACCTCACTGTTGTTGAAATCCAGTGAACGTCTGCTTTCATCCAGGCCGTCAAAGATGAACAAAAGTTTACAGACAGCCAGCTGCTCTGCTGTGACCTTCTGTAATGTTGGATGGAAAACATGGAGCAGCGTGAGAAGACTGTACTGCTCATCTTTGATCAAGTTCAGCTCCCTGAACGAAAGCACAACCAGCACACTGACATCTTGGTTTTCCAAGCCCTCTGCCCAGTCCAGACTGAACTTCTGCACCGAGAAGGTTTTTCCAACACCAGCGACGCCGTTGGTCAGAACCACTCTGATGTGTCTCTGTTGGTCAGGTAAGGCTTTAAAGATGTCGTGGACCTTGATTGGAGTGTCATGGAGGGTCTTCATCTTGGAAGCTGTCTCAAGCTGCATCACCTCATGTTGGGTATTAACCTCTTCACTCTGTCCCTCTGTGATGTAGAGCTCAGTGTAGATCCTGTTGAGGAGGGTTCCACTTCCTGTTTCATCACTTCCTTCAGTCACACATTCACATCTCCTCCTCAGACTGATCTTATGTTCATCTAAAACCTCCTGCAGACCAACATCTGCTGAAAGACAAGAAACTGTGTGAGAATAAATAAACAGAATCTGGTTTGTTCTTTGTTACCAACAAAAACAAAAACGTTTAAGAACCAGATTGTTATAATAATGAACACAAAAATATTAATGTATAATAAACTGTTTTTATACTATATATAATCACTGAAGAAAACCAACAAAGTCTGTGAAGTGTTTCAGAATATCTAACATTAAAAAGTGTCTAGTCTTACTTTGTACTGTTCTGGATCGTTTTCCACACTGGGGACAGGAGGAGTCTCCTGATGAACATGACTGGTCCCAGTATGAGCTGATGCACTGTCTGCAGAACCAGTGTCCACAGCTTGTAGAGACTGGATCCTTCAGGTAGTCCTGACACAAAGCACAGCGGGACAGCTGCTCCTCCACAGAAAATTGACTCCTCTTCCTCGTTCTGTGGAGATGAAGAAACCTGTGTTCTTAATATAAGCAGATGCACTGACTTGGTGAAATATCGTATAAACAGTGTATTTGTTGTAAATCCGACTTCAGCATAAATAGAGAACAGAGCTCAGACAGGACTCAGTTGATTTAGAGCTGTCATTTAGTAACAGAGGTGACCACACAAGTGCAGATTAATGAGGCTTAAAAGCAGAAATCTGAGGTAGGTTACAGTTCAACAGCAGGTGCTCAGAGGATCAGCAACTGAGGAACTGAGGAGCACAGGTTTTGTGTCCAGTGGAAACTCAGAGAAGACAAACCACAGCAAGACGGTTGCTCCTCCATCACGATTTCTCTGTGGCGAGTTTCCAGCCACCATACTCAGTTAAATCAGAGATATACTGTACTACCAGAAAACAACCCGTGCAGTAGCCCTGTAACACTCAAACACATACTCTGCCTGAAAACACTGTACAGTATATTGTCAAATAATAATCTAAGCATATAGTTCTCACTAAATGTTAGAGACATTTGACTTTTGGGTGAAATTTCAGAAGGCATCTTGTCATAAAGTGGTCAGTAAAATGGACAGCGATGGTAACTTAAGAAACCTGTTAGGCTTCATAACTTATGCCTGAGAGAAGCTGTCCAGGAAACAGTGGAATTAAACCAAAAACAGCTCAGAGGAAAAGACCACCAACCATGACAGGTCCATTCTACAACTACAGAGCCAGAATGGTTTGACTACATCAGCTGTGTGTCTCTAAATAATTAAAATGATTTGAAATGTGATGTGTAATCAGTCTTTGAAGTAATGCTGTGTGTGTGTAATGCTGTCATGAGGAAGTTCCAAAGAGGCTGTGAAGACTCAGCCAGCTGGAGAAAAGGGAACTACTGTACTGTTCTATGTCACAGCAGAGCTGAAGATTCTTGCTGAAGCTGTTTGACCAGCAGCTTGTGGAGATGATGTGAGCTGTTCTTCATGAAGTTTGTGCACAGTCCTCATCTCTACTACCAGCTCCAGTGCTTCCATAGAGGCCCCAGTACAGAGCCAGCTTTCCTAATCACTTTTTTAAGTTTATTGGTGTCACTGGCTCTGATGCTGCTTACACAGAAGATAGTGGCAAAAAAGTCTGCACAGGCCCCAACAGACTGGTAAACATCTGCAGCGAGATGATGGCTGCTCCCAAAGGACCTGAGCTTCCTTAGGAAGTAGTCTGCTCTTAATCTTTCAGAATAGAGATGGTGTTGAATCAGCTCCTAGTTCTCCTAAATTCGACAACCATCTCTTCTAAGCCACACTGAAGATGAGGTGATCATTTCCACACCAGTCCACAAAGCTGTCCACTAAGCTTCTGTAGTCTGCCACCTCACCACGGATACATCCCACCACTGCAGAGTCATCAGAGAACTTCTGCAGGAGACAGGAGTCCGAGTTGTACTGGAAATCGGAGTGTACAGGATGAAAAATATGCTTTGTCCAAGTGAGAAAGAGGCTGTGGCAGCAGGTAGATGATGGAGTCATCCACTCCAACCTGGGGCGATAAGCAAACTATAGTGGCTCCAAAGAATTTCTCACCTGAGGCCTCAAATGTGCCAGAACCAGTCTCTTCAGAACTTTCATGATGTGTGATGTGAGAGCTACTGGTCTGTAGTCACTGAAGGCAGATGGAAAGAATTTCTTTGGCAGTGGAACCTTGCAGGATGTCTTCCACAGCACTGGGACCGTCTCCTGACTCAGCCTCAGCTTAAAGAGTATGCGTCCTTCACGCTTACATACAGTAAATCCAATGCTGTATTTTAGCCGTAATGGTGTTGATGATGTCACATGCTACATTGGAAGAAGCTGACTATTGGTAGTAAACAGCAATAACATAAAGGCACGTTCACAGCTAGCAGTTCAATCAATTTCCACGATGCAGAGATGCTTCTTCAGATATTTATACTCATGCACCTCAACAGCCTGACCATAGATATAAGCAGGGAAGAAGATGAAGTCTACGATCATTTCCAAAGGTTTGGATGCTTTTGATCACTTTCACTGAGAAGCGACACAATCACTGAATGATGGGGAAACTTAATACATCTTTTTTTAGAAAGTTTAAGTTGTCCTGCTAAAATATGAGGTTGGACGCAATTAGTCAACTGTACAAAACGGTTTACATCCTTCAGGAGATTCTGGACTAAGTGAGGTTCCTACTACTTGTCAACACTTCTATCCGCCCTGTAACCAGGCCTCTCTTGTTGCCCTAAAAAGCTTAAAAACCAGTTCACTGTCAATGTGAATGTGTGAGTTATTCCTGCAGCTCCTGTGGCTCATAACTTTTTCAAGTTTGGGCAGTTGTTGAAGCAGAAACCCCAGAGAACTAGAGCCATCATGTTCCTCTACTCACACACAGACTCTACCCCTGCCAATGATATAAGGTGGTACAGTAGGAACGTGACTTACAATTATGAATGAAAGTTCTGCGATGAGCTTGACATGTTGCTGCCCCACTTCACTGAAGAAGGCTCCTCTCATCATCATGGGAGACCTGAACATCCACCTGGACAAACCTCAGATAGCTGACGTGTTTGCTCTTCTAAATACATTTGACCTGAGTGTGGTCTCCACTCCTTTGACCCACAAAGCTGGCAACAACCAGGACCTCTCCGTCCTCAATGCAGATGCAGCACGGACAGCCTCTGCAATACACCTTCATTGTTTCTGGATAGTCTCTGCCCCATGTCTTCTAGAGCCACTCGTCCCTCAGCTTCTAATCTGTGGCTCACCAACTGAAACCGTGAACAACGCACCACCCTCAGGAGGGCTGAGAGGAAGTGGTGCAAATCCAAGACTCCATCTGCTCTTGCTGAGTATCAAGATCTGCTTGGATCTTTTTCTCACAGTGTCACCAGAGCAAAGACTGAATACTACCAGGAGACACTCAGCAACACCTCGGACACCAGAAACCTGTTCTTCACGTTCAAATCCCTCACCTACCCACCTCCACCTCCTCCATCCACCTCTCGGTGCAGACAACTTTGCCTCTTCCTTACTAATAAGGACCTTCAGAACTGAACAGATGAGGCCGACAGAATCATTATCAGTATATTCATGTTTGTAACAATACATTTTTCTCCCTTCCCAATTGTTAATTGTACTGTGTGAGTTGAAATTGAGAAGCATTTCTTATTATAACACATACATTAGTACAATTGGCACTAATCTGTCTGTCACACCATGCAGCGTGATGCATTCGAGGACAATACAGAGTTTAGCTCATCCGATAGCGTTTACTTTTCCAAACTGTTTAAAAAACAGAACACAACTGTGGACTTGTAGCTCATTTGTTAGAGCAGTTTTCCATGAACCACAGAGTCAGTGGTTAGACTCCTGGTCCTCCTGGCTACATGTTAAAGCCTCCCTGGGCATAAACCCTGCCCTCTTGTACTGGATCATTAAATGAACTACATCAACAGTTAAACAGGAGCTATGGGGGGAACAAAGGGAAAAAGAAGGATGCTCTTTAGTATGTTATTGCTCAGTGAGATACAGTTGTAGATCTTTCTAATGCATCTCTCCCTGTTACGGCCGTGTGTCATGAAAGTTGTTGTTCCTTTTAATTTGTGTTTTTTGTGAGTGTTGTTGAGTTAGAGTGAGAGCTCTTTGGTTGTGCGGATCTGTGTGCCTGAGTTTTAGGTGCCCTGTCTGATTGGCTGGATTGGGGGGCAGTGCAGGGAGCTGATTGGTCCATCATTTACTTCCTGGAGTTTCAAAAGTCTGATTCCCACCAGATAGACTGGTTTCTCTGGCAGCAGCACCTGTTCTCGGTCCTCGGCCTCCAAACCGTTTTGAACATATTGTGAATTTTGGATTAGAGTTATTTGGATTAGTTGGATTTTTAGCCCTTGTACCATAAATATTATTACTCAGTCAGGAAATATCCACCACATATGCCCATATTTCTAAAATGAAACCAAAGATTTCATTTTCAGCTGTGCAGAAACAGCTACAAATCTTTTCTCTAGTAAATTTCCAGCTAAATCACACGTTACTGTGACTTTAGAAATATATTTGAACACTGAATCATCTTCAAGTCAGTTTACAGGAAAACCTCTTACTTTGTGTCTAAGGGTCCAGGTCCATCACTGAAGTGCGGTGGTCTTTCTTTAGACCAGTCACTCTTCATAGACAGGCAACTGGATCCTGAAGAAAGTGATCTCCATCTTTAGAAAAGAAATTAAACATGATCATAATTTAAAATTACAACATAGTCATGGGTTGTCTTGTGCACATTAGTAAATCCAGTAACTAAGAATCACTGGGAGCATAAACCCTGCCCTACTGTACTGGATCATTAAATGAACTACATCAACAGTTAAACAGGAGCTATGGGGGGAACAAAGGGAAAAAGAAGGATGCTCTTTAGTATGTTATTGCTCATCAGTGAGATCCAGTTGTAGATCTTTGTAATGCATCTCTCCCTGTTAGATAGACTGGTTTCTCTGGCAGCAGCACCTGTTCTCGGTCCTCGGCCTCCAAACCGTTTTGAACATATTGTGAATTTTGGATTAGAGTTATTTGGATTAGTTGGATTTTTAGCCCTTGTACCATAAATATTATTACTCAGTCAGGAAATATCCACCACATATGCCCATATTTCTAAAATGAAACCAAAGATTTCATTTTCAGCTGTGCAGAAACAGCTACAAATCTTTTCTCTAGTAAATTTCCAGCTAAATCACACGTTACTGTGACTTTAGAAATATATTTGAACACTGAATCATCTTCAAGTCAGTTTACAGGAAAACCTCTTACTTTGTGTCTAAGGGTCCAGGTCCATCACTGAAGTGCGGTGGTCTTTCTTTAGACCAGTCACTCTTCATAGACAGGCAACTGGATCCTGAAGAAAGTGATCTCCATCTTTAGAAAAGAAATTAAACATGATCATAATTTAAAATTACAACATAGTCATGGGTTGTCTTGTGCACATTAGTAAGTCCAGTAACTAAGAATCACTGGGAGCATAAACCCTGCTCTACTGTACTGCATCATTAAATGAACTACATCCACAGGTAAACAGGAGCTATGGGGGGAACAAAGGGAAAGTCCTTTGAAAAAGAAGGATGCTCTTTAGTATGTTATTGCTCATCAGTGAGATCCAGTTGTAGATCTTTCTAATGCATCTACATTATATTTAGTCATTTGTCAGACGATTTTATCCAAAGCTACTTACAAATGAGGTACAAGGCAGCAAAAATCTAAGTCAAGGAGCAAACATTAAAGCAAAGTTTTATCAGAAAAGTGTTCACATTTCACGAGATGCCAGTGAGAGAAAGAGCAGAAAAGTTTTTTTTTTTAATATAGATTTATGTGCATAGTAAGATGCGGAAGAGTTGTTTTTCAGCAGTTTTTTGAATATTGGGAGAGAGTCTGTTGAGCAGAGTTTGGTAGCTCGTTCCACCATCGTGGGATCATTGCGCTAAATATTTTTGCTTGGTATCTTCTGTGTGGTGCTGGGACCACCAGACGTCGTTCGTTGGGAGACCACAGTGGACGGGAAGGATTGGAGACTTGAATGAGTGAGTTGAGGTAAGTGGGAGCGGTTGAGTTAACCACCCTAAGAGCAAGAGACAGAGCATCTCTCCCTGTTATGGCCGTGTGTCATGAAAGTTGTTGTTGCTTTTAAGTTGTGTTTTTGAGTTAGAGTGAGAGCTCTCTGGTTGTGTGGATCTGTGTGCCTGAGTTTTAGGTGCCCTGTCTGATTGGCTGGATTGGGGGGCAGTGCAGAGAGCTGATTGGTCCATCATTCACTTCCTGGAGTTTCAAAAGTCTGATTCCCAGCAGATAGACTGGTTTCTCTGGCAGCAGCACCTGTTCTCGGTCCTCGGCCTCCAAACCGTTTAACATATTGTGAATTTTGGATTAGAGTTATTTGGATTAGTTGGATTTTTAGGCCTTGTACCATAAATATTATTACTCAGTCAGGAAATATCCACTACATATGCCCATATTTCTAAAATGAAACCAAAGATTTCATTTTCAGCTGTGCAGAAACAGCTACAAATCTTTTCTCTAGTAAATTTCCAGCTAAGTCACACGTTACTGTGACATTAGAAATATATTATATATATATATATTATAACACTGAATCATCTTCAGGTCAGTTTACAGGAAAATCTCTTACTTTGTGTCTGAGGGTCCAGGTCCATCACTGAAGTGCGGTGGTCTTTCTTTAGACCAGTCACTCTTCATAGACAGACAGCTGGATGATGAAGACTCTGCTCTGTCCTCCTTCATCTTCATCTTCTCAGGTCTGAGAGTTAAACCATGAACACTGAAGAAACAACAGAATCAATCCCATCAGTACATCACCTTCAAAGTCTGAAGCTTCTCTATCTCATTTATATTCAAGTATATTTCTGATGATATTTTCTATTTTCCATCTTAAGACAAACTACCTCCTGTTTAAATCCAACAATAATCATCCTTCAGATAAACAACATCAGCTCAGAAAACATAGTGGTTTTATGCTGAGTGATTATTTTCTGACACACAAACTAAAATAGAGAAATGAGAAAACCAACCAGCACATAAATCAATCAGAGTGATCATTATTTAGTTCTAACATTCTTTCTTCCTCAAACGCTTGTTTGACTCTAAAATGGAGTCTGAACTGACTTCATCCTTTCACTTTCACCACACTAATGACAGAAGGACAGAGATACAGATGTGATAACTGGGCTTCATGAGAGAACAAACAGTTTCAGATTAGTCGGTGAAGGTTCTTGGTCATCCAGGTTTGGTTATCTGAAGACTGAATCATGTTAACTGGCCTCATTTCTTTTTGGTTAGAAACGTTTCATTACTTATCCAAGCAGCTTCTTCAGTCTGAATAAAGTGGCTGGAGAACCCGGTTATATCCTCCGATCATCAAACATATAAGAAACTGAAAAGAGGGCCACACATAACGACCCCCATCTTAGGGGTTTAGGGAGTTAGAGTCGTAATCGCTACATCTTGATGACTCCACATGTTCCCACCTCCCACCTTAATGAGTCTAATCAGACCAGGGTGGAACAAAGACCACTCAGGAGGATACTACTACTCTGTTCTGGGGGAGAAGCTGTGGTCATTCTACTGTTCAACTGATTCATTCTGAATCTTGAATAATTCATTTCTGTTCAAATATTTTATGATAAAGCCATAATATATTCACTGATGCCAAAAAGGACCCCTGACCATGACTGGGTCCCATGCAGCCCTCTATATGTCCCAATGCAGCCTGATGGCTCAATGGCTGGAGCATCAGGCACACACACACACACACACACACACACACACACACACACACACACACACACACACACACACACACACACACACACACACACACACACACACACACACACACACACACACACACACACACACACACACACACACACACACACACACACACACACACACACACACACACACACACACACACACACACACACACACACACACACACAAATAGATGGATCATTTTAAGTCCACAGAGACACTTAACTAGGACAATAATCATGTTGTGTTAACACTCACTCTGCCTCAGCTTCTACTTTTCTTCTCTCTGCTCGGTTGATTTCAAATTGTCCAGTCTGAACTATCTGCACACTGTTCATTTCTCTTTCCTCTCTACAGGAAATCACATGACACACAGTCTCAGGTCTATGTGAAGCCCTGAGGTTTAGCAGTCAGAGAGCAACGGCAGCACCTGATCCAAAAACTGCAGCCACATTGATGTCATGAGGTTACTGTTCCCTGTGTCTGCAGAATGTCAGGATCACTGTACTAATCACCAGTGACTGAATCTGGAAAGAAATCACAGGTCACAACTAAAGGCAACATACATTTTGCTGTTGTTCCCTCCACCTTCCACTGACTCTGCATCAGCCTTCAGGTTTCTGCCTCCTGCTCTGTTCACTCTAAACAGAGGCTGAACTAACTGAACACTTTCAGTGGTTTTTCTTACAGGAATCATGAGTCTGAGTTGTTCACACAGATCATGTCTCCTGGCTTCATCTTGTTAAATGAAAAGGTGGTTTTAACATTAAAACCAGTGATGGACAAACATATTTAAGCAACACTGTTTAACTGTCCCTGTCCTACCCACTGCTGATCACCTGGATCAGGTGTGTTCAGTCCCTCAGATTCTTAAACGAGGGGGGAGTGTGGAAAGATAAAGGAACAGTTTGAAAACCAGCAGGGATGCAGCCCTCAGGAATCAGCTTTAACTTAACTGATGAGAAGCAGCACATGAAACCAATACATCCATAATCCCCCAGTACAGCCCCCACCAACATTTCCATTTCTTCACACACAGATCAGCATCACAGCCACATGGAGTTTGAACAAAAAAACTAAACCCTAACAGAAGTAATAGTTACTGTTGTGTCACATTTGCTGATGTGATGGACCATGTTAGGTTCATCACTATATGCAGAGTAAAGACACAGAGCCAGAAATTAGAACTGGATCAATGTGATCATAGAAACATTTTTTTCATTTGTCTAAATCTTTCTATCACTGTTTATTAGCTATTTTACAGCTGCTCTTCACGTGAAAAGTAGAAAATAAATGAAAGAACTTCCATCACAGCAAACACAAACTACTGGTCAATAAGTAAGAAAAAACCCGTAAATTAAATCACAACAATACTATTTGTCCATTTGGACTATTTGAAGCCCCTTTCGCTCTGCTGGGATCACAGGAGTTTCCACTGCAGGCTCACAGCAGGGGAGAAACCCACTGAGCTGAGATATTGGGCTCCTGCTTCATAGTGGACTCATGTGTTATCGTGTACAGACTGTAGACACTGGATATTCCTGCTTAGATACTAAACTGCATTTCATGCACATAAGCACGTGGAGGCAGGAACCTCACAGCACAAGCTCACTCCCAGTCTATTAGAAGATGATGTTACATTATTAGAGATAATGTTTTTCATCTATTATGTTTCCAAACGTCAAGAAGCAAAGGGAGACCCCACCATGAAGGAAAGCTTCTTCATCCAAATGATTTATGAATCAAATAAACAGAACATTGTTTTTTCACGTGTTCAAAGCAGCACAACGACAGCACGACATCAGACACAACTGACACGTGATATTAAACAGAAGCTGTCAACTCAACTCTGTAGAGTCACAGCATAATGAAGCCGTTCACGTCAAGTTGGAGATTCAAGCTGCTCCTCATACTTTTGGCCACCAGATGTCACCAAAGAGGACTGTGTTGAAACGCTTTGAGCAATGAACCCTTGTTCCATCCAAGTTCCTTCTGTGCTTCAGAAAGGCCACAGAAACAGGTCAGTGGCTGACGTGTGGACCATTGCATGACAGGCTGAGTGAGCAGTGCTGTGAGGCAGCATTTGACAAATCAAACCTGTGTCACACAGTAAATGATCATCCTGCTCTACATGAGTCACTACAATCTGTAGTGAGTTTGAATCGAATCCAGCTGCTCTATTCAGATGATGCTGTTTGAGGACAGAACTCTACATGACATGTGACTGAGTGACGTCAGACATTGTTGATGGCAGCTGAAAGCAACATCTCATGGAAGCAAAACTACAAAGCATCAAAAACCAGTTCAAGCTTCACGAGCTCCAGTTTGGACAGTTTGTAGAGACAAAGACACATCCTCAGTTAGTGGCAGGAGACGACCGCAAACATGGACATTTTCCATTTTCTTCTTCTGGATCCTTCTCCATCGTCACCATTCAGACACTGGGACAAGATGAGTTATTTATAGAGTGATTTCAGTAAAAGTACAATCAAAAGAACAATCAGTACTATTGGTAACCTGTGATCTTTGTGATCATATGGATCAATGAGACCTGGTCCAAGTGAACACACTGGGGGACTCACATTAAAGGTCTGTCAGACATGTCCAGCTGGTAGCAGACCCCAGGGTAGACCCAGAAGACTCTGGAGAGATTCTAGGTTTCACCTGGACGTAGAAGTGCAAAGTAAGGGACAATCATCAACACCACGTTGATTTGACACTTGTCCAGAAGGCCTGGACAGTGAAAGACAAACACTGACTGAGGTTTTCCAAAGCATCTGATGACGTCTCAGTAACAACAAGCCAGATTAGTTGTGAAGACACAGGATCAGGATCAGAAAGTATAACACTGAGCACATACTGCAAATCACTGCAGACACTGAGACACCAAAATCCAGGCTCCAAAATCAATGTCCAATATCAGCTTTCATAGAAACACCTTGAAATCCTGTAGAGCAAAGGGAAAAACCTGCAACAGCCAATGAGAGCGAGCTGACAGCATCAATAACTGGATGTTGTGCATGTGTCAAACTTTACTTCCTGGTTCTCTGTTTGTTGTCTTAGAATAAAAATACAAATCTGTTCTGTTTGTGGATTCTTATGTTTTTTTTAAATCAATTGAAAATTGAAAGTTTTCCTCCTCCTGTCACTCTCTCCTCTCTTCTCACCCCACAATTGTCACCACTGTATGACATTAACTCTGTGTTTTCTCCTGTAGTTGTCTTTGTCCTTCTCTGTCTCCCTCTCTCTGTCCCTTTCTGCAGGTGTCCCCGGCTTTGAAGCTGTGTGTTTTCCAGTGTGCAGCTACTGGTCAAACCAACCTGCCCGATGTTTTGTTGCTCTTTTCTTTTCTATCTCCACTTTCCACTCACCCCAACCGGTCAAGACAGGTGGCTGCTCACCCTGAGCCTGGTTCTGCTGGAAGTTTCTTCAGTTAAAGGGAGTTTTTCCTCCACTGTTGCTTAGAGCTTGTTCAAGGGGGAATTGTTGGGTTTTCTCTATACATCTTTATAGTCTTGACTTTATTCTGTAAAGTGCCTTGAGATGACTTTGTTGTAAATTGGCGCTAGATGAATAAAGTTGAATTGAATTGCTGCCTTTAGCAACATCTGAATGTTTCTGACATCAGTAACATAACTAACAAATAATTTCACAGCAGATTAACTGTCCATCATTCCAGGTTTTCTGTAGTTAAACCTGCAGATTCACTGACATCATCATTTCTACTGACAGACACTTTCTAAAGCTGGTTACTGGAAATCTGTGTATCATGCAGCAGCAGAGTAACCTGCTTTCTCCTCCATCCCACTCATTTGTGAAGCCTGGATCACAGATTTGAACTGTACAGTAACAGAAAACGTGTGTTAGGAACGTTACAGCGCAGGGGGACAGAAAGGACAAAGGGAGACACATGCTCAGTTGGACAGAAACCTGAGGAAACCAGAAGCTGGTTCCTTCAGTCCATGTGAACACACTCATTATTCTGAAGAGCAGGAGAAGTTTTCGGAGCTTTTTGTAACAACAGCCCCCTCCTCTCTTCCTCTATGGTCCTCACAGACTTTGACAGTCAAATAATAATATTGTTGGATTAACACTCACCCTGCTTCAGCCTTTACTTTTCCTCGTCCTGCTCTGTCGACATAAAATGAAGATTCTAATTCCGCTTCTGAAACTCAGCTGTAAACAAAGTTGAATAAAATGGCGTCTGAACTAACTGCGCACTTTCTGTTTATTTGCTGCGTTTGGAACCATCGGAAATCACAAACGTCCAAGTTTATGCAGTTCCACGAGTCACGGCGGAAATGTAACAATCACCATGTCTGATTGGAGGGTAGTTGTTTTATCTTCTCTTCTTCTAATCATAGATTTACATCAGACACCACGTGAAAATGTGTAGCGTCAGCAGAGCTGCATTAATTTAGTCAGATTTAACACAACAGTAAGTTTAAATAACATTTACTCATATGGCTTAGACCAGACTGAGCCAATTGTAAACGTCCTGATCTCCGATGAGCATTGAAAGCACCGTCTCATTTCCAGTTACTGGAAATCACGAGTTGTTGTTTTTTTAAATGATCTTTATTAAGATGTTGAATACAAACACAGAAATAAACGTGGTGCAGAAAGTCCAGTATATTAAATGAACATTGTAGAAGTACATTTACATTCATACAACTAAAATACCATAAAGCCAGGTTATTAAGTTAAACATTAAAGATTAGCAGTGAAGCAGAATGATCACAGTTCTTCAATATGAAATGTGATCAAATGTAGTTTGTCACTGTCAGCTCTGTTAAATATGACATTTTCTCATTTCAGGGAGAGAATGAAACAGAGGAGAAAACAAAGGTGAATAAATTCTCCCAGAAACTTCAGTAAGAGTCTCACTGGAGGAGTTCATGGTTCTATCAAGTCTTGTAAAATACTGGTTAGAAGGATAAAACACGTCATATATAATTGTGAGGTATTTATCAAATGTCAGAAACAAAGTTAATTTTATGCTTTTCAATTCTTGATCATATAATTTCAGTTTCAAATGACTATTAATTAAAATTATTAAAATTATAAATACTAAGGAAATGGGAGGAAGGATACCATGTATTTTATTCTGTAAAGTGCCATGAGATGACTTTGTTGTGAATTGGCGCTTTATAAATAAAGTTGAATTGAATTGAATTACCCCAGCAGCAAAACTTATAATCATACAACCTGAAAAGTATCAAGTTGAATACAAATATGATGTATGTGCTTCTATCATTTTCTACATAATAGCAGCTACAAACTGAAAACTTTATAATGAACACAAGATATTATTAGTATTAACTATTATTATGGCAGCTTTGTTGTGGTGATGCTAAAATGCCTAAACTTGCTTGTTACATTTCTGTTCAATCTGAATATTAAACCGATTTTTCGTTTACTTTGCTTTTACTTTTTTGTAGTTTTCATTTAAATGTGTAAGTGATGTTAAGTGGCAGAAAAACATGCCATCATTGTTCTAGTCTTGAAAAAGTGGTGCATCATGTCATTTTAACGATGTGCAATATGAACCTTACAGTAAGCACATTAGCGCTGGCAAAGCATTGTGGGAAGCGTAGTTGTCCAGTGCAAACAAGCTGATAAGTCCACTTCCTTTTCTGTCCAGGAGATGGAGCTGTAGACACTTGGTGTTTCTGTACATACAAGTATGTGAACTTCTAGATGGGGAAATTCAGGTGTCAGCTGTTTAAATCAATGGGATGATAATGAGGGGAGAGTCTGGGAGGCTCTGCTTTATTTAAAGAAGACACATTAGTGTCTTCATCACTGAAGTCTGGTCTAGTGTGTCATGGTTCAAACACAGGACATTTCTGAAGACCTTAGAAGAAAAGATGTTGATGCACTGTAAAATCCGATAACAATCCTAACTTCAATCTGTTAGTTAATTTTACTCCTCCTCACTTCTTACTAGTTTTCATCAAGTTAGGGGTAATTGCAGGTTGAGGAAACTCATTTCTGAGTGAAACTAACAATCAAGTAAAGTAGGAACAAATGAGGCAGAAATTCACAAAGAGCTGCAAAGTTTGTCAGGAAGAACTGGTAGGAAACTATTAACATGAACATGTAGGTAAGTATTACTGGGCTCAAAGCAACATACTGTACTGCATGTTTGTATGGGTTTCATAACTAAACCAGATTGATGTTCTACAACTACGACTCACACGATCAACTTCAATGAAACGCGCTCATGTGTTTGCTTTGTTAATATCCTTTCAGATATTGTTGTTCCATGACTTGACTTTAGGCTGATGTGAACATACCCACTGTGAACGTATACTTTCAATAAGTCCCAGTAGACTGGGTGGGTGGTGTATTGATACAGCAGTAGTTATACAGTGCTTCATAATGTGTCTGGGTCGAGTTGTGTCAATCCAGGCTTTTGAATAGAACCAAATTTAGACCGAGAAGAGACGGAGACTATGGTGTCTAGTGTCAGATGTCTCTGTTGTCCTGGTGTCCAGTGTTGTTTTTCTGGTCTGGATCCTGAACACAGAGAAGCGATCGAAAGAGAAACGCGGCATCAGGTGGATTTGTACATGTGGATGAATAAAATCGAGACTTACGAAAAAATATTCTGTTGGATGTAGAGAAAAAAGAAAGAACTGCAGTCATCCAGGTGCAGGTTCACCTGACTTCTCTGCAGGTAACTTTTAACAGTTTTGAGGCTGACGTCAGGGCCGGGACCAGAAGGGGCCAGAGGTGGCACAAGCCCTATACCAAAACTCACACTGGTGCCCCCCCTGCTGTACTCAGAGTAGGAGGTACTTTGATGTGGATTATAAGTAGAACCTTCAGCACAAGGTGAACTGAGCATCATCATTTATCAATATATTATTTCTATTATTATTATATAATCATTGTTACCAAGTTATTATTTGTTTTAAAGGTATGTTTATGTTTTTCTCAATATCTGTAGCAATGACGACCAAGCAGGTAGTTTGATTGAGGTGGACACCACTTGTTATTATTTGTTTAGAATAAATTATTATTACTTCATATAAAAATACACAAATTTGTATGTTTAGCTTTCGTTTCATTGAACAAACACATTCATTATTAATAATAAGCAGTTTATGGTTTTCTAATCAGCCCTGTTCCTCTGAGCGTGGGACACAGTCTTAGTCCAGTTTACCGGGTGTGTTTTTAACACTTCTACAGTACAATTTCACCTTTTTCACCCTGTGGCTGGGAAAACAAGTTCCACTAGTTTTTGCTGAGGCTGCAATACTTTATGTTACTGCAGTCTCAGTATCTGTTTAACACTGAAGGCTCAGGCTTTGTGTTAATCCTGGTGGTGCTGAACAAACTCTCAGTGTGTCACCTGAACTAGTGGTGTGTTGGTTGAGAACGTGAACAGTGGGATGAGCAGATTTTTGTGAATTAATACGAGATGTCGTAACAGGATTATCTTACAGCCACATGTTAATTGACATTTTTATCCCAAAAACATGTAAATTGTGGAAATTCTAAGCTTTAATATAAATTTACATGACAGATGTGTCCGTGTGCCAATCATAGTTCAAATCAGTGGTAAATCTGGATGAAGTATGAAGCCACAAGTTGTACTAGATGAAGAGCTGAATGATCCGGCTCAGTACAAGGAGCTGGAATTCACGGGTTAAACCTTTGGGGATCAGGACATTTCAGGATGATAGTCACAAATGACTAAAATCACTGCTACAACTTGGTGATTTTAAAGCATTTTGGCCTGAAGTTGTTGAGGTTTCCTGCATTAGTTACACATTTGAACATTTAGTTTGGCCTTAAACCTTAAGCACAACTGCTGCCATTTCAGTCCGGATTCAGCTGGAGTCTGCGCTCGGGACCTGCTCTTGATGTTTGCTCAGTGATGGCAGGATCTGGTGTTTCCCTGAGGCTGCATGAGTTCAGAGAGTCTCCAGCCTCCAGACCCACTGATGGACCAACTGTGTTTACACCAAAGTGAGTGAACTGCAAACCGAACCTGGAGGTGGTGGTGGAGAACAACTCACAAATCAGCAATGCTACAATGTACTGTGACGAGGACGGTACAAGTCCTTCATTCCAAGTCTTACTTGAGCAAACGTCCAAAGGTTTTGGCCTCAAAATATACTTTAAAGTATCCACAGTAAAACTCATTATGCAGAAAGGCCCATGTACTTGGAGTATTTCTATAGTGTGGTACTGTGACTTTTACTTAAGTAAAGTTCTGGTAGTTTTTCACCACTGCACATATGGATTCATATCTGCAAATGATACACATACAATTCAATTCAAGTAACAACTGATCACACGCACATTATTAATACACTGATACAAATCACACTCAGCAGTGTTTTGCACTTTATGATGATTGACGCTTTTTTTTTACATGTTAAGAAAATGTGTACAATCAGTGATTTGGGAGTTTTTATACTTTAGACCTTTTTATTCCCTTTTCTCCACAGACCATCACGTCTGGGGACAGATGTACATGGATTATACCCAGGACAGCTGGGCAGAGTCCACACTGTCTCAAAGGAACGTGGGTAAGTGTGACTCTGCTATGACTTCGACTTCACTGCATCTAAGAGCAAATCTCTGTACTTTTTACTCCACTGCATTTCTAGTCAAAGCTGTGTTACACGTTACAATCACGTTACTCTACACGTTTCATTATAAACCACTTTTTCTGTTTTTTCTTTAAATGAAAAATCACTAGAGACAGAGAGTGATCGTAGTGTCAGTTCCTCCTTCCATGGTCTTATTAAAAAACATATTAGCAGTACTCAAAGGGAGCCGGTGGGCAGTAATTTTACTCTTTGGCGTGTTGTGCTGAGTTTCTGCATCTGTTGCAGCTACAGACTTGACAATCGACGGTCTCTTCCGTCTACAAACCATCAGGATGAAAACTACAAGCAGAGTTTTGACATCCGGACCCTGAAAGCTCTGTCTGCCCTCCGTCACAGTCCTGCGGTGCAGGACCAGTGCCTCCCCCCCCAGACGGTCTACCAGGAACAGTTTGGTCTTCAGTCTCGTCTCTTTCCAGAAAAAACCTACACAATGTAAAATATTCTGTGCAGACACCAACAACATCAATTCAAATTCAACTGTTGTTCAGTTGCATTAGTTGTTTTTAGTATAAATCTACAAACCACAAACCTCAGCTTCTCTTCAGTGACAATAAGAGTTGATATTTATTCTTTACTTTTCAATATAATCGTCACGGACGTCACTGCACTGTTGCAGTTTGTGAGTACATTCATTGAAACTCTCCAAAAAGTCTTTGTTTTAACTTCCTTGCATTGGTTTCCTCCCACAGTCCACTAGCAGGTTAATCTGGCAAAGCCTAAAACATTTCTGTTGATAATTTCAGTTTGTGCATGATGTGATTTAAGCTTCCTTTAAAGGGCAACGTCACCAATTTTCAACTTAGTTCAGGCTGTAAATGTCAATGAATCCTTTTAAACTTCCTGCTGAATTCCCTATTTATCATCTTCTAGCTGAAAAACTCCTCCGGATGACATCACCCAGAGGAGTTTCTCATCATTAGGGCTTTAGATTATATCACCTGGGGGAGCTCTGGAGGAGCAGGTCGACCATGATTACAAACCCCATAGTGTGAGCAACAAGATGACATCATCTGAACTAAAGGTTCCTCTGAGTGATGTCATCTGGAGGCATTTTCAGCTAAAAGTAGAGAGATATTTTAATGTAGGACAGTACAGAAACAGCACTGGTAAAAGTCTCCAATGATCTTCTCCTGGCTTCAGATAATGGACTTGTGTCCGTACTCGTCTTACTAGACTTTAGTGCCGCATTTGACACCATTGACCACAACATTTTATTACAAAGACTAGAACGTGGATTTGGGATTAAAGGAACCACATTACATTGGTTTAAATCTTATCTGTCAGACAGATTCCAACTTGTTCATGTTAATGATGACTCTTCCACAGGGCTCTGTGTTAGGACCAATACTTTTTAATCAGTACATGTCACCTTTAGGCAAAATTATTAGGAAACATTCCATAAACTTCCACTGCTATGCAGATGATACCCAGCTCTATTTATCTGTGAAACCAGAAGATACTAACCAATTAGTCAAACTTGAAGCATGTCTAAAAGACAGGACTGGATGTCCTACAATTTCCTACTTCTAAATTCAGACAAAACTGAAATCATCCTCTTTGGGCCTAAAAACATGAGAACTATGCTGTCTAACAATATAGTTACTTTAGATGACATAACTTTGGCCTCCAGTACTGCGGTGAGGAACCTTGGAGTTATTTTTGACCAAGATTTGGCATTTACGTCACATATAAGACAAATCTCTAGAACAGCCTTCTTCCACCTACGGAACATTGCTACAATTAGAAGCATCCTGTCTCAAAGTGATGCCGAAAAACTGGTCCATGCATTTGTTACTTCTAGGTTGGACTACTGTAATTCCCTACTTCTGGGGTGTCCTAATAACTCCCTAAAAAGCCTTCAATTAATCCAAAATGCTGCAGCAAGAGTGCTGACTGGATTAGGAAAGAGAGATCATATTTCACCTTCACTAGCTTCTCTTCATTGGCTTCCCATAAAATCTAGAATAGAGTTCAAAACCCTCCTCCTTACATACAAAGCTCTTAATGGTCAAGCTCCATCATATTTAAAAGATCTCATAGTTCTGTATCGCCCGATTAGACCACTTCGATCCCAAAATACAGGCCTACTTGTGGTTCCCAGAGTTTGCAAAAGTAGAATGGGAGGCAGAGCCTTTAGCTATCAAGCTCCTCTCCTGTGGAACCAGCTTCCAATCCAAATTCGGGGAGCAGACACCCTCTCTACTTTTAAGACTAGGCTTAAAACCTTCCTTACGCTCACTCAACCCTAACTAGCTTTTCTCTATACATTTATTTGTCACCACTGTATGCCATTAATTCTGTGTCCTACCACTTGCTTCTACATACTTGTGTAGTCTGGACTTTATTCTGTAAAGTGCTTTGAGATGACTTTGTTGTAAATTGGTGCTATATAAATAAAGTTGAATTGAATTGAATAGGAAAGTCAGAGGGCACTTTAATGGGATTCATGTTCATGTACTACCCAAATAAGAACCACAAGAAGCAGGTTCAACAGCAGTGAAGGTTCCTTTAATTGGACAAACCTAAACATTACAATAATCGTTCCATTACCAGTCAATGTTCAGATGATAAGTGGGAAATTTGCAGAGCTTTTACCTTTAAGAGATGGTATTTGAAGTAACTGGCAGTTGTTTGAGTTGTGTTTCAGGGATCTTTGCTTTTTGAAATGAGTTTTTCACTGTTTGTTCTGTTGGAGCTGCAGTGCCATCACATGTCCACACAAGGACACTGTTGTTCACATGGTTCTAACTGCAGCTTAACAAGCATTTGTGATTTTTAGCACAGAACATAGACAAAATGTTTAGGGAAATTTAGATAGAACAGATTTATTTGATCTTTACATGTTGCATTTTACCCAAGTGTTTGCTTGTTGGATGGTTGTGTGTTCATATAACAACATATGTGAGTCATGCAGAATGAAACGGGGCAGTAAAATTGTCCCTTTTAAAAGTTTTCTGTTTCATTAAAATTGATCATTAAACTGATTGAAGTCTCCACCGTTCTTATGTAGGTACATTTTTTCAAATTACAGGGTTCATCAAATGTCTGATGTCTGGCTTCTGCACTTATTTCCACTGAGAACTGAACTTAGTGTAGTTTTGATATTTTTCCTTCAAGGTCCAACAGGACTCAGAGTTTGACCCACCACACAGCTCAAAAGTAAGTTGACCCCATTGATTATTATATTTGAAAAACTTCTCACTGTTGAAGGCTGAAGAGTCGTTGAATAAAGAAATAGCATTCAAGTAGATATGGAGATGGCTGTTAGTGAACATTAATGAGGCTGTTTGCATGCAATAAAAACAACAAGAATAATAGCATGTGATGAGAGTGACAGGCTGTCAGAGGCCAGAGGACATGGACAGTAGAGTCTGCTGCTGGCTGGAAAACCAGTGGAGCCTGAATATGAGAGTAGTGCAAGAGAACAGGTGTGAAAACAACTGGTGAATAAAAGTAAAATCACAATTAGCTGGAGGTCGAAATCATGATTTGAGACCAAAGAGGAGATTTATGGATGTAGTGAGAGAGGACATGAAGTTAGTTGGTGTGAGAGAAGAGGATGCAGAGGATGCAGAGGATGCAGAGGATGCAGAGGATGCAGAGGATGCAGAGGATGCAGAGGACAGGGTTAGATGGAGGCACATGATTCACTGCTGAGACCCCTGAAAGGGAACAGCCCAAAGGAAAAGAAGAAGATTTGCTCAATGCAGGTTAAAGTGCATTAGGACATCAGAATCCAAAGTCCAGAGGACGTCCAATGATGAAAACTAGTTTCAGAAACTGACTATCCAATCACAGTCCAAGTTAAACTACAATGGACATTTCCACACAGAAAATGCTGTGATTGCTAAAAACCAGCTGCTGCAGCTGCTCACGAGTGGAAGCAGTGGAAAAGAAATGTCAACAAGTGTTTGCAATTGATTTTTTAAAATATTTCATAACTCTCCAGCACGTAACATGTACCAAGTTTCAGAGTTTTGAAGATCTGATGATGGAAACATAAGCCCCCTTATATTTCTCCCCAGTGGAGAATCCACATGACATTTTGCATGTGTGTTCAGGATAGTGTTTGCACGTATGTGTAAGAGTTATTGGAAACTTTTTGCCCACAGCCACTCAACATTTAACAGCCTGTAAGGGGACAACCATAAGGACATGGACAATGGACTTGGCCTCCCTGTGTCTAATACAGCACTAATAATGAGTGAATGACTGTGTTCACGATACCTTAATGATTTATTTTCTGTTTTCTAACAGGCAAAAGAAGTTTGAGCTGCGAGTTTGCAAGGAACAAGTCATTGAGAACATCAATGAGTAACTGATTTAGGAAGGATGACAGTTTTTTTTTAATCAAAATGTTTTTTATGTTTTGTTTTTTAAAACTACAGACGACAAAAACTAAAGCAAATTGTAGGAAAAAATAGTTTGTATCTCGCCCTCACGGACACACACACACACACACACACACACACACACACACACACACACACACACACACACACACACACACACACACACCATCTGAATGAACCTATTCTGATTTCTAATTGAACAATTAAGGAACTAGTCTTTGTCATAAGGGTCTGTGGCCAGTGGGGAAAAACATTTTGCTTTCAAAAGGATCAAATCCTCTTTTTGCAATAAGTGTTGTGAAACGTCTACTTTCAGTGTGTCATCCATCACCTTCACTCAGACCAAATGATCAGGTCAACAAATCTAAAACGGGGAATAAATACGGGCATTAGCTTTCTGAACGCAGCTGTGGTTTGCAGTATTTGACTGTACTTGTAAAAGGTGATTACTGTGAATCAATAACAGTACTTTACTGTATATTCCAAATGTAATACTGTAGCTAGACCTTCCAGTAACACTGCATTTCCAGTGTTAGTATGATCTACTGTACAAATGAATGTAAAAACATTTAGAAATGGCTAGAAATACTATACTATGATTGACAGTTGTACAGCTCTTTACAGGTAGCATCCTTTTCAAATGACAATAAATACCAGGCTAATAAACTTACTAATCAAGCAGAAATGTTTGCACTTGTGATTGGAAACTCCAGACAAGTACATTTCAGGGACACTATGTCGTCAACGCGTTCTCATCCCACAGAGGTTTTTGCAGCCTTCTGTTGTTTCTGTAGATGATTGTAGTTTGTTCATGACTGTGATTCTTTAACAAATGTGAAACACAACAAAATAACACAACAATATCGGCTTAATTGCTTTTTTTAGTTCAAGTGTTTCTAATCCGATTGTTGTAGAAGTTGTTTGATTTGTGCTCTAAAGGTGAATCTAAGGAGGAGTTTTAGTGTGTGCTGCTAACATCTGTGGGCCTTTTGAAACCTGCAGTACCATCACTTGATCACAGGAGGACGATGTTGATTCACAGGATGTTTAGTATCAAAGCAACAAGTAGTTTTTCTGTGATTCTTAGCACAGAACAGCCAGAATGTTTTCATCATTTGTCTTTATGGAACTTCTACAAGTGGTTCTTCGTGGCCTTATTACTCGTGTCATGTAGGAAAAGAGGACGACATTCAGTCACTACATGTTTATCTTAACCATGTGATCATGACTGTAAAAAGACAAGTTGCCTCTAAAGACGTACTGCAGAGCTTGTGCTCTTGAATCCTTTCAACTACTACTACTCATGCAACTACATGAATCACTGGACCAACATGAATGTACGTGAACTAACAGCAAGGTGCTGCAGAATGGAATTAAAGCTTCTATTCACTGGCTGCCAGTGAAAGAAGACAATGTCAAATCTTAGTTGTTACTTCTCACTGTATTACTGCACTACAGGAAGCCAGTGCTGTCATGAAGAGTGGTGTGACATGTGTCCTTTTTGGCTGATTCAAAATGAGGCATGTGAAGGGGCTTTGACTGTGCATGTTGGTTTTCCATTCAGATATTTTACTGTCACATTACTGCTGACTATTCATTTTCTGTGTTTGATGCTTTTCTTGTGAAGAAATGAGTCAAATTTGCTTTGAAATGTTATTTTGAAGGTTGAATCACGGAAAAACAGTCACGTCAAAGTAAAAACAGAGTTTTCAGAAGAATCTGCATTAAATAAATATGCAAAAAAGAAAATAAGTGATTTTGAAAGTCTCCTTCCATTTTTTAATGATAATGTTTTCTAATGGTTGAAATTTCTGATGGGTATGAACAGAATTCACAGGGGGTGAAGACCTGTCATACCAGTCTCTTTCTCAGGAGATCAACATCTGAATCTGGACTGAAACCAAAGTTATTGGAATAAATCACATAGCTTTTACATTTTTTCTAAATTCTAAAAATGATTGTTTTCCACGTCCTCAGAAACATGTTTGATTTCATGGGGTTTAGTTGAACAGAACTGAGCCATTTGTTTGTTACAATCATTGATCTGTTCTAATCTGAGGAACAGTTGCTAATGTTGGTAATAACCAGGACTTCAGAGAGGAAACCTTTCACATGCAACATCAACTTCCACTGCAATACTCCATCAATCCACAGGGTGGCGCTGTAACACAAAGCTGAACAGAAATCGGAATTTACCAGGGCGGCTGCAGGTCCTTCAAAAGTCTTCAAAGCTCCTAAATTCACATTGGATTGGTCTGAAATGTTTGAGTCGTGCACCACAAGAATTCCAGCTCACACATGCAGAACAGGAAGCATAAAATTGTCAGAAGAAGAATCTGAGTCAGTCTTTTCTAGAAAGGAAGGTTCTTCTCTATGAGACAGAGCCAAGAAATTCAAAGGTGTTTGCTGCACATGCTGCAACTGGATCCAGGACAGAAGATCCAGTGGAAGGACCAAGTGAGCATCTGCCCAAGAAAACCAGTACTCACAAGTGCCTCCTTGTAAAACAGATGCCTTGTAGACTGATGAGTCAAAGTTTGAGGTGTTTGGATCCAAGTGAAACACATGTGATCTGCAGAGCTCATGAGAAGATGATAGATGGCTGCTCAACACCACCAGTGAAGTATGGAGGTGGAAACATGATGGAAGTAAAGATTAACATGCAGAATGAATTTGACCAACATTCTGTGATACAATTCTTGTGTTTTGAGATTATTTACAACAATTTGGTTGAATAAGATCAAAAGATATAACATCCAGGTTTCAGGTGGAAGGTTTCACGCACTGCTGACATCATGAAAAAGAGGAACCTTCGTATGACTAAGGACCTGACGTGCTCTGAGAAGGACTGTAGGAACAAACTGTGGTCCTTAGTTGAGAATGAGCGTAAAGAAGGAAAGAAAACCAGATGGCAAAGTCCAGTTGTCTTCATTGAAGCTGTGAGATTTGCTGCTTGAAAGTCGTCTCTTAACAAGATCATTTGTTGCTGAAAAGAAACGCAAACTAACATTATTAATACTATGACAGTCAATGAACATTTTATTAGTATTTATGAATTCCTGAAAGAGCTGAAGACCCTCTTCTTGTTCCTTTGGTTCCTTTTTCCAAACCATTTTAAATCCACAGTCCTAATAGCAGCTTGTAGTAGACTTGATGCTCAGCACACTAGAGCTAAAGCCGAGCTTGAGTTAATGACTCATATTTAAAACTCATTCATATGAGTCAGAAACATACAGTATTGAATATTTGTGTGTGTGTTTCTCTACTTTTAAGTTTAGGCTCAAAACCTTCCTCTTTAATAAAGCATATAGTTAGTTATAGTTATGCTGCTACAGGCTCAGACTGCTGGGGGACCCCCCCCCAATGCACTGAGCTCCTCTCACTCTCTCCTGTCACCACTGTATGACATTAACTCTGTGTCTTCTCTCCCGTAGTTGTCTTTGTCCCTCTCTGTCCCCTTCTCTCTGTCCCTTTCTGCAGGTGTCCCCAGCTTTAGAGCTGTGTGTTTCTCCAGTGTGCAGCTACTGGTCAAACCAACCTGCCAGATGTTTTGTTGTTGCTTTTGTTGCTCTTTTCTTTTCTCAAGGCAGATGGCTGCTCACCCTGAGCCTGGTTCTGCTGGAGGTTTCTTCCATTAAAGGGACTTTTTCCTCCACTGTTGCTTAGAGCTTGTTCAAGGGGGAATTGTTGGGTTTTCTCTATACATCTTTATAGTCTTGACTTTATTCTGTAAAGGATCTTGAGATGACTTTGTTGTGAATTATCACTAGATAAATAAAGTTGAATTATGGTTGTTATGTTGTTCACACACATTGTTCCTAAAATGACTGTATCATTACTATGTGTCTCTTCAAACAGTGCTGCACTAATTATTCATTTTAATAAGATTTTTCCAACAGTGTCGAAGACACAAGCTAGTGTGCACAACAACATCCTCTTTGGAGAAGTGTATTCAGTGTGTAGGACCTGTTTCTACTTTCAAGTGGTTTGGCTCTAAATGTACAGGTGAGAGTTTTTCATTTACAATGTGTTGCCAGAGACAGAAGGTGCAGATTTGTCATGTTTGAAGGTTTTTGTGGAAGTTTTTAAATATGTCTTGAAACCCATTTTTATTCCCTGGCTTTTAAAAATAAAAGCTTTGCATTTTATTTCTTTAGTTTATTTTCTAAATTTTTTGACTGTAGTAACACAATGGTTTTTAACAAACAGTCATGGAGGAAGGACCTGATTGAAACAATGGGCCTGACCAACATTAAGGTTGTTTTGAGGGTCAGTTAACAGCGAGGTTTGGTTTTAAGCAAAGAAATGTTTTGAGGTGGATGTTTTAGATCTTGGAAAGGCCTTTAATAGTGTTGTAGCAAAAAGTGTGAGGCAAGTTTAGGAGGCAAAAGGCAGCTCACAGTCTTGGTTATGCTGAGTTTGATCAGCAAGACAGAGAAACATCTAGAACAGAACTACACTCAGGAGTCAATCAGATTGACAAGTCTTTACAGGTTAAGGTGTCTTTTAACCACTCAGCTCAGCAGCTGAATTCACAAAAAGGATCAAATCAACCTGACAGACATACAGGTGAAAAGACAGTGGTCAGGAATCTAATCAGCAAGTCTCTGAGACCACTCGTCTCCTATGTGGTCCCTGCTGGGACAGCTTCCTGATGAAGCTCTGGTCTAAAGACAGTGCAGACAGTAGGTCTGCTGAGGTGTGAATGTAGCATTTGGTCAACTTAAACAGGTATTTTCATTTGTAGGAACATTTCTCTTACATCACCACAGTCCTAGAGGGTCTTAGATCCTCAGGGAGGAATTGGCATGAAACTGGTGTAAAAACTGGTTGGATTGACCAGATATTTGCTAAATGGAAACCTGTGATATTGTCTTTACTGACTTCTACACTTGTGCTTGGGATTTTTCATTTTCTTATCTCATGTGTAAAAGGTCTAATTAAGTGAGTCACAGAGACCAATGACTCATCAGATGGAACTTAGTGATACAACATCTGCAAAGAATTTAGATCCTCTTTTACAACCTGATGTTGACCTGTACACAGATTCTAGTGATGAAGATCACTGTGTGTAAATATACTATATACTTTCTAATCTATACTTAGCTCTGCACCCAGTGATGTCTGTGTCACACAAAAACATTATGATGTATATTGAATCTTTGTGAATTTGTGCATCTGATGACTTCTGTTGTTTGTATTGTGATTAAAATATCATCAAATGGAGGGAAATGTGATGGAAAATCAAGTCTGATTAAATGATTCCATGTTACTTTTAGCATTTTACTTAGTTATACTGAAAACTTGTACTTAATACTTTTGAAAAATGTTGAAATGATTGTATGTTTTGTCTTGAAGTGTTTGCAGTTATTGTCTAACAGCAGACTTTCCCACACTGTAGTGACCCAGAGTCAAGGTGCTTATCAAAGTGCTGAAAAGGGAAAAGGTTTCCAGAAAAGGAGAAAAGTGCTGGGAGCAGTAGCCTGAGGGTGGAGAATGTTCTGCCCAGCAACAGAAGCTTAGAAAACTAATGTGTGATGTATGAAGTTTAGAACTGCACTTGAAACTCTGTTGATGTTCTTCTCTCTTCCTGGATGTTGAAGCTTCTTTACTGATTCCACTTGAGGTGTCTAAGAGCAGATATTGTCATTTTTAACATTAATAACAAAACACACATTTGATTATTTTCAGTTATTTATCTGTTAATAACATAAAGATAATGAGAAACTGTCTATTATGGCAAAAAAACAGTTCAGAGAGAAACATTTCACTTTAACACTACATCAGTTAAACAGAAATATGAATTTAAGATCTGAAGGAATCAAACAAGACAAAGTCAAATCCAGGTGGAGGTGGAGGAGGTGGTTGAGTGTGGAGCAGAAGGAGTGGAGGAGTCTCAGTGTGTCTGCAGAGACTGTGTAGAAGGACAGAGCAGCAGCAGAGCAGATCCAGATCCACTGCTGATCCTCTGTCAGATCCAGAGGATCACACAGGGATGATGGTGGACTTGACATTGTGTCTGACAGTGGAGCTGTTCTCAGAGCAGTTCAGACTGCAGCACTGAGAGTCATCTCCACTTCTTCTGATTCCTCTGTCAGTCACTGCTGGATGAAGCTCTCCTCTCCACTCTACCTCCCAGTAACATGGTCCAGTCAGAGCCTCTCTGCACACAACATGCTGCTGCTGCAACATCTGGATCATCAGGACACAGAGAGATCATCACTTCAACCTGTAGAGAGAATGAGAGAGAACAGAGGAGATCAATGATGTTTCCAGAGACTCACTTCATCATCTGTCAGTCAGCAGAGGTTCTGGTCTGTACAAAGACCACATGGTTACTAAATGGAACCATGGTTCTTTGATTTGCAGGCTTCAGTCACACTGATCTTAGAGCTGTGACAAAGATGAAACTGATCAATAGTTTAGTGTTGAAATCAGATCAGATTTGAGGAATGAGGACAACTGTCTCTATACATGTTGTGAGGCTGTCAGCTGGAATCCAGCTTTATTTCATGTCCACATGAAGACAACAACAACAGTCGTCTTCACATCAACTCCAACAAATGATCACAACAAGCTTCTGGCTGACTGTTCTCTCTGTCCAATCCTGAAGCCTGTCCCCATTCTCCTCTCACAGCTTCACTGAGGAAAGCAGCCACTGAGAAGGTTGGAGCTTTACAGGAAAAACTGGATCTTTGCTTTGATACTAACTGGGTTTAGTACAATACTGCTGAAAGCAGCATGGACTGACTCCAACCCTCTACTGACCTCAGAGTCTCCAGTCTACAGTGTGGACCACGTAGAAGCTTCACTGCTGAATCCTGCAGCTTGTTGTCACTCAGGTCCAGTTCTCTCAGATGGGAGGGGTTGGACTTCAGAGCTGAGACCAGAGAATCACAGCTGATCTCTGACAAACTGCAGTGACTCAATCTGAATAAAGAATCAAAGATGTGGATCAAATCATTAGTAACAATCAGATTTGTCCTAATCAATGGTGTTTTCTCTAAAAAGAGCAAAACTAAAACATATTTTACTACTAAACTATTGTGAACAAAAACTATTTGAATCCCAAATTACAGATGATTTCATGAAAACTTTGGAAAATGTTCAGCAGAAATGTGAAATAAAAATAATTTTCACTTCATGGACTGAAACATGGAAAAACAACAGTTTGGTTCTTTAAACATTTTTCAACTCATTTAACAAGAAAATTCACCTTTGTGAGAAAAATACAACTGTTTTTATATGAACATCAATGATCACAGCTCACTGATATGAAGTAAAACCAAAGAATATTGTTTTGTTAAGTTTATTTCAGTTTTTTGTTGTGATAAATCTGAATTGAAATTAAAAAATTACCTCAACATTCTTTACAATTTGAGATCTGAAGGTTTAATTTGTCAGAAAAATGACAAATGACTAAAAATAATTAGATGCAACAAAACCCAATATTTGTCTGACATTCCCCAAAATGTATTGATCATCTTTGATTATCCAGGACTCTGCAGCCAAACGTCTCATCCAATCTGAAACATGTGAACACGTTACTTCATCATGTTCAGTTTGAAATTCTTTTGGAAGTATTCAAAGCTCTGCATGGCCTTGCTCCTGCATAACTGGCCAGTTTGAGCCTTTATGATGTTGCCTCCCTCATGCTGTGATCTACTTCAGCTGCTGAACTTCAACTCAGAACCAGAACTGAGACTCTGGACTGAACTTCCCTTTCACATTCACCAACACAGTTTCATTGCAGAGTTAAACATGTGTCTCTTTAAGGTTGCAGATCCATTATAATGCAGCTTTTCACTGACTGTAAAATGATTTTAATAAGGATTTTATTGCTGTTCTAAAAAGAGTTTGATTTTACTGCTTTTACATTTTTCTCTTTGTATTTGCTATAGTTTGGTATTTTTGTCTTAGTCATTTGTTAAGCAACTTTGGACACTTTCTAAATAAATGTAGGTTTATTTTTAATACATTTACCTGAAACTGAAGAAAATATTTTTAGTCTGTTGAGATAAGAAACATTTAACTTCACAGTGTAATTGATTCATTAATGACAGTTGGAGACAAAACTAATAAAATCTCCAACAGTATCAGTCAGTGAACTGACCTCAGAGTCTCCAGTCTACAGTGTGGACTCTCCAGAAAACCACACAGCAGCTTCACTACTGAGTCCTGCAGCTTGTTGTAGCTCAGGTCCAGGTCTCTCAGATGGGAGGGGTTGGACTTCAGAGCTGAGACCAGAGAATCACAGCTGATCTCTGACAAACTGCAGCTCCACAATCTGAATAAAGAATCAAAGATGTGGATCAAATCATTAGTAACAATCAGATTTGTCCTAATCAATGGTGTTAGAGGGACTTTGTCCTTGTGTTATTGTGGATCATCAGAATGTCAGACTTCTACAGACATCATCCAAATGTCAGCACAACATTCATACACCTATTCATGTCAGCACTGATTCAGAACATGCTGCTCACCTCACTCACCTCTGGAATTATCAGACAAACATCAAATCACATCTGACAGACTAAAAACTTCCTACAATACTTTGACTCATCAGGGAAATGGATCAAACTTTAAAGAACCAGAACTGATCCAGTATAAAGGTCTTGCTTGGTCCTGGTCTCTGTCCTGCAGACCAGCTCAGCTTTAATTAAAACTTTGGAAAATGTTCAGCAGAAATGTGAAATAAAAACAATTTTCACTTCATGGACTGAAACATGGAAAAACAACAGTTTGGTTCTTTAAACATTTTTCAACTCATTTAACAAGAAAATTCATCTTTATGAAAAAATACAAATAGTTTTTATGGTTCCAAATCCTACATCATACAGTATATGATTAAATCTCAAAGTCTTTATTTTATACAGCATAATTATCAGCTGATAGTGTGATACTATTTTATTTCTTCTTATCCTGTGTTATATTCGGGAAGTGAACACTGAGACGCATCATTTCTATTCTGCACAGTTGGTCTGATGATAAAACAAGAAACATTCAACTTTAAAATGCACAAACCCCTTTTCCAGAAAAGTTGTGACACTGTAAAAGTTAAAGAAACAGATTTGAAACCTATTTGATTCTAAATAGTACAAAGACATGTTGAAACTGAAACATCTGATTGTTCTGTATTTGCCAGAAACATATTTCTAAAAAGTTGGTTCAGAGGCAACAAAAGGCTGGAAAAGACCAACAACAGCAGTCAAGCTGACACAACAACACATCCTACACAATCAGGGGCCACTGCATCAAGAACACACATGTTTCTGTAGTGAAAGTCACTGCGTGGACTCAGGAACCTCACAAATCCACTGTCAATGGACACAGTTTGTCTCTGGGAAGAAACACGATGCAGAAACTCTGTCTCCTCTGAACTCAAGCTCATTCAAAATGGACTGAAGGGAGGTGGGAAAGTGTCCTATGAGACATTCGTTTGGCCAAATTTCAAAGAAAGTGCTTTAAAGTGAATGACAGTGTAGCTTTTAGTACGGTGGCCCTGAGAGCTCAAAGCACTGCAATTTGAGAAACAAGCCAACAGCCACCACACAACCAAATGAAGAGCTTTTTTTAAAAAACACACATGGCTGGGACACACTGGAACCAAACGTTTGTGATGCAGAAAGTCACCGACTGTCCCCTGAGGAGGTTGGATGGAAGTTTAGGGACAATTTATTAAGATGGGGTCACAGAAATTTTCCAAATCACTGCGTCCTGGTGGATCAGTGGGTAGAGCATCAAGCTGGGATATTTAAGTCTCCCAGTTCAAATCCCAGTCCATGCACCAGGTGTGTCCTTCAGCAGGACACTCAGCACTAGCTCCCAGGTGTTGCCTGTGGCTGCCCACTGCTCCCCCAGGGGGATGGGTTCAACGCAGAGAACCAATGAAAGAGCTTCTTCTTCCTCTGACTCTAGTAACTTTGTGCATCACAAACCTAAGACAACAGCAAGCATGTCCATCAGAGATGGGACTTAAGGCTCTTTGAAGGGAACTGGCTGTTATGGCTCAGAGCTGCTCCAAAAACAGCTCCTTGTTCCTAATTTCAATATTTGTAGAAGAGGTGGGGGTCACTGGGTTCACCTAAGAATTCACTCACAACCATATGTTAGATTAGAAAGATTTCTATCACAATCAATCCAATTTATTTTACTCAGTGTCACTGCTCTGCACTGTAACATCACGTGCATCCAGTTTCAGGTTGAAGACACACACACACACACACACACACTGAGACCAAATCCTTCCTGCAGGGTTTTGTGAAGCTGTGACCATGTCTGTGTTTTAGAACTGAACCTTTTTCTTCTGTTATTTCTGCTTTGTTCCCACTAACGCTGCTTCCTCTCATTCACTCACTATGTCCCTCAGTCAGAGAGGACAGAGCAACTGGACCATGCACTTAGAGACGCAACGGACAAATCACGCTGTAATCAAAGAAACTAAGTCCACAAGGTCTTAATCAGATGGTTGTCACTGTTCATGTAAAGGGGAGGTGCAGGTCATCTGGGCTCCTGTGTTGTGTCTTATTGCAGGACATTTCTATACGTCCTTGTGTTGTGTCCAGACCATATGAGCGGTGAGAATCTCTGCTCCCCACTCAAACCCACACCAGGCCACTCAGCTGATTGTCCCTCAGATTTCACCCACTCTGTTGGGTTTTTAAGAGAGGCGTCTTTTTAAATTCCAACATGAATCTTTACTCACTGTAATAATGATCATCAACAGTTCACCTGGATGAACTTGAAGCTCCCTGTTTAAAGTACTTCAGAAACTCCATTATTGAGCTCACAGTGACCAGTTGCTTCAGGCTCGACGGGTGAATGGTACCAGTGCAACACTGGAGCTGGTTCTCTGTTGGGTTTTGTTCATTTTCACATTTTATCAAATTACGAGGTTCATTTACAGATAACTGCAGGTAACTGGTTGGTTCCAGTCCACATTTAAGCAGCTGGTCCTGTTTGTACCCAAACACATAGTTTGGATGAAAAAGAGCTGATGCAGCACAGTGGTTAACATGTCCCTTTTTAAAAATGTGCTGCTGGCATCAAATTCAAGATGAGCAAATATTAAAACAAACAAAAAACAAATGTATCAATTTCAGTATTTGATATGTGTCTTTGTTCTATTTAATATAAATATGATTTGCAAATCATTGCATTGTCTGTATTTTCATTTTACACAGTGAACCAGCTTTTACTGGAAACTGGATTTATAATTAATTTACTTCAGTTGTGGTGTAAAGATCTAATTAGTATCAGTCAGTGAACTGACCTCAGAGTCTCCAGTCTACAGTGTGGACTCTCCAGAAAACCACACAGCAGCTTCACTCCTGAATCCTGCAGCTTGTTGTCACTCAGGTCCAGTTCTCTCAGATGGGAGGGGTTGGACTTCAGAGCTGAGACCAGAGAATCACAGCTGATCTCTGACAAACTGCAGTGACTCAATCTGAATAAAGAATCAAAGATGTGGATCAAATCATTAGTAACAATCAGATTTGTCCTAATCAATGGTGTTAGAGGGACTTTGTCCTTGTGTTATTGTGGATCATCAGAATGTCAGACTTCTACAGACATCATCCAAATATCAGCACAACATTCATACACCTATTCATGTCAGCACAGATTCAGAACATGCTGCTCACCTCACTCACCTCTGGAATTATCAGACAAACATCAAATCACATCTGACAGACTAAAAACTTCCTACAATACTTTGACTCATCATTGAAATGGATCAAACTTCAACGCACTAATAAATTTTGGTTCTAGACCACTTTTACTGTTAATACTGCTTTGTGCCCCGGAACTGATCCAGTAAAAAGGGCTTTGTCTCATAAGAGCATCAGATTATATTAAAGTATTATATACTATACTATATAGATTATAGTACCTTAACAAGGGGCATTGAAATATGAAAAACATTTCCCGATAAAAGCCTCATGAATCATTCAGTCATCATGTAGTTGAGCTCCTATTATACATGTCAGACTGAAAGAACTTCTTGTTGTTTGTAAAGGTTGAATCCTCCAAATGAGCATTGAAACATGATTTATTGTGAAATAAATGACCAGAGTTCAGCTTCCTCCTGAATCCTCTTTCTAACTGGAGTTGTGAATAATTACAACAAAATCCACCATTAACTGGTTGATTCCAAGGTCAAAGTGACCAAACCACCAAAATCCTGATCATATCCTCAGCAGTGGAATTTAAAGAGCTGCTACAAAGGTTCACTGTAGCTCTGATTCATACTGAGACGACATTCAGCCTTTGGTTTTTCTCAACAACACTAACAAAACTATTGGACACTTTTTCATCTACAAACTTTTTATACTTTTTCCAAACTGCAATAAAAACTCCAATCTGGGATTTGTTCATTCACTTTGATTTATCTGACAAAAGGACAAAGAAAAGATGTTTCACTGTATTTTGTAAATTGAAGCTCATTGAGAAAATACAAAATAAGAGTGAAAAGTGAAGAAAAGTCCGACGGTTGTGGATGATTCCAGAATGAGCAGCTTCATTGGTAAAAAATGCAAAAAAAATGCAAGTTTGCAAAGAATTGAGCTCTTTCACCATCTCCACAACATCACAGTGGGAAAAGATTCAGTGCATAAAGGCCAAAGGCAGAAACCACTGTTGAATGTGTGGAACCTTCCAGCTGTCAGGAGACAAATGTCAGAGAAACAAAGTTTCATCTTTAACACTTGAGAAAAACTGGCCTTTCCTTAAGTTCATGGTCCACTACTAGTGCAGACAAGGTACTAGTCCAAGGCCCAATCAGACTGTCAGCCTGTTCCTCCTCAGCACCACTTTCCTTCAAGTACAGTCTGCAAACATGGAGACATCTGGACTTATTTCACTTTTCTATGTGGACTCAACTTAAAGTCCCACATAGTGTTGAGGGATTTGACCTGAGGAAATGGTTTTCACATTTGTGCTCAGACAAACTTAGAAACTAATGAACCAAACCAAACCTGAACATTCACTTATGGATTTAAGATGGAAAACTGACCCCAGAATCTCCAGGAGACAGTTTGGATTCTTCAGTCCAGAACAAATCAGCTTCACTCCTGAATCCTGCAGGTTGATGTTTCTACTCAGGTCCAGTTCTCTCAGATGGGAGGGGCTGGACTTCAGAGCTGAAGCCACAACTTCACAGTGAGTCTCTGAGAGTCCACAGTCAGAAAGTCTGTGATCACAGATAAAAGAGAAAATATATAAATATTGATTTTCAAGTATAATTAAAGATCTATTATGAAGTTTATATTTTGATCAAAAAGCAGAATGAGATGGAGGCAGCAGCTAAATGGTCTAAACTGATCCTCTATAACACTTTGACATTATGGAGACACAAAGCAACACACACACACACACACACACACCATTAGGTCCATAAGTATTTGAACAGGGACACAGATTTCATGGTTCTGACTCTCTGTCCCACCACAGTGGATAAGTAGTGAAACCATCAAAATGTGCTTAAAGTGGAGACTGTCAGCTTTCATTTAAGGCTTTGCTCCAAAACATTAGATGAACAGTGGAGGAACTACACACACTTTTATTCACAGACCCCCAATTTTAGTGGTTCACAAATATTAAGAACAATAAAGGTCAATTGTCGATTTGTTCCAAATCTTTCCGAGTCAAAAACCCATGAACATCACAAGATGCCGGGTTTCTTCCCTGGTGATGCTCTGCCAGACCTTTACTGCAGCTCTCTTCACTTCAGCTTGGTTTTTGGGGGCTTTGGCTTCAGTTCCAAGTTGAACTGGATTCAGGTCAGATGACTGACTTGGCCATTGAACAACATGAAACTGTGGAGCCTTGAAAAAGTCTTGTGTGTCGTTCACAGTGTGCTTTGAGTCACTGTCCATCTACACTGTGAAACACTGTGAGCAGATAATAAAGCTCTGAACACGTGAGAATTCATCCTGCTGCTTTTGTCAACAGTCAGAGAAAAAGTTCCTTTCCAACAGTTCTACAAACACCATTTCTTCATCAAGTGACAACAGATTATGACCTGTTCCTTTAACGAATCAGTTGATCCAAATAAAGTCCACCTGTAAATCTGATCCAACATTTTCTACCAGACAACACAGCAGCATGTCAGCAGCCTGCAGCCCAGCTCCTCATGACCAGGTAACGTCCACCATGATCCCAGGTTAGAACAGTCTTATCTCAGTAAGCTGTGTGACAATTTACCACTGGCTCTGTTTCTCTAGTGTTTTTAGACAAGTTATTATTCATTTTGGAAACAAAAGCTGCTGCTTAAATATGTTAAATATGTTGCTGCCACTTTGTCTTATTGGATATAACAAACACCTGTGGACTCAACACAAATCAATACAGAAATACAGAAATGCATAGACCCCAAAAACCAGTTTGTGTAACAGCTTAAATGACCTGCTGCCACCAAGACTGAAGAGTCTGTGCTCTCACATAAACTTACCAAGTCCAAACTCCTAAGGTCCATAGTCTGAACTTGTCCTTTTCTCTATATTGAAAAATGTCTCATATCAATGCATCAAAAAAGATGAAATGATGACACTTTAAGATTCTAAACCCAAATGTCTTTAGTTTACAGAACAGATACATTTGACTTGTTGTTCCAACATCTTTTATGTGTGTTAAGTGTGTCTGATCACATCTGGACTTACTGAGCCTTTCTGCAGTTCCTCACAGCTGGGATCAGTCTCCGTCGTCCCTCCTCTGATGTGTTGTACTTCTTCAGGTCCAACTCATCCAGAACCTCCTCTGACATCTGCAGCATGTAGGCCAGAGCTGAGCAGTGGATCTCAGAGAGTTTCTTCTCTGATCTGTTGTCTGACTTCAGGAACTTTTGTATTTCCTGATGTACTGAGTGGTCCTTCATCTCCATCAGACAGTGGAAGTTGTTGATGCTTCTGTCAGGAGAACTTTTAGTTTTCTTATTCTTCAGATTGTTGATGATTTTCTGGGACATTTTTGGACTGTTCTTTTTCTGACCCAGCAGACCTCCTAAGAGTCTCTGGTTGGACTCCAGAGAGAGGCCATGAAGGAAGCGAACAAACAGGTCCAGGTGACCATTTTCACTTTGGTGGGATTTCTTTGTGGTTTTCCTCAAAAAGTAAGGTAAATTATTACTTGCAAAATACGCAAACACTTTATTAAAAACCTTTTTTGTAGTTGAGTTTTTGTGTTTTTCTTTGCACAGGAAGTGCTCCAGTACCTTTGTCTCCCTGTTGGTGTAACAGTGGAAGAAGTAAACTGCAGCCAGAAACTCCTGGATGCTCAGATGAACAAAGCAGTAGACTGTTTTCTGGAAGATCACACTCTCTCTTCTGAAGATCTCTGTACAAACTCCTGAGTACACCAAGGCCTCTGTGACATCAAGACCACACTGCTCCAGGTCTTCTTGGTAGAACATGATGTTTCCTTTCTCCAGATGTTCAAACGCCAGCCTCCCCAGCTTCACAAGAACTTCCCTGTCAGCCTCTGTCAGCTCCTGTGGACTGGTCTCATGTCCCTCATCATACTTGTTCTTCTTCCTCTTGGTCTGAACCAGCAGGAAGTGTGAGTACATGTCAGTCAGGGTCTTGGGCAGGGTCTTGGGCAGGGTCTTGGGCAGGGTCTTGGGCAGGGTCTTGGGCAGGGTCTTGGGCAGCTCTCCTCTCTGCTCTGTAGTCAACATGCGCTCCAGAACTGTAGCAGTGATCCAGCAGAAGACTGGGATGTGACACATGATGTGGAGGCTCCTGGATGTCTTGATGTGGGAGATGATTCTGCTGGACAGCTCTTCATCACTGAACCTCCTCCTGAAGTACTCCTCCTTCTGGGCGTCAGTGAAGCCTCGTACTTCTGTTACCCTGTCGACACACGTAGGAGGGATCTGATTGGCTGCTGTAGGTCTGGAAGTTATCCAGACCAGAGCTGAGGGAAGCAGATTCCCCTTGATGAGGTTTGTCAGCAGCACGTCGACTGATGACTTCTGTGTGACATCAGACACAACCTCACTGTTGTTGAAATCCAGTGAACGTCTGCTTTCATCCAGGCCGTCAAAGATGAACAAAAATTTACAGACAGCCAGCTGCTCTGCTGTGACCTTCTGTAATGTTGGATGGAAAACATGGAGCAGCGTGAGAAGACTGTGCTGCTCATCTTTGATCAAGTTCAGCTCCCTGAACGAAAGCACAACCAGCACACTGACATCTTGGTTTTCCAAGCCCTCTGCCCAGTCCAGACTGAACTTCTGCACCAAGAAGGTTTTTCCAACACCAGCGACGCCGTTGGTCAGAACCACTCTGATGTGTCTCTGTTGGTCAGGTAAGGCTTTAAAGATGTCGTGGACCTTGATTGGAGTGTCATGGAGGGTCTTCATCTTGGAAGCTGTCTCAAGCTGCATCACCTCATGTTGGGTATTAACCTCTTCACTCTGTCCCTCTGTGATGTAGAGCTCAGTGTAGATCCTGTTGAGGAGGGTTCCACTTCCTGTTTCATCACTTCCTTCAGTCACACATTCACATCTCCTCCTCAGACTGATCTTATGTTCATCTAAAACCTCCTGCAGACCAACATCTGCTGAAAGACAAGAAACTGTGTGAGAATAAAGAAACAGAATCTGGTTTGTTCTTTGTGTTACCAACAAAAACAAACACAAAGACGTTTAAAAATCAGATTTATAATAATGAACACAAAAATATTAATAAATAATTAAGTATAATAAACTGTTTTTATAATATATTATATATAATCACTGAAGAAAACCAACAAAGTCTGAAGTGTTTCAGAATATCTAACATTAAAAAGTGTCTAGTCTTACTTTGTACTGTTCTGGATCTTTCTCCACACTGGGGACAGGAGGAGTCTCCTGATGAACCAGACTGGTCCCAGTATGAGCTGATGCACTGTCTGCAGAACCAGTGTCCACAGCTGGTAGAGACTGGATCCTTCAGGACATCCTGACACAAAGCACAGCAGGACAGCTCCTCCTCCACAGAAACTTGAGTCCTCTTTGTCTTTCTGTGGACATCAAACACAAACTCACTCTCAGTAGATGAATTTTAATATAAAAAGATGCATTGACTTAGTTAAAGCTTTATTATTTTACAACTGCTTGTAAATCAGACTTCAGTCCATTCAAATGAGACATTTAGCTACTAAATGTCTCAACTAGCTGTGAGTCATTTCAACATTCTACACAAAACAGCACAGACATGTCTCAGAGTGGACTGAGAGCGGTGCTTTAGAAAAAGGTACAAGTGGAGAATAATGAGGCTTTAAAAAGCAGAAATCCATCAGAGACATCAGAGGTCGTTGGTTTGACACAATCAACAGTTCAACAGCAGCTTTTCACAGGAAAAGTAGAACACAGCAAATGAGCTGATGAACTGAGGATCACACGTCCTGTGGATGAGTGGAAACTCTTTTTCATTTTGCAGAACAAACATTTTAGAAATTTTGAGGAAGTCAAGAAAACTCTCCAGCTGTAGGCAAATATGTTTTCTCCTTAACAATGAAACCATTTAATGAACATCAGCTTAGAAACATAAAGACTCTGCAAACTGAAATATTAACAAGTTCATCATGAAGTGGAAAAGTGTCTCATCATGCAACTCAGGATTAAGAGAAAACAACAAATATTATTGAGGTTAAAAGGTGGAAGTCAAAAAGGTTTTTCCTTTCATACGTTTATCTTCAGATTTCACTTTTCTGTCCTTTATATTGTTTCTTTTCACTTTCACTATCTGAACACCTGTGTAATGTCTGATGCTCAGACACAATGCAACAACTCTGAAACTCATTCTATCCAATGGTTGAACCACAAAAACTCTGAACTCTGCACTGTCACAAATAACTGAAACATCCATCAATAACCCTAACCCTGAGCTGATGAACTGAGGAGCACACGTCTTGTGGATGAGTGGAAACTCAGAAGACAAACCTGAGGAACAGTGGACATCTGTCTGATGTCCCTGAGTTACAGGACAACTTTACAGCTCAGCAGGAAAACTGGCTCCTGTAGTTTTCAATGTTTTCTTTCAGCTTTTACATGTATTTGTGTTAATATGAAATATATCTTATAGGGACGTCAGTGGCTCAGGTGGTAGAGTGGCCGCCCCGTCCCTGGGTAAGACACTGAATCCCCCTCCCCAGCCATGCAGTGCTGCTCACAAGCCTGGTAGAAATTGGGGAGGACACTTGGTGTGAAATCAACATGCAGACCAATGATCTGCTGTGGAGACCCTGAACTTGTGCTTTCTGGACTGTGACAGCACAGTACGGTGGTAGAGTGGTTAGTGCTGCTCTGTCCCCCCGTCCCTGGATTGAATCCATCTGTCGGCTGGTTACAGATGATGGATGGACTGTGACAGTAAATAATACAAAGTACAAACTACAGGATTTAGTCACAGTAGACCTAAGATTTCTACATCATCTGAACCATTTCAAAAACTAAATCCACCTCCAATCTTATAATTGATGTGTAAACAATCCAGGTGGTTTTCACTGTAAATCTGAAGTCCAAGCACTTTGTCCTCCACTGTGACATGTTACAGTAACAGCATCACTGCAGGGACAGGAAGAAAACCCACACGTTCATTAAGAAGCTGGTTCTATTATTGGATGGACTCCTGCTTCATTAGACACTGTTTCTGAGAAAAGGACCAGAAGGAGAAAACAGACCCTACTTCAGTCTGAGGATCATCCTCTGTGTGGTTCTTCACAATCTGAGAAGTGTGATGAAGAAACCGCTGCATGAGACTCATGTTCTAGGACCAGGTTTTTATTTCATCTGTTTTCTCTTTGTGTTGTGATGGTGGACACACACGTCTCCTCTCTGGGGATCAATAAAGTTTTTAAACTAACTGCAGAAGAAAGTGTCTCTTACTTTGTGTCTGAGGGTCCAGGTTCACGACTGAAGTCTGGAGGTTTGCCTTTGGACCGGTCACTCTTCAGAGACGGACAGATGGGTCCTGCAGAATCTGCTCTGTCCTCTTCCTCCATCTTCTGGACGTCAGTCAGTCTGAAAGATAAAGCAGTTCCACTGACTGTGAGACCAGAACAAGAACCAGGACAAACACTGAGAAACGAAGAAACCAGGAGGTGAAACACACACTGTAATAAAAGCCGACTGTCAGTTTTAATGGAATCTTTGCTCCATTTCTTGGTTAAATGTAGTTGTAATTTTTATTATTCAGCCAATCAGGACATTGTGTTCACAGATTAATAAACTGTTCAGGTCCTAAAACGTAGAGAACAGGAAGTTCTTGTTCTGGTTCTATACATCTTTATAGTCTTGACTTTATTGTGTAAAGTGCCTTTGTTGTGAATTGACGCTAGATAAATAATAAATAGTTGAATTATATTATTAAATATTCAGAAAAAGAGTCTTTAAAAGGAAAAGTTGAAATTATTGAGAATTTTGGTTTGAATGAAAATAAGGACATCAGACAAAACTATTTCAAAGAGATTTCTCTTTATTAGTTCATATATATTTGTAAAGGTGGAGTCTGAACTTTTTTCCACTTCAAGTTATGGATAATACCATCCCAGTAAGACTTCACATGAGGAACAGTTACAGGAAGTTTTCTGTCTTATTGTCTTAGTGACTGACTGGGAAACACATCTTTCCTACATTGGTTTGTCTGGGATAAATATCTGAAACAGGAGCAGAGACAGAAAATCCTTTGAAGAAACCACCTATTTTAGAAAAGACAGAAGAGGGGACAGCATCCAGATCGAGTTAGGATCATGTAGGAAACGTCTCAGCCAGTTGATTTTGAAAAATCAAGTAAATTCATAGCACCACACTCCCCTTTGTTCATTAATACAGACGTCCTAATATAATGAATTCTCCTCTTCCAAACTAAATCCAGGAACATTGTGTCATTTTTCAAAGTAGGGTCATCTACATATAAAGAGACAGCTGCATACGCAAGTGTGGAGACACCTTCAGCCTTTGAAAGCAAGATTCTGCCCTTCAATGCCAAATCTCTCTGGAGCCAAGCATTTTATCTGTAACTGGAGAAAAGTTGGAGGGAGTATAATTCTATACACAGTATCATTTCCAGGGTTCACACACCTTTTCAAGCTTTTCCAGCACTTTCCAGCTGTGCTAAATGACACATGTGCACAAATACTGGAAATAATTAGCACTTTTAAAATCATATTTTAAAAAATGGCATTATGCTACTGTAGCATCTGTAGCATCACAAACACTAAATAATTTACAATATTTAATATTATATCATCATATTCTCCAATAACCCTCCTGTCTGATGAAGAAATACACACACAAACCACTACACACCAAAGTCACCATTTATAAGAAACACACAACCAGTGAACTGTATGAAATGTCAGTCACAGAGGGAATTAAGGCTACTGATTACCCGGAACGTGTTAGGACAGGGAAGGGAAGTTTGACACCAAAACATGAAATCATTCCTTTAAAATAATCATATCTGCAGCAGAAAACCAAACCTATACCTATATCCCCCACACACACAGACTATATCAAATGCTGTGTGGCCACACTGTAACAGTGCTAAAAGAGGAGCACATTCATTAAGTCCATCAAAACATCCTCAAACATTCAATCTCTTTACGCTGAAGTCTCACTCACACAGCAGACTAGTGTTACCTCTAACCTCCAACCAAAAGAGAATCAACTCCTTCATCTGCTCTCCTCCCAATCAATGGGGAGACAGCAGGGGGATCAACAGGTGGCACTGATGACACACTGATTACAGCAGAACACACTAAGATACACACTCACTTGACAAATCATTTTCTGAAAAACCTAAAAACTACGATTATTTGTCTTTGTATTGTGCAAATCAAAGCAAAACCTGATTTGACCAATGAAACAGCATTAACAACACAAACCAGGAGCAACTATGACAAAAAGTTGCATTAATGTGGCAATTTCATACCAATCTCCTTTAAATTGTGCATCAACGTTCGGTTAGTCTGCTGAGTAACAGCCAGTACCAGCAGGATCTGCTACTTGATGAATGTGATCATAGAAACATTTTTTTCATTTTTCTAATTATTTCTATCACTGTTTATTAGCTATAAAAAGAGGGTGTGTGTGTTTCACCCAGACAGTACGATTTCCTTAAGATGATTCTTCATTTGTTACACGATCACACTTCACTGTAGTTGGCTCACTAGTTTCAGAACTGTGGACCAGTGGGAGACATTTTCCACCTCAAACACAGTCTGGGAGACACTGCTGACTTTTAGTCCCGGCTCCTTCTATGCATTACGTAGATACACAACACAGAAAAGACTGAAATAAAAAGGAAACCACTAAGTTCTGTTATCCAAAATATTCAAAGCTATAAGCCATAATATCCCTAATGATGTCACAAGGGCCCTATGTTGCTGTATATATATGTCCAAACGGAGACGCTGGACACATCCACAACACAACCGTGACAAACAAGTCAACCAAAGAGACACAACACAGACAGGAGCAAACACTGCTGGATGTGGACTCAGTCACACAGCCTGATCCAGCTTCTCTTTGGTTCTATAGAGCTCATGTTGGACTGTAGGACTGATGTTGCATTAACACTCACCCGCATTCAGCCTCAGGTTTCCTGTTGTTGATCGGTTTAAAATGGAGTCTTGACTAACTGCGCACTTTGAGTTTCTGTGCTGTTCTTCCCCTAAAAGTACAGGAAACCACAGAGTCACATTGAGGAAGAGCAGAGCTGCACTGAGCTGCTTTAAAAAGGACAAATGAAGTAGAGCTCAGGATTAAGTTAGTGTGTCTCAAACCTTTTAGAGCTGGAATCAAGACGTGAGCAGAAACACACGGCTTTTTCTGTACCGACCATCGATTTTATAGAGGAAATATTCTAAAGTGAAATTTCAAAAGCTCAAAGTGACAAACTTTAATGAACAAGGTGAAACAAACCAGCCAGTGAAGATTTGTGTGATTTACCTGTGAAGAGCAGCTGAACACTCAGACGTTTCTAAGGAGCAGTTTTTACTCGTGTCGACTCAAAATGGCGTCTGAACAAACTTCCTGAAACAAACCACAAAGTTTGTTTCAGGACGTCACTGACTTTTCCAGCAGCATTTGAACAAAAAAACAAAAACCCTAACAGTAGTAATATTTACTGTTGTGTCACATTTGCTGATGTGATGGACCATGTTAGGTTCATCACTATATGCAGAGTAAAGACACAGAGCCAGAAATTAGAACTGGATCAAAGTGATCATAGAAACATTTTTGTCATTTGTCTAATTATTTCTATCACTGTTTATTAGCTATTTTACAGCTGCTCTTCACGTGAAAAGTAGAAAATAAATGAAAGAACTTCCATCACACCAAACACAAACTACTGGTCAATAAGTAAGAAAAAACCTGTAAATGAAATCACAACAATACTATTTGTCCATTTGGACTATTTGAAGCCCCTTTCGCTCTGCTGGGATCACAGGAGTTTCCACTGCAGGCTCACAGCAGGGGAGAAACCCACTGAGCTGAGATATTGGGCTCCTGCTTCATAGTGGACTCATGTGTTATCGTGTACAGACTGTAGACACTGGATATTCCTGCTTAGATACTAAACTGCATTTCATGCACATAAGCACGTGGAGGCAGGAACCTCACAGCACAAGCTCACTCCCAGTCTATTAGAAGATGATGTTACATTATTAGAGATAATGTTTTTCATCTATTATGTTTCCAAACGTCAAGAAGCAAAGGGAGACCACACCATGAAGGAAAGCTTCTTCATCCAAATGATTTATGAATCAAATAAACAGAACATTGTTTTTTCACGTGTTCAAAGCAGCACAACGACAGCACGACATCAGACACAACTGACACGTGATATTAAACAGAAGCTGTCAACTCAACTCTGTAGAGTCACAGCATAATGAAGCCGTTCACGTCAAGTTGGAGATTCAAGCTGCTCCTCATACTTTTGGCCACCAGATGTCACCAAAGAGGACTGTGTTGAAACGCTTTGAGCAATGAACCCTTGTTCCATCCAAGTTCCTTCTGTGCTTCAGAAAGGCCACAGAAACAGGTCAGTGGCTGACGTGTGGACCATTGCATGACAGGCTGAGTGAGCAGTGCTGTGAGGCAGCATTTGACAAATCAAACCTGTGTCACACAGTAAATGATCATCCTGCTCTACATGAGTCACTACAATCTGTAGTGAGTTTGAATCGAATCCAGCTGCTCTATTCAGATGATGCTGTTTGAGGACAGAACTCTACATGACATGTGACTGAGTGACGTCAGACATTGTTGATGGCAGCTGAAAGCAACATCTCATGGAAGCAAAACTACAAAGCATCAAAAACCAGTTCAAGCTTCACAAGCTCCATTTTGGACAGTTTGTAGAGACAAAGACACATCCTCAGTTAGTGGCAGGAGACGACCGCAAACATGGACATTTTCCATTTTCTTGTTCTAGATCCTTCTCCATCGTCACCATTCAGACACTGGGACAAGATGAGTTATTTATAGAGTGATTTCAGTAAAAGTACAATAAAAAGAACAATCAGTACTATTGGTAACCTGTGATCTTTGTGATCATATGGATCAATGAGACCTGGTCCAAGTGCACACACTGGGGGACTCACAATAAAGGTCTTTCAGACATGTCCAGCTGGTAGCAGACCCCAGGGTAGACCCAGAAGACTCTGGAGAGATTCTAGGTTTCACCTGGACGGGAACACCTTGGAATCCCACCGGAGGAGCTTGAAATCATTGCTGGGAAGAGGGACACCTGGACATGCTGCAACCACAACCTGACTGTAGAAGTGCAAAATAAGGGACAATCATCAGCAACATGTTGATTTGACACTTCACTGTCCAGAAGGCCTGGACAGTGAAAGACAAACACTGACTGAGGTTTTCCAAAGCATCTGATGACGTCTCAGTAACAACAAGTCAGATCAGTTGTGAAGACACAGGATCAGGATCAGAAAGTGTAACACTGAGCACATACTGCAAATCACTGGAGACACTGAGACGCCAAAATCCAGGCTCCAAAATCAATGTCCAATATCAGCTTTCATAGAAACACCTTGAAATCCTGTAGAGCAAAGGGAAAAACCTGCAACAGCCAATGAGAGCGAGCTGACAGCATCTTTATAGACACTTTCTAAGGCTGGTTACTGGAAATCTGTGTATCATGCAGCAGCAGAGTAACCTGCTTTCTCCTCCATCCCACTCATTTGTGAAGCCTGGATCACAGATTTGAACTGTACAGTAACAGAAAACGTGTGTTAGGAACGTTACAGCGCAGGGGGACAGAAAGGACAAAGGGAGACACATGCTCAGTTGGACAGAAAGAAATGTACCTGAGGAAACCAGAAGCTGGTTCCTTCAGTCCATGTGAACACACTCATTATTCTGTATCACTGTAGTGTTGGAGCTTTTTGTGCAGTGTGGCCCCACCTAACAACAGCCCCCTCCTCTCTTCCTCTATGGTCCTCACAGACTTTGACAGTCAAATCATAATGTAACGGCCTGGTAAGTGGGTTAGTTTGGGGGCTGGCACAGTGAGCCCCGGGGAATTGCGGGTAATAGGCATGATAATAGTGCTATGTGTTTAAAGTGTTTAATGTGCATAATTTGTGTTAAGATTAGTGTTATTAAGTGTGTTCAGACGTTCTGGTTTTGTTATACGTGATGTATGTGTTGTCCGGCACCGTGAAGGAAAGTGCTGTGTATAAGTGTAGCCAACACGCTGACCGGCCACTGTTGTGTGTTTAAAAAAAATAATAATTTAAAACTCAGCAATATCTGTTGACAGAGGTAGCTGTAAACAGGCAATAGCTGTCCTATCATGCTTCCTGTTAAGCAGCTTGAGGTACTTGGAGTTGTGCGGTGGATAGAGCACAGTGCTCTGCCTTCTGCCTGCCATTTTGGATAAGTTGCTCTTGCGTTAGCCTGCTAGCATCCATGCTAGCCGATTAGGTAGTTAGCCATGGGGCGCTACAATAATATTATTGTATTAACACTCACCCTTCTTCAGCCTTCACTTCCCTCGTCCTGCTCTGTCGACACAAAATTAAGATTCTAATTCAGCTTCTAAAACTCAGCTGTAAACAAAGTTTTTACAAATGGCGTCTGAACTAACTGCGCACTTTCTGTTTATTGCTGCGTTTGTAACCATCGGAAATCACAAACGTCCAAATTTATGCAGTTCCACGAGTCACGGCGGAAATGTAACAATCACCATGTCTGATTGGAGGGTAGTTGTTTTATCTTCTTGTCTTCTAATCATAGATTTACATCAGACACCATGTGAAACTGTGCAGCGTCAGCAGAGCTGCATTAATTTAGTCAGAATTAACACTACGGTAAGTTTAAATAACATTTACTCATATGGCTTAGACCAGACTGAGCCAATTGTAAACGTCCTGATCTCCGAAGAGCTTTGAAAGCACCGTCTCATTTCCAGTTACTGGAAATCACGAGGTGTTTTTAAAAATGATCTATATTAAGATGTTGAATAAAAAACACAGAAACAAACATGGTGCCATATGTCCAGTATATTAAATACAATTGTAGAAGTACATTTACATTCATACAACTAAAAAAACATAAAGCCAGGTTATTAAGTTAAACATTAAAGATTAGCAGTGAAGCAGAATGATCACAGTTATTCAATATGAAATGTGATCAAATGTAGTTTGTCACTGTCAGCTCTGTTAAATATTACATTTTCTCATTTCAGGGAGAGAATGAAAACAGAGGAGAAAACAAAAATTCTCCCAGAAGCTTTTACTTCCAGTAAGAGTCTCACTGGAGGAGTTCATGGTTCTATCAAGTCTTGTAAAATACTGGTTAGAGGGATAAAACACGTCACATATAATTGAGAGGTTATGATCAAATTTTAGAAACAAAGTTCATTTTACGCTCTTCAATTCTTGATCATATAATTTCAGATTGAAATGACTATTAATTCTTTTTCTCATAAAAAACATGGTCTTTGTTTTTTCCACTAACACTATAAAACCCCCACATTAATGACCCTCATCCATCATCCATGTTCAACAAACAGCATTTATTATAATGGAAAATAATACAGACCCCACTACACCACCTCGTCATGTTCCATTCTCAACAACAGCTTCCTGAATACTGCTTCAATATTCCTACTTTAATTATTTATCCATAAAATCTTTAATCCATTCATACAAACAGCCTTTAACCCTATTTTTCTTTCTTTACTGTGCTTCTCTTATTTCAGCTTCTACATATAAAGCAGGATCATGGTACTTCTGCCTCTTTAAATCCACTCTAATTTTGATTCTTGTCCTCTAAATAAAATCTAAATCTTTCATTTATCATTTTCTTTATTATCTTGCAGACATAAGAATTAACACTATCAGTCTATAATCCTCTGTTTGTCTACAATCTTAGGAATTACAGCTGCTTCTTTCCAGCTGTGGAGACTTTCTCTCCTCACAAACTTCTATCATTCCTGTAAAATATCTTCAAATGTTAAGTTGTTGAATCATAATATAACAAAGATCTGATCTTTATCTGCAGCTGAGGTCTTGGTTTTACTCAGAGCACGATTCAGTTCTGTATGTTGAATAAATGATCCATGTTTTCCTCTTGCAGCTCCACATTTCCTGTTATTGTAGCTTCCCTTCCTCTCTGGTCCCACTGCAACTGTGAAATACTAACAGTGTGAGTCACCGTCTCTGCTCCGTCCTCATCTGTCCCAGTTATATTTTTGGTCTCATTTACACAACAGATCCACACTCTTCATTTATTGAACAGCTCATTCTGATTCTGTGCACTGCTCACATCCGAAGCAAATAAAATACCGTTCAGAACACTTGGTCTGGTTTTTGCTTGGGCATGGAAACAGTGGTGGAGCACATCTGGTTATGTCTAGGTTGTGGGGACGGCGCGTGAACGGAGGCATATTGGACACGTTTCAAACATCAACGGGGATTTTGGGTGAGACGGAGCCTAAATTGTCCCAGCTGGTGCACGATCACCTGTTTTTGCTTTTAAAGGAGTTCGAGCGCCACTTCCCAACCACAAAAGACCCACGAACTGGCAAGGACTGGATCCGCGACCCATTTGTCTACAAACCAGGTGAATCCAGCAAGTCTGTGAAGAAGAAGATCAGCTGCTGGAGATCGCAAATGACGGCGGCCTTAAAAGGATGTTAGAGACAGCAACTCTGCCGGTGTTCTGGATTAAAGTCATGGCAGAAAACCCTGTGATCGCCACCACAGCACTGAAAACCCTGTTGCTATTTCCGACATCCTGTCTGTGTGAAGCGGGGTTTTCTGCAGAGACAGCAACCAAAACCAAACAACGGAGCAGACTGGACATAAGCAACACACTTTTGTCATTGTGTCCCATCACTCCCAGATGGGACCGTCTCGTTGCAGAGAAACAAGCTCAGGGCTCCCATTGATTTGTTGTTATCGTGAGTTAAAAATTATATTCGTTTTTGTGGCGTATCTGTATCTTATTTTGAAGGGATGTTTAAACGTTATCATAGTTACGGCAGTGGTCGAGAGGAGTAGAGCTTGTTAGTATTAGCGGGCACATTAACATGCAGAAGTCTTATCTGACGGTATTTTCATAAATTTTGATTTGTGTCATTTGTACTGCAATTGTTTTTTCTGCTGCGAGTTTCACTTTCACTTAGTTGGAGCCATGTTGATTTATTTTCATTAATAAATGAAAAATAATCAAGTGAATATATCATAAGTGTATATAAACAATGCATCTTTACACTAACATGACATGGAGGGGGATGAAAACTTTGTACACAACTGTATGTTCAGTTTTAATGTATTAGTGACATATCTACATTATTGTCAACGTCCTCATTATGTTGGCAGAAAAACATGTGGGTTTCTGTTCCCTAAAAAACGCATGTGACTGCAGTTTGTTATTATAGAAGCAACTGTATGTGTCTGTTTGTACGGATCTTGATGAACCAGTAACAGAGACTATGAGACCAGAACAAGAATCAGGACAAACAGGTTTGTTCACACCTAAAAAGACACAAACGCAAGACACAAACGCAAAACACACACACACACACACACACACACACACACACACACACACACACACAACTTCAACCTCAATGGTCCTTACCTGACCTCACTTAAAGGAAACACAAACATTTTCATTGTCCTTGTTTTTTTCCAAAGCCTCTTCATATAAACAGCAGTAGACAGTGTGTGTTGTGTCCTCTATTGTCCTCAGGGACAAACGGACTCAGAGACTTGGACAGTAAAATAATAGTAATGTTGGATTAACACTCACCCTGTCTCAGTCTTCACTTTTCCTCCTTCTGCCTCCTAAATGGAGGCTGTGTTCCCTCCCTGTTCTCATGTAACTGGATCCCATGGTCAGTGTGGCTCCGCCCCCTCTCAGGTGACTTTACCTGTGTGTGTGTTTGATTCTCATGTTACATCAGATTGTGAACAGGATGTGTCTCTGAACTTCTCTCAGATCACTAAATGAAGCAGAATCAGCTTCACAGTTGTGAGCTTCAGTATTTGGATCAAGCAGCTGCTGAACAGCAAAGTGTCAGAGTCAGTTTTCAGTTTGTCAGATACAGATTTGATCAACATGTTCAGGAAGTTGGAGCCACATGTTATCACAATCAGACCAACACTAAAACTGTCTGAATTATTCTGAACTAATGAATGGAGATTTGAATCCAAACTGTAGATTTTCATTATTAATTTATTCTGTCTAACAAATACATTGTTGGGTTTTTTCCTGCTGTTGAACATTTTGGAGCATTTAACATCTAAACTGTACTGATGGAATTACAGCTGGACGTTATAATGAATTTATCAACACAGCATCTAAAGACAGAGGAAGTGTTGGAGAATGTTACAAATAAAAAGTCCTTCTTTGGTCTTTTCCCTCAGATTTAATCCTAAACTGTGACTTGTTTCCGAGCTTCTACAGGAAGTTTCTCTCTGGTCTTTAAGCTGTAAACTGCTGCAGGCTTTATTCTCACATAAATACTGAAACACTTTGTTCTCCTTTATGATATGGAGTACTTGCTGTGTACTGTGTGTACTTATACTGTGATGGAAAATCTCTAGTTATTAAATGTTAATGCTTGTGTTTTCTCTAGTTGTTAAATGTTGTTCAAACTTTGTCTCATATCCAGGTCAGTTATTGTCTAACAGCAGACTTTCCCACACTGTAGTGACCCAGAGTCAAGGTGCTTATCAAAGTGCTGAAAAGGGAAAAGGTTTCCAGAAAAGGAGAAAAGTGCTGGGAGCAGTAGCCTGAGGGTGGAGAATGTTCTGCCCAGCAACAGAAGCTTAGAAAACTAATGTGTGATGTATGAAGTTTAGAACTGCACTTGAAACTCTGTTGATGTTCTTCTCTCTTCCTGGATGTTGAAGCTTCTTTACTGATTCACATATTGTCATTTTTGACATGACAATACTCATTATCAGTTTCTCTGTTTTATAGATGTGGGTCCAATCACAAGAAGCAGATGTCATCACCATGACAACATGTTTCCCCTGTCAGTGGCTGATCAACATGTAGTGAAGTGATGATTTCATCTTTGCCTGCACTCTCTCATCCTCCATGTGTTAACAGCTTGTTCTTTATGAACATGCTAATAACCTTCAGTCTAATGTAGGATCTTAAAACGGAGCAGGTTCTGGTGGTCGTCCTCTCTGAGAGACAGCAGCTGATTTCTATATTCTTCATTCTTTGTAAACCTCACTTAGTGATTCTGTCAGGACCAGTTCCCATTTGATTTTACGTTTAAGGGACAAACTGAGTCTATGGGAGTTTGAAGATGTTCATGTTACAGCAGGTTGATGAGTTTCCAACATTTAGTAGAAATACTGTTAATGTCACATTACTCACCCAAATCTACAAAAGACAAAATACACTGTGAGACTTTATTTATTTTTTAAGTCTCTAAAGTCATAAACATGTCTTTGACATTTCCTGAAAATCAAAATGTAACTTACAGCTCATAAAAATGTGAGAATGAAGTGTCTGATAATAATAAATCAATGATGAAGAAATGATTTTATTTTGAAAATGAACAACTGCTTTAAAGTGAACACACATAAAGGACAAAGAGAGAGGAGAAGATGTCTGATACAGACAAAGACAAGAAAATCTATGTGTCACAAACAGTGAAAAGCAGAAAAACACAAATCAGAGGTTTTACATAAACTGTGTGAACTCCAGAAATACTGGTGAGCACTTTGTGGAGGCTGATGGTGTCACAATCCTGTTCTTGTGATTAGTTTGTCCCCGTTTTTCCCAGATTTATTTCCTATTTCTATTTATTTTGTTGTCCTTCCTGTGTCACTTCCTGTTGCTAGTCTGTTTAGGTTTCTTTACTTCATTAGTCCTGATTAGTTTCTCCTGTTCCCTTGTCCTTTTAAACCCGGCTTTCCCCTCAGTTCGGGGCCGGTTCGTCTTGCGTTGTTTGATCCCTGTTGGTTTGCAACGCCCTGTTTGTATTGGACGCTCCCGGATCTCCCTTGTTTCTCAGCTCTGCCTGATTCCCGTTTTTGGACTCTGTCTGTTTTTGGTCTAAGGTTTGGTTATTCTTCTGTTACACTGTTTACTTTAGCTTGTCCTCCCCTTTTGGTATTTAGGTTTGTCTTTGGATTTATTTATTAATTTACACGGTGTGTAATTCTTGATCCTCCTTATGGAGTCATTTTTATTTTGCTGTTCACATTCCCCTAACTCCCTATAATAAATTTCCCTTTATTTTGAAACCCTCTCTGACTGTCACCTTACTCCGGTCGTCAAACCAAATGACCTAATCCTTGAACAAATCGTGTTTGATATCAAACTGAAGACAGACATGGCATAAAAACACTGAAAGCTCAGATATTTCTGCATCTACAGAAAAACTTGTTTTGACCTCCATACGTAGTTTTCTATAGCACAAACATGAGTGAAGATATGAGTTAGTTATTCTCTGAAGTTTAGTCCTTTACAAAAATAATGAGGACATCAACATCATCAGCAGCAGAAAAAAACAAAACTTTTCATAAAAAAGTGGTTCAAAACATTCAGAAATAAAGGACAAGAATAACTGATCACACTAAGATCCTGAAAGAGGTCGACCCAGAGCCGTGACAGTAAAAACCGGATCCCCTCTGGTCTTTAATCCAATATCACCTTTGTCTTTTGTAAATAGAATCAAATGTCAAGTTTCACGTCTGCAGTTAGAAGTTTAGAGGAGACAAAATAAGAGTGAAACCGTGATGAATCCATCACGAGCAGGTGAACTGGTACCAGGTGAGAGGATCATGACTGGGTGTAAAAGGAGCATCCAGCAAAGGCTCCAAAGGCTTTGTGAGAGAAAGATTCAACAAGAAAATGTCTCATACAATAAACAAACAACAGTGGAGGAAAACAGCCAAAATCTGTTCTTTGTGCTTTTTTACATAAATAAAGGTTCAAATGAACGAACAAATCACACATTTATGTTTTTATTGCATTTTAGAAAAAAGTCCTACTTTTTCTGGAATTTGTCTGGAATTTTTCTGGAAAAATCTCCATTTGTGTTTTTATGTCACTGACACAAAAATGTTGTAAAACACAAACCAGAATTATTTACCAAACTGAAGCCTGAACCAGGTTAAAACACTGAAACTAAAAGTCAATTAGTTTTCTGAGAAAAATCCCGATTTCAGTTGATAAGATTTTTATTTGACTTATTTATTTGCATCCACAATAGTGGATACTGTCACTGATCCCGTTACCTGTTCGCTGTAATCTGACACCAACGGATGAAGAGCACGGCTGTGGACGCACAGACTCAGTCCATCGAGACGCCTTAAGTTGGTTGGGCGAATAAGAACTGTTCAATGAGGTTTTCTGGACTGGAACTGAACTTGGCTGTTGCATAAACTGGTCACCGGATCAGGATGACATGAACTTTGATGACTGGACCTCAGTGTTTAGTGGAAAGGGACACAAGAAAAACAGCCAGAGAAGTAAAATCAGTTCAGATGAAGGGAGCAGAATTGTTGGTAGGAAGCTTATGAGAGAGGAGATAAAAGTAGTCATTAAATCCAGAAAGGAAGATGAGCATATCAGCTTCAGTCCAATAGTGTTGTCTAGGGAAGTGAAAAAAAAGAGAGGAAAGGTGGAAATGGCCAAGACTCTGAGGGATGGAAGCCTGTTGCTAATATGTCAAACAGAAGAACAGAGAAATGAAGATGTGCAGGTTGAAAATATCTGCTAAAAAGTTGTGTGTGAAAGAAGGATTCTTGGTGAAAATCTGGCGACTCGAGGAGTAATAGCAGGTGTTCCTGTAGATGAAGATTTGGAATAAGTCAAACGGAGTCTTCATGGAGGTGAGGTGAGCAGGATTAAACGGTTGCTGAGAACAGAGAATGGAGAAAAAAGCAGCAGTTTTGGCAAAGGAGTCCCAAATATGGAGCTGATCATAAAGCTGAAGGCCGTGGAGATAATGTGCAGGAACAATGTTGCAATTGTGCTGGTCAGCACAGAGTTGTGAAGTTAGAAAAAGGGCAGTGGAAACTCAGCAGGTTACAGTAGTGAACAACATAAGCTACACAGAAGCAGTGAAGAGGGTTCAAGGAAAGACTGAAAGTGGCAAAGTGAAGCACAAAACAGCATTTGAGCAGCTCAGAGAGAGAAAATACAACACAGACAGGAGAGAAGATGGTTCGGTTTATTGTCTATGTGATCAATTATTGCACTGATCAAGTCAAACACCAAACAGAGAAAATGGCAATAATTGTGAAGGGAGCTGAGAAATGTTTGTGAATAAAAGATCTCTCCTGGGAAAATATTAATAAAAGGCTTGAAGCACAAGGACAAATGGATTATTTTACAATGGGAAATACAGAGCACTGAGGGAAGGTCTACAGCTGGAATACATGGTGGAAATCTGGACGAAAGATGGAAATATTAAGATGATTCATGTTTATAACCTCTGCAAGAAGCTTTGTGTGGAGGCAGGAGATGAAATGATGGTTTATTTCAGAGAGAACGTTGTATGTTGTGGAGATTTGAATGCACATAGTTCAGTATGGGGTAATTGTAATGAGGAAAAGGGAAATGGTGATGGAAGAACTTACGGAGAGGAAACATTTAGTGCCTTAACGATGGAAGTGGAACAAGAACTAATGTGAGAATTGGTACAGAGTCAGTCATTGAGCTGACGTTCATTTCTGATACGTTGGCAGCTAAATGCAACATGGGAAGTTGGTAAAGAAATGACAACAACTTAAATGACAGTTGAGCTTAGGCTTGGACACAGTTACCAGACGCCAGTTTGTGACTGAGGAATGGGTGAGTAAACATTGTTCCACCATTTGGACCTTTCAAGTTAACCTGAGGATTCACATTTAGAAACCATTAGATTTGGTTTTCTTGTCTTTGTCAAACAGGACACAGTATGAGCTGCTGTGTTCAAGTCTGTTATGCTGTTGACATGTTTCCCCTTAATACTTATAACCTCATCCTAAACTTATTTTAACCCAAACAGTTTTCTAGTTTATTTCTATCAGTTGCTGTAATAAATGGTTTAATTTGAATTTCATCATTTCATAGTAAACTTCTGAGAGGAAACCTTTCACATGCAACATAAACTTCCTCAGCAATACTCCATCAATCCACAGGGTGGTGCTGTAACACAAAGCTGAACAAAAATCTGAATTTGAAAATTCTGAAATTTCAGATTGGATTGGTCTGAAATGTTAATGACTTCATATTTAAAAGTCATTCATATGAGTCAGAAACATACAATATTGAATATTTGTGTGTGTGATCAACTGTCGGCCCGTCACCAGTGGATTCTGCCTTTTGGATAATGACGGCTGGGATTGGCTACAGAAGCCTGCAGCCCTAGACAAGAGAAGCAGGCTGCTGATGGATGGACTTCTACCAGCTGACTGCTGAGTTTTTCTTATTTAAGGAGATCAGAAATGTGTTTTGGCTGCACATTATTGAGGGATTTATTAACCAGTAGTAGAACTTGAAAATCTTTTCTGTAGAAAACTAAGGAGGGAATTAACTTGTGAGGGTTTGAACAAAAACACCCGGACACTGCAAAAAGAGGATCAGACTAAACATCAACGTAACATTGTTAACAAGGTGAAAACACGCTCACAAAAAGTAGCTGACAGTGAATAAAAATCAAACCAAACCTCAGACCAAGACTCAGCTGGAGAAATTAACTGGAGACAGGAAGTGGAGAAAAGGAGGGACAAAATAAAAGTCCAGGGCAGGAAGTGACTGTGAGAACCAGATCATGACAGTATGAGTGCAGCCAACAGGAAGGAGTCGTTCAAACCATGACAGAATTCTGTGCTCTGCTGGGTTTTAGAGCTTTGCAGTGAATAACGCAGAAGAGAAGGAACTTTTTAAAAAAGAAGAAAAAGAAAATTCAGACAAAGTCCCAAGTGGTTTCTTTTCCTCTGTTGTTCACCCTATAAGCATTGACATGATCACCTGTATGAGACCTGTGCAGACTCAGTTTGTACTTCAGGCGTGAAGCTTGATGGAGGCTGGAATTCAGAACAGAACATCGGTCATTTGACTCGAAATAACAGACTGATATTCAGTGAATCAAACAAATGTTCTTACATCCTCTGGACTTAACTGAAGCACATGTACAGGTCAGAGAGAAAACCAAGTGTGAGTGGACTGACAGTGTTTCACTAAAGCAGATCACACATTCTTATAGTATGTGTAGAATCTGTACAGGATGTTGCCAGTTACTTCTTCAATCTGTGCTTTGAAGCAGATTCTCAGTCTGTGGAGGGAAACTACTGAGGGGGACGATGTGAAAGTTGAACTTCAACAGCTAAAAAGGAGGGAAAATAATAAAGTCATGAACAAAGATACAGGAAGAAAACTTCAGACCACTTTAAAGATCCACCAGGGAGGCCACACCTAATGATCCTTTTAGAGGGATGAGGGCTGTTAGGAGTCGTGGTTCTTACATCATAGCAACTCTCTGTCCAACTCTAATGAGTCTATGCAGGTCAGGTGAAAGACAAAGGACCATCTTGGAGGATATAACTGGATCCCCTAACCAACTTTCCCTCAAGGACCAATCCAACATCCACGCCAGTCTGTCCATTTTTTCATTTCCCCAGTCTGCCAGGGTCCAGATGGATTCTCTGCTGTTCACCACGTGCAAACCAAAACGTTGTGTCTGTGTAAATTGTCCACAGCCCTAGTTCACCAACCTCACATCCATCCATCCATTATCTGGAACTGCTCATCCATTATTACTGTAAATCTGTCTGTCTCATAAGGACATAGTGGTTTTCTCTCACCTTCATTAACTCTGTGTCGTCCTCAGACTCATCACACTTTGTGTTTGCTGTGTTTGGCTCCAGTTGTTGGAGGAAGAAACCCAGATGTTAACTCACTCATCATTTCTGAACTGGGGCCATTTGTAGTGGAGAAATGTGGGTATAAAGGCTGAGAACTGTAGCTCAAAGGTTCAGTGAGTGAGAGGTGCTGAAGAACCAATGTTACAACCAGTGTATTAATCAAGTTTTTATTGACAGTATCAACAAAAGTCAAATGTCTGCTGGTGGACAACAAAACGTCCACTGTGATAATTGGACTGATTCCAAAGCAGAAATTGAAAAGCAAACAAACTATTTCACCAAGAAATGTTTCAGTGGACAGTTGAGCGTCTTCACATTTGCTGCTTTCCTGTCTTTCTATATTCAGGACCTCAAACACGTCCACATGTTTGACTCTGTTTCCACTTTTATATTAGTAGCTTCACCACAAGTAACTTTATTTTAATGCAGTTGTTGTGTGAGTGACTCTGAGTCCTGAACTACTTCATCAAGTTTTCTTTTGGAGGAAATTCCCTTTTCTTCAAACTGTGCTGATGAGCTTTATTAACAGAATCCCATTAGTCATTCAAAGAAAAACTTCCCATGGGAAACCAGGGAAGTAAGGGGGCTTGGAGCCCTGAGGGTCCGATTGTTGGGATTATGAAAATCAAGTATGGTGACATTTATTAGGCGTGAATTCTTTGTCTCTCTTTGCCTTTTAAGTTTGTCAGTTTCAAGAGCAGGTCACAGAGAAGAGCCGCTGTTGGTTTGAACAGGACAGGTCCAAAACTAGGATGAAGAGTTTTGGCGTTGCCTCACTGGAAGTGTGGCAGCAAGTACGCACACTATGAATAGGCCCTAGGAATTGAGTGACGGTGAGAAAATGAGGAGAGCAAACACACAGCAGAGAAAACAGGAGATTTGGTGACAAAAGTATGAAATGTTTGAACATTTGGACTGAGGATCCTGGCTTTCGTCAGGGAGGTTCCTTTAGTAAAAAAGGAATCAAATGAGAAGAAAACTAGTGAAAGTGAAAGTCACAGAATGTGAAAGATGTGAGAAAAGAGAGAAAAACAAAGTAGAGAACAGGGAAAGAAGACGAGTGAAAAAATAAGAAAAACCAAAGTCATGTCAGCTGCACCACACAGAGCAGATGATGCTTCAGTAGAAAACACACCACCATCACATTCTCCCAGTGGGTCTTCTCTCTGTCCACTGAAGCTGGACGCTGACTTGGACTCCTACCAACAACCACCACCTGAATCCACCACATCTCCGTCCTCGTCTTTGTCCCTTTCTGGATCCTCATCGTCTGCTTCACTTGCGACCACCTCAGGAGCAAAAGAAAAGGAAGCAAACATGGAAAGATACAGGAGCTCTGACTGCAACTATGGTCGCTCTGTAATTGGTCTTCAGGCCAAGGACTGATGAAGATGTCTTCATATGACAGAGGTCGTGGAGGAAAAGGATACTGTGGACGATGGAGAGGCAGAGGACGAGGACATTGGACAAAAGACGGAGGAGGACATAGACCCAGAAACTGTCCTTTGCCAGTGGCAAACTGATGGGAGGAGGAAGAGCTGGTGCTCTGGTGACAGCTGCTGGTGGCTGATCAAAAGGAGGAAGGTAACACACACTGACACACACTGCAATGAAGACATGCTCTCTCACACACACACACACACACAGATTTGCAAACTGCAGTGAAGAAATGCTCGCTCAGACAAATGCAATGAAAACTGCTTGATAAAGCTCACACATGCTGGAAGAGATGTGGATTTGATTGAGCATCGTGTTTAATATCAGAGCTAAATTGAAACCACCTGAGGTTTAAATGCTGAGGGAGAAAGTCAATTTCCTGAATACACTCTGAAAGAGGAAGATCAAGAGGTGACATGTTTGCTAGAGAGCAACTAGATTAGTATTAAAAATAAGTCAAGTTGCAAAATGAGTATCTGACTCAGTCATTGTCTTCAAGTTTTCAATCATGTATCATGTTGTCAAAATTATGCCCCATAAATTTGACATATCTAATGATGAACTTGTGGATCTGTTGCACGTCTACATCAGAAGAAACACAAGTGTTCAGTATTATGTCAAAGCTCTATGTGTATGATTTACTCTCACGTGCACAGATTTCATGTCAGAAGGTGATTGACATTGTACAGCATGTTTCACATGGCCCTGATGTTCCTTATGAACAAAGATGGGATTCAGTGAAGTCTGAGAAATGGACTGCAGGGTTTTTGTATTGGTCTGATCACAGATGTGCACTGTCTGTCTCTCTGAAGGAGAAAGAAAACATTTCTATGATGTTTCAAATGCTGCTCCTCATATATTTTCATGAGCTAAATCAGAAGAAGACAAGTGGGAAAGTGTTCTTCTGTGCATGAGTGGAAGCAGCTCGTGGTTGAGTCTTTTCTTTGTCTTTTGCCTGAGCAGAAAACACACACACACACACACTTTTTGTAGTGGCAGCAACACATAGTGATAGAGGTGCGAGCAGAGAGGAGAGGGTTAGGATTGGACGAGCCAGTGATTCTTTCAGATTTCACAGTAAAAGGGCATGAAGCCGTCCTTGTTATAGAGTAGGTCTCATAAGAAAACATCCTGACGTCACAGGGAGCCTTAATGTAACCTGTGACAACCTGTCAATGGAAAAAATCATCATGTGATTCATTCATTCATTCATATTTCCAAGAGGGTGATTCACATTCACTGTTTTCTACTGAGAAAAGTGGGATTTTACATCATCAAAACATTTGGATAAAAAACAACAAACCCATTTGTTTCCTGTTGGTTTTCACATAGTGTATGAAAAACTGTTAACTGGCTTAATGTTCCATCTTTTAATATGTTGATGGAAAAAAAGAGTTCACATGCTGAAAAATATCCTGAAATAATTAGTGTTGAATCCAAATTAGAACATTGTTACGTGTCAGTGACTGACAACAGCTTTACATTCAAATGTACTGAAGATAGAATAGGACTCAATCTGCACAAATGTTCATGTGAAACACTTGTATTTATATACTGAGGGATAAAAGTCAACCATGTTCTATCATCTAAAATGGATTTGAATTAAGATTTCGCCTTTATTCATTACTCATTGAAACAAAAGCCACTGATGGAATCACATGTTTTGAGTCGTCTTGTGAAACTTTATCAGCAAAGATACGTGATGGTGGGAAGTGGACATTTGTACAGGATTTGCAAGTAGGAAAAATGGAAATTCATCCAAGAGCTCCACAAGTATGAAACCCACAATCAACTTGCTGATTTGTCCTTGTGTTGGCTGACAGCCATTACTTTTTGGCTTTTTCCTGTCAAATAACAGCCATTACCTGGATAAGATTTGGCTTTTGTCCAGGTGATTTTCAGCTGAAATCTCAGACATTGCATTTAGCAGCAGCACTGATGACTTTCTGATGTGCAGCCTGTCTGAGAAAGCCTGCATGTTAGATAAGGTGAACCTCCCCAAACATTTAGCAGAAAACGGACATAAAATCATTGTGTTTCCCTAAAGTAACTTATTTAGGTCATGTGATCACAGCTGAGGGCAGAACCAACCAATCTGTTCTAAAATCTTTAACCAAGAAACAATGACGTCATACTGAAAACAATGGATTCACAATGATCAAGACAGAAAGGCTCCTTGTCTTTATTATTCTGTAGATATTATTCTATGATGCTGTAAGACAGTGGTGCCCAAACTTTTGGCTCAGAGGCCATATTGACATAAAAAAATTGTCATAGAGACCAGCATGAATTTTACATGGAGGGGCGGTTGCTTCTTTTATTTCCTTTTATTTTGCTTAGTTTTACTACGCTTTCTGCTGTTAGGTAGATCTGATAACTGCCTGATCTGGATAAATGTAGGTTAAAAAAATTAATTGAATGCAAGTATTTTATGAAATTTGACTCAAACCTTTATTCAACAGAATCAACAAATAACATGTTTGCATTAATGCGAAGGGTGATGCTGAGATCTCCACTGCTGTAAACTGGGCAGCTCTGGTTCAAACACGGTGGTTTTAATGCGCAAAATGTCACGCAGGTGGGAGTCGCTTGGTCTTGTTCTCACATGGTTCTTATTCATGTTCAGAACTGAGAATGTCTTCTCGCACAAGTATGTCGAGCCAAAAAAGCTCAACATTTTCTTAACAAATGTTCGAATCTCACTGAGCTCCATGTGCAGGTGGGCTGTTACGTCACTGGGATCCACGGAAAGAGGAGAGGAAAAAAGCCTGATCTCCTCTTTAATATTTGCAAAATCCCTGAAACGCTGTTGAACCTCCCCAGCCAGAGCTGAGATGTTTGCAGCATAACTCCTCATTTACCTCCTCATTTGCGCATTGAAATTGTTCGCTGGAAATCGGGTCATTATTTCTTGCAGAAATTGGAAATGTGTGTTATTGTGCTGCGTTTGTGACAAGTGGCTTTGGAAAAGTAGCAGCTTGGTCCGAAAGGCTTTGATACGTGAATACAGTTGGCTTATCACTGCATTTTGCCCCTGAAGCTTCGTGTTCAGGACGTTCAGATGTCGGGTTATGGCGACTAAAAATCCAAAACCAGCCAGCCAAACAGAATCGGTTAGTTCTGGCATCGATTGTCCCTTTTTTGACAAGAATTGTCCAATTTCCTCTGTAAGAGAGTAGAAACGATGCAGTGCAGACCCCCGACTGAGCCATTTTACATCAGTGTGATACACAACATCTCCGTATTCAGCCTGAATGTCCAGTAGAAACTGTTGAAACGGGCGTTGGAGCGAATATAATTAATAACCTTTATCACCGGTTTCATAACCTGATCATATTTCAGATGTTTGCCACATAGATTTTGTTGGTGAATAATACAATGGACTTTTATAGCTTTACCTCCTTCTTCGCTGACGCCAGAGTTGATAATCCATCCATAATAATCCCCGTGATTTTTTATTCCACTGTAACTTTATGTCACCTACGGCGGAACAAACAGAATCAAATAAATCTGTCCCTCTTGTTTGGTCCCTAAGTCTCTGGAGTCATTTCACTGTCCACTCCACTGAGCGGTGTCGGATGCATCGGTGCTTTCGTCGCAGGGTAACGAAGAAAATTCAAACTCCACTCATTTTGCCTCCAACTGTCTCTTAATACCAGATTAAACTTCTTCAATCCTCCGTGACACAGTGCTATGAGCCAGGAAAACATTGGAGAACTGTTGCTTTTTCTCAGGACAAATGTTCTCTATCATTTTCATCACGCAGTCTTTAATAAATTCACCCTCAGTAAAAGGTTTGCAGTGCTTGACAATCAGCGTTGGCTTTGTGCTATTTTCATTCGACTCAATGGTGAAAAACCTGCTGTGCCATTAAACAAGCTTCAAGTTGCTTCAATTTTTCACCGCGTTCGTTCCCAGTGAGCTTGTTGTAATTAGCATGTTTCTCTGGTAGCGTCTCTTTATATTAACTCCTTGAAAACAGCCACAGTCTCTTGGCAAATTAGGCAGAGACACTTGTTTCGTAACTCAGTAAAAATATATTCCGATTTCCACTTGTCCTGGAAACTGCTGCACACGCTGTCAACTTTCCTTTTCTTCCTTCCAGTTGCCATTTTAGAAATGGGCAAAAAACAGATCAGGCGCAAAACGGGGTTGCGAGAGTTCGGCCACAAGTTTACCGCCATCTTGTGGTGAAATATAAATTTTTTTATTTTTTTTTTACGCGTGTATTTTATATTGTGGACAACAGAACTGGCGGGACATATATTATTGATTTTATGACAGAGGCTTCGGGCCAGTGGAAATATGCGGCCCGCGGGCCACAATTCGGGCATTAAGTGTCCCACAGTACACTGGTCGAGTAAAACACGTGCTTGGACAGACATATGTTGGATCTGCAGAGGAAAACCACAACAGACTCCACCCCAGAACTGGACAGGGACGTGCACACAGGTGATGTTTGTGTCACCTGTGAAGGTGGGAGTTGAACATGACATCTCATCACACTCCAGGGGGAAGTGCAGTGCCCCTAAAGGATCATTTGATGGAAAATGGACATAGCTGAGATGGGGGTTCCTAGAGGGGGCCAGATGAATACAAAGCCACAAAGCAAATAGCTGCAGGTGTTTGGTGTTTGGAGACTCATGTTGGACTTTCATTCCTAATAATACTGCACCTGATGGAAGAGGGTCTCAGGTCCATCAGGGAAGAACTTGCACAAAACCCTGATGTAAATACTGGTTGGATGGAGCAGAGATTTGGTAAATGGAAACCTGTTCTATTGTCTCTGTTTACTTCTGGACTTGTGCATTTTGTGGATGTTGTCTTATGCCACATGGAAGAGGTCTAATTATGTGAGTCACAGAGTGCTGTGACTCATCAGATGGCACTTGTTGATCTAAGATCTGCAAAGAATAATGTTCCTCTTTTAGAACCTGATGTTGATCCATTCACAGATTGTAAAGATGCTTAGAAAACCTCCTAATCTCTGCTTAGCTCTGTACCCCAGTGATGTCTGTCACACAAAACACAGCTGGAATTTCCAATACAACATCATGATGATGTATATTGAATCTCTTAAATGTCTTGTGATGGAAAATCAAGTAGGATTAAATGTTAACGCTTGTGTTTTCTCTAGTTGTTAAATGTTGTTCAAACTTTGTCTCATATCCAGGTCAGTTATTGTCTAACAGCAGACTTTCCCACACTGTAGTGACCCAGAGTCAAGGTGCTTATCAAAGTGCTGAAAAGGGAAAAGGTTTCCAGAAAAGGAGAAAAGTGCTGGGAGCAGTAGCCTGAGGGTGGAGAATGTTCTGCCCAGCAACAGAAGCTTAGAAAACTAATGTGTGATGTATGAAGTTTAGAACTGCACTTGAAACTCTGTTGATGTTCTTCTCTCTTCCTGGATGTTGAAGCTTCTTTACTGATTCCACTTGAGGTGTCTAAGAGCAGATATTGTCATTTTTAACATTAATAACAAAACACACATTTGTTTCTTTTCAGCTATTTATCTGTTAATAATATAAAGATAATGAGAAACTGTCTATTGTTACTAAACAGAGTTCAGAGAGAAACATTTCACTTTAACACAACTCAGTTAAACAGAAATATGAATTTCATTTACAGTTATGATGTCCTCAACAGAATTAATGTGCAGAGACAGTTTGTTTTCAGAAGATCTGAAGGAATCAAACAAGACAAAGTCAAATCCAGGTGGAGGTGGAGGAGGTGGTTGAGTGTGGAGCAGAAGGAGTGGAGGAGTCTCAGTGTGTCTGCAGAGACTGTGTAGAAGGACAGAGCAGCAGCAGAGCGGATCCAGATCCACTGCTGATCCTCTGTCAGATCCAGAGGATCACACAGGGATGATGGTGGACTTGACATTGTGTCTGACAGTGGAGCTGTTCTCAGAGCAGTTCAGACTGCAGCACTGAGAGTCATCTCCACTTCTTCTGATTCCTCTGTCAGTCACTGCTGGATGAAGCTCTCCTCTCCACTCTACCTCCCAGTAACATGGTCCAGTCAGAGCCTCTCTGCACACAACATGCTGCTGCTGCAACATCTGGATCATCAGGACACAGAGAGATCATCACTTCAACCTGTAGAGAGAATGAGAGAGAACAGAGGAGATCAATGATGTTTCCAGAGACTCACTTCATCATCTGTCAGTCAGCAGAGGTTCTGGTCTGTACAAAGACCACATGGTTACTAAATGGAACCATGGTTCTTTGATTAGCAGGCTTCAGTCACACTGATCTTAGAGCTGTGACAAAGATGAAACTGATCAATAGTTTAGTGTTGAAATCAGATCAGATTTGAGGAATGAGGACCACTGTCTCTATACATGTTGTGAGGCTGTCAGCTGGAATCCAGCTTTATTTCCTGTCCACATGAAGACAACAACAACAGTCATCTTCACATCAACTCCAACACTGTTCTCTCTGTCTCTGTCTTTCTGTCCAATCCTGAAGCCTGTCCCCATTCTCCTCTCACAGCTTCACTGAGGAAAGCAGCCACTGAGAAGGTTGGAGCTTTACAGGAAAAACTGGATCTTTGCTTTGATACTAACTGGGTTTAGTACAATACTGCTGAAAGCAGCATGGACTGACTCCAACCCTCTACTGACCTCAGAGTCTCCAGTCTACAGTGTGGACTCTCCACAAGATCAGACAGAAGCTTCAGTGCTGAATCCTGCAGCTTGTTCCAGCTCAGGTCCAGTTGTCTCAGATGGGAGGGGTTGGACTTCAGAGCTGAGAGCAGAGAATCACAGCTGATCTCTGACAAATTGCACTTCATCAATCTGAACAAAGAATCAAAGATGTGGATCAAATCATTAGTAACAATCAGATTTGTCCTAATCAATGGTGTTTTCTCTAAAATGAGCAAAACTAAAAACTACTTTACTACTAAACTATTGTGAACAAAAACTATTTGAATCCCAAATTGCAGATGATTTCATGAAAACTTTGGAAAATGTTCAGAAGAAATGTGAAATAGAAACAAATTTCCACTTCATGGTCTGAAACATGGAAAAACAACAGTTTGGTTCTTTAAACATTTTTTAACTCATTTAACAAGAAAATTCATCTATATTAAAAAATACAACTGTTTTTCTAGGAACAGAATCAGTGATGACAGCTCACTGATAAAAAATGAAAAAGAAATAATGTTTTATCTTCACTGATTGATTTTTGCCAAAAATATTAGTTGATACATAAAAGTTCTGAAGGTTTCATTTCAGTGAACTAACAGAAATAAGTATCACTAAACAAATAATTTAACTTTTAGTCCAATATGACCTGATATCTCATGACAAAATGCAAACAACATGAAACTTTTCAGTTTAGTTAATTGATTTTGAGGAATAAAGACTCAACTGTATCAGTCAGTGAACTGACCTCAGAATCTCCAGTCTACAGTGTGGACTCTCCAGAAAACCACACAGCAGCTTCACTCCTGAGTCCTGCAGGTTCTTGTTCCAGCTCAGGTCCAGTTGTCTCAGATGGGAGGGGTTGGACTTCAGAGCTGAGACCAGAGAATCACAGCTGATCTCTGACAAACTGCAGAAACTCAATCTGCATAAAGAATCAAAGATGTGGATCAAATCATTAGTAACAATCAGATTTGTCCTAATCAATGGTGTTAGAGGGACTTTGTCCTTGTGTTATTGTGGATCATCAGAATGTCAGACTTCTACAGACATCATCCAAATGTCAGCACAACATTCATACACCTATTCATGTCAGCACTGATTCAGAACATGCTGCTCACCTCACTCACCTCTGGAATTATCAGACAAACATCAAATCACATCTGACAGACTCAAAACTTCCTACAATACTTTGACTCATCAGTGAAATGGATCAAACTTTAAAGAACCGGAACTGATCCAGTATAAAGGTCTTACTTGGTCCTGGTCTCTGTCCTGCAGATCAGCTCAGAAAATCCAAAACTAAACACAGATTCAACTGAACAAAAACTATTTGAATCCCAAATTACAGATGATTTCATGAAAACTTTGGAAAATGTTCAGCAGAAATGTGAAATAAAAACAATTTTCACTTCATGGACTGAAACATGGAACAACAACAGTTTGGTTCTTTAAACATTTTTCAACTCATTTAACAAGAAAATTCACCTCTATAAAAAAATACAACTGTTTTTCTATGAACATCAATGATTACAAATCACTGATATTTAGTAAAACAACAAATGTTGTTTGTCTTTATTCATTTTAAATAAAATATTAGTTCTGATGATTCTGTTTATTGTGGTTATAAAAATACATTTAATTGTAACAAGTAAACATTTTATACAGTTTATTTACGAACAGTGAGAAATATAAAAATTATTTTTTTAAATCTGAAAATGAAAGTTTGGTGTTGAATTAATTACTTAATTAAAGTCGTGGATTAAATATATAAAATCTCCAACAGTATCAGTCAGTGAACTGACCTCAGAGTCTCCAGTCTACAGTGTGGACTCTCCAGAAAACCACACAGCAGCTTCACTCCTGAATCCTGCAGGTTGTTGTTTTCTCTCAGGTCCAGGTGTCTCAGATGGGAGGGGTTGGACTTCAGAGCTGAGACCAGAGAATCACAGCTGATCTCTGACAAACTGCAGTTGATCAATCTGCATAAAGAATCAAAGATGTGGATCAAATCATTAGTAACAATCAGATTTGTCCTAATCAATGGTGTTAGAGGGACTTTGTCCTTGTGTTATTGTGGATCATCAGAATGTCAGACTTCTACAGACATCATCCAAATGTCAGCACAACATTCATACACCTATTCATGTCAGCACTGATTCAGAACATGCTGCTCACCTCACTCACCTCTGGAATTATCAGACAAACATCAAATCACATCTGACAGACTCAAAACTTCCTACAATACTTTGACTCATCAGTGAAATGGATCAAACTTTAAAGAACCGGAACTGATCCAGTATAAAGGTCTTACTTGGTCCTGGTCTCTGTCCTGCAGATCAGCTCAGAAAATCCAAAACTAAACACAGATTCAACTGAACAAAAACTATTTGAATCCCAAATTACAGATGATTTCATGAAAACTTTGGAAAATGTTCAGCAGAAATGTGAAATAAAAACAATTTTCACTTCATGGACTGAAACATGGAACAACAACAGTTTGGTTCTTTAAACATTTTTCAACTCATTTAACAAGAAAATTCACCTCTATGAAAAAATACAACTGTTTTTCTATGAACATCAATGATTACAGCTCACAGATATGAAGTAAAACAACAAATGTTGTTTGTCTTTTTTCATTTTAAATAAAATATTAGTCCTGATGATTCTGTTTATTGTCGTTATAAAAATACATTTAAATTTAACAAGTAAACATTTTATACAGTTTATTTAGGAACAGTGAGAAATATAAAAATGATTTTTTTAAATGTGAAGATGAAAGTTTGGAGTTGAATTAATTACTTAATTAAAGTTGTGGATTAAATATATAAAATCTCCAACAGTATCAGTCAGTGAACTGACCTCAGAGTCTCCAGTCTACAATGTGGACTCTCCAGAAAACCACACAGCAGCTTCACTCCTGAATCCTGCAGCTTGTTGTCACTCAGGTCCAGTTCTCTCAGATGGGAGGGGTTGGACTTCAGAGCTGAGACCAGAGAATCACAGCTGATCTCTGACAAATTGCAGCCACTCAATCTGCATAAAGAATCAAAGATGTGGATCAAATCATTAGTAACAATCAGATTTGTCCTAATCAATGGTGTTTTCTCTAAAATGAGCAAAACTAAAAACTATTTTACTACTAAACTATTGTGAACAAAAACTATTTGAATCCCAAATTGCAGATGATTTCATGAAAACTTTGGAAAATGTTCAGCAGAAATGTGAAATAAAAACAATTTTCACTTCATGGACTGAAACATGGAAAAACAACAGTTTGGTTCTTTAAACATTTTTCAACTCATTTAACAAGAAAATTCACCTTTGTGAAAAAATACAACTGTTTTTCTATGAACATCAATGATTACAGCTCACTGATATGAAGTAAAACAACAAATGTTGTTTGTCTTTATTCATTTTAAATAAAATATTAGTTTGATGATTCTGTTTATTGTTGTTATAAAAATACATTTAAATGTAACAAGTAAACATTTTATACAGTTTATTTAGGAACAGTGAGAAATATAAAAATGATTTTTTTTAAATGTGAAGATGAAAGTTTGGAGTTGAATTAATTACTTAATTAAAGTTGTGGATTAAATATATAAAATCTCCATTAGTATCAGTCAGTGAACTGACCTCAGAGTCTCCAGTCTACAGTGTGGACTCTCCAGAAAACCACACAGCAGCTTCACTCCTGAATCCTGCAGGTTCTTGTTCCAACTCAGGTCCAGTTGTCTCAGATGGGAGGGGTTGGACTTCAGAGCTGAGACCAGAGAATCACAGCTGATCTCTGACAACCTGCAGCCACTCAATCTGAATAAAGAATCAAAGATGTGGATCAAATCATTAGTAACAATCAGATTTGTCCTAATCAATGGTGTTAGAGGGACTTTGTCCTTGTGTTATTGTGGATCATCAGAATGTCAGACTTCTACAGACATCATCCAAATGTCAGCACAACATTCATACACCTATTCATGTCAGCACTGATTCAGAACATGCTGCTCACCTCACTCACCTCTGGAATTATCAGACAAACATCAAATCACATCTGACAGACTAAAAACTTCCTACAATACTTTGACTCATCAGTGAAATGGATCAAACTTTAAAGAACTGATCAGCTTTGGTTCCAGACCACCTTAACAGGGGTGGCCAGACTGTGGTCAGCATTGATTTGTGCTCCTGAAACTGATCCAGTAAAGTCAGGTCTCATAAGAGCATCAGACTCTATCAGTCTGCAGAGAAGGTGATCAGCTGCAGCCTCCCATCTCTCCAAGAGCTGTACATCTCCAGGACCCACAAGAAGAGTTTCTTCCCCACTGCAGTCAGCCTGCTGACCAGTGCCCTAATCCCCCCTAGATAACCCCCTCCTCCAATCTTCAGACAGTGTGTCACACATTTGTATTTTAACTTTTTATTTTTGGATTCTGTGTTTGCACCTGACACCAAGACAAATTCTGAGTACTGTAAAGCGTTTTTACTGCACCCGGCAATAAAAAGTTTTCTGATTCTTATTCTGTGTGATTCTGATTGTGTGACAGGAAGCATCATGCTCAGGTTGAAGTGTCACCTGTTGATGGAGACAAATCAGACACCACTAAAGATACTTTCAATCCTGTTTCCAGATGTTTGGTCTGTCTCTCTGCTTCTGTATCTCAGATTTAAAATGTGTGTTTTTAGACATTTTATTTTAAAAGTCATTACAACTGAAAATTAAGTTATTCGTTATTAGATCTGAAACTTTCATAAACATTTATTTTCACAACAAATTGTCAATTTCTACAGTTTTATTCTGTTTTCAGATTTAAAACTAAATTTACAGTGAAACATTTTGACACGTTCGAACTACAAACCTGAAAAATGTTTTGAGTTTGCATGATCACTGACCTCAGAGTCTCCAGTTTACAGTCGGAACGCTCCAGTCCAGCAGACAGCAGCTTCATTCCTGAATCCTGTAGGGTGTTAGAGCTCAGGTCTAGTTCTCTCAGATGGGAGGGGTTGGACTTCAGAGCTGAGGCCACAACTTCACAGTGAGTCTCTGAGAGGTCACAGTCACAAAGTCTGATGACAGACAATAGAAAATATCAACTATGCTGAAATCTGACACATAATAAAAATAATGTTTCAGCAGATGAACATGAGCAGATGTAGTTTAGGAGGCCAATTTGTAAGTTGTTCTGTCCACATGTCAAAGTGTCTTGGAACAACAAATACAAAGACAAACTGAGCTCAAACATGTCTTTTCAATAGTTGTTGTACAACAGAGGTCCACAGAAAAGACAAACTAACTAACCCAGGTTACAGACTGACACTAAACATGATTAGAGACAATTCATTTCGTCTAATTGTTGAAAATATAATTAATGACTAAAATGATCCTTTAAATGGAATTAAGAAGGACAGAAAAATGTCTTCTTAAGCATATGAGAGAGGGGAGGTGACATCACATCCTCTCTCAGCTGAAACAGTCACTTAACATTTAGTTGTTGATCCAAAATGACTGGGGGTCAGTTTGTTGTTCAGGAAGGAGGAGCTGGGGACTGAAGCACTGATCTTGAGGTTCGTGAACAACCTGCCTTATCTCATCACACACAAAACTCTCTCCCACTTTACATTTTATTGAATCTCAAAAACGTGTAAAAGCATTAAAGCTTCAAGGTCTGTTGGTTCCACCAGATCACAGATATTAGAATAAACATGTCTGTATATGAACAGAATAATAAAGTGACACATTATAGAAACTTAGTGGAGACACTGTGTCCACTGTAAAGAAATCATACATCAGTAGAGACCATGTCAACTGTCAAAACTGCTTCAACACAAACTCTAAAAGCCAGAAAATGTTGGGCTGGATTTGTATTTAACCTCCACAAACCAAAGACAGACACAACACAAAAATCATTTTGTCTTATGATGAAAAATAAAAAATACACCGACGTCTCTTATCTGTTGTGTGACGTGGACATGAAGCAAGTGATGAGGACATGGACAAATAACCATGATTAAATTCCTGATAATAAACAACACAAGAAGTTGAAGATGTGATTTTTTTAAAGAAAACCTTTAGTGTTGAAAGACTATATTAAATTGTATGTGTGATGGTTGATTTCTTCGTATTGAAGCTTCATCTTTATGTTACTTTATAATTTTAACCATCACATCTGGACTTACTGAGCCTTTCTGCAGTTCCTCACAGCTGGGATCAGTCTCCGTCGTCCCTCCTCTGATGTGTTGTACTTCTTCAGGTCCAACTCATCCAGAACCTCCTCTGACATCTGCAGCATGTAGGCCAGAGCTGAGCAGTGGATCTCAGAGAGTTTCAGCGTTGATCTGTTCTCTGACTTCAGAAATTCTTGGATCTCCTGATGTACTGAGTGGTCCTTCATCTCCATCAGACAGTGGAAGATGTTGATGCTTCTGTCAGGAGACATTTTATCACTGTTCTTCTTCTTCAGGTTGTTGATGACTGTCTGGATGATTTGTGGACTGTTCTCTGTCTGACCCAGCAGACCTCCTAAGAGTCTCTGGTTGGACTCCAGAGAGAGGCCATGAAGGAAGCGAACAAACAGGTCCAGGTGACCATTTTTACTTTGGAGAGATTTCTCCATAACTTTACTTAAAAAGTCAGGTAAATAAGTTATATAGTGTTGATTGTCTTTCCGATTTCTTTTCTTAATGCCTCCACTCAGGAACTTAACCAGGAGAAACTTAAGAATCTTCTTTAGAAAAGAGTCTGGCTTTAAATCATACTGTTGAAAGTCTTTCCCCAGGAAGTCCTCCAGTACCTTTTTCTCCCTGTTGGTGTGACAGTGGAAGAAGTAAACTGCAGCCAGAAACTCCTGGATGCTCAGATGAACAAAGCAGTAGACTGTTTTCTGGAAGATCACACTCTCTCTTTTGAAGATCTCTGTACAAACTCCTGAGTACACCAAGGCCTCTGTGACATCAAGACCACACTGCTCCAGGTCTTCTTGGTAGAACATGATGTTTCCTTTCTCCAGATGTTCAAACGCCAGCCTCCCCAGCTTCACAAGAACTTCCCTGTCAGCCTTCGTCAGCTCCTGTGGATTGGTCTCATGTCCCCCATCATACTTGTTCTTCTTCCTCTTGGTCTGAACCAGCAGGAAGTGTGAGTACATGTCCGTCAGGGTCTTGGGCAGCTCTCCTCTCTGCTCTGTAGTCAACATGTGCTCCAGAACTGTAGCAGTGATCCAGCAGAAGACTGGGATGTGACACATGATGTGGAGGCTCCTGGATGTCTTGATGTGGGAGATGATTCTGCTGGACAGCTCTTCATCACTGAACCTCCTCCTGAAGTACTCCTCCTTCTGGGCGTCAGTGAAGCCTCCTACTTCTGTTACCCTGTCGACACATGTAGGAGGGATCTGATTGGCTGCTGCAGGTCTGGAAGTTATCCAGACAAGAGCCGAGGGAAGCAGATTCCCCTTGATGAGGTTTGTCAGCAGCACGTTGACTGATGACGTCTGTGTGACATCAGACACAACCTCACTGTTGTTGAAATCCAGTGAACGTCTGCTTTCATCCAGGCCGTCAAAGATGAACAAAAGTTTACAGACAGCCAGCTGCTCTGCTGTGACCTTCTGTAATGTTGGATGGAAAACATGGAGCAGCGTGAGAAGACTGTGCTGCTCATCTTTGATCAAGTTCAGCTCCCTGAACGAAAGCACAACCAGCACACTGACATCTTGGTTTTCCAAGCCCTCTGCCCAGTCCAGACTGAACTTCTGCACCGAGAAGGTTTTTCCAACACCAGCGACGCCGTTGGTCAGAACCACTCTGATGTGTCTCTGTTGGTCAGCTAAGGCTTTAAAGATGTCGTGGACCTTGATTGAAGTGTCATGGAGGGTCTTCATCTTGGAAGCTGTGTCAAGCTGCCTCAACTCATGTTGGGTATTAACCTCTTCACTCTGTCCCTCTGTGATGTAGAGCTCAGTGTAGATCCTGTTGAGGAGGGTTCCACTTCCTGTTTCATCACTTCCTTCAGTCACACATTCACATCTCCTCCTCAGACTGATCTTATGTTCATCTAAAACCTCCTGCAGATCAACATCTGCTGAAAGATGAGAAACTACCAAAGATGTTTAAGAATTTGTGATTATTATAATATTTAACACAAACAAATGATAATAAAAAAATGTAATGTCAATGCTGTATAATACGACAAATGTCTGTTTAAAACAACAAGTCTTGCTTTCAGAAACATCAGCAGACAGATGTTCAGTCTTACTTTGTACAGAGCAGCTCTGACTGTCTGTCTGCAGTCCAGGTCTTGTTCTGGATCTTTCTCCAATCTGCTGTTTCTTCTCTCTGTGAAAACATTTCTTTATAACTAACTAATCAGTAGATTCCTGTTTTTGTACTGCAGAAACACCATCAGTAGTTTGTGGATATAAAACCCAGACTAAGATCCATCTTAGTCTGAACCAGGATCTGCACTAATAGTGCTGCATCATGAATATAAATCATCCTCAGTGAATCATCTTCATCAGGTCAGTTTACAGTAGAAACTGTCTCTTACTCTGTGTCTGAGGGTCCAGGTTCAGGACTGAAGTGTGGAGGATGTGCTTTGGACCAGTCACTCTTCATAGACAGACGACTGGATCCTGAAGACTCTGGTTTCTGTCTGTGGAAACAAAAGTGTTTCTATCATTAACACTTGTAATAAACAGACATAAACACAAGACACTATCAGAGCTTTAGAATAAAAAAGGATTCTGTGTTTTTCTCCATCAATAACCTCTTTTCAGAAAAGTTGGGATGCTGTAAAATGTAAATACAATCACAATGAAATGATTTCCAAATCATTTCAAATGGATCTTTGTGAAGGCAGCAGTGGTGGAGTGGATCATGCTGTTGCTTCACAGCTAGAAGGTCCTTGGATCAAATCCCTGAGCAGCTGCAGCTTCTCTGTGTGGAGTTTGCATGTTGTCCCTGTGTTTTTGCCACTTTCCTCCCACAGTCCAAAGACATGCATGTTAGGGACATTGTCCCTAGGTGTCTGTCTGTGTATGTCTCTCTGTGTTGGCCCTGAGACAGACTGGAGACCAAAAACATAAAGACGCGTCTCTTTGTTTGTCCTACATGTGTCATGTTCTTTTATGTGACTGTCACAGGTTTGTCTTTACGCTTCACTTTGTTACATGTGACAGTGGTTTACAGCTCACACACTGCACTGAATCTGCACAGTCAACGGCTCAAACATAGAGAAACATTTTGATTATCACAGTTGAATTAGTTCAGAACTTTATTTGGACAGAGACTGAAAGTTAACTTGCTATAAACTCTATATACACAGCATTGGTTACTTCATAAACTAATAATATATCATAAATACACAGTAACTTACACCTCAAACTGGGGCAAATGTTTTATTCTGTGTCCACAGACAATGTCCAACATGAGACTAAACTAGATTCTCTGACAGTGAAATAATAAATAATAATATCAAACTTACGATGTGTTCTCCATGTTCCTCCATCCACAGCATCAATCAGTCTTCTAGTTTGATTTCTTCAAAATAAAAGCACTTCCTCTATGAAGTTACTTTATCTACATACAAAAGTGGAAAAGTTCTGTTAGATAACAATATAACGATGCTTCCTGTTATTACTAAATGATTTTAGAAACACACCACACAAAGTGTTTATGGCCTATTTAGTGTCAGACCTTCATTACAACACAGGATTTTCAGTAACTGTCCCACAAACGGACAGAAATCTTTTGTCCTCACTGACACCACACTGAGCTTTACTGACCACATCTCCTCCATCTCTCAGCAGCAGATTTACTCTCTACACATCAGAAAGATCAGACCCTACATTTCTGAATATGGAACCCAACTCATTGTGCAGACAGTGGTCACATCTCGCTACCACAGCACAATCATCAATGGTGGTGTGTGTGAATGGGTGAATGAGAAGCAACGTTGAAAAACCCTTTAGATAAAAGCTCTATATAAGCAGCCATTTCCAATCACTGCAGTGTCTAATGCAACTACACACAGGTTTCAATTTATAATTAAGGAACAAATATATCATTTATAAATCCTAAAAAAAAATCATGATATTAGTTCTTAGTGAATAAACAAAGTGTGTTTGATATTTCACCCAGAATGGAGCAATAAACTGTACTAAACTGTACTATCATATCTGTCATGGAGCAAAGTTCTTCTCATAAAAAAGTCCATGTTTGTGTTAAAAGGAAGTTTTACTTTCAGTTTACGATTTCTACAGAGTCACTTAAGAAAAGGTTTCGAGTTCTTCTTCTACCACTGCTGATACCAAACACATGTACAGTAATAAGACTCTGACCTAAAGACCCATGTGGAGATTCTAAGTTCAACATCATCAGTAAATGTCAAATCCTGTTCACTTCTAAAAGTCCTCTCATCATCACTCTCTCATCATTTATTCAGGAATAAAAATGAGATTTTACATCTTGTAAGGACTAAAAATCTTTAGACAAAATGACTTTGATGTCTTTAAATGTTCATTCTGTAATTATGATTGTTTCAATAAAGCACAAACACTGAGTAGACACATCAAACCACTGGATCTACTGACTGTAAGATCAGAAACACAAGTCAGTTTGAAATGTCCTACTTTTCCTTATTGCTGCTGTTAATCCACTTTATTAAGTTTTGGGATTTTGTCATGTGACAAAGCTCCATGTAGATTTAGAAGATGTGCTCAGGTTCTGTTTTGATCCATGAGAAGTGATCTGTCAGGAGAAACCAGCAGTTTGTAGCATTTTATGTTACAATTAGTTTTGTCAGAGTCAAAATACAGTTTTTACACTGGATGAACTTCCTGACACAACCCTCCCCAATTTTCCCAAGCTTGGGACCAGAACTGCACCACTGGGGACTTTGGGGTTCAGGGTCACTGTTCCAATACTTTTCATTAGCCACACATCCTACAACCTCTGTGGTTGTTGGATGTATCCAGGGTGGAGATGTCACAGAGCATCATGATATCAGCATCGTAGACAGTTTGGTTAACTGGTGTGAGCACAATCATCTCCAGCTCAGTAAAACAAAGGAACTGGTGGTGGACTTCAGGAAATGTGGGACTCCTGTCAATCCTCTCTCCCTATGGGGAGAGGGGGTGGAAGTGGTTTTGGAGCACAAATACCTGGGTGTCCACCTGGACACTTAATGCAGATAGTAACAGACTGGCTGCTTCTGTTCTGGGGGACAAGCTGGACCCTCTGCATGTTGTGGCTGAGAGGAGAATGTCGTCCAAACTCCTCCCTCCCACCCAGTCCACTGTGAACTGGCTGCACAGAGGAGAACTTTCAGCCAGAGACTGATCACAGTCAAGTTCTCCACAGAACAACACAGGAGATCCTGTCTCCCAGTGGACATTTGTCTAAACTGAACAAAAAAACTTGAAGACAATCAAATGTGACTCTCCTGGTTTTCTCTCTTCTACAGGTTACTGACTCAGAAAACTTCTTCCTTTTCTTTTAATCTCTGGTCCGTGTTGCCCTGGTGATCAGCACTGTCTCTCCTCCCCACTTTGATTTCCTCCTGTCACCTTTCTCTCTCTCCTCTGTCTCTTAATCAGCTTCACTCAGTTCACCTGTCACCTCCCCTGTATATGCCCCGTTCACGTGTCTTCCTATGTCCTCTGATTTGTTTCATCTTGGACAGCACCTTGTTTTGTGTCTCACCTGGCTGCTTGTTCCAGAGGACTCCGACTCTTACCGGCAGTAAGTGACTATTAAACTAATGGTTTATGTATTCGAAGAGGGTTTTTGGTTGATACTTCCTGTCTGGTTGTTACTTGTTGGCCTGCTGTTCTTTTCTCCCTGCTGCTACCAGTCGTTGTTGCTTCTCCTGCTTCCTGCCGACATTCACTCATCTGCTACCTCCACCTATATTTGTAAGCCTTCTGTTCTCCTTAGAAATATTCAGTGTCTTTAATTTTAACTTTGCTCTTATCTCCTCCTTCATCATCCTACTGTTTCCCCACCACATCAGCCACACACACAAATTCTGACAGTCACCCTGTATGATCTTATCATTAATAAACCTGTTACTCAGTTTGTCCTGCTCCATTCTGGAGCCAATAAATCCTCCTGATACTCTGGAAGTAGCCAGTGTGTGTTGTTCCCTCCACCTCCACGTTCATTTTGTCTGAAGTCACATTTTATCACGTGTGTTTCTGTGAGATCCCAAGTCCATGGACTATCCACTCTGAAATGGTTTAGTATGAAGTGTGTGGTGCTGCCTCTGGATGAACTGTCTGATGTTTGTTGTCTTAGAATAAAAATACAAGTCTGTTCTGTTTGTGGATTCTCATGTGTTTTTTTTGTTTGTTTTTTTTAAATCAATTGAGAATTGAAAGTTTTCCTCCTCCTCTCTTCTCACCCCACAATTGTCAGCACTGTATGACATTAACTCTGTGTTTTCTCCTGTAGTTGTCTTTGTTCTTCTTTGTCTCCCTCTCTCTGTCCCTTTCTGCAGGTGTCCCCGGCTTTGAAGCTGTGTGTCTTCCAGTGTGCAGCTACTGGTCAAACCAACCTGCCTGATGTTTTGTTGCTCTTTTCTTTTCTCTCTCCACTTTCCACTCACCCCAACCGGTCAAGGCAGATGGCTGCTCACCCTGAGCCTGGTTCTGCTGGAGGTTTCTTCTGTTAAAGGGAGTTTTTCCTCCACTGTTGCTTAGAGCTTGTTCAAGGGGGAATTGTTGGGTTTTCTCTATACATCTTTATAGTCTTGACTTTATTCTGTAAAGTGCCTTGAGATGACTTTGTTGTAAATTGGCGCTAGATGAATAAAGTTGAATTGAATTGCTGCCTTTAGCAACATCTGAATGTTTCAGTAACATAACTAACAAATAATTTCACAGCAGATTAACTGTCCATCATTCCAGGTTTTCTTTAGTTAAACCTGCAGATTCACTGACATCATCATTTCTACTGACAGACACTTTCTAAAGCTGGTTACTGGAAATCTGTGTATCATGCAGCAGCAGAGTAACCTGCTTTCTCCTCCATCCCACTCATTTGTGAAGCCTGGATCACAGATTTGAACTGTACAGTAACAGAAAACGTGTGTTAGTAACGTTACAGCGCAGGGGGACAGAAAGGACAAAGGGAGACACATGCTCAGTTGGACAGAAAGAAATGTACCTGAGGAAACCAGAAGCTGGTTCCTTCAGTCCATGTGAACACACTCATTATTCTGAAGAGCAGGAGAAGTTTTCGGAGCTTTTTGTAACAAAGCCCCCTCCTCTCTTCCTCTATGGTCCTCACAGACTTTGACAGTTAAATAATAATATTGTTGGATTAACACTCACCCTGCTTCAGCCTTCACTTTTCCTCGTCCTGCTCTGTCGACACAAAATGAAGATTCTAATTCCGCTTCTGAAACTCAGCTGTAAACGACAAAGTGGAATAAAAATTGCGTCTGAACTAACTGCGCACTTTTTGTTTAATGCTGCGTTTGGAAACATCGGAAATCACAAACGTCCGAGTTCATGCAGTTCAGCAGTGAAGCAAATCATCGTATAAAAACATCAGAAAACACAGCACGATTAAAGGTTTGCAAGCAGAATGATCAGTTATTCAATGTGAAATGTGATCAAATGTAGTTTGTCACTGTCAGCGCTGTTAAATATGACATTTTCTCATTTCAGGGAGAGAATGAAAACAGAGGAGAAAACAAAGGTGAATAAATTCTCCCAGAAACTTTTACTTCCAGTAAGAGTCTCACTGGAGGAGTTCATGGTTCTATCAAGTCTTGTAAAATACTGGTTAGAGGGATAAAACACGTCATATATAATTGTGAGGTTATGATCAAATTTTAGAAACAAAGTTCATTTTACGCTCTTCAATTCTTGATCATATAATTTCAGTTTCTAATGACTATTAATTCTTTTTCTCATAAAAAACATGGTCTTTGTTTTTTCCACTAACAGTATAAAACCCCCACATTAATGACCCTCATCCTCAAAAAGAGAAAAACCTCATCCCACTCTCCATATTCAACAAACAGCATTTATTATAATGGAAAATAATACAGACCCCACTACACCACCTCGTCGTGTTCCATTCTCAACAACAGCTTCCTGAATACTGCTTCAATATTCCTACTTTAATTCTTTATCCATAAAATCTTTAATCCATTCATACAAACAGCCTTTAACCCTATTTTTCTTTCTTTACTGTGCTTCTCTTATTTCAGCTTCTACATATAAAGCAGGATCATGGTACTTCTGCCTCTTTAAATCCACTCTAAATTTGATTCTTGTCCTCTAAATAAAATCGAAATCTTTCATTTATCATTTTCTTTATTATCTTGCAGACATAAGAATTAACACTATCAGTCTATAATCCTCTGTTTGTCTACAATCTTAGGAATTACAGCTGCTTCTTTCCAGCTGTGGAGACTTTCTCTCCTCACAAACTTCTATGATTCCTGTAAAATGTCTTCAAATGTTAAGTTGTTGGACCATAATATAACAAAGATCTGATCTTTACCTGGAGCTGAGGTCTTGGTTTTACTCAGAGCACGATTCAGTTCTGTATGTTGAATAAATGATCCATGTTTTCCTCTTGCAGCTCCACATTTCCTGTTATTGTAGTTTCCCTTCCTCTCTGGTCCCACTGCAACTGTGAAATACTAACAGTGTGAGTCACCGTCTCTGCTCCGTCCTCATCTGTCCCAGTTATATTTTTGGTCTTATTTACACAGCAGATCCACACTCTTCATTTATTGAACAGCTCATTCTGATTCTGATTCATACTTATGTCCATCAGATTGTAGAGAACTGGAGAAGTCCCTCTGTGGTAATGTCTTAAAATGCTCCTTGACCATAGACTTATCTATGGTACATACAGAAGGAGACAGTGTCTCTTCTTCTCCACAGTCCATTGAACACAACAAATGTTTTTTTTTTTTAAATGCAGTATCATAACTCTCCTGCACGTAACATGTACCAAGTTTCAGAGTTTTGAAGATCTGATGATGGAAACATAAGCCCCCTTATATTTCTCCCCAGTGGAGAATCCACATGACATTTTGCATGTGTGTTCAGGATAGTGTTTGCACGTATGTGTAAGAGTTATTGGAACCTTTTTGCCCACAGCCACTCAACATTTAACAGCCTGTAGGGGGACAACCATAAGGACATGGACAATGGACTTGGCCTCCCTGTGTCTAATACAGCACTAATAATGAGTGAATGACTGTGTTCACGATACCTTAATGATTTATTTTTCTGTTTTCTAACAGGCAAAAGAAGTTTGAGCTGCGAGTTTGCAAGGAACAAGTCATTGAGAACATCAATGAGTAACTGATTTAGGAAGGATGACAGTTTTTTTTTTATCAAAATGTTTTTTATGTCTTGGTTTTTAAAAACTCGAACTACAGACGACAAAAACTAAAGCAAATTGTAGGAAAAAATAGTTAGTATCTCGCCTCCTGTTTTGGCCCCAAGTTAAGTGTTGTGAAACGTCTACTTTCAGTGTGTCATCCATCACCTTCACTCAGACCAAATGATCAGGTCAACAAATCTAAAACGGGGAATAAATACGGGCATTAGCTTTCTGAACGCAGCTGTGGTTTGCAGTATTTGACTGTACTTGTAAAAGGTGATTACTGTGAATCAATAACAGTACTTTACTGTATATTCCAAATGTAATACTGTAGCTAGACCTTCCAGTAACACTGCATTTCCAGTGTTAGTATGATCTACTGTACAAATGAATGTAAAAACATTTAGAAATGGCTAGAAATACTATACTATGATTGACAGTTGTACAGCTCTTTACAGGTAGCATCCTTTTCAAATGACAATAAATACCAGGCTAATAAACTTACTAATCAAGCAGAAATGTTTGCACTTCTGATTGGAAACTCCAGACAAGTACATTTCAGGGGACACTGTGTCGTCAACGCGTTCTCATCCCACAGAGGTTTTTGCAGCCTTCTGTTGTTTCTGTAGATGATTGTAGTTTGTGCATGACTGTGATTCTTTAACAAATGTGAAACACAACAAAATAACACAACAATATCGGCTTAATTGCTTTTTAGTTCAAGTGTTTCTAATCAGATTGTTGTAGAAGTTGTTTGATTTGTGCTCTAAAAGTGAATCTAAGGAGGAGTTTTAGTGTGTGCTGCTAACATCTGTGGGCCTTTTGAAACCTGCAGTACCATCACTTGATCACAGGAGGGCGATGTTGATTCACAGGATGTTTAGTATCAAAGCAACAAGTAGTTTTTCTGCGATTCTTAGCACAGAACAGCCAGAATGTTTTCATCATTTGTCTTTATGGAACTTCTACAAGTGGTTGGAGACGCTGAGGTCAGCCTGGTTTTATTAGGTCTCTGAAATGAATCTCACCTACTTTCATTTTTACATTGACACTCTTTTACGATAAATTATATATTGTCTGACTTACTATGGCTTATGCTTTATTTAGCCTGAGCTGCTGCAACTTGTCATGGAAAAGCTGTGATTATCTGGCCTCAGCTCTGAAGTCTGAACCTTGCTGCCTTAAAGATCTGGATCTGAGTCTCAACCAGCTAAAGGATACAGCAATAGAGCTGTTGTCTGATGGACTTAGGAGCCATGACTGTAAACTGACAATTCTAAGTTATTTCAGTCAGGAGAGACAGGCAAGACAGAATAAATCATTCATTTAAATGGTGTGCAGGGAATGACGAGTGTGTGCATCCATGGTACAGTCAACTCTATTTTTATTTGGTGTATTTGTGGTCATTTTACATTTGTTTTTTTAAGACGGAGGAAAGAGGAGTAAAACATATAAAGTGCCTTCTTAATTGGACAAATCCTCCATTCTCGGCAGGTTAATATGCTGTGGGATTTCAGATGAAGACTGTGCTACTCTGGTCTCAGCCCTGAAATCTAAGCCCTCTGCTCTGACCGAGCTGGACCTCAGTGGAAACCAGCTACAGATGCAAGGGATGAAACTGCTCTCTGATCTTGTGAAAAGTCAACACTGTAAACTGAAGACCCTGAGGTCAGTGGAAGGTTGGATTCAGTCTATTCTAGTTGATATCAGGATGCTGCAATTTACGAAAACAGGCAAAACACCACATGAAACACAAAATATCTTCACCAGTTTGACATTACAGATACAGGATTTTTTTTAAAAAAGATTAGACATAATGAAAATCACAAAATGATTTGTATAAAATGCATTAATTGATTAATTACTTCATTTTTACCCACAGAGTGGAACATGGACAAAACCTGATTTCACCTTTTATTCTAGTTACAGCGTAAGTATTAATGTAGTGGTCTCAGTAGTCTCAGAGGAGTGTTAGTAATATAATTTCAATGAAAGGCTCTGTGCATCTACAGCACTGCTCTCTGGAGGCCTGTCTGTTGTCCACATCACCGATAATGGAATGAGCATCTTAAAGCCGCTGGAGATGACAAAAACACACGTGATTGTGGATGTTCCTCATCTCTCTCCTTTTGGCTTGGTATTGGAAATCATTCAAAAGTTTCTGAACATCCAGAACCCAATAAGTGCCCAAATTCTGCTGTTTCACCGACCGGCCTTTGTAAGGAACAGCAGAAAACTCAATGTGTTTCTGCTGCCAGAAAACATCCCACTGCAAGAGGTGAAAGCAGTGATAATGTCTAAATGTTACAGACACACAGACACACAATGTCATCAATGGGTTAATGAGGCCACTGCCTAATAAAAATGTTCTGTTATCACTGAAGGCAAAACACCAACAAGAAAATGCAGAGTACATCGAGGCTACTTCCTCCTGTCACCTTATTAAAGGCCATACTTACAGTCTGCTTTGTCCTGAGGCCTACAGAGTACAGCCTCTGGTGAGTAGTTCATATAAAACGTAAGCTAAAAGCAACATGTCTCAGTGCTGTAACATGCTGACATCATGAAAATATCCTGAGCATTCGATGGTTTATGGTGGTTTCTGATTACTCTGAGGTTCACAGGTTTCAGCTTGTCCCTTCAGGGGCTGCCACAGCGGAATGTGTTTCGCACGTTAATTTGGCATGAGTTTTTACGCCAGATGCCTTCTTGCCCCAACGCTGCCATTTCATCGGGCCTAGGACCTGCACCAAGGCCACCTTGGTGGTTAGGCGGGGCCACACCTGGTGGGGTGGGATTCTGCATCCCAACTCAATGCTCTACCACTGAGCCACCGTGCCCCCATTCAGCACATATGCAACAATGTGAGAACAGTTGAAAGCATTTTGACTGTCTTCACATCCCAGAATATAACTTTAGCCATATTATTACTTTTATAGATATTGTGAAAGAACCTGCAGAGATGAACTCTGCAATGTCCCTCAGCTCCACTGAGACTTTGCCTTGTTTTGGGTTGTTATTATTTCAGTTTTACATATTTTTATTTTTATATAGCTTTCTTACCTAAAACTTGTGCCTGCTGGATCTGGTTGATGACAGTAACTGTGCGACATTGATTTACAGTGTGCAAAATTTGACTTCAAGTATGGTCCAAATTACCACCCAACCTTTGGGTTCGACTAACTTTGAGTGCTGAAGAAACGACTGTGACAGTACGAGACAAAGATGGGAGACCAGTGTGGGAGTATCACGTTGAACTCTCTGGTAAAAAAGGCCTCTTTGTTATTATTTATTCGTTCCCGATTGCTAAAATTTCACCCACTGTTTTTGTGGTCTTTAGGTGGTGGATGCTCCAAGTCAGTCCAAGTAGAAGGCCACAGTTAACTGTACCTTCAAGGAGACAAAGCAGAACAACATGCCAGAGGGCTCTTAATCTATTTGCCATGGTCTTTCAATTTATTTCTGGTACAGGTTTAGGATCAGCTTCAACCTCAGGCCCCAGAATCTGTCTCGCTCACAGTCCAGACTGAAGAAGGTGGTGAACGACACTGAAGAGATGACAAAGTTCTGCAGTGCTGTAGGCCTGTGGATTTTACTATTTTATCTAAGATGTCTCCAGCTGATCCATCAAATGTTAAAGCATTTGTATTGTCTAAAGCAGATCTGTGAGTGAATGGGTGTGAATGTGAAAAATAAGAATATATACTGACTGGTTAAATGAACATTTAGTCAGTAAATACTCTCTGTAGCAGATGTGAACTGAGTGTTTCTAGGTGCTTTTGGACCGGAGGAACTTTTTTATGGTTCTTAGAACTATAATTTGAAGTGCCCATTTTTTGTGTGTCCAGACCACAGGCACTATGAACCACAGCTCCTACTTCAGAGTAGGTACTTTCTCATCTGAATATTTAGTCAATCAGCTGAACACTGAGCCAATGCAGCACAGAGGGGCACACAGAGCTGTAATTTTTATCCTAGGACTTCTGCTTTATTAAGTTTTGATCAGACATTTTCAGCACTGTGAGACAGTGGTGATTGCTACAGTTTACCACCTACCTTCTCAGAGAACTACCAGCTCTGTGTCCCACTGAGAAAGAACAGGCATGCAACAGCGATCAGTGGACAGTGGAAAGGAGTATCACACAGGTTGATGAGTCTGAAACTGGAAATTGAAGGCGTGATGTTAAATTTTGTTAGTGGTTTTGCCCCACAGGTAGAATGTGAGTTAGAAGAGAAGGAGAAATTCTGGAGTGAGTTAGATGAAGTGATGCAGAGCATCTCCAGAGGTGAGAGAGTGGTGATTGGTGCAGATATAATGGACATGTAGGTGAAGGGAACAGAGGTGATGAGAATGTGATGGGCAGGTTTGGTCTTCAGGACAGGAACACAGAAGGACAGATGGTGGTTGACTTTGCAAAGAGGATGGAAATGGCTGTAGTGAACACTTTCTTCCAGAAGAGGCAGGAACATAGGGTGACGTACAAGAGCGGAGGTAGAAGCACTCAGGTGGACGACATCTTGTGTAGACGTTGTAATCTGAAAGAGATCAGTGACTGTAAAGTATTGGTAGAGGAGAGTGTAGCTAGACAACACAGGATGGTGGTGTGTAAAATGATGCTGGTGGTGAGGAAGATGAAGAGGACTAAGACAGAGCAGAGGACGAAGTGGTGGAAGTTGAAAAAGTTCAGGAGTGTATACAGAGAAAGAGGTTAGCTAAGAAGAAGTGGGACACAGAGAGGACTGAAGACAGTAGACAGTAGGGAGAAGCAGCGTAAGGTGAAGGTTGAGGTGAAGAACGTGTTAGAACTAATGTTGGTAGATACCTAAAAACTGGTGTCAGAGTCCTCAGGGTGTTAGAACTGATCCAAAAGTGCCTTCTGTCGCTCTTGAACATCCTACAGTGATAAATCTTTAATCTAGAGGATCCTGTCATGTCTATCACGTTCTCTTAGTTATTAGTTTTATTCACATCATATCAATAATTTAAGTTTATTCACCTCATATATTTGAAACATGTATCAGTGTCAGTTAGCTCTTGAAAAACAGAGCTGCTTCAAATTAGATGTGCAGCTGTTATTACAGTGTGAAACACTGGTAGATACATTTAAGTATTGAAGTTGTTACCCAACAACAACAACAACAACAAAAAAAACTGACCAAAAAAACTTGCCCCCAACCTCAGCAGGTACTTATTCCTCTCATCTCTTTTTTCAGCTTTTGTGCCGGTTTTGTTTGTACCTGGTATTTTTTTAACCTGATGTTTATCACATAATAAGTGCAAATAGGGCTGACAAATTAATCCAAATTTTATTTAATGAAATCACATTTTATTTATATACTGTTTTTTTAACTGCTGTTATAAATTAAGTTAATCTTATTTAATCAAACTAAATCTTTTATCCTTGGTTCAGGTTCACTGACATCCTTGAATGAACCAGCTGAAGAAAGTGAGCAACACTGTTCAAACTATCTACAAAAGACCTGTAGTGCAGTGCATGATTCAGCTTATGAGCAGCAGTTCACATTCTTTATTTAATACTTCACTCATATGACAAACTAATTTTTGTTCAAACATAATGAAGTTGAAGTATTCTGTATGGTTTTTTGTTTAGTTTTTTCTCAGTGTGAAGCAGGTTTTTCTGTTTGTTATGACCACATTTCTGACTTCAGAATTTGGGTTCGGGATCAAAACGGCTCAATTTAATTTAATTTTAAAGTTACTGAATTAAGACTTTTGGGTTTATCTTCCAGGTCCTGATCCAAGTAGTCAGAGTCCACAAAGAACACAGAGCCTCCAAGTGGAGGAAGAGAGGAAGCTGTTCTCTGTTCGGACAGAATTCATTGAGTGTCCACTTCTGTTTTCAATGATCTGCTGGATAAACTTCTTCAAACCAGAGTCATAAACAACGGGGAAATGGTGTCAGTCCAAACAACGTCCAGGGCAGATAAAGCACGAAAACTTATCGAAAAGGTGCTAAATAAGGGAAATCCAGCTTGTAAAGTTCTGATCAAAACGCTCTGTGAGTTAGATCCGTTTGTTTCTGAGACGCTGCAATTAGGCTAAAACAAAAATACGAAACAGCTGAAAACTGATCAAATTATATGCATATTTTTATTATTCATCAGGAGAGGCTTTATTTCAAACACTTGAAATACTTCACTCTGATATGCAGACAGAAGAGCACAGAATATAAAAATGTCAAACTACTTAATGCTAAATTCAGATGTACTGCAAAAGCTGAAAGCTGCGAGATATTGGAGGAATCCTACTCCATGCAGGGAAGCACCATCACCTGTTTTGTTTATAGTAACAGACTTTTTTCTTTGTTTCTAAGGCAACAGAAAGTGGCATTGCTTGTCATCTGGTTTTGTCAGATATATCTTAAATATTATACTTCAGGATTCACTATAATTATGTTGTAGTCATAGTTTAAAGGGATGGTCAGGCTTATTCCTGCTGAGACTGTAAGCTGCATGTTTTGTGCTGGGGTCAGCACATGCAGCTTGGTAAAATAACAGTTACATATCTATAATGGCCAAATGTCATATTTTTATAGAAAGTGTCAATATATTTTATTCAGTAGTTTTTGTAATTTTTATATGTGAACATATATGACAATAAACACTTTGAATCTTGAATCTTGATCTTAAATATCAGTTATTTTTGTGTTTTAATATAAGCTTACAGTAAATGGTATGTTTAAATAGATATTTTTAAACCGAACTATCTATAAGTAATCCACACTTTTTTTTTGCATTGCACTTAAATATCTAAACTACTGACTTGTCTAGATTTTTATGACTGTTTTAATCTCTTTAAGTGACACCGTTACTCGAAATGTTTTCTGCTTTAATAAACAACTTAAAACAGCTTGCATCTCTAAACTCATTTTTGGCTGCAGTTTAGAAAAAGTAAATCTGATTCCAGTGTGAGAAATAATGTCTGTATATTTGCAAACAAACATCTGATCTTCCTCCTGTGACAATGAACAAAGAACAAAGTGATCCTTCCTACAAGATGGCATGAAATTATTTGGGGTAATATAAGCCAAGTAAAAAGATTGAAATATTTATGATACAGTTTAATTCTTGTCAGAATAAGCTGCGATGTATTTATTGGGTCCGTTGCAGATTTCACATTCACTTCACTCACAAAGTAGTCGGTCGTCGATAGATCTACCCTTGTGTTCAATTTCGAAGCCAGACAGAAGTAGTAGATCACTGATATCTATTGCCCATCGAAAATGATAGCGGGGAGCTAGCTAGCTAAATGCTAGTCTTGCTTGATTTGATGGCGGGTGGGCGGACATCTACGATGGAGCGGTAATGGCAGGCAGCGGCGTAGTTTCAGCCGGACACCGAGTTCCGTTATAATCCCACAAGCTTGTCTACATTAACCGAGGAGGTTCGCACGATATGCAGTGAGTATGGAGTTCAACCAGCTGAGATAACGCTGCGGAAATATAGAAGTCCCGCGAAAAGTTTGGAAGCACCAGGCCCACTGCCGCTAGTTAGCCGGTTAGCTCCCTCCAGGCATCATGGTGTGGAATGTGCAAACCTGACGGCTTTAGACTGGATTCGTCCACGGCTACAGTTATTAAAGGTTTAGAGAGCAGATACCAAACATATTTATAGGACCACTGCGCACATAAAATGCTTTTATGCCTCAGTACACACGTTAGCTCGCTAGTTTGCTAGGTAATTAGCCACTGGGAAGATGCTCGGTTCAAGACAGTAAATCTGGTTATGCAGATTAAGAATCATATTTTAAGGACATTGACAGAATTGCACCGTCAGTCCTGAGCCTCTTCATAAACGTTCAGGTTTTACCAGCTTATGCTAACGATGCTCTCATGTCTCATCAGTGACATAGAGAAAGTGAAACGCAGGTGTTCTTCTGCACTCGGGGGTGGAACGTTAACGTTGCCTCACTGTGGTCTTGTGGTTCTTAGGCCATGAAGCGGGTTCGCACTGAGCAGATCCAGTATGCAGTGGCTCAGTACCTGAAGCGGAGGCAATATGTGGACATCGACGGGTCCCTGAAAGGAGCCAAACTCTTCCAGTCTGCTGAGGAGATGGCTGCCAGCCTCACAGGTGGGTAAAGATAACTACTGCTGTGCTCCATTTTTCACTTTTACAACACATCACTGCCTTAATGTGACTTTACATTATATTTTTTCACAACTTATAGGACCAGTAAAGCATTTCCACTTCAAAATGTAAACTATATTCTAGAGAGACTATAAGGACACAGGTAGAGACAGATGCTGAGTTGAAATGCACACAGATGTTTTTAAAAACAGCAGCGAGTTATTGTCGTTCTCATTCATATGAAAATGACAAAAGCCACATTGAAATCAAAGAAAAATGACTCATCTTATAACTATATTTTGTCTGAGAATCATTATATGTTTAAGTTTCCATCAAAGTCATTCACTGATGGCTGTCTGTGTGTCCATGGGTACTTTGCAAACAGGAACTGATGGTACTTAATGTGGCGAAACTGAATTCAGGGCAACAGTATGCTGTCGTTTCATTACATCTGTGTAAAATTTTTCAAAACAAATACAAATAAATAGATGAACAAAATAAAAATGGCTACTTTGTGTTGTACCAGCACTGACAGCAATATAACAAATATGCTTCATTAAACAAGCTACATTTAAATTCCACTTATGTTGAATGCCTCCCCGATCCTCTGTTGTTAGCTATAACACCGTGAAAGGGGCCATTACTTGTAAAGAACATGTTGCTTCCACTTACACCATCGCGTTTCTGCTTTCTCTCTGGTTCTCTGAGCAGTGCAGACAGAGTCGAGCTGTGCCAACATTGTCTCTGCTGCACCGTGCCAGTCTGACCCACAGCAGTATGAGACTCAGTACTCCAGGCTGCGCTCTTTCCTGTCAGGTATAATGTCCACATTCATTCCTGCACAGTGTCATTTACACACAGTGTATTTTGATATTATCAGTAGTCTGATATAATTGTTTTGGAAAGATTCATCTTGGAGGTGTGTTCCTTGTTTTAAATGACACATTCTGTTTATTTCACCCAAAATTAGAATCAGAAATTTCCTGGGCAAAGGAGGTGAGCAGCATCCTCTATCCACTCTTCGTCTACCTCTACCTGGACATGGTGCGCTGTGGCCTGAAGGGGGCAGTAGATGGATTTTACAGTCGTTTCCACGGAGCCTTTCTTCAGGACAGCGAGCAGCGTGCCATGATAGAGCAGCTCCGCCATGTTCTCACTGCTCAGGACGTCGCAGCCAACCCCAAGCTGAGTGCTTTCCTGCAGCACAAGTACGTGGTTCACCTGACGGAGCCGGCCTACAGCTACCTGCTGCGTTACCTGCAGAGTGAAGATAACAGCGTGCTCTGCAGGGCTCTCAGCACACACCTACTTGTGGAGGTCACTGCCTCCAGACGTACAGACTACCAGTTGTATGGAGCTGCTGTTGGGACCACGACGGCCCCAAACTCCACCTCTTCCTGGGCGGGAGTGGATGGAGCGGAGGGTGGGGAGGGGGTTGAGGTCCCTGCAGGGATACCACAGAGCGAGGCATCCCTGGAGGCTCTGCAGGACTGTATCAAGAAAGTGCGTGAGGGCCCTCCCTCACTCACCACAGTGTGTTTTTACGCCTTCCACCACACGGAGCAGATGCTGAACACTGCGGAGGTCTCAGCTGACAGTCGGCTTCTGGCTGCTGGCTTTGACAGCTCCACGGTGAAGCTGTGGAGCCTCCGAGCTAGGAAACTGAAGGCCAGACCACATCCAGCTGACGTGTCGCGCATCCACCTGGCCTGTGACGTCCTGGAGGAGGATGTGAGTTCACATTTGGGTTAAATCTGGTCTCATGGATGTTTGGGTGGCTCGGATCTGTGTAGATAAATGTATGAAAGCTTGGAATAAACGGCAAGTTAATTTAAACTACAATGTTTGACGTGTAGCTTTTTGAGGTGATGGGTTAAGATTATTGTTTTTTATTTTTTGTTTTCATGGTCTGTATTTTGAAATTTTGAACTTAATCTTTTGGTCTAGAACTAAGTCTATCAGTTTAAAACACACAGATGTATATTACAGCAGCTCAAATGACAAAGCACAGCAAATCCAAACCTGTTGATTAGTTAGATCCATTTAAATGTATGTATTTATTTATTTAGAGCAATGATTTCTCCCAATGTATGTACATAGCCTCAAATAGTTTAAAACTGTTTCAGCACACATTTCGTACTTCAGCAGTTTGTGCATGTGTGTCAGTTCAGGACCCCCACAGTGTTCACACCAGGAGCTGGATACACTTACAACTGGTCACTTCCAAACATCAATGTGAATCATTTACATGAATTGACTTTTAAGGCCTGTGATGTAAATGTAGCATCATGTTTGTTTCTTCCCCACAGGTGGAGGAGGAAGACGGCAGCGGCAGTGAGGTAAAGACGCTGCGAGGTCACAGCGGCCCCGTCTTTCGCACCTCCTTCCTCACCGGCAGCTCTGGCCTGTTGTCCTGCTCCGAGGACACGACCATACGCTACTGGGACCTGGGCAGCTTCACCAACACAGTGCTGTACCAGGGCCATGCGTACCCAGTGTGGGATGTAGACGTCAGCCCCTGTAGCTTGTACTTTGCTAGTGGCTCCAATGACCGCACCGCCCGCCTCTGGACCTTCTCTCGCACCTACCCGCTGCGGCTCTACGCCGGACACCTCGCTGATGTTGACTGCGTCAAATTCCACCCCAACTCCAACTACCTGGCCACCGGCTCCACAGACAAGACTGTCCGGCTGTGGGGCACACAGCAGGGTGCGTCTGTTCGCCTCTTTACTGGCCACCGGGGCCCAGTGCTGTCGCTCGCTTTTTCACCTAATGGGAAGTACTTAGCATCTGCTGGCGAGGACCAGAGGGTGAAGCTGTGGGACTTGGCATCAGGCACATTGTTCAAAGACCTGCGGGGACACACAGACAGCGTTACCAGTCTGTCTTTCAGCCCGGACAGCAGCCTGGTGGCATCATGCTCTATGGACAACTCAGTACGGGTGTGGGACATTCGCAACTCCCACAGCGGGATGTCAACTGATGGCTCGTCCAGCGAGCTGGTGGGACTGTACTCTGGAAACACTAGCAGTGTTCTGAACGTCCAGTTCATGGCCTGTAACCTGCTGCTGGTGACAGGAACTGCACAAGAGAAAGCAGAGCAGTAGTGTCTGGATTTTGTCTTTATGTTTGATAGGAGCTTGAATGTGTCCAGACGTCTGTGTGAGGATGTTGTTACCGGTCAACCGTGTTTGTTCCGAGAGATTTTCATTTATCAGTTGTACGTGGTATTTTCTAATGACCAAAGCACCATCGCTAGATGCCAGTGTTTGTTTAGTCTCTCTTAATGTTTGGCCTCTGGGTCTGGTACCTTTATGGCTGAAAACTGCTGTCATTCACAGGTAGAGAAGGATAGAAAATGTGACTGTTCCTATTGAAGCAAATGTAGTCTTCAAACATCAGTTGAATCTACATGGGGGATGAAAAATGTTTATTTTCTAAATTGCGAAAAGACATTAGTCACATGGTTTTGGTTAGTTTTTTTTTTTTTTTGCTGGGTGAAGTTTGTGGAAATATTAATGTGACTGAACACTGATGAGTATTATGGAATAAAACCGTTCCTTGTGTACAGAATGCTAGAAGTACTTTCTGTAGTATATTTTAGACAGTTGCACCTTTTAAAAAGACTTAAAATACAAAGTGATATTTTTGGGAACATGTTGGGAAGATGGATGCTAGTTTCCTCTCTGGGTCCAGTGTGTGCGTTTAGCTTGGCACCAAGGTTGGATGCAGAGGGAAACTAACTGTTGAATGAAACCATCAAGTTTCACACTTAAATGAATTTGCACCGTCTCACATAGTGTGTTGCTTGAAACTTGGTAACATAGTGGCTGCTAGTGTTGGCAAAGTTAAAATGTAGTTTTACTTTACTACAGGGATCTTGTTGCAGAATTAGCAATATTACATGATGCAACACCACCATTATCAATCTGGGACTGTATTCAAAACATCGTGAAGCTAAAAGTAGCTCCTATGTTGGTGAGTTTGTAAAAAAATAGGGGCTGTGTTGATCCTCAGTGTCAAAGCATTTTACCGCTGAAAGTAGCTTCTATTTCTGTGAGAATTTAAAGTCTGGGACAGGAGTCAATGTGTTTCTCCTTGTTTGTGGTTGGAGTTGATCCAAGCTGACATCACATGATACATGGAGAAGCCATTCGCTCAAATTTAAACCTGTAGGTAATTTCTAGTCTCCAGTCAAGCTGCGTCTTTAGTGGACCATCTTATTTCCAAAGTTGGAATTCAGGAATCATGACAGTCTGCCAGTTTATAAAAATAATGTCATCATGTGCACACATAGATGTGTGTGTGCACCCAAACAAAATTCCAGTGTACTGCAACATTCGACACGTTCGAGCAATAATTATAATGTTAAAATATAGATTATTCTAGAAATAAGTCAATGTGCAAAATAAAAACTTTTGTTTTGGTACTTTCATAATATATTGCAGATAAATTTTGAATTTATCAGTGTTTCAACGTTGAACATACTGTTACATAATGTAAATAATTTAAGTGCTTCTTTTTCCACAGGACTTTTCTAAATGCACCAATAATTTCATATTCATACTGGTTTAAATGGGGAAAACCACAATAGCTGTTTAATTCATACTGTATGCAGCCAGTGCTGCGATGTAACTAGGTACATATATTCTATCATTGGAAAGTTTGAGGTATCTCTTGGTGCATTGCAAAAAACCAAAAAACTTTCATGTAATAATGTCAAACTTTTCATTGTTAAAGCTTCACAGATTTGACAGTTTGCCTCAATTTAAAGATCCAGTGTTGATTTTTGGGCAAAACTGCATGTGTAACACCATCGCTTGTCGGTTCTGGGTAAATGTGAAGGTAATTTTCTACTGACTTTTAAAAAAAAACAAAAAAAACCCAAAACATTTTAATAGAAAAATCGTTTTCTAAATAAAATAGTTAAAATCAGCATTTTAAGGTGCAGTTAAAATCCTGGTTAAACATCAAAACATGAATTCATTAGATAACACACTTTTATTTTGAAAGTACTTTACTGATACTACTAAGTACATATTTATGATCACATACTTTTACACAGGAATAAAACTTCTGGACTAAATTCTGTGCATTTTTATCAATGGTCTGCGCACTTCTTTTACTGCTGTCTGTTGTCAGACCGTCAGGAATGAAGTCTTACTGTTTCCTGCAGGCCGAGCCCAAAAACGAACTGAGAGATAAGAGACGAGACTGTTGTAGAGAGTCAGCTGGGGCGAGGTTCACCACCACAGGAGGACAAACCAGTTTCTGTCAGGAGGGTGTGTACGTTCCACCCTACCAACCTGACAGGCCTGACAGTCCCTGCATCAAACACAGCAGGCAGCTCAGTCCATCACACCCCGTCAGGTCTCCTTGTCCTGCGCTCACAGAAGAAGAAGATGTACGGCAGCGGCTCCATCCAGGCCGAGAACACGCAGTCGGACGGGAAGTCCTTCGAGCAGCTGAGGAATGAATGTCTGAGGAAGGGGGTCCTGTTTGAGGATCCAGACTTTCCTGCTACAGATTCCTCGCTCTTCTTCAGTGAGAAGCCTCCTGTCAATATTCAGTGGATGAGGCCCAAGGTATGTAAGCTGAGAGCGTTTGGGATTTCTGTACCTCCTCCGGCCTTAGGTGGTCACAGAATCATCAATTTAGGCTTAAAAGTTCCGATTTTAAAAGTGAAATGAATAAAAGATTTGTTTTCCAGTCATGCAGTCTGTTTTATGACGGGTCAACATTTGTTTTCATATTCTAGATGTTCTCAGTGATGAAACTGTTCACATTTACTGATGATGAGAGTCTGTGACACTTAACCTGATGAGTCCTGGCATTAACAGAGAATCATTACTGATATAATGCTTTTTTTTTTTTTTTTTTACTTTTTCAAGGTGATTTTATTGTCTTTAAGAAGTAGAAGTAAAATGATTTATTCGGCTCTAGCTGCAAAACCAGTTACGCAGGAAAACAGTGTAAATAGAACCAAATGCAGCAGCAGGTTCCTCTCTCTGAGCTCTGTACGCAGACTTTATCCTCACATGCTTCAGGGGTTTCTGCACTAAAACTGCAGTGCAGCTGCTCTGAAGTCATGTCCAGAAGTTTGCTTTCTGTAGGTTTGATGTATCTGATCTGCCTTAGATTGACACCATTCTAGCTGTAGGTCGTTTCCAGCGTTGTTACCTGCTAACACTGCAGCACTGACCTGCGTAGAGTAAACTGGGCAAAACTCACCTCTCGTGTTTCTTAAAGCTACTACACATTTCTGCGTTGGGCGTTCCTTCACTGTGAATGCTTCAGCTGCCAGCGTGCGGTGAGGAGGGGTTTTAGTGCTCCAGTGACTGGGATTTCAGGCTGATTAATGTGCCCGGAATGTGAACACACCTAATAAAAGCACCAGTGTCACCTCTCACCTGTCGCTTATTCTGATTTAAATAAACCAACCTGTTTCTTTTCCGGTTTCTTGTCCCCTCGACAGGAGCTCTGCAGCAACCCGAGGTTCATCGTCGACAGTATAGACAGGACAGACATTTGCCAAGGACAACTCGGTTGGTTCTCAACTCAGCTGCATCGGTTTGTGTCAATTACTGTATGTGTTTGAGTCATTTAACCATGATGCACCTGTTCATCATCACAGGAGACTGCTGGCTCCTGGCAGCCATCGCATCCCTGACCCTCAGACCGGATACCCTGGCCCGAGTCATCCCCCCAGACCAGGAGTTCGACAGCAGATATGCCGGCATCTTTCACTTCCAGGTAGAACAATGACAGTTTATTGGCCCATGGATCAATCTTTGTCAGCTCAGTGAACAAGCTTCCAAAAAACGGATGAACACGAAACTCTTCCAATGCACTTAAATCGACAACCCCAACTCTAAAAAAGTTGAGAGGCTGTGTAAAACCTAAATAAAAAGGAAATCATTTGAAAATCTTATCAACCCATAATTTATTCACAATTGAACATATCAGTTGTTGAAACTGAGATATTTTACCATTAAATGGAAAATATTAGCATTTCTGTTTGGTGGCAGCAACATGAAGTTTCTGGATCATGTTCACATATGGTTTCTTCTTTGCATGATACAGCTTGAACTTACATTTGTGGATTGTACAGTGATCTGTGTTCACTGACAGTGATTTCTGGAAGTGTTCCTGAGCCCATGCAGTGATGTCCAGCAGAGAATCAGACCTGATTTTAATGCGGTGCTGCCTGAATGAAATAGTGCTCCAAAGCAAAAACTAAACTAAAGTTTAATACACTTAGAGTCTGACTATAGTCACTGGGCAGCTCCACTTCAGTTGGGATTAAGGGATTTGCTCAATAGGGCCACACGGCGTTGTCTCAGCCCAATTCCATCTGGAATCAATCCAGTCTTGGAAATTTAACCTTCACACAATTAGGTCAAATTAGATTTATTAAGTTAAGTAATTAATGACAAATGCAAAAAAGTTACAAATGACATTTACAAATACAAATGATTTTTGCATCATTTTCACCTTTTGCCTTTGTAAACTGCACTAAAACATGTATCTGACGTATGTTACAGTAAATAGATAATGTGTGTTTTCTGACACATTCTCTGTTTCCGCCGCAGTTCTGGCAGCACAACAAGTGGCTGGATGTGGTGGTGGACGACAGGCTGCCGTCAGTGAGAAAAGAACTCATCATGCTTCACTCTGCCTCCAACAATGAGTTCTGGAGTGCCCTCCTGGAGAAAGCCTACGCCAAGTAACCATGCTTACATCCTTTAATTTCTGCTGACTCACAGATGGTCGACATGTTTGGTTTTACCACATCTGCCGTCATGTTATGATGTACATGTGTTGTTTTATCACATGACAAATAATGTAAAGCTGCTCTGTTCATTACATCCACATTGATGAAAGTATAGATGGTACAAACTGCACAGTTTGATGTTCTGTCACATTATTGATGATGGAACTCAATCAAAGAATCATTTAAATGAATAGGGTTCAACCTCAGGGGAGCATCCATCCATTACCTGTAACCGGGTAACCTGTTCAGGGTCCACCCTGGACAGGTTTCCAGTCTATCTCAGGGCCAACACAGAAAGACCATTTACACTCACATTCACACCTACGGGCAATTTAGATTCAGCCATTAACCTAACATGCAGGTCTTTGGACTGTGGGAGGAAACAGGAAGAAATGCAACCGTGGAGAGAACATGCAAACCCAGAACGGCCATAGCTGAATCGTGGATTCGAACCGGGGAGCTTTTAGCTGAGGGAAGCTGGTCAACATCATAAACAAACCACTTTAACATCAGCTTGTTGGCACTGACGTCATTGTCATTGTATCATGTTCACATGCTGACGCTCAACCTTAAGTCAGGGCTGTGCTCCATCATGCAGTTTGTGGCTCCAATTAAATTCTTTATCTAAACCAAAGTTTGTTAGTGTTTTCATACCTGCAGCCTGGCAGAGGCGCCGGAACATCTGCAGACTCATTGTGCCTTTAAAAAGCTGACTTTTTGACCTCATGGTGATGATAGAGGAAAGACCAGGGTTTAGGATTTCTGCATTAGACAGCAGGACATCATCTTAATACAAAATGTTACTTGTGTAAATGCAGATAAATCTTTAAGTTTGGCTTTGTTAAATCCATGTTTGTTTTAGACTGAACGGCAGCTACGAGGCCCTGAAGGGCGGCACCACAATGGAGGCCATGGAGGATTTTACCGGTGGTGTTGGGGAAACGTATGAAACCAAGAGTGCCCCCAACAACCTGTTCACCATAATGAAGAAGGCCATCGACAGAGGCTCCTTGATGGGTTGCTCCATTGATGTATAGAGTTTATTCTTATTTATACCAAAACATTATAAGAAGTTAGGTTCTGTAACTATTTCAGTTTTCAGTTTATTTCAAGTTTTCACTTTTAAATGTCTCTGGTTTTAATTTTGTTCACCAGATCACCAGCTCTGCAGAGTCTGAGGCCAAGACGACCACCGGCCTGGTGAAGGGTCATGCGTACTCCATCACAGGCCTGGAGGAGGTGAGGAGGTGCTCTCAAAGCTCGGATAGGGTTTTATCTGTTTGCAGAGAGATGATGCAGGAACATGACAGGAAGCTTTTATTTGGTTTAATTGTGTTTGATCGGTTTGATAAACTTCATTCTTTTGCATGAGCCACATCCAAAGACAAACACTAAGATGTTTGTTAAGGCAGTCAAATAAATCCAGATTATGAAATTGAATACTATGTTTTTTTTTTTTTAAACTACAATATAAAGAAAACCATGACCAAAGTCTCACTGTCACAATAGAAAATAATAATTTTTTTAAATTTTTAGGTGAGTTACAGAGGCCAGACGGTCCAGCTTATCCGAATCAGAAACCCCTGGGGTCAGGTAGAGTGGAACGGCCCCTGGAGTGACGAGTAAGAAAGAAAATACACAAACGTTGGGCATAAAATATGATTTAATACACTTCTATGTGTGTATGACACTAAGAATGAATGAGACACAAAATGACTACGAACAATATGAACCTGACTTTTGCAGCTGTTTATCTGTAACACTTTCGTGTGTCTTTGTCGTCATTTTGAGTCGCTCTTTATATCAGTTATCAGTCTGCAGCTACTGTACTCTGACATTAACAATAAGTGTTGTTTTCGTCATTGTTCCTAAAAAAGTATCGTGATCTCTGTTTAGATTGTAACAAATAGTTTTGTCTTTGTTTAAGATCCAGAGAGTGGAATTATATCGAGAAAGCAGATAAAGTTCGCCTTCAGCAGAACTCTTTAGACGATGGGGAATTTTGGTGAGTCAGCGTGTGAATTTAATTAAAGATTAGGAAATCACTTTTTTTATGTATGCAGAGATATAAGGGAAAGAAATCACCTTGAGAATGGTCTGTATTAGAATATAACTAATAAAATTAGAACAAAATATCAAAGGCCACATGGAGAACGTCTACAGTTTTTACTGAATTTCATCTTGTTGAGGACTGTAAACCACTATGCACGTCAATTAAACTTTAAGCATCTAGTTTTGATTTACAGACCAGTTTATGACCTTTTAACTTGAATCTCTCTGACTTGACGTCTACGTACTGTATGTAAAATATATTGGTATTTGGAGACGGCACTTATGGTGTTTGTGACTCCAGGATGGAGTTTGGGGACTTCAAGAAGAACTATGACAAGGTGGAGATCTGCAACTTGGACCCTGACGCTCTGACTGACGAAACGAAACACCAATGGGAAGTGAATGTTTTCGAGGGAAATTGGATCCGCGGTTCCACTGCTGGAGGCTGCAGGAACTACATTGGTGAGGCCATCAAACCTGAGAATGAAATTTTTTCGTCTTATTTATCTTATCTGGTTTAAACCAGTTTTCTGATGCTCCGAATCTTCACACAGACACATTTTGGACCAACCCACAGTTCAAGCTGGAGCTAAAGGAAAGTGACGACAGCCACCACTTGTGCACTGTGGTGATCGCACTGATGCAGAAGAACAGACGAAAGCTGAGGAAAGAAGGCCTGGACCTAGAGACCATTGGTTTTACAGTTTATGAGGTCAGAGACAAACATTTCTGCCTAATTATGACCTTAAATGACATTTACACATATTTGTGATATTTACACATCTAAAACAAGATTAAGGGAGCTCGATTAAAATTACACATATTCATTTATTCCTTGTAGTACATTGTACAATCTTTTATATACATTTGTGCAGAAAAGGAAAAACTTAAAAGTATCAAGCTATTGTCATTCTGTTTATTTTAGATGTCATAACTCGTTGTGTTTCTAAACCTTGAAATTATTTGCTTGTTTCCAGGTTTAAATGAAAATATCACATATTTTCGATGCACTCCCTCAGACTTTTGCACCCCACTGTTTTTAAATTATTTATTGGTATAAATGTTTTTTTTCTTTGAAATGCATTTCTCACATTTTGCTAAAAAAAACGCTGATTACGAATGAAAACTACCAAAAAGAATCTTTGTGTGTATATTATGCATTGGTTGACTTTCTTGAAGAAGATGCATTGAGCTCAACCAAGACATTGGTTGTATCATCAGCATAAAACTGGATATCGTATTTGGAAAACAATTATCTCTTATGTTTAAGGAAAAAAAGATCAGTAGTAAAAATTCTAATATTGATCCTTGTGGAATAATTTATCACTAACAAAGAATTTATGGTAAAAAGGACTAACTGGGCTTTTAAAGGCATTAAGTTTTGTATTTAAAAGTACTAATAAAAAATCTCACTTATAATCATGTGTGAATCGAGCTCCAGAATTAGTTCGGCAGTTGATCTCTACATCGGGTTAAAGGGGGAGGAGAAGCAATCATGGATGAGAGGCCTTGAAATGGAAATTTGAACATTTACAATTTATGACATTTGATCAAATCTGCTTTATACTTTTGCCAGATTTCCCTGCCTTAACTAATTGTATTTTAATGACTAAATATTTACATGTTTATTAGCTACAACAGGCCGATCTGTCTGTGTCTGCTCAGGCTCCAGATGACGAGGACCACACGGGGAAGGATTTCTTCCGCTACAACGCATCTAAGGCTCGCAGCAGGACTTACATCAACATGCGAGAAGTGTCCGAACGCTTCACGCTGCCTCCTGGAAAATACCTGCTGGTCCCCACCACCTTCCAGCCTCACCAGGAGGCCGACTTCCTCATCCGCATCTTCTCTGAGAAGAAGGCCACAGCTCTGTGAGTGTTCAGCTCTGGGATCTGGGTTGAGTTTTGACATCGAACTCTAACACTCACACAGCAAGAAGAAGTCCATGCTAGTTGAAACCCAAGAAGAATTTCAAAGTTGAAATATGTCAAGTTATAATATATCTTGATAGTTGCTTTCTTTGTTCATATTTTATTTATTTTGCTGAATTCTTGATTCATCTTTTTGGAAATCAAATACACAATGAACTTATCCCTAAACTAAATTGTGTAGGTTTAAGACAGTACCCCATGCTGGTGCAACTGTAACTTCAGTGGCTTTTGTGAAGAGATGATTTAGCACTTGATGCATTTATTTCTCATTGCTCTCCAACTAAAACCCCTTCATTGAAAGTCCTATTTACACAAAAGTACAGAATTATTATCAAGTACACATATTTAAGTATATAGTCCCTGTGGCTCAAATGTACATACAGTACATTACAAATCCGTCAGTGGACATTGACAAATGTAGCTGGTGAAGGTAAAGGTGGTTTTAACTTTGTTATAAACCACCAGTTACCAAACGAGGGACTAAAGGTGAATTTGACCGGTTGAGACCTTGGTAACAGAGGAATCTCAATGCAAACGATGCAAAATTAACAATTATTAGTTAGAAAATGCACAGATGGACTTGACTACAGTAACACACTGTAGTTTTCAGTTTGATAACAAATTCTTGGGCTAACACACAGATGAAATACAAAAAATCTGCAGTCACTGACTTTTCTTTACCTTTAACTTATGACACCTTGTGGTTTTACAGGGAGATGGGGAGCAAGGTTGATGCTGACCTCCCACCTGTGAGTACATTACCCAAGCTTGCTCGATGTATTCTAATCTATTCCAGTCTACTTGTGCTGACTTTGTGTTATTTCCACCAGCCGCCCATGCCGAGCCCTCCTGAGGCAGAAACAAATGAAGAGAAAGGCCTGAGGAGGCTGTTTGACCAGCTGGCTGGTGATGTAAGAAAAGAAGAGCTTTACTTTTAGATGCAGGCCAACAGCATCTCACTTTTTTAAAGAGCAGAAAACCACTATTGAACATGACCTTGGCCTTCAGGTTAAATAATTGAAGTTGATTCATATATTTCAAGTGTAAACAGGTGACATTGTTTTAATACAGCACGATTAAACTAAAGTTGGTATTATAAAGATAAAAGACAAATGTGACCGTGCATGATGTTGTAGTTTTCTTTTCGACCCTGCTGTGTGTTTAGGACCAGGCCATTTCTGTCAGAGAGCTCCAGCAGATGCTGAACGGCGTCCTCAGCCGACGTAAGTGAAACAGAATGTTTTTTTGTGTAATTTATGTTCAATTTTATTTTCTTTTATGTCTTTTTCTCTTTCTTCATTTTGAGTTTCGATGTTGTAAAATCTACCAGTCAGCCACAACATTAATACCACCTTGTGGTCAACAGTGTCAGTTCGCAGCTGCACGGCCCCACAGCCACCGCAAGCTCCAGTGCATTAAAATCACCCGGTGGTATTAATATTTTTCGCTGATTGATGTTGTATGAACTGGTAAATATTGACATGTACTGTGTGAAGATCTGCATGGGTGAAGGATCTCTGCAAGTCTTCGGTTTCATCCTTAAAGTGCCTACAAAAAAAATTATAAAAGTTTATTACTACATTATTAGTATGTAAAATTCTAGTTTATTATTACAAAACTTTTTGCGATGTGATATTAGCAAAAAGTGACTTTGTGCCAGACTCTGGAGTTCGAGTCAAATTCAAATAAAATCTATTGTTGATAATCTTCTGTGGATAAATCTATTGATTATTTTTTGATTATTTACACATTAAGGTCTTTTTTAATTTTGCAATTAATACTCTGAGTTTACCTGAGCTGTCTGCTTCCTCTCTGATGTGTTTAATGACTACTTATTGATAATATTAGTAATTATTAGCATATACAGCTGGTGGTGGTCACAACGGCATAAATGTTAGTAAACAAATCGTAAACATAGTAAACAGTTCCAGTCTGTGTCATTTCTCGCTCTTCTTCTTCTGTCATGTTGCAGTGACATTACTGACACAGTAACATGTGGCTGAGATTTAAGTCATTATTGCATTTAGTTATTTCGCTAAATTGTGTTTGATTGCTTCAATTCTTCAGGGAAAGAGATCCAGTTTGAAGGCCTGAGTCTCAGCACCTGCCACAGTATCATCAACCTGATGGACGTATCCTTCCAGCTGACTGACTGACTTGTTTTAGCTTATGTCCACAAAGATTCCTTCAAATTTCTGCGGCCACACATTTGTGACAGCTGCATAACTTCAATCATTACTTATACTTGATTTTTACTCGAATCACAAGTACAAGCAAAAGCCAATGTGTGAACTCTTTATAAGCTTTTTTCTTGACACAGACAACCAGGTGGACAACACTGGGAAGCTGGAGTTCCAGGAGTTCAAGGTTTTCTGGGAAAAGATGAAGAAGTGGATTGTAGGTGTTGATTGATGGTTTATGCTTTCTGAGGGCAGATCTATGTTCATGTTAGTAAATATGCACTCGTGTTGTTATAGATGCTCTTCCTGACCTTTGACACTGATCGGTCCGGGAAGATGTCGTCGTATGAGCTTCGCAGTGCTCTCAATGCTGCAGGTGAGAGTTGCCATTTTTTATCTATTATTTTAATTTCATATGAGTGTAGAAAAGTGTTATAAGTTTTATTTATTACAATAGATTTAAATATATATTAATATATGGTTCACATATCGTTAAAGCTAAATCTTTAATAGAAGTAGCCAGTGGTGGAAGAAGTACTTAAAATATTTAAGTAATGCTATCATTACCACAGTGTAATAAGCAAATACTTTTCCTGCATTCAAAATTTTACTTAAGTAAAAATACAAAAACATTAGCTCCAAAGTATTAAAATGAATGCAAAATGGCTCATTTCAGACCAGTGAATATAATATTATTGGATTATAATTAGGGATACATTAGTCTGTTTGTAAAGATGGAGCTGATTTTAATAACCAGCACTGTTTTGTTGATCATATAATTTAAATCAAATAATCATTACTTTAAGTATTTTACACATTGCTGGGCAACTGCTAATTTCCACTTCAGCAAGAGATTCTATTTTGTGATTATGCTCTATTTTGGATTAATATTTACAATGTTAGTACTGGTACTGGTACTAACAGTACTGGTACTAGTTTATAGCAATGTCATTGGTATTTTTGAATGACTTATTGCATGACTGGGAATGTTGTGTATGGAGATTGTGTTTGGATCTGAAGGCCAACACTGCTGCTTTGTTCCCATGAAGGCATGCGTCTGAACAACCAGCTCCTGCAGCTGATTGGCTTGAGATTTGCTGACGAGAAGTATGAAATTGACTTTGATGACTACCTCACCTGCATCGTCCGTCTGGAGAACATGTTCAGTACGTAAAAAAGACAAACTTGCAGCTACATTAAGGCCTCAGAAAGATCACAGTAAAGATTTACTGGTGTTAAAATCAACTTTAAGGAAAAACATTTTTTTATTTTGTCCTTTTTGAAACTTTGTCTAAACCAGGAGCCTTCCAGGCTCTGGACCAGTTTAAGAGAGGACGGGTGAAGATGAACATCATGCAGGTAAATTTCTCATTCACATCACACCTGACTCCAAATCCTCTGAATTTAGATGTCGAAGCCTCGAAACTTCATTTAAATTGCGGTTTGTATTGATTTACTTTGTATTTGGTCTTTACCTCGCAGTTCCTGATGTTATCCATGAATGTCTGAGGAGCCGCTGAAAGCAAACAGAAGATGCAGCGAAGGCAAAACACAGAGGATCTTGGTTTAATATTCAGGCTGTAATGACATGTGTTGTACAGGGTTTTTTTTTTTCTTTTCATGTGCTCATGTGTCATCTGCTCATTTTCAGTCAGATTATTTGACTGCAAATGAATCAAATAATGTGAGGTGCTAACAATTTGTACTTGGGGGTTACACATTTATTTGATTTTACTTACTTGTACTTTTAGATAAGAGCATGTTTTATTTTATAAAACAATCTCATAAATAAAAGTTTTAAATGAAATGATATTGAGAACATTTTGTTGCTGTAAAGTTTTTACTTTTATATCTGTTTTATGCTTCTCTATACCTCTCCTCTTCTACTGTACACATAACCTTATTTTAATTAAAGTTTTATTCTAAAAGCACACAATAAACCCTCACTCAGTATTGATGCTACTCAAAATTAAACTATTTTTACCAAAGTTCAAACAGAACTTGTCTCCTTGTCATGTTTGACAAATGTTGACAAGTGTTGTTAACGTCATCAGAAAATGTTTAATTTCTTTCAGAGAGAGTTTAAAAACTGAAACCAGATTTTCGGACTAATATTTAAAATTTGAGGTATATTTATTTAATTGGATGTATTTATTTCTAAGATGGCTTTAAATTTCCAGGCAGAACAATGCATTTATGTGCAGTTCTAAAATTGACTCTAAATCATTAGGTTTAATAATAATATCCATAATATTTGATCAAATAATTAAATGATAATAATAAAAATCTTTTTTGTTTCAATATTATTCGGTTTTCCTTTGTAAATCCACTTCCTGGTTCACTTTCTTGTCCAGCAGGTGGCAGTCACGTGTTTATCGCCACCATATACTAAAGAGAGCAAGAAGGGTTATACCAACAGTGCTTCATGTAGAGGGACAACAATCAGTCTACACTAACAGGAATTGCAGTATTTATCTAAATGTATGTATCAATATTAGAGAGTTTGCTAATTACACAATACTTTAGCCGCTATTTAGAATCAATCCCATCTGCTCTCCAGTAAGAAGTACAATACATTTGTTTTCAAACCCCCCGTTATTTTAAGAAGTGGTCCTTTCTAGTAATGGCAGCAGAAGCGTGGTGAGGGAGAAACCGGTGTGACAACACCGAAGACAACGTCTGGGTTTAAACTGCAATTTGATTTAACAACGGTGTGTAGTTGAAACATTCGGGATCTTCAAACTCGACCAGCAGAAGAAAACCGAATAAAATGGTAAGCTGGAGTGTATACGCCAAGCTAAGTTTGTTAGCAAACAACGGCTAACGTCAGTGTAGTTGTACCCATTAAAAGACACTGTGCTGGTGGAAAATAAGTGTAAAAAGTTTAGCTTCAAAAGTACAATTAGTATTTTTTTTATATTCATTTAACTGGTTTATTGTCACAGTCGTGGAAGAAGTACTCAAATGTAAATATATGTACATTATGTTGAGGTTTCAAATGTACAAAAATAAACAATTTAGAATTTAAAGTCATGCGCTGTTGTTCGGCTTAGACACAGTGGCACTGAAGAAAAGACAGGAGGCAGAGCTGGAGGTAGCAGAGCTTAAGATGTTGAGGTTCAGGATCAGGAATGAGGACATCAGAGGGACAGCTCATGTTAGATGTGTTGGAGATAAAGTCAGAGAGGCCAGATTGAGGTGGTTTGGACATGTTCAGAGGAGAAACTGTGAATATATCGGTAGAAGGATGCTGAGGTTGGAGCTGCCAGGCAGGAGGTCTAGAGGAAGAGCAAAGAGGAGATTTATGGATGTAGTGAGGGAGGACATGAAGTTAGTTGGTGTGAGAGAAGAGGATGCAGAGGACAGAGTTAGATGGAGGCACATGATTCACCGTTGAGACACCTGAAAGGAAACAGCTGAAAGGAAAAGAAGAAGAATTTAAAGTCATGCATTTTATGACCCTAAAAGAACAAAAGTGTTAGTATGAAAAAAATAACTCAAAGGATCTAAATTTATGCATTAGAGTAAGTGTCATTGCCAGAATGTAGAAATACTCTTTAGTATCTAAGTAAAAGTACAAATATATGCGCTAGCACCAACATGTACTTAGCAAGCCACAGTGTGAGGGGTTGCTGATGACAATAATGTGTGTACTACTTTACCATATGCTGTAACTGAATTTCAATTCTTATGCATTAATGTGTTCAAGACTTTATTGTCACACGGTGGGGCTAATTTAAATTACTTTATATGAAGCTGAAAAGTTTATGAACCCCCCCAAATAAATGTCTGACATATTAATGGGGCAGCTTTGGATGAAGAGGTAGAGCAGTTGTCCACAAATTGCAGGGTCAACGATCTTTTTATATAGTGTCCATGGGCAGGATGCTGAACCCCAAGTTACCCCTGGTAGCTCAGGTCAGTGCCTGCATGGCAGCTATAAAGTTGCAAGAAAATAGAAATAATAGAAGTAAATTACTTTAAAATGTTCACGCTTATAATAAATCTAAACAACATCTTCACTAATTACTACCGTGTTTGTCTCTTTCAGCCTCATCGAAAGAAGAAATCGTTCATCGAAAAGAAGAAGGCCGTGACCTTTCATCTCGTCCACAGAAGTCAGAGAGACCCGCTGGCTGCTGATGAGAAAGCCCCACAGCATGTCCTCCTACCTGCCACCAAGGTTGAAATAAAACTTGTTTTAAGAAATGACTTATACCTCAGAGATTCATGATGTTTTTGGCTTGTGAGCATTTACAGAGAAGAAATAATAATTAGCATCCTCTGACTACAGAATATGTGGGTTTGTGAGTTGTGAGCAGTTCAGTCAAGACATGTATCATTTCATTAATTGTATCATAGTTTTATGGTTGAAATCTTCAGACCTTCTAGGCTTTTCTCTCCAGCTTTGTAAATTGCATACAGTTGCTCAGTTGCTACTTTCATTTCTCCAAAGAAAAAAAACAACAACACAATATTACTCAATTTTTCTTTTTGTGTCTGATGTGAAAACATGATTTTGCTGCTGATTTTTTTTAGGTGGAAGCAGAGGAGAGGTGGGAAGAACAGAGAAAGTTTGGTGTTTTCTTCGATGATGACTACGACTACCTGCAGCATCTAAAGGAGGCGTCTGGCACATCTGAGCTGGTGGCAGCTGGACCCGACAGACGGCCTGTTCACCAAGATGAGGAGGAGGAGGAAGAGGAAAGAGATGAGTCCATTTCAGTAAGTCAACATGACAGTACCCTCAGTTATGAAAGATACTGAATGGTTTGATATAACTTTAAAATGTTTAGAATCTTAGATAAGTTGGCAGTTTAGATTACAAAGCTTTGTTGCTAAGTAAGTACGTTTCAAAAATGGCAGTTTTATTTACATCTATTAATGACTTGTTCCCTAATGCCTGAGCTGTGGGGTATAGAAACAAAGCCATTTGTTTCCAGTACTTCTTGCATCTTGTGACTTCTGTAGTTGGTTTAACATCTCATCGGTTATGAGGAGCATGGACATTTCTCTGGCGTCTTCCTTTGTATGGACTCATGGTGAATTCTGTTGTGTTTGATGAACAGGCAGCTACCATCAAACTGCCCTCTTCAGTGTTCGCTTCAGAGTTTGAAGAGGACGTCGGACTTCTTAACAAAGCTGCTCCAATCTCAGGTAAACGCCTCATTAATGTAACTTTAAGTGGCTTATGGTTTTTTTTGCCCCTGACTTTGGCCTGTAGGAATAGTTGTATCTAGTGTAAAATAGTACAGTGTGAATCCTAATCTTTTAGACAAAAGCAAGATTTATGCTTCTGCGTTGACTTTACACAGTGGACTATATGTATGTCTTTGAGAGAATTTATATGTGGTTTGTCTGTGCAGCTCTGATACTCAATAGCAATAGTTGGTGCTGTTTCTCCAACACTTTGTTGATTTTTTTTTTTTTTGCTGTACTACAAATAATGGCAACAGAAACTGAGCCGATCTTGTCGTATTTGGAGCTAACAGATGTTGAACAGCAGTTCCTCCTACTGAAATTACTGCAATGCATTGGAGATTGTGTGTACAAAATGCAATGCCACCGAGTCGGGTCTGCATCACCACAACATTTGTAGGGACGTGCTACTCAGGCAAACACACTGAATCTGGGTCCGACTGGTACTGACAGTCCAGGTCACACTGCAGACCAGTCCAGTGGCTGGTCACCGATGGTTGACCTTTAGCCTCGTGTGTCACGGCCCCTAAGGAAGCTGAATCGACGCTGCCTTCCTCTAAATCAGAGATGATTTAATATAAAATATGTAAAAATATCTAATATAGCAGTTAGTTGAAGTCAGCACATCTTGGGATTGAAACGTACAGTACACCAGCACCATCTTTCCCCAAAACATGTTTCACCAGAGCTGTTCCCGATCTGGCTTCCCGTGGTTTGTGGTCCCCATAAGGTGAAGTTTAAATTTATTTTTTCCCTTGTTCTTTATTTTGTGTTTGTTTTTTTGTTTTTACCTTTAGGACCCAGGCTGGACATGGACCCCGACATCGTGGCTGCTCTTGACGAAGACTTCGACTACGACAATCCCAACAACATCTTGGAAGATGATTTCATCATGAAAGCAAACAGTTCGAGTGGAGCAATTGACATAGAGTATGAAATGACTTACAAATATGAGTTTATTTTGAAATCAGAAGATTGAATCATTTCAGCCGGACTTCTTTCTCCATGGTTAGAAATTATCCAAGCTAAACGTATCTATTTCTCTTGAAATAGTTATATTTTTAAAGCAGTGGGTTTATTGCACTCATCTTGTGCAGAGGCTGAACGCATGAAACCATCATCAGAGGGATGTTCTTTTCACACATGGTGATGATTTTGTTGCTGGTCGCTTTTTATCCATCCACCCCTCTTTATCCTACCTACTTGTCCTGTTCAGGACAGTTTACCTCAGTCCCTCCCACAGCAACCTCTAGTTTTACTGGTTTTTATATAAGACAATGTCTTATTGATCAAATGCACAGTTGCTCGGTCAGTCCAAGAAATGATTCAACATGTTCTGCTGTCAAGCATCTTTAATTAGAGACCTGCACCACCTGATGGAAAAACCAGGTCCCTCAGCAGGCAGTTTCTTTTCTTTGCTCATACGCCTCATATCTGTCTCTAAAATAATGACATTTTCACCTGTATTCATAATGTGAAGTATCACGAGCAGATTTTCGTGACCCATATTTGCTGTTTGACAGAGGTGACTACGCTAAAGATGGTGATGATGATGATGACGATGAGTGGGAGGACACAGACTCCGATGGCAATTTTGACTCTGAAGGCGGTGTTTCGGGCGACGAGGGGGAGGACGGCCTGGATGAAGACTTTCTTTTTGCAGACGAGGAGACGAAGAGTAGGTTTACGGAGTACTCGCTGACGTCGTCTGTGATGAGGAGGAACGAGCAGCTCACCCTGCTCGACGACCGCTTCGAGAAGGTAATAATCAACAAGAAAATTAGCTGCTAATTATTTTTGAATCATTGCCATGTTTGTTTTATGAAGTCTGAGTTATGTTTTTAACATACTTAAGGTTAGGTTTTGTTTACAATTACTAATTAATTTTGTATGACTGTGACTGTGGGTTTTAATGAATCCTTTTCAGGTTCATTAATTTTTAAGTTTCTTTTTTTTTTATTTGCTGTGTATAGTCTGCTGTAACCTGTTTAACCGTTTAACCTGTTAAATGTTAATCAAGCAGTCACACATTCAAACTTGAACAATGGGCAACGATTACTTAAATATACTTTAGTTCAACATCAGTTTGTCCATAATGAGTGTGAAACACAGCAGTCATCGGCCACTGGGGATTGACATTAAAGTATGACACTAACACTCACTTCACAGTGAGTTTGTGATGCAAAACTTTATGGTAATATATACAGCAACAACTCAGCGAAGAATATGATTTTTAATAAAGGTTTTATAAAAACCTGCCACTTTTAGAACAGGCCAGTTTTAAAATGTATGTAGTGCTTTTTTTTTAAGTTTCACTCAAAACCACGTACAGAAAAACACACAGAAGCTCACACTGCAACCATGAAGACAGATATGAAAGGAACATTCAGTTTGCAAATTTCTTGAATTCCTTGCGTTTTCTTTTGAATAAAAATGAGCTTATGTTTCAGGTGTACAAATATAGTTGTATTCCCCTGGTAATAGTTCCTCACGGAGTGATACCTTCTGTTTGTATTAATCTCACGTTACCTTTGAAAGATACCATTAGGATTAGTGACTTGTCCTGTTGAGGTTTCAGAAGCCTCAGCTGAACTTTAGACTGCACTTGCACAGGACTAAGGCTGAACATGTCCCACGTTTCTTATCGTGTTGCTGCAATCGAGACTTAGTGTCATGTACATATAACTAGTATTTCTTCTGACACACACACATTGAAACTGTCTGGCTTCTGTAGGTTCTGGTGACTTCCATCTATGTTTAACCCGCTTGTGCAAAGTTACAGGAGAATATGCACCAATGAATAAAGGCACTGTGTGATCACAAATGGTGTGCGGAACACACTGATTGCGTACACGCTTTCAGCAAACGCTAACAAGCACAATAGGAACAAATTTGCGTCTGTGTCGTTTCAGTTTTACGAGCAGTTTGACGACGATGAAATCGGAGCTCTGGACAACGCTGAGCTGGAGGGTTTCATTCAACCGGACAGCGCTCGCCTTGAAGAAGTTATCAAAGAATACTTTAAACAGAAAGCGAACGAGTGAGTGAAATTATGTTTTTGTTTTTTCATTTTATGCGATGGAAGTTTCATTAAAATACAGAATCATCTGGTAAATGGTGAATAAAAGTTGAAAATGTTGCTGTAAAAGACCCAGTTGGCTCATTTTGTGTGTTGTTTGCGGTTCAGAGCCCTGAAGCCCGATGACTTGGGTCCCAAAGAACTTCCTGCTGTGAAGGAGGAAGAGGAAGAGGAGGAAGAGGAAGATGAGATGGAAACTGTTGTTGTTGAGGCTCCAGAAGAAAAGTGGGACTGTGAAACTATCATCAGTGAGTTTAATTTTCACTTTCCTGTATGATTGTGTATTTAGCTGCAAGAGGTGGTTTGAGTTTTCTTGTCAAGTGCATCTCAACAATTTCTTCATCAGCAGTGCAAACAAGGACTAAAAGTCCTACAACCTGACACAGTGATAGTTTGTATAATCTAATCCAGGCTGCAGAGTGGCAGATAAAGAAGGACTCCATTGTTATTTCTGTTTAGAAAATGACCAGCGTTCTTATTTAAAGCTTCTTAGAAACAAGAAGACAGCACAGTTGTTTGTAAAAGTCACAGAAGAGATTCATAGATTTCATATTAGTTTTCTGACAATTTCCATGCAAGAGGCACAAATGTGGTGTTCACGTTTCCACATAACCCATCAGGAATAAATGCTGTCATGCACGTGTTTGCTGCAGGAAAATCTTTCTCACACTGCATTAGCCTGAAGTCAGAGGACTTGATTCAGAATACAGTCTTTATACCTGTTGGCTCAGAGAGACCGGTGTTTTATTGGGAGCCAAAGGTTAAAAAGGAAACATTCCAACCAGCCAGACACAAATCAGACTTAAAGTCTCACAAGGGATGCAGGCTAAATTCCACCTTCTAAATGTGCCTGAGTGAAGTAAATCGTTCCCAACTCTTTAGTTTTGGTGATTCCAGTCATGCAAACTCAGTTCTTATAGTTCCGTTGCTTCTATTAAACAGTGATGAAGTTGATTTGAACTTTTGTTGACTCAATGTTTCTTTTTCTTTGCAGGCACATATTCTAACATATATAACAGACCCAAGGTCATTAAAGATCCACCAAAGGTATGAAAACACCATCTCTCGTTTTGTGCTTTAAGCGGCTTAAAGATCAGGCAAACACATTTCTGGAATTCTGTCCTGAAAAAAGCTGCATGTTAACACTGACATTTCTGCTGAGACAGATATTCAACCACCAGGTGGAGCAAATCACACCACCAGCAGCTCTGAACTGACTGAGGAAGCAGTGGGATTTTAAGCTTAAACTATAAAGGCAACAAACAAATATATCAATAGTAAAAAACATGTAAGCTAAGTCGAGCTTTTTCCAAACGAAGACTGATGCATGTCACTGCAAAAATATGGACAAATGCAAAATCAGCAGCTGCATTCACTCTTCTACATCTATAATGAGAGAACTCATTGTTTATTAGTGTCCGGCCAACAACTTCCCTGTGTTGGTTCACTCTCACCGCTCTGTTTTCATCTCCAGCAAAGTGCTGCACATAGTGCTGCACTAGGTGAAATAACAATCCTCATCATGACACCTGGGAGAAGGGGTCTCATTAGACATTTTCACATCTAAACTACTGAATGCAGCACACAGCAGAAGATTGTCTGCGTCTGACACTTTCCTCCCTCCCCTGGTTTAAGTGGGGGGGGGGTGGAGGAGCATGCAAGAGGCAGCAAGAGACACAAAGTCAACACCTTTTGAAATTGCAGTGTTTTGTGTGCAGTACAATGAAGCAGCTTCTGTTGCGTGTTAGAAATGTTGTCATCATGCCCAGGTTAGACAGGTGTAACCCAGGCAAACACAGGCTGATTAGCAGGAAGTAATTGCAATACTGCTGTAGGAGCAGGAAGAGAAGGTGGAAGATTTTATGGCCTTTGCAACATTCTGAGTGAAAAGCTTGACTTAAGCCTGCATTTAAAAATCTACAGATTAACTGTAAAGATGTGGCCAAGACACTTTGTAACCGTTGTTTTGCTTGAATCTATTTTTTTTTTTTTTCTTCTTTCAGCAGCCAAAGCCGATCCGCGTGTCCAACAGGACGGGGGTCCCTCTGGATGTCCTTCCCACCAGAGGCCTGACGGCCAAGCAGGCGGAGCGCATGACGAGGATCAACGACTCGGACCTGCCTCGCGTCTCCACGCAGCCCCGAAACAAGGAAGAGGGCAAAGAGGAGAGGAAGGCAAGGAAACAGGCCATCAAGGAAGAACGCAAGGTGAGGCAGAGCCAGCTGGAGTCTTAGGTTTCCTGGGATCATCTATATACAGGTCTAGTTTATGACTGTTTCTTTTGAATTTGCAGTGTTGAACAAACAAGCTGCTCTGCTTCATTGATTCCTCCAGAAAATATGAGATTAGATACAGGAAACAGTCAAAGTAAAAACAGTAAGAACTAAACAAGGAACAGTCTTAGAAAAAAAGCATCTGATGACAATATTACGAACAAAAACTCTTAATCCGCTTCATTACCAGTAATATCAACCAATAACAACAGTCATCACACTTATTTTCCAAAAGTGGCTAAATCCTGAGTGATGCTGAGCCCTGCTCCCTTCAAACCGGCCAGAAGAGCACAGACAAACACACTAATTCACTAAATGCTGCATGAAATGTCCAAAAGAGATTATTGCTGCTCCTGCAGGATCCTGTACTTCATAGTAAGACGCTGACAGAAGATATTTATTTTAAAGTCCCTTTAATAGTCATTCTGGTGATATTCTCACATAGAATTCAATGTTAAAATATTGTTTGTTTTCAAAGCCTGACCTTTTACTCCTATGCACCATCGAGCTGCGTTAATGCCAAAAAAACTGTTGGAAACACATTAATGAGCCATGATGTTGCATTATTATCAAGAACATACACCGTCGTTTATTTGAAATTGAACCCACATCAACTGGCTGCTGCATAAAAAAGTCCAGTATGGGCATTATTCTGTTCTGAATGAGGTCTAATTTATTATTCAGGCATCATTGGTGTGAGATCAAATAAGTGTTAGTTTTGGTCTTTTCGTGGGATTTATCGACAAAGACATGAAATCTTAACAAATCACAGCTTTAAGCAGCTCATTAAAACATGAATTCAATTAATCATTGGGTTAGTTTGAAGGAAATTGTATCAGAGTCTGATCTTTTGGAGTTTACTCAGCTACTGCCACAACCCAAGGTTAAATATTAGTATCAGTATTACAATTAATCTTTTCATGTCTTTAATAACAAAGGGTGTGGAGAGTAAAAGTGATGCCAGGCTTGAGGGAAACAAAGTCAACAGGTGACTAAGACACGACACTATTTCCGAAGCACAACGTGTTTAAATTCTACATCTGTGTTTGTGCAGGACCGGAGAGCAGAGAAGAAAGCCAACAAGATGGCGTTCAAGGAAGAAAAGGTGCGACAAGAGAAGCAGATGTTGAGCCTGAGGACAAACATTCAAGGCCTGAAGCTCCAGTAGCTGCTGCTCTGCCCACACAGACTTTATTCCTAAAGCTGCTCGTCTACAGTGGAGCCGACAACAGCTGATGCTCCTCCGAACAGGAGGACTGACGTGGACGGGAACGCGGTTTCCCTAAATTACCATGAGATAATTTAACTTTATAGAAAAGGAGCAAAAGTGGACTTAATAACAAACAGGTCATCATCCTGTAACAGTTTGAAATCCAGGAAAACTAAAGGCTGGGTGTGTTTTTGTAGCACCGAAAATTAAGTGTTTCTACCAAAAGCTCGTACTGTTAATCACGTTCACTCGTTCTCTTACGAGATCCAGTCTGTGGGGACTCTGGCATCCGGATCAGTCTAGACGTGCTCTCAGTCAAAGACAGACTCTTCAGTATTTCCATGTTGCTCTGCCACCTTCTGGTTTCAAATCCTGACTCTAAAATCAAATGAGTCACTTACAGACTATTTTCTTGTGCGACTGTCAGAACAGAAGGAAAATGAGAAAATCCAAAGGAGAGTTGATCCTGAGGATTAGCTTTCTGTGCTGATCCAGGCTTCACCTAAAATAAAGGTTATTCAATTTGTTCCTGTATTTCCTGTTGTCTCACTGCTGCACATTGTATTTACTGTTGCCAGAGGCTGCAGTTGCTGGTTTACAGTAATTTCTCTGTAGTCAAGTCTGGATTTTGTGACAAATCCAGTAGAGTGATGAACCTTCACTCCTGTCACGTCATTATCTCAGAGGCTGTATTAATTTTTAAAAAATGATCTGCACATATGATCCTCAGCAACACGTACTTATAAAAAATAACCTTTTGCATAAATACAAACAGCTAATTATTGAGTTTCAGATGTGCTGGTTGATTAATTTAGTTTCTGTCCAAAAATCTGTAATTGTCTTTGTGTTAATCAAACCAGCTGCTGGTCATAGTTTTCTGCCCAACTTAGACATAAGGAAATGTTCGAGTCCGACACGAGTCGGACAAGTTTTGGTATTTGTAGCAAAAAAACTTAACATTTATATTTGGACATTAAGTAGTGCTATATAAACAGCAGGTTGATTAAGAGTTAAAAGGAAAACATTAAGCTTTTTTAATAAAGAGACATTAAGAATACAGTCCGATTATTTACAGCCCTGTGTCCTGCAGGTAACTGTGGTCAATATAAGGGAACTGAGCAAAACCAGCCAATGAGAAAATGTTTGGCAAAGCCGCACATTACATTCTTTCCTCTCACGCAGTTCACTTTGAATAAGCCTGTTTGTAGCACACTCTCACCCAGAGCAGCAAATAACTTTCACCCAAATCTAATTGTAAAATGAGTTTTTAATGTTGTCATATTATCAACACTATAAAATCTAGTTTTATTAGAGATTACAAACTTTACATTAAATATAAAAGGACCCCTGAAGTAATAGAAGACTTTTAGCTCTCAGTGCAAACAGGTAGAAAGGAAAAAAACAAAAACACTCCTACGCATCCTCTGCGGAGCCAGTTATGCAGGTTGCACTTTGCCCAACAATGACAACAGATACTGTGATATAAATTTAGATGGTAGCAATGATGGGGTGTGGCACTGTCACTAAGACTTAAAGGACTTTTATGTGAGTGCAAAGTCCGTAGTACGTGAGGTGGTTAATGGGGCGAAGGCAGTCGTGATAAATACGAGTTTTTCGAGGCTCAGTCTGTCCTTTCTAAAAAGAGATGTTCATTTATTTGAGTTTTCTAATCGCGTAAACATTGAAACTACTGAAAGTCTGATCATCAGCCTGGTGAAAATAAAAGCATCTGCTGGACTAGATGCCACTTGATACAAGTGGTAATATTTCTGTGGTTTATTTGGTTGAACTGTCCCTTTTAAAAAATTTAATCAACAATTTCATCAGATACCAATAAAGCTAAAATTATCATTGTGAAAATGCCACAGGAGCGGAGATTAAATGAGGGAGGTGTCATCTCAACAGCGATTCACGTAGCTGCAACCAGACAGAAAACCTCAGGAAGGTGACTGGTGGATCAGCGGCCTGTTTGCCTGAGGCAACACAGCTCTGTGTCTTTAAAGACAAATATTCAAACACTGCCACTAATCAAACAAACAGTCATTCAACAACGATTGTTCAGTGCAATAAACTAAAATGTGTCCCTGTGATGATCAGACTTGCTTCCCAGGGAAACGGGGGGGGGGACACTGTCCATTGTGTCGATTTAAAATTCTGACTGTGTCAAAGTTAACGAGACCAGTTTATCTGCTACTGACTATTGTTCCACAGCTGGTGTGATGAGTAGATCTCAACGTGGAGAACGATCCTGAAAAACCTGCCGGGTATGAAATGGGACACCCCAATAGCCCCCATGTCTTTGAAAGTCTCTCCTGAACATACTGGCTTAGGCTCCATGTCCACATTGATATATGGACGTGTGGCACAGTCTGAGTCCTTGGTTGACCGGGATTACCTGAGTTCAAACAAACCAAACTCTGATCCCAAACCAAGTCCTCTAAGCGTAGTTTTACCTCCAGGTGTAACATTTGACCATTTCTCCACCACCAATGTCCTGCAAATGTTGTGGTCTGTCATACGGTGACATCATTTCCCCATCCTTGTCCTCCTCCTCCTCGCTGCCCTCTAAAAATTCATTTTCCTGGTAGTAATCTTCAGAAGACTGGAAACCCAAGCTGTTCCCGCTGCTGTTGTCATCATCCCCAAGGTCCTTAGACGTTTTGTAGTCGTCCTCTGAGCTGCCGGAAAGACTCTCGTCAGTCACCGCGACAGGACTGTAAGTTTCTTTGGTGGCGTCTTGGGCATAATGCTGCGGCTGCTTGTCCCAGTTCTCCTTTGTGAGACAAAGACATTCAGAGTCAACGGGTTTCACAAAGACTGAAAACAACAATGAACCAATGTGTTCTGTCCAATGTCAGACCTACCAGAGAGTTGGGCATTGGATTGTATGCGTGCATCGTACAGGCCTTCATCTTAAAGATGGCGGCTGCGATCACGACGATTATGAAGGCGAAGATGCCCAGCATCAAAGCAGCAAATATCCAATGGACATCTGCAATTAAAAATATTTGCTTTAGTTTCCCTGTGTGCACATTTTGTGATCTGGCAAAACTACGGCAGCAAAAAAACAAGACCAATGGGTTCACAGTTATCCAGGTTTGTGTGAAAGAGTGTTAATACAACCTTTCTACAGTTATACGGTTCTTTAAGTTGGCCTTTAAATTATATTTCAAATGAAACACTATTTCACAAAAGTGTGTCCTTTTCATACTCACACACCCATTTTTGGTGGCTTTGAAGTAATGGACCAAATGGCTGATAAGCAGTTGCATGGTCAGGTGTGGCTTGTTTCCTTGTTACTCAATCAAGCGATAAAAATACCTATAAAATATAGGCGATAAAAAGGTGTGTGTGCACGAGAAGGAGGCCGTCATTACGCCGAAATTGCTAAATACAACCATCAGGGAAAAACATTAGGAGTGGCCAACACAACAGATTGGAACAGAAGGAGGAAGTAACTGGAAGACAGCAAAAGACAACTACACCTTTTTACAACAACATCTTGTCAAAGTTCACAGTCGAGAAACAATTTTATGAGGCTTCACAACAGAAACAAAGTGCAAACTACTTGTGACGCTCAAGAACAGAAAGGCCTGATTAGACTATACCAAAAAAAAAAAAACAACCTGCTCAGTTCTGGAATCAAATTCTTTGCACGTATGAAAACAAGATAAACTTGTAGCAGGATGATGGGAAGAGAAAAAGTGAAGAAAAGGATCAGCTCAAGATCCAAAGCATCTTGGGCAGTTTTACGGCATTACCACGTTTGGCTACTGACTGCTGATGACAGGAGCAGGATGCATTCTTTAGTCTACAGGCCTGAACTCTGCGCAGTCAGCAAAATGCTGCAGATGTGATAGGAGGCCACTTCATGAGCCAAGAAGAAATGGGATGTTCATCCCAGCCTTACTGAAGACAAGACTGAGGGCAGAAAGACCCACAGACAAGAAGCAGCTGCACTAAAGTCCTGGCAAAGCATCTGGGGGGAGGAAACTCAGCGTTTGGTCACTTCGATGAGTTCCAGACTTTTTTCATCCAAGGATTAAAAAAAAATAAAAAAATATCCAATTAGTAAAGCTGTTAGTTTGTTCTACCGTAATTGGCCGAGTGTGTGTTGAAACACCAAGCTCAGTTTAAGAAAAATGAACGTACAGTAACGAGGCGGCTGTTGGAAACCTCAGTAAAAACAAAGTGTTTTTTCCCCAGCAGCACCTCACACTTACTCAGATTACTGTCTAAGATAGAGACGCAGATGCGTCCCGTCTTGTTGAACATCACTTCCTCAATGCAATTCCTGCTACACAGCCATCCTGTCAGCGTGACGCACTGCTCCACGCCGTCGGGGAACATCACGTCGTGTTTGCAGGTGAGGTCTTTCATTGTGCAGCTGTGTTCAAATGTTCCCTGGAAGCAACAAAACACACACAATTACCATCCGGCTTGACCTTTGACCTCTGGTGTTTTTTAGAAATGGTCCGTTTGCCCAGAGACTGAACTAACACATACTGACTGAACACATATGGGCCGTGATTAGTTCACGGACAGAGAATTTACTTCAAACCATTCCGATGGTTATTATATAGGTAATTTATGTCATTAATAGTTGAATTCTTGAAATCAGACACACAGACATTGGCTGGTTTCAGCTTCTCAAAAGTCAAGACTGTCAAATCCCTTTATAAAGAAAATCATCTTATTATTAGTCATTTGCTGACTTTTAACAGCATCACCTCAACATCTTTAAAACAGACTGATGGATTAATCCCCGACAGGCCCGTGTGTAGTGGACACAAACACATATGACACTGAATTATTCCGTCTTTACATTATCTGTAGAGATGATGAGCTTGAGGGAGGCGTCGCTCCGTTTCACCGCCAGCTTCAGTTCTCTGTAGAAGTGGAACGGATTTGGGAAACTCAGTGTGGCCTCAGTCCCCGTCATGGTCAGATCCACAGGAGGGAACTCTAACAGGCCTGTAGGAGGAACATTTCAATTTTGTTCAAATTAAATCGCAGTAAGAAATGACATTTACAGCAAAACAAGCGCAGCTGCTTACATTTTTTAGTCACAGTCTTTAAATGATTGAAGCTGAAACTTTCCGATCGCGCTGATTCAGACTGGTTGTCCCCCTGCACGGCGGTTACAGTGACATAGTGGAAGCCCATGTACTGCACTTCAGACTGCCAGACGAAGTGGCTCAGGTCGTACTGATGCTCCGTGGTTTCATTCTGTAGTTGCCTTAAATGAAAAGCAGATTAAAAACGTTAGGAACATGCTAAATATGGTGCAGAATGTTATAAAACCTATCAGGAGCTGCCACACACATTTATTCATATGATACAATGAGCATAATAATAAGTAAGTTGTATAAAACTGTAATGTTTTTCACAGTTTCAACATTTAATGGATTTATTATGCTCAGATTACTGAAATCTCTTTTAGGGCAAAAACTTAAAGTTAAAAAACTTGTTAACCAAGTTTCCTTTATTGAGTTTTGCAATATTTTATTACATTTCTGAAATGTTTGTTGTGCATGTTTTAGTTTGAGAGTTAGTTACTTTCTATGACCACTAGGGAGAAAAGAGCTGCTGCGGAACTAGTGAAGTCTCACCCTGCAGATCCGTCGACGTTCACCCTGAACCTGGTGTCTGGCTGCGGACTGCTGTACTTCCAGCTCACGGTGGTTTTCAGGTTTTGGCAGCTCACGATTACGTTTGTTGGAGGTGGAACTGTGTGTGAGAAAAGAGGAAAGGCCCATAAATAACAGACAAAAACAACAGATCCACTCTCGCTGGATGTTTTTTTTTTTTTTTTTTTTTTTTTTTTTTTCCATGGTTGATAATCTTTGCAACAGCTTCTCAAATGTGAATATATATTTTCACTGTTGGCATAGCACGGTGGGGGAGTGGTTAGTGTCGCCGCCTCACAGCTAGTGGGCCCCTGGTTTGAATCCCGGTGACCTTTTTGGCTTTGTGCAGGTACAAAGACGTGCACGTTGGGTTTATTGGTGACTAAAATTGAGTGTTAATGTTTGTCTGTTATTATTCAAGTAATAATGATAAGTGCTGGTTGCATTTGTACAACCAAAGCCACTAATGATCAAAAAGCGTCCGAGCAACGATCAACATTTAAAGACATTAGTTCAAGCACAGCTTTTGCTTCAGAAAACGCGTGATGCTGCCACAGAAACCAAGCCCATCAAAACTTTATTAGCAACGGAGCTGCTGCTTTGCAACAGAGACCATCTCAACCGACTATTTCAGCCATGATTAATCACACCGGTTATTAATCGCTCTCATAGCAGCACAGCACAATTAATAACGACGTCCATGAGATTCACCAGGGTGCAGGCTGGACGAGCCGTTTGAAGGCGAAGCAACTGATGTGCAGTAAAACCTGGTGCTTTGCAGTTTGACCTGCTTGGAATGCAGACGTCAATCTTCACGCCTACTCAAATAACTGAGATGATGATGGGATAAGGGTGAGAACAGACTGCATCCAAGCAAATCAAAGCATTTCTGTACACTGAACACCACCTATTGCGTCCACATACCAACGATGCCCAGGGACTGAAGACGCACATTTGGCATCATGGGAGGAACATGCATTGCAGTTTATTCTGTTGTCTCTTCGTCTTTAACAGCCCTGTGCTGACAGGAGGCTGCAGCAAGAGGGAAACAACAGCACAACCGGTACACGAAGTAGTAGCTGCTCGTCAGCATTCCTCCACACACCGCTCATTGTTTCTTCTTCTGGCTTCTGACTAACCCGTGTGTGATCCTCTGGATGCCTGAGGCATCCAAAGTAAAATGTTCTCAGACATCATATGGTGCAGTTTGATGCGCCGTCCCACCCAAACTTCATCACAGCACAAATAGTTTTTACCTGTTTTTCTTGTCTGTAACACTTTGCTGCCAGGTTAATTATGTGGTCATGAAACGTTTGTGCCGACAAAGCATGAAACTGCTTCCCGACAACAGACAGTGGCTGTGATAACATAAGATAATGACAAAGTAAAACTACTGTTACAAGAAAATATTTTCAGTCCAATCAATAGTAAATCAAAACCAAACATAGTAAAAATGTATAAAAAGGAAAAAGGAGACATGACCAGTGCAGGATTTTCCAGGTGAAACCACTGATGAGGGACAAATGTGTCCAGAGTGACACCTGTTTCCTGCTGCACAGGTTTGTTTTTTAAAGCCTGACAAATGACCTGAATGCTGTTTGTCGTTTGATACATCTTTGTTCAGCAGTGTCCCTCACGTTGAAGACTACACACAAAACAAAGATAACAGGCTGTCTGTCGTATTAGTGCTGCTCATTTCACACACATGATTAAAATCCCTTCAGAAATGCAGTCAATGGGTTGGTGGTGGGCGGAGGAAGCACGAGTACAGAATTTGGGGCATTTTTGTTTGATCATATCTGGAAAGATCTGTCGACAAAGTAATTGATTCATTGATTTGATTGATTTGTTGATTTGTCTGTAGAGACGAGCTTCACATTATTTTTCCCTCAGAAATGCAGATTTGCTTCATTTAAGTTTAATTTCACATTTTGTATAAACCATAAAATGAGCTCAAGTCTAAGTACACACACTTCTGACCATAAATATTATCCACTGTTTATGACTACTGTCCTAAGGCACCTGACTAAAGGTGAGTAATCAGGTGATCTACAGTAAATAAAGTGGTTTTCACTGACTTAACATCCAGCCATGATGGTTCATGGGCAGGAAAGAGGAAACCTTCAACTCAACACACCTAAAGGCCTTTTACTACAAACAAAACACTTGATGAGGAAAAGAGAAGTGAGACCACTTGCATTAATAACGTCAGACGCCCAACCACACACAGGAACTCGCACAAAGTCTCCACATCTTCACATGAGGGACAAGCTGAAGGGGAAGCAAAAGGCCTGTATTCTCACACTTGGTCAACAGGCTGAAAAATCCTCCGATGACACACAGCCCGGAGACTTATTAAGCCATAAATTCACAGAAAGCAGCTGATAAATACAGAAATGTGTCACAACATCCCTCGGACATTTGGTAAAGTCCGTGTTTAACTTAAACTGTGTGTGTAGCAACTAAAGTCTACGGTGGTTTCATTGCTGAACAAGCCTGCTGTACATTTGTTCTTTCCCCGTCTATCAGCACAAGCAACTTCTGTTCAGTTTCTGTCATGAAACAAATAAAAGTTAGTGAATTTCCCATTTCAGCTGCAGAAGCCAGTGAATGTTTTTAGTTTAAGTGTGTGAGCTGATTATCGGTGGAGAGGAGGATACACGAAGAGTCTCAGACTGAGAAGCTGCTTGTAGATCTTTCCAGGAAAGAACCTGGACTGGACACGCAGCCACACGGCCCCGTACGAAAAGCCCGGTCCACTTCCCACCCATCACAACAGGGCGTTCACAATGGTGGTCCCCACGATCCCCTACCCAACTATCTCGGCCCTACTCACTGCTGATGACCTGCATCAGGTGTGTTCAGTCATTAAGAAACTGGAAGATACCAGTTCACTTTGAATTCCCCTTCTCCACCCTCCTCTATGGAATCTTCTATGAAATGAGAGCGAAGAAAACCCTGACTGAGTCACACACACACACAAATATACACAGTCACACACTTTTTAAACTCTACTTTTTGCTGTGTGTTTGTGTTGCGTTGAAATAGTTAAATGCGAGTTTGCGTTGAACTTTTATCTGGTAAGTGATTTTGAGCAGGTGGTTAATGGGTTCATTTGTTTGTTTTTTTTACAGCTCCAGAAAATCTAGTACAAGTACAAAAGTAACAAAAGATTACTGATCTCCCCAGTGGTATATAAAGTACAATTTACTGAGTTTCCCAATAATATACAAAGTAGCAGTTTGGTGTTTGTGTAATTTGTAATTGTCTCCACACGTTAATACGCTTTTATGTATTTGTAAGTAGAAAAACATGACAGAATATTATTCTACAATTATATAAAGAAATACTTTAAGTACATTTGGGTGATAATAAAACTTGAATTCATCATTTTTACTTTGTGGTATTTCCTCTATTTCACGTAAGACAAATATCCAAATCCCCCCAACACGTAGATTAACATCGATGGTTTAAAACACGAACGTGTTCACTCACCAGTGACAGCAGAAACTCCGCACAGCAGCAGAGCAGTGAACGCTACACCGGGCAGCATGACTGTCCCTCAGTGTGTCAGTCTGTCCGGCTGGTCACGGCTCCAATCCGGCTCTTCTCAACAATCACAGCCTCAATTAACCAGCGACCGACTCCTCACACACTCACAGGCTTCGCATTTCGCAACACGTGGGATTTTTCTGTTCAAGTTTCCCAATTTCCCACTGAGCTTTCGTGTGTCAGGCGACTCACTGAAACTCACGGAGCGAGATGAGTCAAATTATCGAGCAGCAGAAACACCTTGACGACGTCACCGGATGCGGCGGTGACAGCGCTGTCTTTCAGAGTAAGGTGTGAGAGACAAACTTTCTAATTCTAAAGAAAGTCCTAAAAATGTCTCATTAAAGACCTTTTTATGAAACCTCATGTGAACAGTGCTCCATCAGTTACAAAAAGCAACAAACGTATTCAAATATACTATTAACATTTAATCAAAAAATAAAAGCTCTGCAGTTAAATCCACTGGTCCATTAAAAGTAATTTGATGGGTTTCTCAGACTTAGGGCGAACAGGATGGTCCATTTTAACTTCAGCAGGACATTTTCAACTTTTTCTTGTGGTTAGTCTTTTGAGGCTGTTTCAGGGGCTTTTTGCCTAGAGGAGGGTGGTACAACGACCCCCCAACGAGCCCCAGATGATTCCCACACTTCCCAGGCCTGTTTCTCTGAGCCAGTTGGTCACAACTGCAGGTGAAAAATCTTCAATATCTCTGAGAAAGAAATGACTGAGACCATTCACAGATGGTAAAATCCCTGACTCAACTTTTTATGTCTATTGCCCGAGTAAATCAGCTTATCCCAACAGCCAGACTCTTCATGCAAACATTTCCTTCGTTTTGAAGCTCAAAGACAAATCTAATACTGTGTCTACTGTGTTTCCATCAATTTTAGTTAGTTTTAGTCAATCAACTTTACCTGCGTTTTCTATTTATCACATTGTTTCTACAACCCCAATCCCAGAAAAGTTGTCACGATGCAATGCAATAATTTGCAAAGCTCATCAAGCCATATTTTATTCACAATAGAACATAAACAGCATCTCAGATGTTCAAACTGAGACATTTTACCATTTAGTGGAAAAAATATTGGCTCATTTTGAATTTGATGGCAGCAACACATCTCAAAAACCTTTGAACAGGTTCGACAAAAGGCTGGAAAAGTAATTGCTGTGAATAAAAAACGACTGGACGAGCGTTTGAGCACTGATTAGGTTAATTGGCAGCAGGTCAGTAACATGAAGCCATATATGAACAGCTCAGGTGTCTGTTGTTCAGTTGTTTTATCTCGAGCTGCTGGGACCAAATGTCAAAAAAGCAAAGCTTCTTATGAGATTACAGCTGAGACAGATACACAGAAAAGTAGAGTGAAGTCCAGGAAATAAACAGGGAAATAATATTAATTATTAAGATATTCATAAAATAATATGTAATCTTTAGCATTCAATCACTAAGATGTGGCTGTAACTCTCTATTTGTACTGCAACTCGAGGTAGAAACAAAATGTTAAGACGTGTTTTATGAATTTTGGAGTTTTTGTGAGAGTAGAAAAACTACGTCATTTACATGAACCTGCAGCCTGTGTTAGACTCTTACTCTGCTCCTTTGATCTGATTGGTTTATTGGTTTATTCATGTATTTATTGTTCCTATTACCACAGTATCACTGTAAATTTATTTCTGTCCACTATAGAAACTGAGCATGTTGCCACAGTCATTTCTTCTAAGATGATGTTTTTTCTTATCTTATGTTACTGAGGACATTTTACAGTAAAGGCAGAAACAGCAACTTAAAAACACTCCATTAAAATATTCCAAGTAAATTCCTACGTTGACATCAGTTTTACTTCATTTTCGAGCTGGTACTGTCCTGGTCACCAGCTTCACTTCCTGTTCCTCGCTTTCACTTTGTAGTCTCTCAGTTCCACTTCCCGTTCTGTCCTCACCCTTTCTGTACCAACAACAGGTGAGGATGACGCCACTCGGGTTTTCAGATGTGGAAAATGAAAATGACAACTGATCAAACCGCACTTTGCTTTTTTATAAAACACAAGCATGTGAGAGGAGTTTAAATGAATGCTCGGGGTAGTTTGCTTTAATATGAAGGCAGCACAGTGGAAAACAAAGGCAGCTCATTTGTTGGGCTGTGATTGGCTGATTAAACAGGTGTTGGCCATAAAAACAAATCCTGCTGCCACTTCTTCATCACAACGCCGCAGCCTTTCTTCTAAAAACACTAACGCGTATTTCTTCCTCCATGATTCGTATGGTTTTGTCTGCTCACTTCAGATCCTGCTTAAAGTAATTGTGCAGTACTTTTACTTGTAGTATTTTCATTTTTTCCTTGGGTGCTTGTACTTAAGTAAAAGGTCTGAATATTTCTTTTAGTTGTAGTAGCTGCTAGATTTGCTCCACCCATCATCCTTCACGCCACCTCGGACCTGGCCCTCACTCAGCTCGCCACGTGAGCAGTAATTACAGCTGCAGCCCACTAATCCTGCGGGGACAAATCCCACCCGCTCCCCCACCGAGCAGCGAGCATCCCGCTGCCTCGATACCACACAGATGTTGAATGTGGCAGCTGGATCGCAGACAAATTATCAGCACTGGTTTCTGCCTCCTCGTGAACAACATCTGGTCCTGCACTCGAGCACAGATGATGCAATGGATGCTGTGTTTAATTTACAGAAGGCTGCGATAAAGTCAAGTACACCATAGTAACACACCAATCAGCCACATCATTATCACCACCTGGTGGTTTTAGCTTTTTATGAAAATATTAAAAACTTTTTATTATCTTTACTTTTTATTATCACTGTACACGTTTTGCCATGTACCGGCCTGGTGGCTCAATGAGATGCAGCCGACCGCAGGATAAAATCCCACCCCACCAGGTGTGGCCAGCAAGGGCCACCTTGATGCCATGGGAGGGCAGGAAGGGCCTCCGGCGTAAAAACTGGTGCCGAAGGCGACACCTGAAGGCACAAGGCAAAAGCTGTTCATCTTTTTTGACTGTACATGTTTTGCTATAATTACAATAATGAGCACTGTTTAATATACATTGTTCTCTTATTGCAGTACTTTTACTTTTGTACTTTAAGTAAAAGGTAAATAATCTGCTTAGTACTTTTACTTGAGAAAAGTTGTTGTACTTTGGAATACTTTTACTACAGTACAGCAGTAAAAAGTAACAGGGAAAAATCCTAAAAATAAATTCATACAGGTGCAAGAAGTTGATTGAGGCAAACAGACAAAGGATTTGTCAGAGCCAAAGTCAACATTCAGCCAAAAAAACAAACCACAAGGTGGAAGCCATCGAGTCTCAGGTTTTTACTCTTCATCTCAGTCGATTTCAAAGCTTCACATTCGCAAGCAGCTTAAAAATACAACAACATAGGTCATCATCAAAATCCCTGAATCACTGATACTCTGTATTTGTTCTTCTGTCTTAAGTCATTTTTTAACTTATCTGTGTAACAAGAACGTCACAAAAACACCTGCAGCTTCTTAACTTTGAGCCGACTCCTCAATCTCCAGACTGAACTTGCATAGCTGTGATGGTCAAAGCTCGGCTGGCATCATTTTCTCCATGACCACAGATAACAGCTCCCTCTGTGTAACACCGTGTTACTCGTTTCTTGGAAAGCTCATTACAATTAAATAGCAAATATCATCATATTGGCAAAATGAAAAGCCATGTAGAAATGAGAAAATACAGTAACTATGATGAACGATTTCGACTGCTCTAAAATCAGTGATGTCCTGACACCAGTGATGTCCTGTCCTCTAACAGTGTCGTCTCCTTACAGTGATTCTGCACACGAATGATGAATTTCATGTGTAATCCAGAGAATAGATAATTGGCATCAAAACAATTACATTAATGCAAAGAGGCTGCACACACACACACACACACACACACAGCTTTAAAGACCTGGTTTTGGAAATGCGAACGGTTACAGTTCATTGATCGATGTTATGCAGAGAGTCATTAAATTCGTACTTTGACTGACAACATTATTTGTAGGTTGACTCATTGTGGAAATGTTGACTTTTGTTGCTGCTGCTTCTGTTAAAAACACATCTGATGCAATAGGTTGGAAACTAGTAAAACTACATTTGACACAGGGTTCATCCACAAAACAGGTTTAGTTTTGTATATTTTGTAAAACCATCCATGACTGGATGGTAGCAGCACAATCAAGCATCTCCATATGATCCACATTCATTTCTTCTATACATAAATCAACCCTTTAGTTGGGGGAGTAATTTTGGGGGATACACATCCGAAAAACTCAACTTTTTAAAAGGACAAAATATTAAATATCATATTATTAAATATCAGGTTGCCATGAAAAATGATATCACATTATTAGCACAAGTATCTCAAATTTCTTTATCTGCATAATGTGAGTGTGCAGGTTTTGGTCCCCACAGTGTGAGTGGTACATTTTATAAACACAAACACACACACACACACACACACACACACACACACATGTGCAGCAACAGCTGTGTAAGTTTACTATCAGTGTGTTTTTGACTCAAGTCTGTTCCACGTGTCTGCGATTTAAAAGAAGTGTCCTGCCTTTTTCTATCACTGGGCTTCACCGTCCTACACACACACACACAAACACTGAAACACACACACACACCCCTTCTTTTAAATCTCCTCACTGTCCTGAATCCGCTTGCTCTGCTGCATGTGTGAGCATGTGAGCAGCTGCTTAGCCTGTGGTCCCTCCCATTACCCCCCCACACACACACGCCACACACACGCCACACACACATGCACAGATCCACACACACGGATGCTACAGTTGATGATCATCTGCTGTATTTACACACATCCCTTTGTCAACACTTCCTCACCTGAGCATCATGCGGGTGCTACTGGAGAGCAGCTGGTTACAGTTTGGACCAGCAGGCAGGGGGTCGTACGACTGGGTGACACGATCCCCCTCCACACAGGAGAAGCAGGTGAGTTCATCTTGTTCCTTTCTCATCACATTATATTTATGCCTGTAGCACAGATTATTTAAGCCGCATGATGCTGTGAACTGTGAAATTATTAGCTGCACTATTGCATCAACTGAAAATATTGCTGCAGCATAAATGTGTACAGCAGACGTCCGTAATGATGAATCCACTGCAGGTGGAATGTGCCGGGACAAAGCCGGAGGACGTTGATGTGATGCTCTCACTTCACACCATTTAAATGATTCCTTAGGTTAGTGCATACGTATGGAAGTGTGAGGTAATAGAAGATTCGTCCTTCTTTTGAGTTTCTTTGCATTAAAACATCTGCCAAATCCAAAGGTCAATGAGAAACGTTAGATTGCTCTCATAATGCACATATCTGATTTGTTTAGCAAAACATAATTATGAAGATTATGAAGCTTTATGCCCTCTGGTTGTTTTTATACGGTATTTCTGACCCTGTCTATTAAAGATCTTATTTCAATTGTATTAAATTAAGGAGTAAAATTATTTTAATTAATGAATTACATTTTTTGATGTACAAAAACAAACAATGACCAACACCTGCTTTTCTGGACACTGGAGGACATGCATGTGCAGTCACACATCATTTGTATCTGTTCAGTACTGGAGGGTTCAACAAGTTCCGATTATTTCATTATGTTTGCTGCAGTGAACTTGCATTTCAGCATAAAAAGTTTTGATTAAGAATCAAAGGAAAAGTTCATTTCCTGCAACAAACATGGCCCAACGTTGTCGCATGTAAAGCCTCTGGTCCAAGCTTGAAACAAGCTGACACCTCAGTATTTCATCATCTCATTCCGTCACGTTTAAATTTGAGCTCCACCCCCAGCAAAAGTCTCTGGGTGTCCCTGCTAAAAAGGACCACTGGCATAAATGACACCTTCACTGTGGACAAAACGCAACTTTCTAACTTTCTTTCTTCACATTCAGCGTCAGGCTTTCAGAACTACAGTTTGAACTGAGAGCAGTCGGTGACAGATTGAGAATTAAACCCACGAGTCCTGCAGAGCGTCAGATTCTGTGGGGTGCTGGGACATCCAGGCATCATTAACTGATTACTTTAAAAGCAGCAGACGTGCCACCACCACATGTTCTCCTGACCCTTCTCCCCCGTGGAGCAGCTTGTTAGCACATCACACTGGAAGAATGAGCTTTATTTTGTATTGTGTAGCACTTGGGATGTTTGTTCTAACTAACTCCTTATCCGCTCCCAGCTTTGCATCCAGAGCAAACAGCAGCATTTACTGCTGCAGAGACAAACACGCGAGCCTCCGTCGTCAATTGGGATGAGTGGTTTGTGAGTTTTCCTGTGTAGCCAATCGAATGAGTATTTGACTTTGTGTTTCCACTTAATTGTGAATTTTTAGGAGTTTTTTAAAACAACGTGTGTCTCATGGCACAAATTCCTTGCTGATTTCCAGGGCCACAAATGGAACGAGTTTGAGCTGGGAGAGGACAGACAGTCAGAGGCGGTGGTCTATGTGGTCCTCCTGGTTGTCTCCATCCTGCTGCTGGCTCTCCTGCTCGGCATGGTGTACCACCGGTGTTCTCGCAGCAAGCTGAGCCTGGCCAGCATCATCGCTGTGGACCTGCAGGACACAGAGAGCAGCGCAGAGTTCCTCTCCTCCCTGACCAGAAATGCCGAGCGCCACACCAGCACCAGCTCCGATGGATCAGACGGAGTCTTTGTCATCGTCTACCTGCCTCCGCCCTACGAAGACACGCTCACAAAGATCCGGGCCGCCAGCGTCTCCAGCTCCAAAGATGTGGAGGTAGAAGATCTGGAGGCCAAGCTGTGTGTGTGACGTCAAGTCCAGCGGCTGATATGTGTATAAAGACAATATAACTCCGATATCAACTCTGCTGTCTGTAAATCACACTCAGCTCTGTTCGGCTATTCGATCTTATCAGCTATTAGTTTTGGTTTCATGGTTACTCTCAACACTTTCAACGGAAGCTGAACATCACCTTCATGAAAAATGATTTAGTGCAGGACTGCTGCATTAGACTGCATTAGCTGTAGCTTGGTGTACCTAATAAACTGGGAACCGAGTGTACATTTATGTATAGAAACTGCAATGCTGTGTACAGCGAGACAAATCCAGTGCAGTTCAGAAATGCACTGAATACACTGACACAGTACTAATGTGAATTGTTGTTTTGTTTAGTTTTTTACCTTCATTTATTCATGGATGATTTGCTAAAAGCTCTAACTCCCACGTTCTTTCCCCCTGATCATGTTCATGATTGTCAAGGGTTGACGTACTTGAGCTAATAACAGCCTCCTCTAAAATCAGACTGCAAGGAAAAATAAAGACTTTATTAGGAAGCGTAGGTCCACTGCTTTAGTTCCTCCACTTGTTTTTATAATGTGTCAGTGTGTGAATGTGCTGTAGCTCACAAAAGGCCGAGCAGCAGTTGAGTTCAGTTTTGAAGTTTCATATATGAGTTGTGTTCAGTTTAGTGCAGCTGTGAATGCATTGATGGACAGACAGCTCTGTGCAGACACCTGTGACATTCGAGGCATCAAGGAAACAACTTACTCATCCTTGGAGAACTTCAACAGGCATCTGATGTCATCACTTATGTCATCAGCCATCAAATCTAAAAAAGGAGCAGCTGCTTCCTTCACTGGGCAAGTGTTCAAACTCGACGTCAGGTCCGAATGACAGGTAACTGAAGTTGGAGAGAAGAGAGAAAAAGACACACAAATCCCGACAGATGGTCTCCAAATGTCAAACATTTACACACACACACACACAAGTGAAGATTTTCATGACTCTCTAATCTTTCGTCCAGCTGCCAATTTATTCATTTTCTTCACAATCCTCACAGAACAACCTGCTTTTGGACATGACATTATAAGTTTTGTTGGTATTTGGCCATAAACTAAAGGACTGATGCCAAAAAATGTTGTTACACCTGCAAAGAAGACTGGATCTGTTTCCCAGACCTACCAGTCTGTAACAGAAACTTCAGTTTTTGCATGTTAAAGTGCAAAGCAACACTCACAGTCCATTTGTCTGTCAGGTCTGCAATGGTTTGCTTCAGCTGGGTGCTCGGTTCACATTTCGACGCCCAGGCCCTTTTGGGGCTGTGCTGTGCAGAGAGCGATGACAAAGGCTGCCCAAAGCCTTTTACAGCTGTCCATAAGGTCTAACCCGTGTTTAACCCATGGTTCCACACTGCAGCCGTCCCAGAGCATCAGTGCAGTGCTTTTGCTTTGCGTGCTGACATTTAGGCTTCACGTTTGCGTCCGTGATTGACAGATGGAGAATTCTGAGAAGTACAATGGAAACCATTTCAATAGTTACCTCCTGAAGCAGACCCGCGTCCAAACCAGCCGACCTGTTGTCCAGAATTGGTTTCGTGGCCTCCTGAGGATTAAATCTGTTTGCGTTGAGGTGTTGAGAAGCTGCACAGTGAGGAACAGTGCAGAGCCTCTATGTCAGTGTGGGATCACAAAGGTTCCTGTGTTTAAAATGTAATATTGCTGCAACCTGTTTCCTGTCAGTGGTCAGTTTACCACAACCATGAATGTGTGTGTGTGTGTGTGTGTGTGTGTGGGGGGGGGGGGGGGGGGGGGTGTAGGTGGAGATAGAGACGGTATAATAGAAAGACTCTATAATTTCTTAAATTATCTGTGTAATTCTTTAGAAATGTATGTATTTATACATGTATCCTTACTATGTTTAACGATACATTTCCCACTATTATTGTCTTCAGGTCTTTGAGACCCACCACCAACATTTTATAAATGTGTGTGTGTGTGTGTGTGGGGGGGGGGGGTCCAGTGTACAGTATGCATCCAACTAGTATTTTTTTATGAAATGTTTTAAATGAGCTAAAAATGATGAATAAAACATTATTTGCTGACCCCATTATGGGCCTGTGAGACCCAGACAGGATTGTTGGCTACTTTTCTTCTAAACACTCCGGAAATGAGCTTCTGTTAACGTTAGCTTTAGTTCATCACAGCAATTAAATCAATCCATTAAGTTCCACTGGCATTGATACGCTGTGGTCCATGTGCAGCTCGTAATCACAACAAGAACAAATTGTGAAATAATTAACAGTCGGAGAGAAGAAAAAGGTGAGTCTGACACCACGTGAATCAAGGTTTACATTCAGTGAAATAGTCTGATGCTTTGGCATTTTCACATGTTTTCCCAAGCGTTGGCTCCATCCTGTGCAGAAACAGAAGAAGTCGACATTACTTTTATTATTTTACACGTTGCTCGATGTTAAGGAAACTAACAATTGAATTCACACTTACATTTCTACTAAATTCTGCCAGTTGTTTTCTGGACCGTTGTTGCTGTAGAAACACATTAAAAACAATATATTAAATATCATAATACATGATACACTGCTACAACTACAACTTTGTACCTATTTCATAATTGACTCTAAACACCCATAATTGTGGTTTGACCACAAATGCTTTCAGCTTTCACTAAGTTTCAACTCAAAATACATTTTCTGTACTTTGATGCACCTTGTGACTGCTGAAAAATGAACTTACTCAAGGCTGAACAAAATCTTCAACAGGCAATCGATGTCTTCACTTAAGTTTTCGTCAAAGAAGTCTGGAAAGAAGACAGAAAGACGTTCAATGAAGATGTATATACGGAAAAAAAACATTTGAGTGCCACCTTATTTGATACAATGACATGAAGATGTAAAACCAACAAACTGGAACTCACTGCTGCAGTCTGTCCCACAGATATTGGCTGATGGAGTTACGTGGTCAGTGCAGGCAAAGTGATTGCTGAGCTGGAATATGCCAAAGAGAGTGCTGGACCGTGGTGGTTGCTTTCTGTCTGAGGCTCGGGGGACTCGCTGCAAAGCTTCTAGAATTGTGTCTGAGGCTCGGGGGACTCGCTGCAAAGCTTCTAGATGTGTGTCTGAGGCTCGGGGGACTCGCTGCAAAGCTTCTAGAATTGTGTCTGAGGCTCGGGGGACTCGCTGCAAAGCTTCTAGATGTGTGTCTGAGGCTCGGGGGACTCGCTGCAAAGCTTCTAGAATTGTGTCTGAGGCTCGGGGGACTCGCTGCAAAGCTTCTAGATGTGTGTCTGAGGCTCGGGGGACTCGCTGCAAAGCTTCTAGAATTGTGTCTGAGGCTCGGGGGACTCGCTGCAAAGCTTCTAGATGTGTGTCTGAGGCTCGGGGGACTCGCTGCAAAGCTTCTAGAATTGTGTCTGAGGCTCGGGGGACTCGCTGCAAAGCTTCTAGATGTGTGTCTGAGGCTCGGGGGACTCGCTGCAAAGCTTCTAGAATTGTGTCTGAGGCTCGGGGGACTCGCTGCAAAGCTTCTAGATGTGTGTCTGAGGCTCGGGGGACTCGCTGCAAAGCTTCTAGAATTGTGTCTGAGGCTCGGGGGACTCGCTGCAAAGCTTCTAGATGTGTGTCTGAGGCTCGGGGGACTCGCTGCAAAGCTTCTAGAATTGTGTCTGAGGCTCGGGGGACTCGCTGCAAAGCTTCTAGATGTGTGTCTGAGGCTCGGGGGACTCGCTGCAAAGCTTCTAGAATTGTGTCTGAGGCTCGGGGGACTCGCTGCAAAGCTTCTAGATGTGTGTCTGAGGCTCGGGGGACTCGCTGCAAAGCTTCTAGAATTGTGTCTGAGGCTCGGGGGACTCGCTGCAAACCTTCTAGATGTGTGTCTGAGGCTCGGGGGACTCGCTGCAAAGCTTCTAGAATTGTGTCTGAGGCTCGGGGGACTCGCTGCAAACCTTCTAGATGTGTGTCTGAGGCTCGGGGGACTCGCTGCAAAGCTTCTAGAATTGTGTCTGAGGCTCGGGGGACTCGCTGCAAAGCTTCTAGGCTTCGTGAAGCCCTCTTTTTCCCTTCCTGGTGAGGAGGAGGCTGTTCCTGGCCTAGATTTCCATGCTCAGGGCCTTCCGTCTTAGGGATCATCTGGTTTACTGCACTGGTGTTCAAACCTGAGGTCTCCTCTGCTTGACAGACAACTATGGGTGAAAGAAAAAAATAACAAACTTGGTAATTTATTCCAAATGTCAAACTAACTTATGGGCAGATTTGTCTTTGTTTGTGCAGATATTAAGTGTCTTATCTGATGCCACTGTTTGTCCAAACTAAACTTGTTGATATTCTTCTTAAATAAGCATTTATGTGAACAAGTAAAAAGCTAAGGAACAAAAAGAAGTTTCAATAGTAGTACTGGTCTACAACTAAATGACGCTGTAGATCAGTGAAGTCTGGATTTCCACCAACATAAATACATATTCTTTCATCAATAGGCTTCAGACTTTGTAATATAAAAGTGAGAACCACTACTCACTCTTGGCCACTAAGTCCTCCACAGCGACTCCGTTCGGCAGGGACATCGAGGGGAGACTTTCAAAGGCTTGCCGGAGCTGCTTCCTTACTTCACATCGGGTCAAAAGCATCCCCCCTTCAGTCAGGCTGAAGCCCAGGACTGCAAGCAGAAACACTACGTGTACCTTCATCTTGACTCTGTCTCTTCTGACTCTGAAAAAGTTCATGGTAGGATTTATATACTGTCTGCAGGGCTGCAGATATCAAATCAGAGCCAATGTAAATTATTTGTTCTGTTCCTCCCTTCGTTCCTAGAAATGAAGAGTTGATTATAGCTTTAAGACATCATAGTAACCCGTTCACCAGAGGACCTATACTATATTTACAGCTAACCGCTTTGTTCTGTTGAAAGGACATCCTGTCCACCTTTTGATGCCTTTTTATTACAGCCTCCCTGAGTTCTCGTTTGCTTTGTGGGTTTCTTCCTTAATTCTTCTTTTCAGCAGGTTAAATTCACATTTGGTTGGGTTAAGGTCTGGTGATTGATTTGTCCAGTCAACACCTTCAACTTTTCTAGGTGATAAAGACTTAAGAGTTGGTTATGGATGCTTATGGAAGTTATGGATCACTGTCTTGGTGCATGATGAAGCTCCTCCACATTAGTTTTGAAGCATGTTTCTGTAAGTTTGTGGGCAGATTTTTTCTGTTCACCTCTAAATTATCCTGCTTGTATCATCAATGAAGAACACTGAGGCTGTTCCAGAAGCAGACACTCAGCCTCCACCGTGCTGCTGTTGTGTCCAATGTTTGTTCAATGCCTCAAAATGTAGTTCCCTTCATTTCTTAGATACAAATGACCTTGTTTTTCTCCCATTGTCGTCATATTGATGTATACTTTTTAAGCCTAAACACCTAAGGCTTAACTGCTAAAGCCCAAGGCTTAAATCAAAAGTAGTTAGTAGTAATTATTGCACAATAGCTCTCCATACAGTCCACAGGGTGGTGTGTGTAGGAGGGTTAAAGGCATTGAACTATTTAGATATATAGAACCATAAAAAGAAGGGGGTGGGGGGAGAATTTAGGCATGTGATTAAAACCAGCTAAGGCGAAACTGCTTATCTTTTATAATTTCAGGGGATTTGGTGTCAGTGAGCACAGATTGAATTACATGTAACTATCAGTCTTCTCATACCTTGAACACATCATGTTACACCGAACAAAAGAAACATTTTAGGCAGAAAAGACCAAAGAACAAACTTGAACTTTATTTCAGGAACTTTTTTAGTTTTATTACCAAAACCTTTATATTTAGAAATTTACATTCATGTCCAAAATTTAAAATGTGCAAAGAAAATAATTTTTGGCAAGGAACCTGAAAAAAGGGGGATGTGAAAGAGCTGATTTGCCGTCACTGTCTCAATACAACTGTACATTTTTCCTGAATATATCTGCTCAAATCAAAGGTCCAAATCCAAGATAAATAATGGTCTGCACTCTGCACTTGTAGCACTTCTAAAGTGTGTATAGGAAATATTTTATTGCAGAGAAAGTGAAAGAAGGTGATGCTGCTGAAAGATGCTGTGGGAGATTTGCCTGACAACCTTCTGATGTCACTGCAAGGGAAATACAGAATAATTCACTTTACTTTCTTACTTAATTATTTGCTTCTAAATGCATGTTTAATTGAGGCTCACCTTTCTGGCCAATCAGAGAAGAGCCACAATTCTCGCTTTATCTGTAAGTTTATTAATTTTATATTTATCGTAACCTGAGGACTACGACTAACCCAAAAGCCTTGGCAGTTAGTGTGGTGGAGTTTAACGAGCAAAGTAAAACTGCATCAGGGGAACATGGCGGACTCCAAGAAGGGGGCACCTGCGTATGCAGATAATAATTCAATTCAAGTCAATGAAAATGCAAAAAAATACATATTATACCAATATACATATTATAATACTAACAGTTTAATAACTTACACCTTCTCTACAATAATGGAAGTAAATTGAAGATGGTGCAAACAATTCCTGCAGGTATCTAGACTTGCATTGACTACATACAAATCCTTGGTCTTTACAAAAGCAATGTTGGAACAGCTTGTATTTCTACACGCTCTGAAGCAGTATTTACACAATAGTGCAGGGCAGGACGTAGCACAGTATGTTCCCATCATAATGGTGTGAACACATTAAGACAAAGCAATGTAAATGACACTGTAAGCCATGTGAGTGCAGGTTGTTTCTTTATGAAACCAGGGGTGAGTGCAAACCGTTTCTTTTGATTATCATGATTATCATGATTTGATTATCATGTGACGTTTCATTTACTTATTTTAATACCTTGCCACTTACCTGTTTACCATTTGTTTTTTATACTATTTTCCACATTGGATGTTTGATACATTTTTTGTCCAATCAGCTGGATGTTGTCTTATTTAGTTTATTCATATTTCTGTATTAGTATTTTACTATTCTGGGCTGTGGAACAGTGGACCAACTCTTCATCCTGGGGGAATGCCCATCCAATCAACATATGTTTAACAGGTCAAAAGCATTCCCAGTTGGTGTTGGCCTCCGTCAGTTCCTCAGTTCACATTTTTTCAGGAGTGTCCCTTCACCCACAAGTCAGCCCAGCACCACCAACACGAGGTTCTTGAAGAATTTCTCAGATTGCACACTCACAAATCTGCTGGACTTAATGCAATAGACCCTTTGTTCCTCAAGGCAGCAGCTCATGTCATCGCAGCCAACATTTTCCACTTGCTCAACCTCTCTCTATAATCTGGAGTGTTTCTCTGGGACTGGAAGAACATTGTGGTCACCCCACTCTTTAAGGACAGTGACAATTTGGATCGAAAATGTTATATACCAGTCTCTATCTTGCCCTGCATCGCCACAATATTTGAGAAACTGGTCAACAAGCAGCTTATACACCAGTTGGAAACCCCCAATATGCTTAATCCGGTGCAGTCTGGTTTTAGATGAGGACGGGACATCACAACCTCACTCAAAGGCATCAATGACATTATAAGTGCCATAGACAGCAAACAGTATCGTGTGGCCGTATTAGTAGATTTGACTAAGGAGTTTGATTCTGTGGATCACTCTGTATTGCTGGACAGACTCCGAGATATAGGACTTTCCAAGAGCTGCCTGGCATGGCTCAGAAGTTACTGTTCTGGGTGTTTTCAGTCCGTTAGGGTTGAGGGTCATCTCTCAGATCCCGTGTCCTTATCTAAAGGGGTTCCCCAGGGATGCATATTGGGTCCAGCTTTGTTTATTATTTAAGGTAACAACATCACACATGCCACAGTACAGTGACTCTCGTATACATTTGGATGCTGATGATACGATTATTTATTCGGTCAATTCATCCATATCCACTAAACTGTCCTCCCTGCAGGCCAGTCTCAATAGTATTTAACGTGCTTTTTTTTTATCTTGACTTAGTTTTAGACACAAATAAAAGACAATGCCTGGTCTTCAAGAATAGTATTAAAGCCTCATTTGCTCACTCTGGAAAACACCTTCTTTCAGTTTTCTGCAGCACATGACTGGAATTTTGTGCAACAGACTCTAAAGCTCAGCTCTCTTATCCCGCTCTTCTCCATTAAGAATCTAATACAAACAATACTCCAAGATCTTTTCAATGTACGTCACTGCATATATACTGTCATTATGAATGTTTGAATTAGTTTGATTTCGGAGTCTTTTGTTTTAAATCCATCCTTCCTGCTGCCTCTTGGCCAGGTAGGTACTGTCAGTCAGAAAATCCAAAAGAGACTAAATCCAAATTTCATGCTAATCCATCCAATATTGCTGAAATTTTGTCAATGTGGACAGAGCCTGATGTGACTATGTCTGAGGATATTGGTGTGAATAGCAAAGTGTTTACTATCAAATGCAGCACAACAATTATACATTTTAAAGAGCCACATGAACCAAATCAGCCGATGTTCATCTTTTCTTGTGCTGCCTCAGTTCTTACATCAGGGATCTGGATATGGATAATGTCTGCAATCTCATGTTCTGCTTTGGGTTTGAGAGAGTAGTAAAATAATTTGTCCACCTGAAAACTTGATAATTCCATTTTAAACTTTGTCCTGTTGGAAAGAACAGATAAGGTCAAACTGTTTTAATTCTCACCTCACAATAATAAAACATTTATATTTTATCTCGTTCCATCATATGGTTCAATATAATAAAACAAAAGTTGTGTGAAGGAAAGTTTCGACCTTAGGAAACTAAAAACGGGGTCTGATTGGCCCTAAACTGTCTTGTGCCATCTGTGATCATTCATCAGACACTGCCTGTCACTGGGTGTCCGTCCTTTGTTTGTGACCCAAGACCTGCTGCTTTTTTAGATGCTGTGCCCCAGTTTTTTTAGTCATCACAGTTTGGGTCCTGTCAAATTTGCCCAAATGCTTATACTTACTATTTCTTTAAGCTTTCAACACATAGTACTTGAGGAACTGTTCACTTGCTGTCTAATACACCCTGCTGCTGGTCAGTGGTTTCACTGTAACAAGCTCACTGATGTAAGTCCCTTCATTGTTCTGTGGTTTGAATCATGTGGTTGAACATGCTCATACTTCCACCGTGTTTCACTGATGACGGGGGGATCGTCTGCAGATTGTGAGCAGTTCTTATCTCCTTTGGTTGGGGGATCCTAACCTGATCTTTCTGTTTCTGAGTCTCAACAACTGTTGTCCATAATCATGTTACTATAATCAAGTAAACCTCATTTTTTCACAGTAACACGGTGTAGTCTGACCTCTAGTGGTGACAAAGTGGAACAACAAAGCAATGTTGGGATAAAAGTCACTATAGGTTCTATGTTTGTGGCGAAATTCTTTGAAGTTGAAAGGTAGCAGAAGTCTGTTTGTTATGCTGATAAGATAAAATGATAATCATTATTTTTTGGTTTGGGCTTTGGCAGGTCAGAGAAAACAGCTTAGGGAGGCGTTTTGTGCATTTTTGTTCATACGTCTTTACATTTGTGGATCATGTACATGTAGCGTGACTTTGTTTTCACCTGAGATTTACCTCTTTTTATTTGAGCTTTATTTTTCAACAAACCTTTTATTTTATGACTTTAATACATGTTTTTAATTCAAAGTTAGATAGTGAAAATGTTTGTTGGATTTTAGTGTCATAAATTAATAGATATTGTGTTGGTACCTTTTATCATTTCAATCAGAGATGAAAATGTAAAAAAAAACATTCATAACACTGGAAGTTTTTCAATTTGAAATGTAAATTTCAGCTCTGTCCCAAAATTGATTCTATTTTCCATATGTCTAAATGTGTTAAGATAATTATGAGACATGTTAATAAAAAAAACTTTCAAAATTATTTCACAGATCATCTTTATTGACAAATTAAAATCAAACTCTTCATCAGAGCTCATTGTGGAACTTTCATGGTAGATTATAGACACAAAAGAGCAACAGTCATTGCAAACTGTTTTGATATTATTGAAGTTTTGCTGCTCATTTGAGACAATATTAAATGATCAGGTCACAGCTGAATTAAGATGATGGACACTGCGAGAAATACACAGAAGCTTTTACATTCTTGCACTTTTTCTCAGCAATGGGACATTTCCTGCAAATAAACAGAAGAATATTTATTTTCTTAATTATGCTGATGTCAAAATTAAATGGCAACATTTTAACAGCTAATTGCCAGATTTATAAATCCACTTACTATGAATGTTCAATAAAGCTGTAACGACATTTAAAAGTGGACTCACCCAGGGCTTTGGGGGATCTTCAACAGGCAGCTGATGTCATCATGTATGTCATCATCAAGGAAGTCTGCAATGAAACCAAAAAGACAGTTTGCAGAGGATGCACATTGAAGAAGCAATGAGAGTGAGACGATGACAAAGTGCGGGTGTATACAAAGACAAACTGAAACTCACTGCTGCAGTCTGTCCCACAGATGTTAGCAGATGGCGTCACACTGTCGTTGCAGGCTTGGCAGCTGCTGAGCTGGAAAACACCATAGAGGGTGCAGTTCTGTGCAGGAGGATGCTGAGTCTGCCACAAAGGCTTCTTGTCGTGGCGTCGGTAGCGTTTTGGTTTGGACGGACCCTTTTTCTCTTCGCTTTCATTGTCGTCTTCCTCAGAGCTTTTGTTGTCTCTAATGTGACTCCCTTTGTCCCCCGACAACTGGGTCACTGCACTGGTGTTGAAACCTGAGGTCTGCTCCGCTTGACAGACAACTGGTGACAAAAATAAACCAACAAATCATCAGCAAAGTCAGAGTTTTTGTTTCACACAAGTACAACCTTCTGGACGGAGTTCTGTTTAACTTAAAGCGGGTGTTAGGGACCCACTGGACTTTCATGACCCTCTCTCTACCTTTACGGCAACACTCAACCGTCTGTTAGTCAATATCAAATGACAGCTTAAAACTCACTGCAGAAATAACTGAAATTCTCTGAATGAAGACGGAGCCTCACTCAAAAGTGAATCGCTCTGCACCACTGCTGGTGTAGATCTGAGTCTGAATTTAGCAGATTCTTTCTGTTCAAATATTTGATAAAAAGTCTCATCCTGTACTTTTAAGGTTTTTAAGGTTTGACCATCTCTGTCATTAATTTACTTTTACTTTTTATTTTATTTTATTTTAACTCAACTAAGAATTTCTCAACACGACTCTTGAGTAGCTAAGGAACCAATGACACTAAATTTTACACTTTTGAATTAAAAAAAACAGATATAAGCTGTGATCCACGTTTCATTTTGCAGCGTTCACGCTGTTAAACCAACATGTATTAAATTGGAAAAACCACAGTCCAGTAAGTACCAACCAGTACTTACGTTTGAGCACCAACTTTTCCACATTCAGGCCGTTCGGCTTTTCACTCGCTGTCAGATTAGCAATCGCACTATTCAGCTGGTCCCTCAGTTCACACTTGGAAACGAGCCTCCCTTCAGTCAGACTGCAGCCCAGCACTGCCAGCACAAACAACACAACTGTCTTCATCTTGATTCCAACTCTGCTTTAAAGACACATGTGGTACGATACCTGTATATATACTGTCTGTTACATTTTTTTTCTGTTCAGACAAAGGGCCTTTGAGGTTAACAATGATGTTCCATACTTCACATCTAACCCGACCTCTGACATTAGGTGTCATTTTTAGAGGTGGAACAAAACAGGTTTCTGAGCTCCACAAAGGGTCGGGGAAGTACAAAAAGATCAACCTAAAAATATGTTTTCTTGTTTCAGGTGGCTGTTGAAACACAATGTCACGAAAGTAACATCAGATAAGGTGACGAGTCATCTTCTTACATCACCCGAGGACAGTTTCAAAAGACTGGGCGTCAGCATATTGGGTGTGTTAAAATACTTTTGTTAGAATCCTGAGCTCCAAAGAATGAAGAGAAATCCAATGACACAAAATTATACTTCTTCAGGAAAGAAATCATTTCAATAAATCTTTTTATTGGTTCTTAAGATCTTTACAGTCACTATCTAAACTAAACCATCACTGTCCTTTATGTCTATTACTAAACATGCAAAGTACAACATACAAAAAAAAGGCAACTTTTTGAACATGATAACTAACTCCAATAAACCCTTCAGGTCTCTGGCTGTTTCTCTGGGGTTCTTGTTTTACCTGGGTTGTAACTTTTAAGTGCCAATTCATCTCCATTTGTAGACAATATGTCCAAGTGTTGACTGATGAACATCTAAAGCCCACTGTCAATCCCTTCTGTGTGGAAATTTACAGGAAATTTACTGACCTGCCTCACTAGGAACATTTGTGGCCAAGAACTTTGAATGAGGAGTCTTCACTCAAATCGCAATTTTCTTTCTCCAAACAAACTTCTTTATGTCAACCATTGCAGCTTCAAGAGTGGACACTCCACAGAAACAGTAGTCCTGACGGTTGTGAACTCCCCTCAGTCTTCTGTCTTTATCCACATTGATCCACCTTTTGATACTGTGCTTCTGTCTGCAGTCTCTCATTTGATGACTTTATCTGGAACAAACTGTGCTGCAGAGCTCAGTTCTTGATCGTCTTCTGTTTTCCACCTATGCTACATTCAAAGTTCTATCATCCATTCACATAGCTTTTCCTTCACTGCTATGCTGACGACACACAGCTACTCCTGTCCTTTCCATCGGTCCACTGTCTCATCACTCATTTCTGTCTGTCTTTCTGACATCTCTGTATACACAACATCAGCGAAAACATTGAATCTTCAGGGACTGTCCCCAACTAAGTCTGCCAGAAATCTGTGGGACATCATGGCGACTACCTGAGCTTTACCGACCGCATCGCCTACATCTCTCAGGCAAACATATGTAGCCTTTACAACATCAGATCCAAAATTCAGCAGCATATCACCTTTTGATCAGCCAAAAGGGACACGACACACCACTTTTCAGAGCACCTGGACTCCCTCATTCAGGTCTACAGTCCCTCCTGCCCACTGTTCTCTGCCAGTGAATGGAATCTGGTGGACCCTACACAATGTTCTTCAGCTCAGTCGTACTCAGTTAAACCCGACTATCTGCAGGCTTTTTCTGTAGGTTTCTTCCCACAGTCCAAAGACCTGCATGATAGGGTAATTTGTGACTGCTGCCGTAGGTGTGAATGTGAGTGTGGATTGTCTTCTTCGCCCCCTCCTCTCTCTGCCACTGTTCACTTACCTCAGGTGGCCGGTGAAGAAAAAGTGCCAATACTCATTCCCCAGTCACATGGGACCATGAAGACAGGATGGAATATGTCTGTTGTAAAGTTATTACTACCTTGATGAATATAAACAACACTGGCACAGAATATGGCCCGGCTGGAAACCTATTTAGGGAGCCCTGCCCTGACTCGTCCTCTCCACCTCCTGCCTCCCATGGCAGCATCACCTGAACAGCCTTCGCTGGCTTTACTTAAAACAGGTGAGAGCTCACTTCTCTGAAATAAGAATAACGTTACTTAGATATCATATTGTTACACTGAGTAATATGTTACAGCGGCCTGGAAAAAAGTAAATCCAGGTGTGTATTTTCAGAGCCGTGGCTTATTGTTTTCGTGATAATGGTCTTAGCTTTGGATGCTCTACACAGCCAGACATGCATCAAGCTTTGTATTATCAGCTATAAAGAATTCACATGGGTTGGTTGGTAATTAGCAGACAATAAAACACTGCAGATGTGTAACATCACATTAGCCGATCAACTTGTTGGACTCATCACTTGCTAAATTGTCAGTTATTATCAATTAATGTTGCAGTTGTCTTGTTTATGTACAGTGTGTTTAATCTCAACCTGGCAACCCATGTACGCTTCAAATGAAGCCTTTAGGGATATTGAACTTGCTTCATTTGGTTCTAGTTTAGGTGGCACATGTAAATGCAATGCATGTACTGCTTTTTAATATAAGTAAGTCAGAGCATTAATGTACATTTACATCCTAAAGTAAAACCATAGAAAGCGAGTCGATAATTGGTGAAAATGCCCTTTAGGTCTGAGGAGGTGTGGATGAGGAAGATGACTCTTCAATTCGAACTCGGGATGCGGTACCCATTTCAAACACTTGGTGTCTGTGCTACACATTGTTCCTCTGACTATCAGGTCATTTTTATTACTCTGATCATTTTGGAGGAAATTTCTTTATCAGACCAAATGGTGAAACTACAGAGTCAGTTATTCAAAATTATTAAAAATAAACACCAAAACACAACCTGTGCAATGCTTTACTTTATTATCAAGACTAATCGATAGTGGTGCAGAGAGAGGAATAAAAGTGAGATTTGAAACCAAATTTTTAACATTTGGCAAAGTAATCAGAGGCTTTTGCAATAATACACTTCTTCGCAAACATGGGCTGCATCCTGTAAGAAACAGAGGAGGTCAACGTCAGCAGGGGTATTTTACAGGCGGCTTACTGCTGAGTAAACGTACTGTATTGATTTCATAATACAAAGATTATCAAAAGACAAATGTGCAAATTAAGAGATTAACTTACATTTCCACTAGATTCTCCCAGTTGTTCTCTGTGCTGGTTTTGCTGTAAAGACAGAGCACAAATATAATAAATATATGACAAAATACACTGTTAATAGAAATATAATTCTCTCACAGCACTTTAATTATAATTTTGTTTATCGCTGAATCCCAGGCAGCCGTGATCTCTTTCTCTCTGTGGACAATTCAGCCCACAACCCGTCTTTTTCCTTGTTTCATAACTGACTCTACACCCAATGATGACCAGAAATGCAACAGCTTTTAGCTCACAATGAATTTTCCATGCACAGGTTTTTTATGTTTGATGCTTCTTGTAACTGCACTGTAATGATATTTAAAAATGAACTTACCGAAGACTCAAGATGATCTTCATCACGCAATCGATGTCTTCACTTATGTTGTCATCAAGGAAGTCTGACAAGAAGACAGAAAGACAGTTTATTAAAGATGTATATGGGGAAAAAAATGGACTTCCAACATATTTGAGAGAATGACATGTAGATGCAAAACCGACAAACTGGAACTCACTGCTGCAGTCCGTCCCACAGATATTGGCTGATGGAGTTACGTGGTCAGTGCAGGCAAAGTGATTGCTGAGCTGGAATATGCCAAAGAGAGTGCACACCCGTGGTGTATTTGACTGTGGAGGTCGTTGGCTTGGCTGTGAAGGGGGTGGGGTTGCTTCTGGAGTATGTGAGCTTTCCAAATGCCTCTTGTCCCTTTGCCCATGAGGATGGGGATGATCGTGGCTTGAATGCTTCTCATGATTTTCTGCTTGATTTGAGTTGGAAGCTGGTGGAGTTGACTGGGAAGCCGCATGGTTCACGTGTGAAGCTCGTGGGTGTCGTGGTGAAGCTGATGGTTTTGTCTGGGAAGGTGGTGGGGTTGCTTCTGGAGTATGTGAGCTTTGCAAATGCCTCTTGGCCCTTTGCCCATGAGGAGGGGGGTGGTTATGGCCTGAATGCTCCTCATGATTTTGTGCTTGATTTGTGTGGGAATGTGGTGAAGTAGACTGTGAAGGTTTTGGTTTTGTGTTTGAAGCATCTGGGCTTCGTGGAGGTCTCATGTTCCCTCGCTGGTTCACCGCACTGGTGTTCAAACCTGAGGACTCCTCTGCCTGGCACACAACTGAGAGTGAAAAAATCAAAATAAAACAAACAGTAATTAGTTCTAAATGTCAAACTAACTGTTTTTATTTATCAAATTTATGGGCAGATTAGTCTTCATCTGCATCTTCTAATCGATCCTCTAATGTCACCGTCGGCTCATAATAAATCTTTATTGATCTTATTCATAATCTGCAGAGCAGGTATCTGTGCGATACGGATGCTACAAGAACCTAATTTTTCTGACAACTTGAATTTTCAACTAACTATCTTTTGGAGGGTAAATTTGTTGATGTTCTGTTTTTTACCTCGTGTGCTGGTACAGTATTTATGTACCTGATTGTGGTCTGTAGTACTGTATATGCATGAAAATGATACCGGGAAATAAAACTAATGCATATCAGAGAGAAACATCTAATATTTCTTTGTTTATAATATATCTTCCTAACTTTATTTGTTTAAGAAATAACAGAATCTTTAAAAAGCTAAAGAGCCCCAACAGCTTTGGTTAGCTGCTCTACAACTAAATGATGACACATGTTCAGTCTGGCTTTCCCAGCAGCTTTCCACCAACAGAAATATATTTTTATTTCGTCAATAGGAGGCTTCAGAGTTTGTAATGTAAAAGTGAAGACCAGTACTCACTCTTGGCCACCAAGTCATCCACAGTCACTCCTCTCGGCAGGGACTTCGGGGGCAGGCTGTTCAAGGCCTGCTGCAGCTGACCCCTCACTTCACATTTGGTGTAAAGCCTCCCTTCAATCAGGCTGCAGCCCAGCACTGCCAGCAAAAACAATGCAAGTACCTTCATCTTGACTCGCTTATCACTTCTGACTCTGAAAACGTTCGCAGCATGATTTATATACTGTCTGCTCGTTAGACCACTCCCTTGGTTCTTAGAAAAAAAAGACTCTGACAAGACTGGATGTGAGCAATTTAGATGTGTATATTTTAAGACATCATAGTAACCTCTCCAACAGAGGATTACTGCTTTGTTCTGTTGAAAGGACATTCTATCCCCTCCAAAACATATATCTTAATGGAAAGGCCAATAATTGATTTTTGTTAAAAAAAATCAAAAGATGAATATAAAACAATTGTTGAATATTACAACTTATATATCCTCATACTTACATCTAGATACAATATATGTTAACACAGATCATAGCACATTTTGTATCAGAGTGAGTAAAAGTATTAATACAATGTTTTTAAATGAAGTAAAATAAAACCTAGTATCTGATTGGAATCACTTTGCAGTAACGGCATCAAGCAAATCAATCTAGTCCATCAAGTGTTGGTTTCTTTTTTTGATGCTTCTCAGCACTTTTATTACAGTCTCCTTCAGTTGTCGTTTGCTTTGGAGGTTTGTTTATTTAATCTAATTTGCGTCAGGCTTAAGGTCTTCTGATTGACTTGTCCAGTCTGAACCCTTCAACATTTTCCTCTTATGAAGTCCTTTGTGGAGTTGGCAGCAAGAGAGGCGATCAAGAATCTGATGGTCACACTGACTGAGCTCCAGAGATCCTCTGTGGAGATGAGACAAAGTGAAACCATCACTGCAACCCTCCACCGTTCTGGGCTTTGTGGGCTTTGAGTACCGAAAATCTCCCCTCAGTCCTGATGGATGAAAGCTGCTTGGAGTTTGTGAAAAAGCACCTGAAGGACTCTCACACTGTGAAGAGCACGATTCTCTGGTCTGATGAAACCAAGATTAAAATGACCCCAATTCCAAATATTATTTCTGATGGAAACAAGGTCCCGCTCATCACTTGCCCAATACCATCCCTACAGTGAAGCATAGTGGTGCCAGCATCATGCTGTCTTTCAGCGGCAGGGACTAAGAGACTGGTCAGGGTTGAGGAAAAGCTGAATGGAGTAAAGTACAAAGAAATCCTTGAAGTGGGGCTGAAGGTTCACACAGCCAAGACAACACAGGAGTGTCTACGGCCCAGCCAGAGCCCAGACCTGAACCCTATTGAACATCTTTGGATCGATCTGAAAATGGCTGTAAACTGAAAGTCCCCAATCTGACTAAGCTTAACAGGATCTGCAAAGAAGAAAGTCCCCCAATGCTGGTGTGCAAAGCTTGAGGCATCATCACACCCCAAAAAAGACTTGAGGCTGTTCCTGATCTGAATCCTTTTGTTTTGTGTAGTTGTAATGATAAAATGTACTTATTGGACTTATGCAGGGTGTTTTATAGGGATGTTGTGAAACTTGGCTTTACTGCCCACACGGAGATGTCTCCAAGTTACACCAGATTCCTATGTGCCTGATGTACGTTGGAAAGGTTACCATAAAAGGAGAAAAGCTGGAAGCAGCAGAAGGTAAAGAGTTTTCTGCTGAGCAACAGGAGGATTTAAATTTATGTTTGACATGTTAAGACTTAGAACTGCACTGGATGGAGGCTTGAAACGGTTGATTTACTTCTCTCTTCCAAAAAAAGACATCCTGGATATGGAAGCTTTTTGATTATACTCAGTGTCTGTGACCAGAACTTGTTGAGTTTGTCATGACAAACTGCTGCAAAGGTACCAAAGTACTGAGCAATATAATATAATTAATACTAAAGGGATATTTCAGTTTTGTTCTTTGTAATAATTTACAGAAATTTCTAAGATTTATGAGAAAAAATGAGTTATAATAATTGTAGTATCAGGCTGCAACATAACAGAAAAGTGAAGGGGGAGAACTTCTGAGAACTTTCTAAATATTAGTATTGGAACAGGACTAAGCCTCCATCTGATCATCTGTACACTTTGTATGTACAATGGCAATGACCGTTTGCTCACCTAAAACTTGGGTCATCTACGTGCTATGGTTAAAGATCCGAACCTTTGTTTTCTAATTAGCTTTTCATTTAAAACCATATTGTTTTCAGTGCAATGCAAACAAATCAATCGGCCTCTTTTCATTACTTGTAGTCATGCGCGATGAAACCGCTTATCTTTTCTAGTTTCAGGGGATTTGGTGTCAGTACCTGCATTGTGACAGCAGCAAGCACAGATTGTATTACATGTAAATATCAGGCTTGTGGTATCGTGAACTCAGACATCGTGTTACACCAAACAAAAGAAAGATTAAGCTTATTTTAGTTCCAACAAGTTCTCATGTAGGATCTTTTTTCAGTTTTATTACTAAAACTTTTATATTTAGAAATTCCAATCCATGTCATTGTTCAGGCTGATCAAACAAAAGTTTGAAGAGAAAAGATTTCATGTCAAGGAGCCAGGCAAAAGGTGAGAGAGCTGATTTGCCTGTTTTACTTCAGATTTGACTGTATATATCTACTCCAAGCAATGGTCCAAATTCAAGATAAATTACTACTGCTACTACTTTTTATTTTAAAGTCCCTTTCAGGTCACCAAAGGTCACTGTGCATAAGAAGCAGCAAACAATAAGAGCACAACAATAAGTAAAACAAAATGCCTTTATCACAGTTCTAGTGAGAAATCACAGAGAATAAGCCACTTTGAATGGATGAGTCTTCAGTTGTGATTTGATTAAGAGTAAAGAGTCCAGAGATGGGGGCAGTACGACTAAGTGCTGCAGTCAGCCCATGACAGTCAAACGTACGGAGGGTGTGGAAAGAAGACCCACAGTATGGGAAGGGGAATATGACTGTAGGAGCTCGGAAAGTTATGGTGGCGCAAGGTTATATACACTTACATGTTGTTGCAGAGAAAGCGAATGAAGGGGACGTCCTATTGTCCTCATCAGTTAGGTGAAGGAAAACCTTTTGACATTAGAGCAGATTATGGATGTTTTCTTTCTTTGTCCCTTTTTTCTTTGAACATAAGAAAGATCTTCAGAGAATTTTATTTGATTTGACACACAAGACCAATTGGACTCATGGATGAGCTTGTTAGTCAAAGGTCAAGCTCACTGTGGCTTACTTACTCTCTTCTTTGTGTCTAAAAGTATTTTCTAAGTGCGGCTCACACTTCTGACCAATCAGAGAAGAGCTACAATTTTTTCTTGATCAGTAATTTTATCAGCTCCATACCTACATGAAGTGCTGTGCAAAGTGTGATGCCGTGTAACGAGTGAGCTAAACCTGTATCACATGTGGGAAAGAAGTGGGCAAAGCAGAGTACTGATCTCGTGACCCTGTGTTTGGTTTGTCCGTCTTCAGAAACATGACAGGTCAACATGGCGGCCTCAGTGAAAACAAGCCGTACCTTCTATGTAGGATTGATCTAATGTAATGAACATGAAATAATCAAATGTAATGTGGTTACACATTAAAAATACACGTATGGATATATATACAATATATACAACTTCTGCTACTAGATCCCTGCAGATGTAAATTGGAATTTTTCTTTCTGGATCTCAAGAAGAAGAGTCTTATAGCGGGAGGATGACATGTTTAGGTTAATAACTACACTGCCTCTCAGAGGTTTTAGAACAACTCCCTTTTTCCCGTGTTACTTTTATTCCATGATAGATTTTTCTCAGTAAGATGTAAAGAAGCCAGAAGTTAAAACGTGAGTTTACTGAAAAATAATGTGTACTGTATGTTATCAAGTAATAGTTGAACAGCTTGCACCTTCTCTGCAATAATGGAAGTAAATGAAACAATTCCTGCAGGTGTCCTGATCACATTGGTTCCTTACAATTGCTTTGTCTGTAAAACTATATTAGAACAGATTGTGTTTCTACACTGTCCTCAGCAGTACTTTGACAGTAATGCAGTGCAGGACATAGTACAGTATGTCCCTAGAACAAATGAAGACAAACCATGTAAATCATGTGGGTGTAGTAGAGAGACAAGGTGTTTTTGAGAACCCATTATGCTTGTGATGATTGTGACCTTTTCATTCACTTATTTCACTAATTTACTACTTAAGTACATATGTAATAGTTGTTTTCTGGAGCATTTTTCACAATAACTGCTTTTGAATTATGAGAACAACACAAACTGGCTGGAAGTTATTTTATAAGTTACTTTTTCAAACTTTCCTGCATAAATCGAATTATATCTCCACACCTGAGTCAGGTTCATCTGTCTTCATAGGATAAGATTTTCATTTTAGCTTCTTTTCACATATACTTGTCCTCACCATTGAATTTTATTTAAAAAAAATAAAATAATAATAAAAGATGTTTTTAGGTTTTTCCTACAACAACTTTCATACCGGTACACCCGGCAGTTCCCACAGCACCTGGCCACATTGTACGGTGAGATGTGTAGTGTAGTGGACGCCAAAGGAAGTTTCGATATGTTAATGGAGAACAAAATGAATGTCATGGTGGGGGCAATGAGTGACCGGCAGGGTTGGGTGTTTCTGGAGCAGTCAGACAAGTAGGTGGCGATAGAGAAGTATGGTATGGGTATGACCATGGGTATGGTAACTGGTTGGACACTGGACCAGAGAAGTACAGGTGAGTAAATGACATGAAAAATCAGGTATTCAGGATGGTTCCCTATGGAAACAGTTTTACTGGGACTGACCATTAAGAACATTAATGTTCATGAAGAGCATCAAGAGGGAAAAACTTAAGTCCAGGTTCACACGTCAAAATTCCAGAAGGCTGAAAAATCTCTGATACAAGCAGGATAGAGAACGATCTGGGTTGGAAGTTCCTGGACTTCAGTTCAGAGAGTCATGTCTGTTTTTATTGAAGTGCTGTGTGAGAAGCTGAATGCTTTAATATTAGGGATTGTAAACGATAATCTCCAGTTTTTATTGTTTACAATTTGACATGTTTTGACTAAAATAACCGTTATCAACCGGCTCTGTTATCTCCTTTTCACCTTTTTTGTACCATGACGTTCATATCATGTCATTAAGGTCCCACACTCCTGATCCTCCTGCTGCTTTTACACTGGTTCTACAGCAAATGTAGAATCCAATCCAGGATCTCTGTGGCAGGATCAGACAGCTGCCTACGCAGATCTGACGGACACTAAAAGGGACAACTGTGACCTGCTGGCGGAGCAGGTGGAGGAAAAGGTAAGAAAACCCACAAACTGACTTAAATTCATCACGTTTATTTCAATCCATCCAACAAAGAAATATCCGGGTCCACACAGAGCAAAATGTTGTGCTAATGTTTTTTCTTGCTCAGTAGGATGTCGATGTGATGAACCTGCTCTATTTACACTAAAACCGAAGCAGCCTGATACACCAGCCATGGAGAAATTAATGATAGTGCAGGGAATCAAGAAACATGAATTAAAAACACACACAGATATATTTTACTGGTCAGAAATTTTCCTGACAGACTTTGCCCACAATGATTTTTTTTACAATTCCAGTAAATTCCAAAGGCACACACAGACACACATGGCAGCAAGTGCGTCATCATCATCCTCACTTTATTAGTGACACTACTCACTACCTGCTCATTAGAGAGAACATTAAAAACACTCAAGTGACACTAAAAGATTTAAGTTGATGGGCATCCAGCGAAGTACACGGACGGGTTTGTGTTTTCGCAGGTTTCCTTCTCGAGGAACTTGTTTCTGCAAACAGAACAGATCAGCAATATTTTAGGTGTTTTACATGTGTGTTGCACATGTGACACAGATTTTCAAAAGCAAAATATGGTAACGGATAAATTTACAGGCTCTTGTCCCCAACGTGCTGTCGCTGTGGAAATACATGGAAGATCTTTTACATGCAATAAAAGTATTAGGAGAAATACATGACTTTGCACTTTTATTAACATTTAATTTGTCAGTGAGAAGAATTGAAGCATTGAAACGTGATGCACTTCACACCACAATGCAAACAGTGTTGTCACTGTTCATCATCGGCGACCAAAGACAAAAGGTGATTCAGCAGCCGAACGCTTCAGATGGAAATGGTGTAAGAACGAGGGCAGTGTTTGGATTCCACCTGGATATCCTGCTTGCGTGTGATAGCCATCTCTTTCTCTTTGTTTCCTGTCTGATAACATCAACTAATTTCCAAAAACAGAAGATGTCATGCAAAGCCACTGACTGTGGCGTGAGTAGAAGCAGCAGTGGCTTTTATTTTGAAATGTAAAGGGTTGGTAGTTCTAAGTTTCTCATCCACACAAAATGTGTTGTGCTCACTGTGACAGTTTGAGCTTCACTGTGCAGAATGATAATAATAAGTGAACTGTAGAGACAAACTTACCCGATACTGAGGAGGATCTTCAACACGCATCCGATGTCATCGCTTATGTCATCGTCAACCAATTCTGTTGGTTTGTGATGAAGACGTTAGTTGACTATATTTTAATGTAATAACCCAGTTAGGGCAACAACATGGAGATACTCACTGCTGCAGTCCATCCCACAGATGTTGGCTGATGGAGTTGATCCGTTGCTGCAGACTTGGCAGCTGCTGAGCTGGAAGGTGCCATAGAGAGTGCAGTTCTGTGGAGGCTGACGGGGTGATGCAGGCCGAACTTGCAGCGAAGGCAACTTGGTGTGTCGACGGTGGCGAGAACGGGGCTGGTTTGAGCCGGTTTGGTTTTTGTGATGGTCTTCCTTTCCATTGCGTTTGTCATGGTCTCCAGTCAGGTCCTTGTGAACCCCGCTGTGGTTTCCAAGGTGCTTGTTAACGTCCCCAAGCGGCTCCTTGTGAACCCCGCTGTGGTTTCCAAGGTGCTTGTTAACGTCCCCAAGTGGCTCCTTGTGAACCCCGCTGTGGTTTCCAGGGTGTAGGTTCACCTCTCCAACCAGCCCTTTCACAGCACTGGTGTTAAAACCTGACACAGTCTCCGCGTGACAGACAACTGAAGACAGGAGACAAGACAGAAAAACAAGTTGACAAATTGTGTGTTTTGACCCACTCACCTACAAACCTTTAGGCGGATTTGTGTTAATTTTCTGCCTTCAGTGTATGTGTTTTAATAGTCAAGCAGATATTTATGGGATGTTTATAATGATTTACTGTACTTCATCAGCAGGAGCCAGTGGACAAGCACAGAGACACAAATTTCCCTGGGAATGGCTGTTTTGTATTTTTGTGATTTGGATATTTTTGCCCGGTGGTCATGTAAATAATCTCCAGGTAAATGTCAAATGCAAATTTCCTCTGCGGCTGCTCTGTCAATTCAAATGCCTTTTTCTCACGCTGCTTGACGTCATCAGGACGTGTTTACAGTTTGTGCGTGTGCTTAAAAACAGGTAAAATAAATAAGGCGTGACATCAGTACGTGGACGAATTCTTTGTAAGTTTGAAGTTGTAAGTTCTTTGTAACTTCAAGAAATAAGAGAACGAGTAGCAAATAAAAAACAAAACCTGTAATAATGAACTTTAAACTACACATCGGGACTTTCAGCAGCTTTCAAACCAACATACAAACATCTTTTATGAGCTTCAGTGTTTGTAATGTCAAACTAACCAGCACTTACTCTTGGCCAATAACTTGTCCACGGTCGGTCCTTTCAGGGTTGCCTTAACTGTCAGGTTACCAGTGGCTTTCACCAGCTGGTTCTTCAGCTCACATTTCGTCACGATCCTCGCTTCAGTCAGACTGCAGCCCAGCGCTGCCAGCAGAAACACCGCAAGTAGCTTCATCTTGACTCCAACTGTTGCCTCTCACTCTGGAAATGCACCTGGCTTCATATTTATACGGTCTGCAGAGCCACACTTTGCATCATCTGTTCAGCTCAGAGCACCACACCCCTGCCTCCTAAAAACAGGGATGTGACACATTTCACGTTCGTCTCAGCAGTAAACATGAAAACATCTTTACACGTTACACTTTCATACTGTTGAAAACACACCAGTCATGAGCTAAAACTGTCTAATGTGACCTTTAGTCCATGAAGGGATAAAAAACAAACACATACATCAATGGTCTGCACTTATGTAGCTCTTTACTACCTATTAGTATCCTCCTGTCCTGGTTTACACTGCTACTCACCTATTCACGCTCACACACACACACACACACATCGATGGGGGAGCTGCTATGCAGTTGGCCAACACTCACCAGGAGCAACTAAGTTGGGGTTTGGTGTCTTGCTTCGCTGGTTTTGAACTTGTCTCTTTTGGTAGTAGTTTGAGTAGTACATGAAACTTCCCACTGACGTCCCTATAGCCAAACATCTCTCTACTTTTAGCTGAAAAATGCCTCCAGATGACATCACTTGGAGGAACCTTCAGTTCAGATTATGTCATGTCTCATTGCTCACACAATGAAGGTAGTAATCATGGACAACTTGCTTTTCCAGAGCTTGAACTTCTAATGTGAGAAACACCTTCAGGTGATGTCATCTGGAGGAGTTTTTCAGCTAGAAGTAGAGGAATATTTTCTTATAGCCAAGTCAGAGGAAAGTGTAAAAGCTTTCATGTACATTTACATCCTTAAGCCATAGTGAAGTCGCCTTTTAAGGCTGTGCTAAAGTTTAATAATGCAACATTTATTTGAATCTACACCTCAGACTGTTCACTGCATTGCTGCTCCACATATCATCACATTTATCTAATTTATCGGTAACCACGTTTACATTTTATTACACTACAGTAATTTTTTCCTCCAAGATACTAAACTAATGTACTCCTAGGACTAATTATTTTAAAGTAATTATATGTACCTTAAGTTACCTACAGTATATGATCGCAAGCAGTATATAGACCATGTATTCAGTTAATGTACAATATGATACAGTAAGTAGATTTGTGGATATAAAAGTTTACTATTACAATTATCAATTCAATGATAAATTAATTGAAAAGCAATGACATATATGCGCTCAAGTGGCAATTTGCTGAATAATGAGCACAGCTATTGCCAGGTGTGTTCACCTGCAGTACAAACTAAAATGCACAGACGACATCATTGTCATTAGGTTGTTTGTCATCCCACATATTCCTTTGTTAAACAGACACACTCACTGACCACAGACTGGGGTGGAGGGCACAGCTGTTCACATACAGGGCTTCGCGTGTCCCTATTAGTAACATTTTATGTTATGTTTGCAGGAAACTTAGTGAAGGACCTGGTCTATGTGTTTCCACTTCCATGCACGTTTTCATATTTCCAGGTTCCATGAGACTAAAACCACAGAAGGTGAAACTGTTTAACTTCTTCTGTCTTCTCATGAATGTTTTAGGGGATTTGGCTTCCGACAGCGTGACAACCATGAATATATGAATATAGTATGTTAAATATAACTCTGTTGATATCCTGAACACATGTATCACGTTAAACTTAACAAAGGCAACATGAGCAGGAGCCCACTGATACTCATCAGCAGTTCAACACGTTCCCAGCTGATAGATAACAACTCTACTCAAATGTCTTCAACCAGCGAGTCCTTATCAGCCTATAACTGGGGTTAGTCTCCCTGCTCATGACTTTGAACATCCTACAGCCAGCCACCGCAAAAGTGTTGATGAGCTTCAGGGGATTTAAACCTTTGAGTGTGTGCAACAGTCCCTCAGTCCAAAAGGTGGAGGTGCTCCATTCGGCTGAGCTGCCTGACTGAGCTGCCCAAGTGTGTAAAGTACCTGATTTATTTTGAATATGCAAACCAAACCACTGGTTTGCAGGTAAACAGGTGAAAAAGGTGTCACATGACAACATGACCCCTGCATCCCAAACGTTAACTCAGTATGACGTCAAAAGGTTCGAAAGGCATTAACGACAAGTGGGTGAGGACCGTTCTGACAGGGTCACATTGTTGACACTACAGAATATCTGGTCCTCTGTTGTAAAATGACTAAAACCCATTTCAAAGGCATTAAAGGCATTTCAGGGATGAGGTGAGGTTCATCACTCTGAAAACAATGTGTTCAGCGACTCTGAGTAAAGTTTTTCAATGTACAACTTCAAAGAATTTGGGTATTTCAGCATCTACAGGTTATTTTATTATCAAGGCTTTGAGAGAATTTTGAGAATTCCATGCAAACAAAGGCAAAGACCAAAACTACTCTGAGCAAACTCAGACAATAATTATGATGAACTGGTGTTGGAGCCACTTTGTACTAGTTTCAGGCTGAACTATCTCGAACGTTTAAAACTTAGAAATTTATGTGCTGACTCTTATATTCAAATATTATATTGAAAAAATATTTGTTTTCATCACATTTGCACTTCCTTCTTTTTTTTTTTTTTTTTTTTTAACCATTAAATCAAAATGCAGCTTCGAAGCTAACATGGCCTCACAAAACTGTAATCTTAATGTCTTTATATTTAAAAACTTTGAGAGCAATTTGGGATTATTGTGGTTAATTGAACACTGTGGGATCGGAGCTGCTTGTACAGATCTACTGCAGCCTTATGTTAACAGAATAATAGTTCTTTATTTCATACAGTAAGTGAACAGAAAAAAAAAACACAATTGTTTGAGCAAAATGAATATTTGCACTAAACTTTACATTTAGTTATTTGGCAGATGCTTTTATTCAAACCAAATAACACCTGAAGTACAAACTGCTCCGAGAAGTGTTTTGATGTCATGATAAGACAGTGGAGTCATCTGATCAAAATAACAGGCAGAGCTGTGTGTCGTCAGCTATCGACACACAGTGATAGATGAGGACTGAGAAGTGAGCCCTGTGGCACACCGGTGGTGCAGGTGCTTGAGGGAGAGTGGAGGCTGACATGATGCAGAGAGCAGGTGGTGGGATGGTTGGAGAGGAGGAGGGTGGATATGATGTTAGATGAAATTAACAAGATGTCTCCATCAGGTGGAGAGAAGTGGGAGCTAATGATGCCAACACATATGAAACATGAAAATAAAACAGACCTTATTAATATTCCTAAGTTGTTTTTATTGATTTTGCAGGAAGTGGTGTCAGTACAGTACAGGTTCTATTACAGATTATAGATCCAAAAAGTGCTTCACTGTATCACAGTACGTTAGCGCTGTTTGCTCCTGTCAGAAATGAAGCTTCATGTGTAGATGTCACAAACTTAAACTGTGAACAACAGAGATGTGACCTTCTAAATGTCACTAGTTTGATTCCTAGATGAATCAAGGTAGTGGGCAGTAAAAGTAGTTTGCTTCAAAGCTGCACTGATCTTTAAAGAGGAGCTTAACCCTGCAAAGAAACAGAAGAGATCAGTGTTACTGGTGATGGTAGAATGTTGATGATTTAGATTTTATGATTAAATATGCGATAACGTTATAATTCAGAAAACTCAAATTGTCAGATTAGGATGTGACTTACATGGTCTTTAACTCCTCTGTGGGTTGTTGCTCAGAACCAGGTTGACTGTGGGAATACGAGAAAAGATTATAAATATATAAAATCCAAATAATCAGAATAACTACATTACATTTATGTTGCATATTTGTAGGTAATATCCATTTATGTCCAGGCACTTTAATTAGAGGGTTAAAAGGTGTTACACTCAAATGTAAAGGCTGCCAACACCATGTGTATCGTTATCGATTCTTAGCGAGACTTAACTGTCACGATGATTAAGACTTTGCTGAAAAAAGCTTCTGCCTTCTGGTGGATTAGCTGAGTGTTTCAAAACTAATATTTAAACATTGCAGTACATTTCTGTTGTGGTTAAAATCCAGAAACTCCCGATGTATCAAATATTATTTTCCAGAGGACAAAAAAAAAAAAAAAAAAAAAACACTCCAATTTCCAACTGTTTTAAAACGGTCAGGCCTTACATGGAATATTCATATAATTCTGAATATTAATTAATTTTCAATAAATAAAAGTTGTGGGTCCATGATCCTAATAAAAGTTGTTTCCAACTCAGATTTTGCTTATTTCTATTGGAACTGCAAAAAAATGCCTGATTGACAGATAATTGCTGGGAAAAAATAAATAATTACTTATTGTTATTAATGTATAATTCAAAAATGTTATAAGGTCTGAAGTTAAATTATAATCGATGTCTTAGCTGTATGGAATAAATGTATATTGAACTTTGAGCAGATTATGTTTATTTTTATCTACATCCGTGTCAGTAACATGTGGTACAGTTCTTTTTTTAATGTTAAACTTTTGGATCAGATGATGCATCATCTAAATGTCTCTTTCCAATATCACAATGCTAATTTGACATGTAAATTGGGTGGAAGTCGCATCAGTTCCCTGTGCAACTAATACACATGTGCAACACTAAGCTGTTGTGCCACAGCATCATTTATACAAATGTCTTTTGTCATGATGAATCACCATAAACAAACATAAGAACTAATGTGCAAACCTTGTCTGACTTTGAACTTACAAATGAACTTACATGTAAGTGAGGATCTTTGTCAGGCATTGGGTAGCGATTCTTAAGTCACTGTTAAGCAGTTCTGGAAACAAAAGAACACAGGGTGGTAAATTAGAAGCATTGTAAGTTGTGACAGTGACATGTAGATATGAAGCAAACACAAATGAAACTCACGGCTACACTCCAGGCCACAGATATTGAGTGATGGAGTTACGCTGTCGTTGCAGACCAGGCGGTTGCCCAGCTGGTAAATGCCATAGAAGGTCCAGACCTCTTTGTCTTCGTGAGGCTGTGGATGATGACTGGGTGGCTTAGGACCGGTTTGGCAAGGTCTCTTATTGTGGCGTCGCCACCGACCGTGGGGCCTTTTAGGGGGCCCATGCTCCCCACTGTGATGGTCCTCTGTCTCTATGATCATCTGGTTCACTGCTCTGTCATCAAAATTGGAAGAATTCACCACATAGCACAAAACTAAGGGAGATAGAGAGAGAAAACAGAAACTGGTTTAATGTCACAGTCCGCAGGAGATGACTTTATATTGCAATGGATCGTGGGTAAAAAAAGGAAAACAATTACAGTAGCTAACAGCATTTCTTCACACTAACATATTGTACAATTACAGGCAAGTTGTATCTGACTGTAGATGATGCAAATTGCAGCTACATACTGTTGATGTTCGGCGGTTGAATTTAAACGAGGAACAACAGCATTTGACTGAAGCAGAGGAGCAACAGTGATTCTTTGGTCAGAACATTTTTTTGTAACAGTGACTGCAGTTTTCCAGTTTCTTTAACTAAGCTGTTGTGAGCCCAGCAACACTGCAGAGTGAAGCTGCTGGTTTGTCAGAGACAAATTAATCGAATTGGCCTGAAATGTACTTGTTCTAACATTTGTATAAGGTTTTGACAGCCCACTTTTCATCTTGTAAGGGCAAATGGTTAGTTTGTCTTGTTACAACCATAGGGATTCTGATCTCTCAGCACAGCTGTGATCAGTTTTGTCATTAACTTTCTTTTAATGTAATTGTGTGATTTTTTGATATTTCATTGTAACCACTGCAACCAGTGGCTCCAAGATGGCAAAGTGGGTCAGGATAGGAAGTGGAAAAGTGCATCAGAAGAAAACAACAGTCGATCTTTGTGTCTCTTTTGTCTACAGGCAAGTGGATGTTAGCGGCTTTGAGCACAAGTCAAATACTGTACAAAAGATGAGGACTCGTTTAGCTCAGGTTCTCAAAGCTATGTAAAAAACGTCTCTACTTACGCTGAGCAAGTAAGTCGTCCCCATTCAGGACTTTGTGGTTCGCTGTCACCGTGATGTTACCCAAAAAGGTTTTCAGGTGCCAGAACACATCGCAACTGGCCACACGCCACCCTTCAGTCACACTGCAGCACAGCCCTGCCAGCAAAAGCACCACAAGTATCTTCATCTTCACTCCAAGACTCGCGTCTGAAAACAGTCATGTGGCAGAATATTTGTGCTGCCCGTAGACCCACGGGGAACAAATGTATATCTTGTTCTGTTACAGTAAAGGTCACACCCTCAGTTCCACTTACAGATTTGACAATGTTGTGCAACATCAAACATTTAGAAACGTGGTAGAACAGGTTTGCATGTAGTACAGAGGTCATGGCCTGACATCATGTCATCTCTTAATGAACGTCTGTAAAACAATGTGACTCAATGAGACTGTTTATTGATCTTTACGCACAGATTGGAGGCAAACAATAATACAGTACATACAACCAAGATCTATGTGAACGTAGGTGCTTGGAGCAGGAAACACTTTATTCACTCGAGGTGTGTTTTCACATCTTAGAGTTCATTTCAAAGTTCTTTAGTTAGTTTGTAAGTCCCTAAATGGTCCTGCCCCGCTCTACCTTTCTGAGCTGCTATATGTGCACTCCCCCTCCCGGTCACTCAGGTCAGAGCAGCTGAAACAGGGGAGACAGGGCATTTGCCGTTGTAGGTCCAATGTGGGTGTACAATTTTACTTAATTAATTCCTTTTATTTATTAGCTGAAATATGTATATATGTTTATTTATTTTTTGTGCTTTACTACTTTAATTGTTAAAGTGCTTCATAAATAAAGTTGGCTCGGCTAAATGTTTCAGTGCTGACGATCTGATGTTCACACAGTCAGTGTTACAACACAGTGTATAGATTTCTTTGAATGTGAGGACAGATCAGGTTTAAAGTGATGACTGAAGCTGAACCATTAGTAAAGACACTGTAAATTCCTATTCAACAGGGACTTTTCTCCTTTACCAACATAAACCTCTGCAAATCAAGCTTTGTCATGACGGCACGAGGGAGGAAATGAAAGCTTGTGTCACAATCGTCTTAACCAGGTAACTACAAAAAAATGTCTGTTTATAAAAAGGTTGAACAGAACAAAATGGAGACACACACACACAAACACACACCTGCCTTTACGTAATTGGATCAGTACAGTTATGCCCATTGTAATCGTTCTGGTGTTGGATTCTGTCCAGTAGGAGGCAGAAAAGGACCATTTGTCAATGAGGCTTTGAGTTTCCAGACAGCTACAAACTCTATCAGTTAACGGCTGATCTGTCATAAGTAAAAAGATTCAAATGTTTACTAGTTTTAGGATGTACATGTGGACAGATCCTGCTGTGATAATGCAGGAGTTCAAAGAACCGTATTTTTGCTGTTTGAGTTTAAGTGTCATTTAAAGACGACCTGTCTGACAACAAGTGATTCTCTCTTGTCATTTCTCCTTGTGATTTACATCCAACCGACCAGGACTTTACATTTCATCTCTGCTTTTGTTGGACACATCTACTCACTGCGACATGACGGAAGTGGAGTTTTCTTTCTCCCCATTGATGTACAAACACTGGTGTGGATCATGTGTTAGCCTCATGTTTCCATACAAACTAGCTACTGTCATGTGATTCTTACTGTATGTACTGTAAAATATAACTTGTTGTTTCAAAGTGAAAAGGCTGCTGCAAATATAGAATATGATGGTTTCTATAATAGTAAAAATATTCTATTCATTTTTCAACACAACTTTATTAAATAAAGTGTAAACTTGGACTTATTTGATTTCTGTAAATGATTGTATATTGAGTTATGTAATATTCTTGGTAGTTCTGAAAATGCAAGTCTTCAGACTCAGGTGATGTACTGGCCATAGTTGGAGCCACTTTGTACCAGTTTTTTAGCTTGAAATATAAATGTCTGTGAATAATGACTGTATAGTCTCCTCTCAGGTGTCCGGTGCAATGCTTTATAACAATGTCAGCCAAGTGCATCAGATGTGAGTCATATACATCTGAAAGTAGAATAATAAATAATAAATATTTTCTCTTCTTTGCGGTTTCCTCTAGCTCATGGTGCCTGAGGTGACCGAGGCCCTAAAAGCAGCTTTGTTTTTACCTATTAAACTCTCATGCTCCATGTTGTACAGGACTTTGAGGCTAATTTGTTACATAGTATAGTTATTTTTTCTTTTGACCAGGCTCCCCCTGCCAGCCTTCTTCTTTTCCTTTAGTTTTAGGATTTAATATTTTGTTTTCATTAAATAGCCGTTACGGCAGTTGACCCACACTGACTGTTGCGGCCTCTTTATTGAAGCCCCTGTGCTTAATTTATACATTTAATCTTGACTGGGTATCTCAGGATACTCAAGGTCACACTTTGACTCCAATTTCAGGTTATTGTGGCTCCTATTTGAGCAGTGCTTTTAGAGACTCTCCTGCAGCTTTATGTAAACAGATCTGTATTTCATGCAGTAAGTGACCTGCTGGTGACATTTGAGCAAATTTGCGTTTAGTCATTTGGCAGATTCTAAGCAACTAACAAGTGAGGTACGAGGCAGCAACAAACACTCTAAGAAGTGTTTTGATTTCAAGACAGCGAAGTCATCGGATGGAAAAAAACTGTGTGTCATCAGCTTGACAGTGATACAATAAGTCAGGTGAGTGGACGACCATCTGTGTCAACACAACATGCAAAACCTGAAAACTGAGTTTTACATACAATAGGTGCATAAGAAGGTGGAGCTCACTGAAGCGTTCGGCCAATGATTGTGTAAATGTGCCTAAATGTGTCACTGACATATTACACATGAGAATATAAAAGAGCTTGATAAGTATTCCAAAGTAGGTTTTATTGATTTTTGTCATTAGAACTTCAGAACACTACAGATTTTATTACAAAATATAGATATAAAAAATAACCTACAATAGGTATAAAGTGCTTCAGTGTATCACAGTACGTTAGCGCTGTTTGCTCCTGTCAGAAATGAAGCTTCATGTGTAGATGTCACAAACTTAAACTGTGAACAACAGAGATGTGACCTTCTAAATGTTGCCAATAGTTTGATTCCTAGATGTTACACATTCAGACAATTTTGATGCTTAATGATTTAAGGTGGTTGGCAGTAAAGGTAGTTTGGTTCAAAGCTGCACTGATCTTTAAAGAGGAGCTTAACCCTGCAAAGAAACAGAAGAGATCAATGTTACTGGTGATGATTTTGATTTTATTAATAAATAAGCGTTAATTTTGTGACTCAGAAAACTCAAATTGCCAGATTAGGATGTGACTTACATGGTCTTTAAGTCCTTTCTGGGGTGGTGCTGAGAACCAGGTTCACTGTGGGAATACATGAAAAATGCATAAATATATAAAATCAGCATAACTTTAATTAGAGGGTTAAAAGGTGTTACACTCAAATGTAAAGGCGCCAAACACCATGTGTATCGTTATCGATACTTATCGAGGCTTCAGTGCCACAATGATTTTGCTCAAAGACTTTGCTGAAAAAATCTTCTGCCTTCTGGTGGATTAGCTGAGTGTTTCAAAATTAATATTTAATGCATCAAAGCGACTTATAATTACTTATTTTTTATTTTATAATAAAGTTGTATATATATATATATATATATATATATATATATATATATGTGTGTGTGTGTGTGTGTGTGTGTGTATGTATTTATATATTGCAAATATTCTGATATTCACGTGCTTATTATTTTTGTTTGCAATGTTGGACCACTCTTCTGTTGCAAACTGCTCCAGGTCCCTCAGATTTGAAAGATTCCTTCTCCCACCTGCTGTTCTGAGATCGCTCCACAGGTGTCCTATGGGATTCAGATCTGGACTCATTGCTGGCCATCTCAGAACTCCCCAGCACTTTGTTTAGAACCATTTCTGAGAGCTTCTTGAAATGTGTTTCAGGTCATGGTCCTGCTGGAGGACCCATGACCTCAGGTGGAGACCCGGCTACTGACACTGGCCTCTACGTTGGGCCCCAAAATTCCTTGGTGATCATCAGTTTTCATGATGCGTTCACAGTCAAAACTTCCAGTGCCAGAAGCAGCAAAGGACCAAAACATCTTTGAACCTCCACCATGTTTGACTGTAGGGACTGTGTTCTTTTCTTTGAAGACCTCATTTCCTTTTCTGTGAACAGAGCCATGATGTCCTAAACCAAAAAGCTTTACTTTTGTCTCATCTGTCCACAGTATCTTCTCCCAGAAGGATTGTGCTTTTGGCAAACTCCACTCTTGCTTTTTTATGCCTTTGTCTCAGCAGTGGTGTCCTCCTGTGTCTCCTACCATAGTGTCCCCTTTTCATTAAGAAGGCGACGGATAGTGTGAGCTGACACTGTTGTACCCTGTGTCTGCAGATCAGCTTGAATTTGTTGAAACTTAATGAGGTTCTTTATCCACATTCGAACAATCCTTCGTTGTAACTTTTTATTAATTGTGCTCTTCCATCCACGTCCAGGGACGTTAGCTACAGACCATGAGCTGTAAACCTCTAGATGATATTGTGCACAGTGGACACAGGAACATTAAGGTCTCTGGAGATGGACTTGTAGCCTTGAGACAATTTTTTTTTCTCTCAAATCCACAGACACTTCTTTCCACTTCTTTCTTTTCTCCATGCTCAGTGTGACACACAACACAAAGGTCGAGTCAACTTTCCTCCATTTTAACTGGTTGCAAGTGTGATTACTGTATTGCACACGGGTGAATATATTATTATGAGCAACAGTAACTACTGGTACAGTTAAATATCCTCATGTCGCCTCTTTCAGGTCATTTTATTGGTAATCAAATTATTTCTATGATTGCATTCAGAGTTACATCTGGTCACACTGTTAGTGTTCAATGGTTTTGTTTGACACACACAAAAAAAACGGTTCAGTGAGAGTTAGTTTAACACTTAACCAAATTCAACCAATCTGTTTTTTCTTTTTATGTTAAACTTTTGGATCCGATGATGCATCATCTAAATGTCTCTTTCCAATATCACAATGCTAATTTGACATGTAAATTGGGTGGAAGTCGCATCAGTCCCCTGTGCAACTAATACACATGTGCAACACTGCTGAGCTGTTGTGCCACAGCATCATTAATAAAAATGCCTTTTGTCATGATGAATCACCATAATCAAACATATATATGACAAGCTCAGTGCCAAACACACTCAACTTCGATTCTCCTACAATTAATTAATAGATCCGCTCACCTGAAAACTTTAAAGTTACAAATGAACTTACATGTAAGTGAGGATCTTTGCCAGGCATTGGGTAGTGATCCTTATGTCGTTGTCAAGCAGTTCTGGAAACAAAAGAACACAGGGTGGTAAATTAGAAGCATTGTAAGTTGTGACAGTGACATGTAGATATGAAGCAAACACAAATGAAACTCACGGCTGCACTCCAGGCCACAGATATTGAGTGATGGAGTTACGCTGTCGTTGCAGACCAGGCGGTTGCCCAGCTGGTAAATGCCATAGAAGGTCCAGACCTCTTTGTCTTCGTGAGGCTGTGGATGATGACTGGGTGGTTTAGGCCCGGTTTGGGAAGGTCTCTTGTTGTGGCGTCGCCACCGACCGTGGGGCCTTTTAGGGGGCCCATGCTCCCCACTGTGATGGTCCTCTGTCTCTATGATCATCTGGTTCACTGCACTGTAGTTAAAATTTGAAGAACTCACCACACGGCAAACAACTAAGGGCAAGAGAGAGAAAAAGGAAAACAACATGACAGATCGTCTCCAAATCTCACACTTCTTGATCCACACTTCAACAGATTTAATGTCACAGTCCCCAGAGATGACTCCTAATGATTATGATGATGCTGTCAACGGATCCAAGTAATCTCTGTCCAATTAAAGAATTAATTTAATCATTAATAGGCTTCAGTTATTCAAATTTAAAAGTAACATCTCTACTTACGCTGAGCAAGTAAGTCGTCCCCACTCAGGACTTTCTGGTTCGCTGTCACAGTGATGTTACCCACAAAGGTTTTCAGGTGCCAGAACACTTCACAACTGGAAACAGGCCACCCTTCAGTCACACTGCAGCACAGCCCTGCCAGCAAAAGCACCACAAGTATCTTCATCTTGACTCCAAGACTTGTGTTTGACTCTGAAATCACTCATGTAGCAGGATATTTATGCTGCCCGTAGACCAACGGGGAACAAATGTGCATCTTGTTGCAGTAAAGGCCACACCCTCAGCTCCACTTTGTTGTGCAACATCAAACATTTAGAAATATGGTAGAACAGGTTTTCAGTACAGAGGTCATGGCCTGACATCATGTCATCTCTTAATGAAAGTCTGTAAAATAATGTGATTTAATGAGTCTGTTTATTGATCTTTACGTACAGATCGGAGGCAAACACTAATACAGTACATACAACCAAGATCTATGTGAACGTAGGTGTGTTTTCTAGGGTGTGACGCCACATTAATAAATATGAATAAATTCATTTTGGGATCGTAGTTCTAACAGCAGGTTTGTGTTGAAGCCCGGGGGCATAAAAGATGGTCCCATCAGCATAAAATGTGCATCACAGTGCTGAGAAAAAAAACAGTGGGACTAATCTTTGGTATTCATACTAAATATTTAAAACTATAAATGTTCATGTATTAGATTCAGTATGTGTTTGAATAATATCTTTATCCTATGTCTTTTTCCCTTCTCCTGTGATGTGCTCTTTTTCTCGGAATGTGTTATTTCTAGGATTTAAAATTCGCTTAACGGCAATTATTGACTTTGTTAGTTTGGGCTGGATCACCGGCAGTTCAGTTATTCGGCTCTTTTGTTTCTTTAGCGTTAACTTCCCTATATTACAAAATGTCTGTCAGGAGTGACTCTGTCCCCTCAGTCTCGGTCTCCAGTCCTCATTTGATTCCATTTGTTGGGTTGAGCTTGTTGATTAAAATAAAAGTGTCAGTTCACCTTGTTTCTGGCATCTTTCTTCATATGTTCCATTTATTTGGATGTGAGGATGAATGTGTAAAATCCGTATTTGAATGTGACTGACTGAAGCTGAACCATTAGTAAAGACACTGTAAATTCCTATTCAACAGGGACTTTTCTCCTTTACCAACATAAACCTCTGCAAATCAAGCTTTGTCATGATGGCACGAGGGAGGAAATGAAAGCTTGTGTCACAATCGTCTTAACCAGGTAACTACAAAAAAATGTGTTTGTTAAGCGTTAAGCAGGTTTCCAAGTTTCCCAGAACCCGGTGTTGCCAAACTCGGAATTTCTCCTGTTCTTGTTTGACTCAAGCACAATGGACCAAAATATTTAACAGGATCTCATGTGACTTTTCTGACACTTAAAAGTACATTTTTAATTTTTTTTGATTAAGACTGTTGTGTTGGTCTCTCTGTGTGTCTTGGTCTCTCTCTCCTTCAGAAATGAAAGCTTGTGTCACAATCGTCTTAACCAGGTAACAACAAAAAAATGTCTGTTTGTAAAAAGGTGGAACAGGTTTTCAGTATCAGTGACTGTTGGTGAATCAAACTCAACATCCAATATTACTCAGTGCTCAGTTACCAGAACTAAAAGCTCAGAGTTTCCCAGAACTCGGTGTTGACCAACTCTGAATTTCTCCTGTTCTTGTTAGACTCAAGCACAATGAACCAAATTATTTAACAGGAACTTTTCTAAAACTTAAAAGACTTTTTTTGTTTGTTTGTTTTTTAGTACGACCTTGTCTTTGTGTGTATCTCTCAGGTTACGCTCCTCCCTCGGCCTAATGCAACCACAAGGGGGCCAAGCTAGTGTCTTCTTGTGCCAGTCCCAAGTCTGGATAAATGGAGAGGGTTGTGTCAGGAAGGGCATCAGACATAAAACACATGTGACACATGTGAACCATGACTTCCATACTGGATCGGTCGGGGCCTGGGTTAACAACGACCATCACCGGCACTGTTGACCTACAGGGTACCGATGGAAATTAGACTACTGCTGGTCGAAAGAGGAGAGGAGAGAGAAGAGGAAAGTTAAGAACGTAGGACTGACAGTAGGGACTTTGAATGTTGGGACTATGACAGGGAAGGTTAGAGAGTTGATTGACATGATGCAGAGAAAGAAGGTGGACATACTGTGTGTCCAGGAGACCAGGTGGAAAGGCAGCAAGGCTAGAAGCTTAGGAGCAGTTGTTCTACCATGGGTCAGATAGGAAGAGAAAAGAGCATCAGGCAGGTTGATGAGCCTGAAGCTGGAAATTGAACGGGTGATGTTCAATGTTGTGAGTGGTTATGAACCACAGGTAGGATGTGAGTTAGAAGAGAAATTGTCAATAGTTGTCCTGTGGACAGATGCAGTATGCGTCACTTCCTGTTTCTGCACACTCTTGGGTTTCTATCTAAGGACTGTTTACTGATTATTTGCAGCTCTGATTTTACTTAAGTGATTTCTTCCCCCAACAATAATACTTAGTCGTAACATACGCTTGTATTACACAAGAACCTGCTTTTGCAAAACATAACCAGCTAAAGTTTACAAATTCCAGATTTCACTTATATTAGCTTCGTTAGCTTAGCAGTTATCCATTAGCAATGGCTTCTCTGTCTCCCTCTGTCTCTCCGTCTCTCACTTGCTCGGTGTGTCTCATGTTCAGTTTATCCATTTAGTGATAATGGTTTATGTAATAAGTGTAAGGTTTTTGCAGCTTTGGAGGCGACGCTCAAGGAATTGGAAGCACGACTCCGCACCATGGAAAACAACTCAGCTAGTCAGGCCCCGGTAGCTGGTGCGGGCCGACCTAGCTTGAAACTGACAATTTAAAAATATTTCCTCACAACTCTCTTCTGTCTGACCATTTTCTAATAAGTTAGAAAGCAAGTGGCGTTCAAGAAATTTAGAAGAATCTCATTTAGCCTGAAAAACAGTTTATAAACGTACAAAAAAGCTCTGAGTGATTCCAGAACAGCATATTATTCATCATTAATAGAAGGAAACAAGAACCACCCCCGGTTTCTGTTCAGCACTGTAGCCAGGCTGACTAAGAGCCATAGTTCTGTTGAGCCTAGTTTTCCCTTAACTCTGAGCAGCAATGACTTCATGACTTTCTTTATGAATAAAATTGTAGCTATTAGAAAACGAATTCACCAGATCCTCCCCCCAAATATTACAGATAGATCTTCATGTTCAACAGTGCTAGAGTCATCGATAAGGCCCCACTCCCTGTTAGACTGCTTTTTACCCATAGATCTCTCTGAGCTAACTTCAATTATTACCTCATCTAAACCAACAACCTGTCTGCTAGACCCTATTCCAACTAAGCTGCTCAAGGAAGCTTTACCCTTAATAGATACGTTCATATTAGATATCATAAATCTATCTTTAGAAACAGGCTATGTACCACAGGCCTATAAGGTAGCTGTAATTAAACCACTACTTAAAAAACCCTGTCTTGACCCTGGTGTTTTAGCCAATTACAGACCAATATCTAATCTCCCCTTTATTTCTAAAATAATTGAAAAAGTAGTCGCAAAACAATTATGTGATCACCTTCATAGGAATAATTTGTATGAAGACTTTCAGTCAGGATTTAGAGTTCATCATAGTACAGAAACAGCACTGGTAAAAGTCACCAACGATCTTCTCATGGCCTCAGATAATGGACTCATCTCTATACTTGTTCTGTTAGATCTTAGTGCCGCATTTGATACCATTGATCATAACATTTTATTACAGAGACTGGAACATGAAATTGGAATTACAGGAACTGCACTAGGTTGGTTTAAATCTTATCTACCTGATAGATTTCAATTTGTTCATGTTAATGATGAATCCTCCATGCACACAAAGGTTAGTTATGGAGTTCCACAAGGCTCTGTGTTAGGACCAATACTTTTACTTTCTATATGTCTGTAACATTATTAGAAAACACTCCATAAATTTCCATTGCTATGCTGATGATACCCAGCTATATTTATCTAAGGAACCAGATGAAAATAACCAGTTAATCATGCTTCAAGCCTACAAGACATAAAGGCCTGGATGTCCCACAATTTTTTACTTTTAAACTCAGACAAAACTGAAGTCATAGTATTCGGGCCCAAAAATCTCAGAGATATGATGTCCAACCATATTATTACTCCAGATGGCATAAGTCTGGCCTCCAGTACTACTGCAAGGAACCTTGGAGTTATTTTTGATCAGGATCTGTCCTTTAACTCACATATAAAACAAATCTCTAGAACAGCCTTCTTCCACCTACGGAACATTGCCAAAACTAGGAGCATCCTGTCTCAAAGTGATGCCGAAAAACTGGTCCATGCATTTGTTACCTCTAGGTTGGACTACTGTAATTCCCTACTTTCAGGATGCCCCAGTAACTAAAGAGCCTGCAATTAATCCAAAATGCTGCAGCAAGAGTGCTGACTGGAACCAGCAAGAGAGATCATATTTCACCTTCACTAGCTTCTCTCCATTGGCTTCCCATTAAATTTAGAATAGAATTTAAAACCCTGCTTCTTACATATAAAGCTCTGAATGGTCAGGCTCCATCATATATAGAAGACCTGGCAAAAATGACAATATCTGCACTTAGACACCTCAAGTGGAATCAGTAAAGAAGCTTCAACATCCAGGAAGAGAGAAGAACATCAACAGAGTTTCAAGTGCAGTGTTGCTCCCATCCAGTTAATCACGGACACAAGGCGATCTCTTTTCACTGGCATTTATTTCCAAAGATGTTCATTATGCCGTGAGAACTAAATAAAGTTCAAATATAAATAAAACACACATATAAATTACAATCTTTCTTTGACATAAACAGAAAATAAAATACAACACAAATAGCTTAATAAACTTATTTCAAACTGTACAATATCACTTTATAAGGATTATTCTTAAATAAATATAGGTAAATAACAGTTGTTACGTTCCTTTACATGTCGTATCGCTAATTAAACCAAGTTGGTAACAGTCGGTACAATATAAACAATGACAAGATTCACGTACCTCATTGGCCGCATTAACATACGGGGAGAATATAACTTCAGCTTAACAAGTCTTGCTCTGTCTTAGACCTTGGAAACATTTTACAGCAACGTAACTTAAAACATTATCTTCAGCTGAACACGACAACTCGGCATCACACGTGTAACATAATGATGTCGCACTCAATAATAACCTGTCTTTACCTGGACTGGCGAACATTGGTTCCGCTTGGGAAACACTATACAAATGACTTAAGAACGAAAACAAATATTCTTAATCATATAAATTTCTCCTTTTCCGTACAAATTATATGTAATCGTACCTAAAACAATTATATAAACTTAAACATTATACCTGCTTCTAACAGCAGTTACACTCCCACCAATCACTGGTGATTTCTGTACTAATGTGCAAATATAAAATTCCATAACACAACTAAAAATAACATAACCCAATAAAGCTATATTACTCAGCTTCCATCAAAATCACAGTCTTATGAATAGGCCTCTCCAAATAAACTGGCTTGGTAAGTCGTTTTCCTTACTCATCTAGTTCCTTGTCACTTAACAGCAACTGTAGCTTTCTCACACATCCATCTTTACTAGGATATACTGCTGTGACCTTAGCCAACTTCCATTCATTTCGAGATGCATTGTCGTCTTGCACAATCACTATGTCATTGATCTTTGCATTTCTATGGATTTTGTTCCATTTTTGTCTCTGTTGCTGGTTTAACAGATATTCTTTCTTCCATCTAGACCAAAATTCATTGGCCAAGTATTGTACCTTACGCCATCTTTTGCGAAGGTAAAGATCTTCTCTTACAAATTCTCCGGGTGGTGGCAAAACAATAGAAGATTTCATTGTCAGAAGGAGATTAGGTGTAAGAGGTTGTGGTCCTGCTGGATCGTTGAGTAAGTGTGCCGTTAAAGGTCTGCTGTTTATGATCGCCATAACCTCATATAGATAAGTTCGCAATGATGAACTATCCAGTTTGCGGGACGACTGATCTAGTATGGACATTAGCACATTTCTTATTGTCCTAATTTGCCTTTCCCAAGCTCCACCCATATGACTTGCAGCTGGAGTGTTCATGACAAATTCACAGCCTAGTTGTTTTAGGTATTCTTGGTCCATCTCCTTCACAGCTTCCAAGAACTGACGCCTTGCACCAACAAAGTTAGTACCCTGATCAGATCGAAGTTGTCGAACGTTTCCTCGTAGTGCAATGAAAGCACGAAGAGCATTAATAAAGACATCAGCCGTCATATCTTCAAGCAGCTCGATGTGTACTGCACGAGAACACAAACAAGTAAATAATAGACCATATCGCTTCAACTCCTTTCTTCCCTCCTTGACATAAAATGGCCCAAAACAGTCCATACCACAATAAGTAAAGGGAGGCGTTGTCTCCATCCGTTCAAGTGGCAAGTCTGCCATTTGTTGTGTTTCTGTAGGTCTTCTAAACCTTCTACACTTAACACACTTGTGAATGCAAGATGACACAGCATGACTGCCACCAAGGATCCAAATACCACTTGATCTTAGTTCGTTAAGTGTTATACCACGACCTTGGTGTTGCACTCGCTGATGATAATGCTCAATCAGCAACCTTGATATGTGACTAGTCTTTGGTAAAATCACTGGATGCTTGATGTGTGGGTGTAAATCAGCATACTCAAGACGACCTCCCACTCTGAGAATGCCGTTATCATCCAAGAAAGGATTCAGTCTGTAAAGCTTGCTACTCTTATCCTTTGATTTCATCTCACCCTTACTCTGCAAGTTTCTTAATTCCTCAGAGAAAAATGTACCTTGGACAATGCCTATGATGGAAAGTTCTGCATCCTTTCTCTCTTGTAAACTTGTGGCTTCATTGGTTTTTGATGTCAAGCCCTTAATCTGTTTGACACGTCTTATGAGTCTAGCAATAGCCTTGACTAGTTTGGTCCAGTTGGAGAACTTTAGAAACCTTTTATTCAGTGAATCTTCAATGGTCAAGGTCTTGTGTACATAAGTTTTACGAGCTTCTGGGTTTTCAACTGAAATATCTCCCACCTTGACATCTCTGCTGGGAAGTTCATCCAGCAGAAGAAAGGCTGGACCCGTAAACCAGTTGGATGTAGTGAGTTCTTTCGCTGTAAGACCTCTTGATGCATGATCCGCCGGATTGTCTTCAGAGGTTACATATCTCCATTGACTTGGATCTGTGCTCTGTTTGATACGCTGAATGCGATTTGCCACAAACACATGAAATCGTTTAGCATCATTGTTGACATATCCCAGGACAACCTTTGAGTCTGTCCAAAAGAACTCTTGGGCCTCTATCTCCAGCTCCTTTCTAAGCAGATCACTTGTACGGACTGCCACAACTGCTGCAGACAGCTCAAGTCTGGGTATTGTGGTAATCTTCAAGGGTGAAACCCTAGCCTTGCCCATAACTAAACAACAGTGGATTTGTCCTGAAGTGCTAATTGCTCTCAAATAAGTGCATTCACCATACCCTGTACTGCTTGCGTCTGAGAAATGATGTAATTCATACCTCTGAACTTCCTTAAAACTTTCTGGAATGTAACATCGACTTATTTTGACATCAGATAGGTTCTGCAGATCAAAAAGCCAGGATTCCCATCGTGGCTGAAGATCCTCAGAAAGTGGTTCATCCCATCCAATCTTGTCTTGACACATTTGTTGAAGTATTTGCTTTCCAACTAGAATGAAAGGTGCTACAAAGCCAAGTGGGTCAAAAATAGAGGCCACGGTCAATAAGACTCCCCTCCTAGAGAGTGGGCGTTCACTCACGATTACCCTGAATTGGAACTGATCTGAGGCAACACACCAGCTGACCCCTAGAGCTCTTTCAATCTGTGACTCTCCCAACATCAAATCTTGGTTCCGTACTGTTTCTGCACAATCTTCCTTGGGAATTGCTGCAAGCACCTCAAGGTGGTTAGAGATGAACTTGTGAATTCGTAACTTTCCAGTGTTACAAAGCTTCCTTGCTTCGTTCACTAACTGAATAGCTTCCTCATGTGTTGAAACACTTATTAGACCATCGTCGACATAGAAGTTCCTCTTAATGAAGCGGATGGATGCTTCACTGAAACTACCCTGTCCTTGAGCAGCGATGTACCTCAACCCATAATTTGCACATCCAGGTGAAGAGGCTGCCCCAAACAGGTGCACTCTCATACGATAGACTGATGGTTGAGATTGAAAGTCTCCATTATCCCACCAAAGAAATCTCAAGTAATCTTGATCCTCTGGTCTTACATGAAATTGGTGGAACATGCATTCAATATCACACATTATTGCTACAGGACCCACACGGAACCGACAAAGCACACCCACTAAGGTATTTGTCAGTTCTGGCCCAGTCAGCAGATGGTCATTCAATGACACTCCTTCAAACTTCGCTGAGCAGTCAAATACAACCCGTATCTTTCCCGGTTTCTGTGGGTGATATACCCCATGGTGAGGGATGTACCATGCAGGAGTATTATTGACTTCATCTTCTGGAACCTTCTCTGCTTCTTTGCGAGTTATTATTCCATTCATGAAGGTTGAGTAGTCCTTATGATATTGTTTGTCCCTTTCAAATCTTTTCCGCAAACATCTGAGACGATGATGGGCACACTTCTGATTATCTGGCATACTTGGCCTATTACCTTTGAATGGCAACGGCATTTCACAGCGACTATCTGCATTAATTTTTGTCCCTTTCTTCATTATTGATAGGAAATGCAGATCTTCTTGTGAAAGGTGAATTTCCTCTTCAGCTCTTTCAACGAAGTCGGATTCAAGTGCCCTTATCACTTGTGGTGGAGTGACTACTTCTTTGACTTGTGTGCGAAACATATATCTCACTTCATTTGTAAGATTATTAGGTGATTGCAACTGAGGTATCACTTGTTTCACAACCATCGTGTGGCTGCCTCCAATTGTATCGCCATAATCAATACAAGGGTTGACATGACCAATTATGCTCCAACCAAGGTCTGTTCTTTGAGCAAATGGTTCGTTGTCCTTACCTGCCACAACTTCTCTGGGTAGAAGTGCTTGTGAACAGTCATATCCTATAAGCAAGCCAACATCACAGTCTATTAAGGGTGCAATCTCTTCTGCAAGATGCTCCAAGTGAGGCCAAGCTCTTGCTGTCTTTTGTGTTGGAATGTGACTTACATTAACAGGAATAAACTCTCTTGAATAAGTTGTTGGAAGAGGAATTTTCTTTGATGAATAAAACCCTCTAACTTGTAATCCATTCAATCGTTGACTTGGAATCACTGTATTTCTAGATGACAAAGTGGAGATTTTTAATTGTACAGGCTCTCTTTGTGTGTTGAGTGTTTCTGCCCTTTCTTTTAAGATGAATGTGGTGTCACTTTGGTTGTCCAGCAAGGCATAAACAAGAAGTTCATTCTCAGGGTCACTCGTGGTAGACAGCCACACTGGAACAACTGTGGATGTGTGAGTATTGCTCTCATCTTGGAACAATCTATTAGATATTGCTTCATTTGACATTTCGTCTTTCTGTAGAGATTGCATTACTTCTCCTGATCTTTCCTTTTCCTTCACGTTTTTCCTGTTGTCTGTTAGTTTCACCATTTGCTGTTCTTTCTTTCCATCCGTTGTGGTTCTGTCTTCATGTAGACATGTTGGGTGCTTCCTTTTACAAGTATCACAGATGCTTCTTCTCTCACAGACCTTTGAATGGTGTCCCGGTTTCAAACATCCAAAACACATTCTTTTCATTTTTACAAACTTGACTCGTTCTGTAATTGGCTTATCCTTGAATTTCCAACAAGTATGAATACTATGTGATGGCTTCTCACAAAATACACACCCTTTCGCTTCCAGAGTTTCCTCTGTGCTGTTTACCAGTACACGTGAACCCACAGTTCGAGGTTTTGCCATCCGTGGCTTCTCACCATCACCGGACTTCAGGGCGTGAAGGGACGTCACTGGATTACAAGCTATTTTAGCTTCTAATGTGAGAAAGTCAACGAACTGTTTGAAACTTGGGAATGTTTGGCTGATTTCTTCAATTTCTACAGCCTTTCTATTCCATCTGGCCACTAACCAATCTGGAAGCTTGTTTAGAATTCTTTGGTTTTCACCACAGTCATTAAGGATTTCAAGACCTTTGATTTGTGACATTGCCGTACAACAGCCACGAAGAAAATCCACGAACTCTCTTAATTCAAAACAATCCTTGTGTCCTATCTTTGGCCATAAAGCAAGTTTATCCCTAAAGGCCTTTGCGATCACAAAGGAGCTTCCATACCTTTCTTCTAGGATATTCCATGCAGCATGATAAGCTTGGTCTGTACCTAACAGAAAATAACTTTCAATAGCTTTCCTTGCAGGACCCCCTACATACTTGCGAAGGTAATAGACTTTCTCATTTACAGGAATGTTTTTCTTGTCTATCAACAATAGAAAGGACATCTTCCAGTCTGTGTATCTTAATGGATCTCCACTGAAAACAGAAGGTTCGGGTAATGGTAGGCGACTTACATTAATAGATTCCACTATTGCTTCGGCTAATGCTGCTGTGGTTTCTTCTTTAGGAACATCGGCAGTAGACTCTCTCTTTATGGCAGGTTGAGGGATTGTAACAGGTTGAGTATGAGTGATGTGTTTTGGCATTGCAGAGTTGTGTGCTGGAGGTTCACTTGGGCTTAGAGCGGATTTGATCTCTGCAAAGTTATAATCATGGAGCAAACTTGTTATCTCTTCATCCGAGCTCGCTTCCTTCTCATAAACTTGCAAACGTGCCCTTGCCGCATTCATCCTCTTAACAGTCTCTAAGCGTTCTATCTGCCTGCGCTTCTCTTCTAAGGTCCTTTTTCTTGCAGCATCTTCTGTTTCAAGAATTTCAAGTGCTTGTTTCTCACACTCTATTTCTTCTAAGATTTTTAGAGTGGCTTGAGTGGCAGCTAACTCTGCTGCTGCCTCTTGTTTATTTGCTGAAGACAGGCTTGAATGTGTGGAACTTATACTTAACTTATTTATGGACCTCGAACCTTTAGAAGTTGCCCTGGACCTCTGGGAAACAACAGATGAAAATACAGAGCCAGTATCAGTCCAGTGAATTTGTTCCTTATGAGAACCCTCTCTCATTTCAAGACAGTTCCATGCATAGTCTAAGAGTCGCTTTGAAACTGCATCACAGGTGTCTGCTCTGCGCCGTGTCTCTCCATCAGGGACACTTTGTTGTCGCAAGTCATCATAAGCTTGTTTGACTTCTGTCAGAGCACAGTGAATCTTAGTCCTGAGGTCTAGTACAACGTCGGTGGAAGAAGATCCACCAAGCTCCCCTTTAGCTTGTTTGGCTAGAGCTTTCCATCTGTCATAAGTAATGGCAAAGCGATGTTGAAGCCTCCTAATTTTGCTGACATGCAGTTCTTGCCCCCGTGCAGTAAAGGTTCTGGTTCTTTGGCTTCTTCGTAATTCCTGTATAACAACAGCATCAGTTTCCCTTATAACATCATCATTGTCTGATGGATTTGGGCTTATATGCTCCTTATTGGAATCTTTAGACTGCTGTTGTGTCCTTTGGGCATAGCTTTCTTTATCTGAGCCCTTTTTGTTAGCTTCTTCTTCATGTTCGGCCATTGTATTATTGTCTGAGTTTATCTTAATATTTCCTAGTTTAATTATTGTTTATCTTAACAATGTACATTGTAGAAATAACTGAAGGGAACTAAACTATTCTGTTCAACCAACAATACCTTAATATAATCTACTCAGTACCAAACAACATACTATGATACATATGAATTAGTTTCAACTTACAAACTGAACCACTCATTTAAACACTTAAGAACAGTAAACAGTCTATAATATATGCTATTTACTCTTTCACGTTGCAACTTTCTTGATGATTGAGATTAAATGTGCTCATCAGCATTTTAAACTTAGAACATGTACATAACACTTTCTTTACAGTACTTATTGAGTCCTTTAACCATTTAATAACACTTAACTTGTTTTAAATGTTTCTTCTTATTGGCTTGACTCTCTTCTGTTCCACCCTTTTTAGGTTATTGGTGTATGTACTGTCTTATCTGCTTGATGCTAGTGTGCGTTGAATCTTGCTTGCAGCTTCTTCTGCAGCAGGCGTTTATCGTCTCTTCACCTCATGTCGAGCAGACTGAGTTCTCACTGTTGCTCCCATCCAGTTAATCACGGACACAAGGCGATCTCTTTTCACTGGCATTTATTTCCAAAGATGTTCATTATGCCGTGAGAACTAAATAAAGTTCAAATATAAATAAAACACACATATAAATTACAATCTTTCTTTGACATAAACAGAAAATAAAATACAACACAAATAGCTTAATAAACTTATTTCAAACTGTACAATATCACTTTATAAGGATTATTCTTAAATAAATATAGGTAAATAACAGTTGTTACGTTCCTTTACATGTCGTATCGCTAATTAAACCAAGTTGGTAACAGTCGGTACAATATAAACAATGACAAGATTCACGTACCTCATTGGCCGCATTAACATACGGGGAGAATATAACTTCAGCTTAACAAGTCTTGCTCTGTCTTAGACCTTGGAAACATTTTACAGCAACGTAACTTAAAACATTATCTTCAGCTGAACACGACAACTCGGCATCACACGTGTAACATAATGATGTCGCACTCAATAATAACCTGTCTTTACCTGGACTGGCGAACATTGGTTCCGCTTGGGAAACACTATACAAATGACTTAAGAACGAAAACAAATATTCTTAATCATATAAATTTCTCCTTTTCCGTACAAATTATATGTAATCGTACCTAAAACAATTATATAAACTTAAACATTATACCTGCTTCTAACAGCAGTTACATGCAGTTCTAAACTTCATACATCACACATTAGTTTTCTAAGCTTCTGTTGCTGGGCAGAACATTCTCCACCCTCAGGCTACTGCTCCCAGCACTTTTCTCCTTTTCTGGAAACCTTTTCCCTTTTCAGCACTTTGATAAGCACCTTGACTCTGGGTCACTACAGTGTGGGAAAGTCTGCTGTTAAACAATAACTGACCTTGGAGCAGTTCTGCAAACACTTGTATATGACAAAACATGTGTATGAGACAAAGTTTGAACAACATTTAAACATCCTTCAAAAGTACACTGAGTACAAGTTGTCATTCTAACTAGGTAACATGTTAAGAGTAAAATGTAATCTGCAACATCATTATGCTAAACAAAAAATATGATTGTTATCAGATTCCTTGAACTGTTTGTCCAGATTGTTCCAGATTTGTGAACAATTCAAAAGTCAAGTCTAAAATCAAACATCTCTACTGTTTTTGTCTCCAGTTCTTCTTCTATCAGCCACAAACTCAGCATCGTGAACTAAATAATATGATAAACATCACATCATGACACAACAGCAAAATCTCCTTTGTTCTCTCCACTGGTGGGATTGTGTGATGCAGAACCATCTGAAAAAAGGAACATTTTAACTGAGTTAAGAAGATTACATTCATTAACAGTTCAATTACACATGTCTAGTAACACTGATCACTTCTACAGGGTCAAAATCTGACCCTGTAGTTATACCAGCTCCGGAGACTAACCAACAAGATCAATACCCGATCAGCCATCAGCTGATAGTACGTCTTCATGAGACCATGGCCTTCTCTAGGGATCCTGAGTGCTTCAGCTCACTCCTCGTAACCCTCCTTGGGTGCGGGTCGTGGATGGGGGACCTACCTACTCTATTAACGGGTACCTCGCTTGTAGGATAAGGGGCTGGGGACTGCAGTACCTGGTGGACTGAGAGGATTATGGTCAAAAGGAGTACCAGTGGCTCCCCGAGTGTCACATTCTGGTCTGGCGGTTTATCGCTCAGTTTCATCAGGATCACCCTGACCAGCCCCATTGCCCGTCTGGAAACCAGACGTAGAGAGGGAGGTTGTATCAAGGCCTGTGTGTTTTTGCTTTGCTTATTGTTCCTCTAACACTGTCTCCTTCTCTGCTGTTGCCACCCTTCAAACTTGCGCTGTAGACGGATGCATAGCTGCCCACACTTGAGACTGATTAGTGTAAACCTTTTGAAGTCCGCCTAATTACACTCTCTTCCCTGCTCCTGGGTTGAGATTGTCAGTCCTGTGTTCTGTCTGGCTTCCATCTTGCCTGTCTGTTTTTACTACCTTTCTACTGCACCTACGGCCTGAACTGTTTCAACTCTGGCGTAAGCTGCCTTGTTTTTGTCTGTCTAGCTCACTTATGTACTGGTCTCCTGACTTCCCATAACAGAGTCCGTGTTCTCTAACTTCCTGTAACAGACTGCGTGTTCTCTAACTTCCTGTAACAGAGTGCGTGTTCTCTAACTTCCTGTAAGTAACTGCGTGTTCTCTGACTTCCCGTAACAGTCCTGCAAAGTCAGAGAGGCCAGATTGAGGTGGTTTGGACATGTTCAGAGGAGAAACTGTGAATATATCTGTAGAAGGATGCTGAGGTTTGAGCTGCCAGGACATTTATGGATGTAATGAGAGAGGACATGAAAATGCAACCGCAAGGGGGCACAAGCCAGTGTCTTCTTGTGCCAGTCCCAAGTCTGGATAAATGCAGAGGGTTGTGGCAGGAAGGGCATCCGACGTAAAACACATGCCAAATCAAACATGCGAATCGTGACAAAGGCTTCCATACCGGATCGGTCGGGGCCCGGGTTAACAACGACCGCCACCGGTGCTGTTGACCTACAGGGTACCGGTGGAAATTGGACTACTGTTGGTCGAAGACGAAGAAGAAGAGGAGGAAGGTGTGTTCGTAGGCAGAGAGAGAAGAGGAAAGCTAAGAATGTAGGACTGACAGTAGGGACTTTGAATGTTGGTACTATGACAGGGAAGGCTAGGGAGTTGATCGACATGATGCAGAGAAGGAAGGTGGACATACTGTGTGTCCAGGAGACCAGGTGGAAAGGTAGCAAGGCTAGAAGCTTAGGAGCAGGGTTCAAGTTGTTTTACCATGGGTCAGATAGGAAGAGAAATGGAGTAGGAGTTATATTGAAAGAGGATTTTGTGAGGAATGTTCTAGAGGTGAAAAGAGTATCAGACAGGTTGATGAGTCTGAAGCTGGAAGTTGAAGGGGTGATGTTCAATGTTGTGAGTGGTTATGCCCCACAGGTAGGATGTGAGTTAGAAGAGAAGGAGAAATTCTGGAGTGAGTTAGATGAAGTGATGCAGAGCATCCCCAGAGGTGAGAGAGTTGTCATTGGTGCAGATTTCAATGGGCATGTAGGTGAAGGGAACAGAGGTGATGAGACTGTTATGGGCAGGTTTGGTCTTCAGGACAGGAACGCAGAAGGTCAGATGGTGGTTGACTTTGCAAAGAGAATGGAAATGGCTGTAGTAAACACTTTCTTTCAGAAGAGGCAGGAACATAGGGTGACGTACAAGAGCGGAGGGAGAAGCACTCAGGTAGACTACATCTTATGTAGACGTTGTAATCTGAAAGAGATCAGTGACTGTAAAGCATTGGTAGGGGAGAGTGTAGCCAGACAACACAGGATGGTGGTGTGTAAAATGATGCTGGTGGTGAGGAAGATAAGGAGGACTAAGGCAGAGCAGAGGACGAAGTGGTGGAAGTTGAAAAAGGAAGAATGTCGTTTAGTTTTCAGGGAGGAGCTGAGACAGACTCTGGGTGGTTTGGAGGTGCTTCCAGATGACTGGACTACTACAGCTAATTTGATCAGGGAGACAGGTAGGAGGGTACTCGGTGTGTCATCTGGAAAGAGGAAAGCGGACAAGGAGACTTGGTGGTGGAACGAGGCAGTTCAGGAGTGTATACAGAGAAAGAGGTTAGCTAATAAGAAGTGGGACACTGAGAGGACTGAAGAGAGTAGACAGGAGTACAGGGAGATACAGCGTAAGGTGAAGATAGAGGTGGCAAAGGCCAAACAAAGAGCATATGAGGACTTGTATGCTAGGTTGGACACTAAAGAGGGAGAGGTGGATTTGTACAGGTTGGCCAGACAAAGAGATAGAGATGGAAAGGATGTGCAGCAGGTTAGGGTGATTAAAGATAAGGATGGAAATGTATTGACAGGTGCCAGTAGTGTGATGGGAAGATGGAAGGAGAACTTGAAGAGTTGATGAATGAGGAAAATGAAAGGGAACGAAGAGTAGAAGAGGTGACTGTTGTGAAGCAGGAAGTAGCAAAGATTAGTAAGAGTGAAGTGAGGAGGACATTGAAGAGGATGAAGAGTGGAAAGGCAGTTGGTCCTGATGACAAACCTGTGGAGGTATGGAAGTGTCTAGGAGAGGTGGCAGTAGAGTTTTTGACTAGTTTGTTTAACAAGATCTTGGAGAGTGAGAGGATGCCAGAGGACTGGAGGAAAAGTGTACTGGTACCAATTTTTAAGAAAAAGGGAGATGTGCAGAGCTGTGGCAACTACAAAGGAATAAAGCTGATGAGTCACACAATGAAGTTGTGGGAAAGAGTAGTGGAAGCTCGGCTAAGGGCAGAGGTGAACATTTGTGAGCAGCAATATGGTTTCATGCCTAGAAAGAGTACAACAGATGCAGTATTTGCTTTGAGGACGCTGATGGAGAAGTACAGAGAGGGTCATAGGGAGTTGCATTGTGTCTTCGTAGATTTAGAAAAAGCGTATGACAGGGTGCCGAGAGAGGAGCTGTGGTATTGTATGAGGACGTCTGGAGTGGCAGAGAAGTATGTTAGAGTGGTGCTGGACATGTATGAGAGCTGTAAGACAGTGGTGAGGTGCTGTAGGTGTGACAGAGGAGTTCAAGGTGGAGGTGGGTCTGCATCAAGGATCGGCTTTGAGCCCCTTCTTGTTTGCTCTGGTGATGGACAGACTGACAGATGAGGTTAGACAAGAATCTCCATGGACTATGATGTTTGCAGATGACATTGTTATTTGTAGTGAGAGCAGGGAGCAGGTGGAGGAAAATCTAGAGAAGTGGAGGTCTGCTCTGGAAAACAGAGGAATGAAGCTTAGCCGCAGCAAGACAGAATACATGTGTGTGAATGAGAGGGACCCAGGTGGAATGGTGAGGTTACAGGGAGCAGAGGTGAAGAAGGTGCAGGACTTTAAGTACTTAGGGTCAACGGTTCAGAGCAACGGTGAGTGTGGAAAAGAGGTGAAGAGGCGAGTGCAGGCAGGTTGGAACGGGTGGAGAAAAGTGTCAGGTGTGTTGTGTGATAAAAGAGTATCAGCGAGAATGAAAGGAAAGGTGTTCAAGACGGTGGTGAGACCAGCAATGTTGTTCGGCTTAGAGACTGTTGCACTGAAGAAAAGACAGGAGGCAGAGCTGGAGGTAGCAGAGCTTAAGATGTTGAGGTTCAGGATCAGGAATGAGGACATCAGAGGGACAGCTCATGTTAGATGTTTTGGAGATAAAGTCAGAGAGGCCAGATTGAGGTGGTTTGGACATGTTCAGAGGAGAAACTGTGAATATATCGGTAGAAGGATGCTGAGGTTGGAGCTGCCAGGCAGGAGGTCTAGAGGAAGACCAAAGAGGAGATTTATGGATGTAGTGAGGGAGGACATGAAGTTAGTTGGTGTGAGTGAAGAGGATGCAGAGGACAGAGTTAGATGGAGGCACATGATTCGCTGTGGCGACCCCTGAAAGGGAGCAGCCGAAAGGAAAAGAAGAAGAATGAGAGAGGACATGAAGTTAGTTGGTGTGAGAGAAGAGGATGCAGAGTTGCCTTGGTGACCCCTGAGAGGGCATAGCTGAATGGAAAAGAAGGAGACTCTCCTCCCATGGCCTGTTGCACACCTGAGTGCATCCTCACCAAATATCCTAAGAAAGAATTGTAACGAGTGTAAAGAGTATTTTAAAAGCAGGGCTTATTTCTAATAGTACTTATAGCAGTGCTGCGTATAATAGCAGCGTTTTGAAGTTGAGCAAACTCTGCAGCGTAGCTCATAGAGTGAGCTGAGGGCTCATGTCTACTTAAGTCTCCCGCACATTCACTCACATTGGGCGACAGTGGTGCAAGGAGGTAAAGCGGTTGTCCAACAATCTTGCAGGTGATGGTTTGATCCCCAGCTCCTCCTGTCACAAGTCGAAGTGTCCTTGAGCAAGACACTGAACCCCCAAGTTAGGTGATCCTGGTGAGGTTTGGCTTCCATCAGGGTGTGAGTGTGTGTGATTGTGAGTTCGAATGGATGAATGAGAAGCAGTGTAAAGGGCTTTGAGTACCAATAGCTAGAAAAGTGCTTTATAAGAGCAGACTATTTACCATTTACCATTTAATTCTCTACAAAGGGTGGATCCAGTCATATCCTGTCATATAAAGCAGTGGAGTAATGTGGATCTGTTCAAATGAGGTTGTAAGAGATGTGTTAATGGTTGGTGTAATGGCTGAAATTAGTGTGGGTGAAGCTGCTTGAAGTAGAGTGGAGAGAAATGGGAGTTAATGGCTGCTGGCTTAAAGTGGAAAGTGTGTGTGAAAATCAGTCTCAACATACTAAACCATGTGAAGTTTACGTATAACAGGTGCGTAAGAAGGTGGAGCTCACAGAACCATGCAGCCAATTATTGACCCTAAATGTGTCACTGACATATGAAACAGGAAAATAAAACAGACCTTATTAATATTCCTAAGTTGTTTTTATTGATTTTGCAGGAAGTGGTGTCAGTACAGTACAGGTTCTATTACAGATTATAAATCCAAAAAGTGCTTCAGTGTATCACAGTACGTTAGCGCTGTTTGCTCCTGTCAGAAATGAAGCTTCATGTGTAGATGTCACAAACTTAAACTGTGAACAACAGAGATGTGACCTTCTAAATGTTGCCACTAGTTTGATTCCTAGATGTTACACATTCAGACAATTTTGATGCTTAATGATTTAAGGTGGTGGGCAGTAAAAGTAGTTTGGTCCAAAGCTGCACTGATCCTTAAAGAGGAGCTTAACCCTGCAAAGAAACAGAAGAGATCAATGTTATTGGTGATGGTAGAATGTTGATGATTTAGATTTTATGAATAAGTATGAGAGAACTTTATGATTAAGAAAACTTGAATTGTCAGATTAGGATGTGACTTACATGGTCTTTAACTCCTCTGTGGATTGTTGCTCAGAACCAGGTTCACTGTGGGAATACGAGAAAAATTTATAAATATATAAAACCAGAAAAATCTAAAATTTACGATGCAGGCTCCATTGCTCCTATATCACAGAGTTTTATATAAATTAGAACACGTTTTAGTCAGAAGGTGGAACAGAGAAGCTCATAACAATTTTACAAATACAATTAATAATATTTGTTTTTGCTCAGAAACACCTGATCAAACACTCCAATTTCTTACTGTCTTGGAATACATTCATATTGTTTTTAACATTAATTTATTGTTAATAAATAAATAACGATTATATGTCCATTATGTAAATAAAAGCTGTTTCCAACTTAGATTTGGCTTATTTTTATTGGAACTACAAAAAAAAGATGCCTGATTGTCAGATAATCCCTGGGAAAAAATTAATAATTACTTACACACCTGTCAGTAACATCTGATACAGTTTTTTTTTTTAATGTTAAACTTTTGGATCAGATGATGCATCATCTAAATGTCTCTTTCCAATATCACATTGCTAATTTGACATGTAAATTGGGTGGAAGTCGCATCAGTCCCCTGTGCAACTAATACACATGTGCAACACTGCTGAGCTGTTGTGCCACAGCATCATTTATAAAAATGCCTTTTGTCATGATGAATCACCATAATCAAACATATATACGACAAGCTCAGTGCCAAACACACTCAACTTCGATTCTCCTACAATTAATTAATAGATCCGCTCACCTGAAAACTTTAAAGTTACAAATGAACTTACATGTAAGTGAGGATCTTTGCCAGGCATTGGGTAGCGATCCTTATGTCGTTGTCAAGCAGTTCTGGAAACAAAAGAACACAGGGTGGTAAATTAGAAGCATTGTAAGTTGTGACAGTGACATGTAGATATGAAGCAAACACAAATGAAACTCACGGCTGCACTCCAGGCCACAGATATTGAGTGATGGAGTTACGCTGTCGTTGCAGACCAGGCGGTTGCCCAGCTGGTAAATGCCATAGAAGGTCCAGACCTCTTTGTCTTCGTGAGGCTGTGGATGATGACTGGGTGGTTTAGGCCCGGTTTGGGAAGGTCTCTTGTTGTGGCGTCGCCACCGACCGTGGGGCCTTTTAGGGGGCCCATGCTCCCCACTGTGATGGTCCTCTGTCTCTATGATCATCTGGTTCACTGCACTGTAGTTAAAATTTGAAGAACTCACCACACGGCAAACAACTAAGGGCAAGAGAGAGAAAAAGGAAAACAACATGACAGATCGTCTCCAAATCTCACACTTCTTGATCCTAATGATTATGATGATGCTGTCAACAGATCCAAGGAATCTCTGTCCAATTAAAGCATTAATTTAATCATTAATAGGCTTCAGTTACATCTCTACTTACGCTGAGCAAGTAAGTCGTCCCCACTCAGGACTTTCTGGTTCGCTGTCACCGTGATGTTACCAACAGAGGTTTTCAGGTGCCAGAACACATCACAACTGGAAACAGGCCACCCTTCAGTCACACTGCAGCACAGCCCTGCCAGCAAAAGCACCACAAGTATCTTCATCTTGACTCCAAGACTTGTGTTTGACTATGAAAACACTCATGTGGCAGGATATTTATGCTGTCCGCAGACCCACGGGGAACAAATGTGCATGTTGTTGCAGTAAAGGTCACACCCTCAGCTCCACTTACAGAATGGACAATGTTGTGCAACATCAAACATTTAGAAATATGGTAGAACAGGTTTGCAGGTAGTACAGAGGTCATGGCCTGAGGCCATGTGAGCTCTTAATGAATGTCTGTAACATGAGCAGCAAACACTTTATTCACAGGTGTGTTTTCTAGGGTGTGACGCCACGTTAATGAATATGAATACGTTTATTTTAGGAACTCAGTTCTAACAGCAGGTTTGTGATGAGCCCGGGGACATAAAAGAAGGTGCCATCTTTTATAAGTGACTGTGACTGTTTCTATAACTTAAAAATCTCTTAACGGCAATTAATGACTAATGACCCATCACAGGAGATTCATTAAACCTGCTTTAAAACTCCTCTTTATTCCTTAAGCCCCTTTTCTTTACAGATATGCTGCACTTTTATTCATTTATTTATTTTACAACACCTTCTTATCTACTGCACTGTATTGTATTGTATTCTTGTGTCTTCTCTTTGCTGTTGCACTTATTAGGAAAACAATCCAAAATCTAATTTCTCTAAATCCGTATTTGTTTTATGTCGCATAGATAAAGTTACTTAACTTCACACTTTTTTCATATACATTGATTACAGTGATGAAGTGTAAATTTTTCAGTTCTGATGATCTGATGTTCACACAGTCAGTGTTAAAACAAAGTGTATAAATTTCTTTGAATGTGAGGACAGATCCGTTTTAAAGTGATGACTGAGCATAAAAGCTGAACCATGACTAAAGACACTGTAAAGTCCTATTCAACAGGGACTTTTCTCCTTTACCAACATAAACCTCTGCAAATCAAGAGGAAATGAAAGCTTGTGTCACAATCGTCTTAACCAGGTAACTACAAAAAAATGTGTTTGTTAAACGTTAAGCAGGTTTCCAAGTTTCCCAGAACCCGGTGTTGCCAAACTCGGAATTTCTCCTGTTCTTGTTTGACTCAAGCACGATGGACCAAAATATTTAACAGGATCTCATGTGACTTTTCTGACACTTAAAAGTAAATTTTAATTTTTTTTGATTAAGACTGTTGTGTTGGTCTCTCTGTTTGTCTTGATCTCTCTCTCCCTCAGGTCACATTCCTCCCTCGGCCTGTTGCCACCTGAGTACAATCAGTGCTCTTTGTTAGTTTGGGCTGGATCACCGGCAGTTCAGTTATTCGGCTCTTTTGTTTCTTTAGCGTTAGCTTCCCTATATTACAAAATGTCTGTCAGGAGCGACTCTGTCCCCTCAGTCTCGGTCTCCAGTCCTCATTTGATTCCATTTGTTGGTTTAAGCTTGTTGATTAAAATAAAAGTGTGAGTTCACCTTATATCTGGCATCTTTCTTCATATGTTCCATCCTCTTTTTTTTGAATGGAGGCCTTAACAAAGACGGATATAGGGATTTTAAAACAAAATACAAAATGTACAGTGCTTAGAAAAAAATCAGGAGGCGGGGACGAAAGATTATCTCAGGCTAAACTGTTTCTGATCTTTAAACAAAATCTACCATTTAAAAAAGGTAATACAAGTTTTATAGTGAAACCAATAGTAAAACCAACGAAACCTGTGGTGAGAGAGTATTCACCCCCTCAGGCTGAGAAACTACAGGATAAGTTGGCATATTTGCTCCTTCTGACAATGGAGGGGGGAATTCTCAAGACGCCGTGAGAAGCATCAACAAACAGATGTAGTTTTCTTGTAGCAGTAGTTTCCATCGACATCATTTGAGACCAATTAAAACTTAATTTTTTCCTTCAGCTTGTAATGCAAAACACACACACCATGCTGCTTCTGTTTACTCGGCCGTGACTTCGTTTACAGTTCTGCTTTCACGTCTCAGTACAAACATCACACACACATGCTTCTAGCTGACGTGCCAGTTGGTCCATCTAAGTTCTGCTCTAAGTTAACGTCTTACAAATGGCATCTCTGGACAGACGAGCCTAAAGACACCGGTCCTGTAACATCAGGTGTCAACAAAAGGAAAGAGCTGAAGGACATCAGCTCATCAGTCTGTGAGTTGAAGCTCAGCTTATACAGCAAGAAAGTTCTCGCAAGCATAAGAGTAAATGGACCAGAGAATGGTGCAAAAAGAACGTTTTGAAGTGACCAAGTCAAAGTCAATACTTGAACTTGCTATTAAATCTGACAGAGCGATTACTTCTTCACATACACACACACACACACACACACACACACACACACACACACACACTGGTTGTAGGCTGGAGCAGCACAGAGGACTTGTTCATGATGTTCTGGGATCCTGAGCCTGTACATTAGAAGCATCTCACACGTGTTCAGAGTCACAAATATGGCGACAGAACGTCCACATACTTTGAACTGCACCAATGAATTCAGCGATGCAGTAATGACCTCTAGTGATGAAAAGCAAGAACAACTACTACATAAATGTTTTCAGAGCTGAAATGAATTTAGGCTGTAAAAAAAGCAACTTTTTGATGCTGATTCCTTTGAGAGCAGGTAAAGACAAGTTAATAAAATGTCTTCAAATACAGCTTCAACCATGCCACCTTTAACAACAGATTAGTTGCTGGAGATGTACTAAGGACTGGTCTTTATATTACTTAACTAGTTATAATTTCTAATATTTTCTAGATCACTCCAGCAGCAATTGATAACTTAAGGATTTGAGAGTAATCAGGACCCAAAGATATGCCAGAAACAAGCTGCTAAGTTTCTAAGAGGTTTAATAGGAAGGTTGACAAACAGGTAAATAAATGTACGTGGAGAGGACTTGCAGGAGTCTCTCCAGCTCGCTGGGTGGCTCTGTTACTCATATCTACATGAGAGACTAAATGAAAGGATCTGGTGGAAGACAGGAATTAAAAGCAGGCAGGTGGGACAAGGTAATCAAGATGGCCGCTGCTCGTGTTGACGTCCTCCACGTGGCTGTTGATGGGAGAATGACAGGGAGGGACAGCAGGAGATGGGCACGAGAGCGGGGGTTTCAGGGAATCTCCCTGATGGCAGCGAAGTAACTCATGAGTTTCACAGTCTCACAGAATGAGACAGAAGTCCAGTCCAGCTCCATAATACAGACAGATCCGAATGAAAGGCCAAATATTTTTATTCAAATAAAGTATAAGCTCCAATACCAATAATACCAAACCCAGTTATCCAGAAATATAAAGTCAGAAAGCAGGTAGAGACAGACGTTTCTAAAGAGAGAGGAAGAGCTCAGAACCCAAAATATCTGTAATAGTCAAGGTTTCAGTGGATCAGATAATCAGGCAGAATCAGAATCAGACACTTTATTAAGCCCAGATGACATATATATTTGTCCAAGATTCTCCATGTGAGTAGGACATTGTCTATTAGAACTTGACATAGGAAATATAACATGAGAATAAAAACATAAAATAAAGTTCAAAATTGTATCAAAGCATCTATTGTAAACAGCATCTATCGGCTGGACACTGCCCTCAAAGTCTCCAGCTCCGTCCACAATGTCACTGGTCCTTCTGATCAGTTTGCTGAGTCTGCAGTTGTCTGCAGCTCTCAGTCCACTGACCAACCATAGACTCATGTTCTTCTGAAGGTTCTGCTGCCACTAAGTGGCGCCATAATGAGAAAAGTGAAGAAGAACAATGCAGATGAAACTGCTGAATAATCTTATTCATTTTTGTTTGGCCCCTGATGGAGACTCACGTCACGTTTTATTGATTGGTTGCATAAAGAAGAAGTGTTTGGCTTTTAAGGTGTTTGTGTGTAGTTCTCTATCTTCAGATAATCTCCTAAAATCATGCTAAAAACCAAACCAAGATAATTCTCTTCAATGCATTTATTTTGGTTCTTTGTACACACCCAGAAATAGATATTAATAAGATGAATGTACAACATGTAGGATGGAGTTTGGAGGGTTAACAACAAAAACATTTCCCCAAATGTGTTGCTGAAGCACAGCACAGTGCAAAAGTAGACTATGGAGTTAAAATAGCAACATTTGTATGTAACTGTGTGTCAGTCTGTGTGTAAGTGCAGGGATTTATTTCAGTCTGTTCTTCTTGGCTTTTGAATAAAAGTGCTGGAAGGCCTCACATTTGCTCGTCTTTTTGTGCTTGATTCTTGCTACAGTCTGTGCGGTTTGTCTGAGTGCACAGCTATTTGTCGGTATATGAACGTACTCTTTGCCCTCAGCTCGGCTTCACAGGCTTACAGGCTGCAACCAGACAGACAGAATGGAATACAAATCCCAGCACAGACAGACAGACTGATGCACAGACACATTACTCCTCACATGTGTATAATTTATTAAGCTGCTATTACAGCTCCATACTTTTCATCATTTTGATCAACTTAACACTTTGTACATATTTCTCCTGTTTTCTAGTTGTGTTTCAATACAGAGACTGTGAGTTGTGCTGCTATTAACCATGTTAGTAATTACACCCTCAAATTTCACAGATGATCTTTATTGTTACAGGATCCTTCATCAGGACACGATAAGAAACATTTTCCCTAAGATAACAGACCAAAACTAGAGAAAGGGCAGTTCTCTTTATTATAGTCACAAATCACTAGCTGCATATAAGAGAGATGATTCAACGCTGATGTGTTAGTTACATCCCTAATTTTGTTATTGAGGTGGTGGTGGGCACCCAGCAAAGTAATCAGAGTCTTGTACGTCCTTGCACTCTGACTGAAAGATGAGATGGATCCTGCAAATTAGAAAGGAGCAACATCACTTAAAGCATTCAAACGCCATCTGTTAAGTTAAATTGAGTGTATTCGGGGTGTAACTTACATTTTCAGCAGGTCCTCAATGGAGGGACGTGTGGCACCAGAGCCACTGTGGAAATACATGGAAAAACATCACTATATGAATAGAAACGTGAACTAGAGTTCGGTTTGCCAGCCGATAGCAAAAGTAAAACAATCATGACACCATCATGTGTTGCATGTAATTTAAAAACAACCACCTTTGCAGGGAGGACGTCCGTGTGGTTGGGCTTTGAAACCGGGACCCGTCTGTCTGTTAACCCACATTATGAGCTTTCTCTAACACGAACCTACTAGTTTTCGTGCCTAATCCAAACAACACTGCAGCACATAATAGCAGCATGTGATCATGACGTACTGAGCCTGCTCACATGTGGAGCAGGCACCTTCTGGTCCATTTATATGTGGGTGATAACATCCAAAGTCAGTGGAGAAGCCAGATGGTTTGTTTTTCTCTGTTTTCACTTGAAATCTGCATTATAAATCTGCATTTTAAGAATTTAGTGTGACGCAGAAAGTTGAAGGCTCGAGAGATCGTTAAATGAAAATGGCAGGTCTGCAATTACTTGCAAAGTCATAGATTCAGGATTCAAAAAGATCTAAATCAAAGCAAATCATTTCATGTGTTCAAACAGACATGTGGGAGATCTGCAAGATTCTTAATCTGCACATCCACTATCAGTGATAATTATAAAAAGTTAAAAGAGGTTCACCTATTGCCGAAGAACCTCAACAGGCAACTGACATCATCAGCTGTGTCGTCGTCGAGAAATTCTGAGAAGGAAACGAGAGGCGGTTTGTTATTCTAAAGCAAACATGCAGGTTGCAGATACTTTGACTTGATTGACAACATGAAGTCAAACTGAAACTCACTGCTGCATGACGTCTCGCAGAGATTGATGGATGGATTTACACCGTCGTCGCAGAGCAGGCGGTTGGAGAGCTGGAAGACACCATAGAGGACCCACGGCTGTGGAGGTTTTCGGGTTTGCCATGAAGAGGCATCGTTGTTCTGTGGATCCCCTGCATTGGGCCAGTTTTGTTCTCCCTGGTGACTAGTGTCTTCTATCCCGGCAGGCAGGTCTTTCACTGCACTGGTGTTAAAACCCGATGACTGCTCCGCATGACAGACGACTGAGGGCAAAAACAGAGCGATCAAGTCCAAATGGGACTTTTTTCATTACATTTCTAAGAAATTCTGGGCAGATTTCTATTTAAATTTGAGCAAAAACGATTGGTCTCCAGATGATTCCAAATTTTTGACATGAGTCAGTGTCTGTGGAGATTCTCCATGTGATGGTTATTGCAAATCCTCTGGTTTTGGAGACTCCCCACCCTGACAACTGAAACCTTTCAGATGAAAAGTGGGATCTCTTCAAGAATCTTGAAGAGTCCAGCTGCTACTAAACGAGAACTTTTGTGATGATCTTCTGTTTGTGTATTTTATTCCTGTTCAGACCCGAGTCAGTAATACGTGTACGGAGTCCTGCAGTACTTTAAGCACTGTCAGTGTATACAAAGTCTTTTTATATGTGATTTACGCTTCCTTTCTGAATGTGTGTGTTTGTGCATAAAAACAATATTCCATCTTTGTTTTGCACATCTTAATACTTGTTTACTACGATCATCTGATAAGAAATAACCAAAGAAACTTACGCTTGGCGACTTGGTCGGCATCACTCAGGACCGGGTGATTTCCATTCACCGTCAGGCCCCTAATGGCCGTCAGCAGCTGGTCCCTCAGGTCACATTTCGGCACAATCCTTCCTTCAGCCAGACTGCAGCCCAGCACCGCCAGCACAAAGACAGAGAGAAGCTTCATCTTGACGCCGACTGTTGTCTCTGACGATGAAAACAAAAGTGGTTTGTCATATATATTGTGTCTGCGGAGCCACTGGCAACAAATCAGAGATGATGAAGATCTTTTGTTGTGGTCCGGTAAAGGCCACGCCTTTGGTTCCCAGAAGCACTGGATGTGAAGAATGTTGTCACATGTCAATGGTAAGACATGTGGCTAAACGGGTTTTTAAGCTCGCCAAATTTCAGGACAGGAATACGAAGCCTCCCTGAGTGAGGCAGATGTCACATGAGGTGACACATCTCCTTCTCATTTGATCGTGAGACATTTTTGGTTTCGAATGACTGAGTGTCAGCAGTGTGATGGCTGGGAGCACAGGGTGTAAAATGCAAGCGTGAAATCTTTGTGATTGTACGGGAAACAAAAATGTTTCGTAACCATTCTTGTGTTTACTTGAAAAGATGAGGAGGGGGAGCCTCCGTGCAATGATGTAAAATGCTGTCTGGGGGCAGAAGTGATCACCAATGTTGCATAATCGGAGAAAAGGTGGAGCTAATCTTAATTTCTTTGTGTATTGAGAACTGGTTTATCCATAATAACACACCACACACACTAGTCGATGATATTTAGTGGTAGCACAATATTTCTTTCTTTATTCTGAGGAAGTAAAACTCATAAGTAGAAAATACTTAGTTTTCCCTAATGTGATCAACAATCAATTGTCTTTTCAAGTTTCAGCGTTGCCCTGCTGCTGAGGTCATTGTTGCATTCAGCTCCACTGTGGATCTGTGTGCAGCCGTCGACCTGTTGCTGTGCAGAAACGCATTTGAGCTCATTGGGTGGCAAAGGCAACAACTAACACAACACAGAGGCAGACACCGACTGAATGGGACAGGAAAATATACCTGTCCTCACGTTTGTGAGGGCGCAAACGAGTCGTCCTCTTTGACTGAAAATGTGTTTTTATGGCTACACTTTATTGTTCAGGAAATATAAGGATCAAGAAACATTTTAAAGAGCAAATTAAACCCATTTTAACTAGTTACATAAGATCACATCAATGCAGCCAAAGCAGGTATGTTATCAGAACTATGCAATAGTGAAACTCTGACTTCAAGCAGTGTTGCAGCTCTTTGCAGCAGGTACAGTAGGTGTGTAGTGCCGGGAAGCAGACTCGCACCTGGTATGAGGAACTTTTAAAATGAACAATCAACAATATGCTGTGAACAATATGCTCGAGAATGTGCACTAAGCACATCCACAGAAGCTGCATCCAAAGGTCACGTGGCACAGACGAGCTGGAAGAGCCGAGCATGGAGCAAACAAAACCGTGTAAAGCAAATCTTAAAAACATCAGAAAGAAATCTCATGCAAAGTTCATCCAAATCACTAGTTTTCTACAAACTTCCTCAGGTTAATTCTACACTTTTGTTTTACACTTCGTGTTATGCATTGATGACAACATGAGCTGTCACCATTGTCCACGTCTTGGACCTGCCTTCCCCTCTGTCCTCTGTCCTGTCCTCCTCTCCACCGACACTCACTCATTCTACATTCACAGCTCACCCTCAGTCTTTGTCAACACTGTTCAGCAGCCCTCAGCTCTTGTGAACCATGGACTTTATTCTGGTTTTTAGTAAGTTGGTCTCCGACTGGGTTCATTTGTTTATGTCTTCGTCTTGGCTTTGTTCATGCACATTTTCACTCTCTTCTGCAGTGATTTCCAGTTAGTTCTTGCACCTTGTTTTGTTTCTTCGTCCTGCCCATTAAACTCATTCATTTGTTTAACTCTGACTCAGTCTTGCTCTTTTGTTCACTTTCAGGGCACTTGTCACTTCACTCAGTGGTGCATGTCTTTAAATAGAACTCACGTGAAAGAGAACTGGATATAAGATATTGGTGGTACAAACCACAGAAAAGTGTATTTGTCCTTATTCTATGGGTCATATGTTTTGACTTTTCGATGTAGGTAAAAAATGTAATTTTTAAAGTGAAATCTGAAATACTGATGTTAAAAAACTGAAAATAAAACCATAACCAAACCATAAAGAAATGAACGTTTAATTCTTTTTTAAATTTTGAATAATTTTAACTATATATTTTTTTTTATTTAATTCAGCATTTTTTGTATTTTTTTACTTTTTAAAATTATGATTATTTTTCATTTTCACACTAGGCATTGGGTTGGTATGCAGACAGCCGTGGGCTCGAATCCGGGCTCAGGTGTGGCCCCGCCCACCTGGTGGGGACGGTCCTGAGCCCAGATAAAGATGGAAGGCTTGCGGTGTAAAAACTTGTGCCAAATCAACGTGCAGAAAACGTTCCGCTGTGGCCGTTGATCTTCAGAATGTTCGGAATGTGTCACTTCTTCAAGCATCTGTGAACTTTTACAGTTTTGCAAAAATCACGTAGAACTTGTTTTTCAAATATTTTCTCTGACAACAACGGCAGGTATTTTTAAACATGATTGAAATGTAAAATTCACTTTCATTTTCTCTTTATGCAGTATTTGAAGTGTGTGGTGCCACATTTTCTTGGTTTTCTCTCAGGGCCAACATACCAAAGGAGCTGTGGATCAGCATTTGTGAGGTTGCCCTCCAATCATGGAGTTGGGGTTTTGATCCCCGGCTCCTCGTGTCCTCCCGCTCAAGAGTCCTTTGTTCTGTTTATTGTGACAGCATTTCGCAAACCAAACGTGTTTTTCTTGGACTAAAAGCTTCAGTTTGACCCTGTGTGACCTCACATTGGACACAAGAGTCTAAGCAGATGACAAACACCGACACTACTGGGACCAAAGTTGTCTTAAATCCGTGACGTTGAGCACAGTGTTTGTGCAGCATTTTTTCAAAGCTATTTTTTTTTTCGGTTAAATAAATGTGTTATCTAAACATATTGATAATAAAATTTTAAAAATCATTAATTTTTGTCCCGTGTCACATTGTGAAACAACAATTCAATTATAGACGCAACACAACAAGTGGAACATGCTATGATTTTTTATTATTATTATTATTGTCACAAATCATTCATTTGGCCATTGTCACCGATTCCTTCAGTCCTTCCTTTGACATTTATGACACAAATGGATTTCAGTTAGGAGCATTCGGCAAAGTACACAGAGGCTTTTTTCTCTCTGCACTGGTCTTTAAAGATGAGCTTGAACCTGTGAATAAAACAGGAAAGATCAACACTACTTCATGCGTTTTACATGCTTTTTGTTAAGTGAACTCACTGTGTTCGGCTCGTGATTTAATAGTAACTGATGAAGAGCAGACGCTTAGATCGGATTACAGTACACGCACAAGCCAATGAGACGCAGTTGGTCAACTTACATTTGCTTTAGCTCAAAGGGGTCCACCCCCACGATAGCTTCACTGTGGAAAGAGATGAAAAATGATCAACAACCTTCCCAGTGGAATCAAAGCATGCGACTCCGACCTTTCACATTTTAAAGAGTAATTTCAAAACCGACTTTTTGACCCACTTTTATAAATATTAAGCCCATTATGAACACACTTTAACTGTGACATATTATTCACCAAACAGTTAAGGTTTCTTTAAATCCATGTGCCCCAACAACCTAACTGGAAACTTATCACATGTACTGTGAATGGACAGGTGATCAGCCACAACATTAAAACCACCATGTGGTACAGTATGACTGTTGTGGTAAATCAGTGTGTATAGCAAAATATCAAACTCCTGAATGGGAGGAACAAAGGATTCCTATTTTGTGAGCATACTGAGGTTAGCGGACATCTTGTCTCGGTCAAAGTACAATTTGCAAATACGTAACTGCAAAAGTAAAGTCATTTCAAGATTATACTTACACGTTGGTGAGGATCCTTAAGAAGCAAGTAATGTCATCCTGTATGTTGTCATCAACCAAGTCTGAAAAAAGGGAAAAATGTTTAAAGAAACAAGTCGAAAATGAGAAAGAATATGTTTCTCTCGAAGAGAGTTAAAGAAAAAGAGAACTGAAATATATATTTCCAACAGCAGGGTACTACTGCCACCTGAAGAAAGAAAAAATGGTGCTAATTTTAGTCAGTGTCTCCTCAGTTCAGCACATGATCACGTGAGATGTTCCCATGAGGCAAAAAATGAATGAAATGACATAATAATAAAAACAAATGTTGCAATAGTGTAAAACATATATTGGTATCATGTAAAATGTAGCTGTTGCATTTCCTGTGCAGTGTGTACTAAGAACCCAGTACACACAAAAAAACCGTTGGTGCGTAAGTTGTTTGCTAGTTACATGTAGAAATAAATAGAAATGTAAATATGGAAGTAAAAATAGTGACAAACAGAAATTAAATTGAATCTTACTGCTGCAGTCCAGCCCACAGATGTTGGGTGAAGATGATGTGTTGTCGCTGCAGGCCAAGTGATTACTAAGCTGGAAAAGGCCATAGGTCACGTCCTGACTGTCTAGAGAGCGACGGGCCCGTGCTGTGTGCTGGTTGGATGATGAGGGCTTTGTGGATGGAGTGGATTGGGCGACTCCTGTGGTTTGAGGGGGTACTGTAGCCCGGGTGGTTGGCGTGTGGCCAGTAGGTGATACAGGCTTGGTGGATCCAGTGCCTGGTGTGGACTGGATGTTTATTGGTTTGGTGGTGGATTGTGGTGGTTTGGCGGTGGATGGTGTGGATTTGATGTGTGTTGTGGTCTGGGGGGTTGGTGGTTTGGCGTTGGATGGTGTGGATTTGATGTGTGTTGTGTTCTGGGGGGGTGGTGGTCTGGTGGTGGTTGGCACAGGCTTAGAGGGTGTTGTAGAATGAGTCTGTGGGTGGGTGGTGGATGTAGTCGCAACAGCAGCCCGTCTGAGCCGGTGGGGGTTTGAATTGCCCCCGTGCCTCACTGCACTGGTGTCAAAATTTGAGACCAGCTCAACATAACAGACAACTGAAGGCAGGTGAGAGGAGAGAAAAACAAAAATCATCTTCAAAAGTTGCACTTTTTGATCCACAGCAAACACCTGGACAGGTGTGTTTAAAGGTCAAAGCCGTGACTTTTCTAGATTTTCTCATTTTTGTAAACAGCCTTTAAAAGGCTTAAACTTTCTATCCATCCATTTGCTGCACGTATTCCAAACCCCCTTGATACCTAATGATTCATATGGTTTTTTATTCGACCCTAATTTTCCTCTAATGGCACCACTGGCCCGAAACATTTAAGCACAAGGAATCAAAACCTTTAACTGTTTAAGTAAATAAAATAAAAGAACTAAAGAACTATAAAAAACCTGGTGAATTATCTGCTGAACATATCACACACCTCCAGAACTACAAACCCATGCAAGGACGGAAACTTCCAGCTACCCTCTATCTGAGAAAGGCCCTTTATTCTGCCCTAAGAGGGGTGAGCTGCTCACAGACAGACTACACGCAGGGTTGGATGTAGAATTCTCGTTTGGGGGAGGCCAGGCTGGGGCACATGCTCAACTCAGGTTGGCACAGTTAGTAAAGATTTTAAACATCATTCTTTATGGAAATAATAAACTGTACGTTAATAAAGTTTTTTTGTTCAGTGCCTCCAGTGCCTAATTATTCATTTCCAAGTCACTATGATAGTGATTTATTTCAGCCTCTGATTCAGGTGAGGCAGCTTCTGACTCTTCTGATAAGGTGCATTGGAGGCTTAGTAGGTAAAGAAGCTTGTCCACCAAGGACAGCGTCCATGTCAAAGTGTCCTTGACCGAGACAATGAATCCCAAGATGCTCCGGTGTGTCTGACCTTCCCTTGTACTTGTACTGTGACTTTGGATGGAATTTGCATCAGAATGACTGTGTTACATTTATGTCTTTTTACCCTAAATGGTGAGATGGATTCCGACCCAGATTCCCAGCATCAACCTACGACTGTGTTTCTAATGTAACAGTAAGAAGCAGTACTCACACTTGACCACCAAGTCCTCCCCAATCAGTTCATTCTCCTTTTCTGTCATGTTTCCGATGGCATTCACCAGCTGCTCTTTCAGTTCACATTTGGGCACAATCCTCCCTTGAGCCGGACTGCAGGAAAGCACCGCCAGCAGAAACACCACAAGCACCTTCATCTTGACTCTAACTATTGTGTCTGACTATGTAAAAAGGTATATATACTGTCTGCACAGCCAATGGTAACAACCCCAGATCACTTACATCTTTTGTTCTTCAGAGACACTCCCTTTGCCCCCAGAAAGAGGGCTCCCGAAGGATCAGTGTTACATCTCACGCTGAGCTTTGAGTTGGTCTAAACAGGTCAGGGTGTGTAAAAGGATCTATCTACATGAAAACATCTTTTCATATTTACAGGTTATGCCTTTGTCCTGTTGAAAACACTGAGCCCTGAGACTGTCCATGGTTGCAGCAGCAGCAAATACAGGGTGTGTTTAGTGAGCATTCTGGACGTATCATGTTAAACGCAACAAAAGAGCAGGAAACGCACTAATGGAACTACGGTAAAATATACAAAGATACAAATACAGTGGGTCAGTGGATCTCTGGATACTTCTCCAAAGGGGCTATATTCTGTGCCCAACATGCCTTTGGGCTAGCGTCACATCACTCTTGAAAACGGTGGTAAGGCATTAACGACAAGTGGGTGAGGACCGTTCTGACAGGGTCACATTGTTGACACTACGGAATATCTGGTCCTCTGTTGTAAAATGACTAAAACCCATTTCAAAGGCATTAAAGGCATTTCAGGGATGAGGTGAGGTTCATCACTCTGAAAACAATGTGTTCAGGGACTTTAAAGTAAAGTTTCTCAATGTACAACTTCAAAGAATTTGCGTATTTCAGCAACTACAGGTTATTTTATCCTCAAGGCTTTGAGAGAATTTCGAGAATTCCCTGCAAACAAAGGCCAAGACCAAACCTAGGAAATATACAGAAAAGGGCCAAATGGCAGCAAGAACAAGATGAATGAGGTGGCGTTCATGTCACGTGACCGGGAGGCAGATAAGGGGGTGTTAGGCCTGCTGTCTGTCAGGATGCAGAAAGGGAAAGAAGGCTTCTCAGAGGGTGCTTTAAATAAAAGTTACACCAGAGAGCTGGCAGCCAGGTGTAGTCTTTAGCAGATTAGATGTGCAGTACCAAACCCAGCCCTAAGGACCTTCACTGCAGCCCCTCCCTGTCCCAAGCCAGTCACCACTTCCCCTACTTATTCACCATCTGAGCTGAGAAGGCTTCACCCTACAAACGCCGTTAGCCCTGATGCCGCCAAGGCTTTGTGGTGTATTTCAGCAAATCTCTAGAGTCTGCATCAAGAGAAGGTCCTGGTGTTGTAGAAAGTGTCCGGAAAAAAGACACGTCCCACTGTCATAACAATTACAAGGAAGGTAGAGTCTTAAATGAACCTTCCAACCCAGAGAGGTCTCCAGTCTATCTCAGGACCAACACAGAGAGACACACACAGACAGACAACCATTCACACTCAGTCTTTTTGGAGACACTAATTAACCTAACATGCATGTCTTTGGACTGTGGGAGGAAATCGAAGGAAACCCACACAAGCAAGTCCCACAGAGGAAGCCGAACTCACGGTCGGTGGGGGACACAACCTGCACCCTTCCACCCCTGTGGTGGCCACTACAAGCTCCCAGCAATTTCATTAAGCTAAAATTAAGCGGTTTATTTCTGAAATCTTTAGCCTGTAGTGTTTCTAATATAAAAGCCACATGTAACACAGCTCTACATGTGTCAATCTGACTCTCAGCCTCGTGTGTCCAAACTGTAAATAGGTCAGGAAAATGATCCTTCTAACTGACACCACCTTTTCATACTTACAGGTTACACCTTCATCCTGCTGAATGTACAGTAGCCATGAGACTAAAACCAAACAAGGTTAAACACTGATGTGTTGTCAACAAGTGTCAATTTGACTGTTAGTTTTTTCTGTGGTTTTTCTCATGTTTACATACATCATAGGGGCATAAACTCACTGCACTGGAGATTTTCCTCACATTAGCTTAGTTACAGACTTTCATTTCAAACCAAGGTGTTGATATTGTGTATTTACCTGGATGTCAACGCTAACGTGATACTTATTTTATGAACCCGTCAATGCAGCTTACAATCACAAGTCACGTCATCCACCAACTATTGTCACTGCCGCTTAAAAACTAACATATGTACGTGTCAGGATTGAAACAGTGTCTGCTGAGCCCCCGGTTACAAAGCAGGGACGATGTACATCTTTTGTTTGCAGATCACAGGGTTCTGGTACAATGGACAATGATGAGCCACATCTAACATGTAGCTTTGTGTGTGTGAGCTCTAACTACATCCGTGTAGGAACTGCTTTTTTAAACTTGAAACATTTTTTTATGTTCACAGGTTACACCACCGTCCTATTGCAAAGACACAGTCATGAGACTAAAACCAGGGAAGGTGACAGCAGGTCAGTTTATGGTTGGTTTTTAAGGTTGTATTTATAAGGTCGGAGAACTGGGATTCAGAAGCAGCAGTAAATAAAACGTTTAGTATGAATGTTTTCCACTTATGAATAATCTCTCTCACTGTCCAAATTGTTTGGAAATGGTTTTATAACCTTTTTCAAATTGATGTGCATTGTTTATATGTCTCACTCTTGGCATTGTGTTAACACACAACCTGTTAAACAGTAGATGTCTGCAGACGTGCTGATGAACAATTAATGAAGGGCTGATGATTGGCAGCACCTGGCTCCAACTTACCCTTTTAAATCCAATGGAAGCAGCAAGGGGGCCATTTATTTAGCCTCTAAAGCCTCTGAGCCACAGCCACATCATTTTAGTAGCTTTTCATTTTTAGCTGTTTTTTTAATAAATAAGTAGTTTGTGGCTACAGTTACACATAGATTACTGTAACATGGTACTAGAAAGGGCAGTTACAGTATTACACTGTAAAACTTATTATTATTCTACAGCAGAGTACTGTCATACATTAAGTAGTAACTTTGTATAAATACAGTACAAAACTGGTGACCACAGCTGCTATTGAAGTACTAACTCAACGATAAATATCATTTATTGCAGATTTAGGGTTTGATTTTTATTTGAGACACAACGAACACAACAAGTGCATCATGCTTGACTTTATTATGTTCACAAATCAGGGGCCATTAGTGTGAAGGCCCGTGTTTGTAGCAAACGTTGCTCCAGTCGTGTTTATGGCGCTGAATGAACTAAGGTTTGCGGCATTTAGCGAAGTACACAAATGGTTGCACCTTGGTGCACTCTTCCTGTACAAGCCCGATCCTGCAAAGAAACAGAAAACACATTACATGGGCAACGTTTCAGGATGCTTGTTGTTACCTGACCGTATTTTAAGATTAAATATCAAGGTCATTTCATAATTAATGGAATTTAAAAGGCAGAAGATCAATCAATCATCATCATAACAAAAGTCTAATCTACATAATATGTAACAACCTCCCTCTGTTGCCGCTAAGGTCACTGTGGAGATGCAGAAAAACTAAAATCGTACTCAATGTAAGAAAATAAATACTTTCAGTCCACAGCACCTGAATAGGAGTTTAGATAAAAATGTGCTTTTTTATGCTGTGCACCATCCATTCGACTTCCAACCAAGTCAAGACAAATGTGTCTCTTTAATGCTGGTTATGTAGCAGAGGCTCCTGCGAGGACATGTGCTAATTACGTTGGTTTCTTACACCAAAACAGATCCTGTTTCTGATTTGATAACTGAAAAACAAACCCTGTGCTTACATGTAGCACACTGACTTCCCCTGGATTATCCACGTATCCTGTATCCAACTGGACACTGTCTATCACAGCACTGTCCAATTTATTACAAGACATCACACTCACCATTCTGAATTAGTTGAATTTCTTTAAATACTTTCCTTCAGAGCACATACCCATAACACCAGGAGATTGCAAATCCCTCATACTAACTCAGAACGGCAGAAGTTCTATATTGTTAGCTTATATTTCATATTTTAATTCAAGAACTGCTTTAACATATTCAGTTAGTTTGCAGATAGTTTGGAAAATTCTATTTTACAAATTTACTGATGTTTTAAAACATGTCTGGAGATCATAGTGTCTGTTTGTGTGGTTTATTAACATCTAGATTATGACCATACAATAAGATAATACTTTACCATAAATCTTGAAAGTAAGTTGTTAAAAACTTATCTGACCCTCTTAATGCACAGTAAAAATAAAAATAAAAGTGAACCTACGAAAGACTGGAGAAGACCTGCAGCAGGCAGCTGATGTCATCACGTATGTCGTCATCAACTAGTTCTGGACAGAGAGAAGGTTTGCAGCTTTAAAGTTACAAATATTTGTTCTTCCCCAGGAGAGAATGAAAACTCCCCACATACACACATATGTGGCTAATTACCCACATGAAAGGTCGTTGGTTTGTCATCAGGACTCATAGACGTGGCTCAGTATAATCTGCATTTTACTCGGCTCAGTAGGTAGTTTTATGTTTTTATGGAGCTGATAACTTTTGATAATGACCATTTGCTTGGTCGATAACATCAGAACAACTGGCCAGCAAACAATAAATAAAATCAAATAAAAGTTTGCTCTGTATTCAGTCTGCTCACACCTTTACAGTCGAAATGGAAACTTACCAGTGCAGTCTAAGCCACAGATGGTAGGGGATGGAGTCATGCCATCGCTGCACGCCAGTCGATTGCTGAGCTGGAAAATGCCGTAGAGCGTCGCGATGTCATCATCCTGTGCAGAGCGGCGAACCAGTGTAGGTACCAGGTTCTTGATGTTGCGTCGCTTCATGAACTGAAAGTTCATCTCAGGCTCATTGACTTTACTTGTGTTAAAGCCTGACGCCCGCTCTGCATGACAGACAACTGAGGCAGGAGAGAAAACAGGAAAACATCTACAAATGTGCTTTTAAATTCCAGTGGATACTCATTGTCTACAGAGGATGAATCCCATCTCAGACCTTCTAATCTTTCCTTTAACGACTTAAACTTTGATTTCTATAAACCCAACATCATTTCTTTCTTTTTCTTTGTTGTTTTTATGTTTCACTATGACTGTGATTGTGATCTTCTTTTATCCAATAAAAATATATTTTTTGTATTTATTTCACTTTATCTAGATTTAACTTATTTTAATTTCCTAACTTTTCAGATTTTTATTGCTTATTGGTTTAAATGTAGTTCAGACGACCTAAAGTTTGCTAAAACATTGCATCGTCTTAATTTGAAATGTCAAAGAGCATCATCAGAGCTTACAAAAATGTTTGCATCACACCTGATCAATGAATTAAAAATGAACTTTAGTCACTTTCTCATGAAGCCACATTTGTACTGGCTGAATGTTATATAAACATAAATATTATATCAATTTTTAATAAATACTTGTTTTACCATTTCAAAACAGTTATGAACTCGGCTGTAAATAAATTGGGCTTTTCTTGCCTTTAAGGTTTAATATAGTCACCATCTTAATTTGATGGCGCAGCATATTCACCTTTTGCAGGTGTTTTGGATGTAAACATCAGCATATCTGTCACAGTTCATGGGAAAATCCACATCATAATTCATCTTTCCAAAATGTCTTGACACATTTTTCCATGTTGCCAAGTTTTCAGTTGGTTAATATCATTGTTTTGCTTAATTTTAAAACACATTCAGGTTTTTAGCATTATAGAAATTGAAACTTAGTGAGTACTTACACGTGGCCACCAATTTGTTCAGCTCGTTGGGTTTTGCCTGCGCTGTCAGGTTCCCAACAGCTTTCAGCAGTTGGTTCCTCAGTTCACATTTCTTCACAAGCCTCCCTTCAGCCAGACAGCAGCCCAGCACGGCCAGCACAAAAACCACAAGTATCTTCATCTTAATTCCAACTATCGTGTCTGACTCTGAAAACATAAGTGGCACAATGTATATATATATATATATATATATATGTATATGTAGTGTTTGCGCAACCACAGGCAACAAATAAGAGACGACATACATTGTTTGTTCTGCTCACATTAAGACCACTCCCCTGGATCCTAGAAACCGGAATCTGGAAGTGAACAATGATGTGTCACATCTTACATTGAGCTTTAGTTGTGGAGATGTGGATGAGTGGGAGGTTCTGATCAATAATTATAATAAAAACACACTGTTGGAGGCAGTGTGGAGGGATTTATTTATAGCCAGTCATCCCTTATCTTAGCCACTCATCCCATTAGGGGTCAAAGTGGTGCAGGGTCCAGGTCTTCACATTTAAGGAACTTCTAACTCCGACTACATTAGATAAATAGTGAATGGTATTTTCTCAGAGACATTTAAAGAGGAGGAGGCAGAAATCAGGCCACGTTGATCCAGTAAAGTGTTAAAATGATTTCACTTTGGGAAGGTTTGAGATCATAACAGAGTGGAAATGGTGTGGTCTGTTTTACGGGTGCGTGTGATGTCAAATCAGAAGCATTTTCAGGGCATAAATGTGAAAACATATTTTAATTTATGATTCACGATTTAACACAGTGGTGAGTGTTTCACAAGCAAAAACACATTGAAAACACATGAAACACAAGAATTGCTTCACTTTGTTTTGTCGACCAGAATAAATCACAGTTCAAAGTAGTAGATAGTGTTAAACTGTAATTGAACTTTAGCTGTTGGTGATGTTGGGACAAATTCACCCCTCGAAACAAAATTACAGTATTTCAGGAACAAAAAAGTGCAATGGTTCACATTGGAGGTGCTGCTGATAAGACATGAAGAAGTCATTGCTGCAGGCAGACGTTGTGTTTTCCCTCAATTGCATCCACTGAAGAAGTTCCAGGTGTTGAAACAGGATTTAGGGGCTTCCTCCAACAAACGCCTGTTTGATGACAAAGAGTTAAAATATTGTATATTGTTCTGACATGAACAGTCCTGTCACAGTGAGTTAATACTTTGTAGTCGTATTATGTTAAAATAATAATAATACAGTTTTACTTTTAATAACGTTAGTTAACAACACAAATAGTCCATTGTGTAATTAATATTGTCATGAAAGACGCCCGTTAGCGTTGTCACTCTGAGAAGTTTGCGGCTACACACAGCAAACGTCATACATTGTACAGAGGTGGTGCAACTTCAAGTATTCGACTCAAGTAAAAATACTAAGCAGATTGTTTTACTTAAAGGACAAAAGTAAAATTAATTTTAACAATACTGATTATGGGAATTATGGCAAAGTAATTCTTATAAAATTAGGGTAAAACCGTTGGTAAAAGTGGAGCTGATTTTAGCCACGTTATGTGTTGACAGGTGGTTCACACATGATGATAAATCAGCATTTAGTAGTTCTTCCTATTTGTATAAAAAAAACATATTATTTTTATTAAAAAACACTTTTCACTAAAGGACACGAGTGTTTCACTGTCACAATGTAGATTTTTGGATGAATGTGTACTCACCACCAGTACTTAGTCTTCACCAAACAAGCAATGTCATCCGTTATGTCGTCATCGGTGAAGGCTGCAGGGAAGAAGGAGCAGTTATTAATGCGTATGATCAAATGTAACCAATTGTCAGCGAATACTGTTTTGTTTTCATCGATGGTGAAAAGACTCACCCGTGCAGTCTGTACGGCACTTGTTCTTGGACCAGCGATAACCTGAATCACAGAAGTGGCCATCTGACAGCTGGAAGATCCCATAAAGGCCAAGGTTCCAAGGTTCTCTCCGGTTATGCTTCTGATCTTCTCTACTGTCTTTGTCCTCATCACCCATCCTCTTGTTGTCCTCCTCAAGCTCCTTCTCATCGAACTCATCTTCTTCCTTTTTCAACAGTTCTTTCAGGCTCCTGTCCAACGAGTCAGACTCCTTCCTGTTTGTTTGAACCTCACGCTTTCGTCTTACTAATGCTTTGATTTGTTCGTCAATGGTTGTTGGTTCAGTGGTTGTTTGCTCTGTAGTTGTTGGCTCAGTGGTTGTGGGTTCAGTGGTTGTTGGTTCAATGGTTGTTGGTTCAGTGGTTGTTGGTTCAGTGGTTGTAGTCGTTGCTTCAATGGTTGTTGGTTCAATGGTTGTTGGCTCTGTAGTTGTTGGCTCGGTGGTTGTTGGTTCAGTGGTTGTAGTTGTTGCTTCAATGGTTGTTGGTTCAGTGGTTGTTAGTTCAGTGGTTGTTGGTTCAGTGGTTGTTGGTTCAGTGGTTGTTGGTTCAGTGGTTGTTGGTTCAGTGGTTGTTGGTTCAGTGGTTGTAGTTGTTGCTTCAGTAGTTGTTGCTTCAGTGGTTGTTGCTTCAGTAGTTGTTGCTTCAGTGGTTGTAGTGGTTGGTTCAGCTGTTGTTGGTTCAGTGGTTGTTGGTTCAGTGGTTGTAGTGGTTGGTTCAGCTGTTGTTGGTTCAGTGGTTGTAGTTGTTGCTTCAGTAGTTGTTGGTTCAGTGGTTGTTGGTTCAGTGGTTGTTGGTTCAGTGGTTGTTGGTTCAGTTGTTGTTGGTTCAGTTGTTGTTGGTTCAGTGGTTGTTGGTTCAGTGGTGGTTGGTTCAGTGGTTGTTGGTTCAGTGGTTGTTGGTTCAGTGGTTGTTGGTTCAGTAGTTGTTGGTTCAGTGGTTGTAGTTGTTGCTTCAGTAGTTGTTGCTTCAGTGGTTGTTGCTTCAGTAGTTGTTGCTTCAGTGGTTGTAGTGGTTGGTTCAGCTGTTGTTGGTTCAGTGGTTGTTGGTTCAGTGGTTGTAGTTGTTGCTTCAGTAGTTGTTGGTTCAGCTGTTGTTGGTTCAGTTGTTGTAGTGGTTGGTTCAGCTGTTGTTGCTTCAGTGGTTGTAGTTGTTGCTTCAGTAGTTGTTGGTTCAGTGGTTGTTGGTTCAGTGGTTGTTGGTTCAGTGGTTGTTGGTTCAGTTGTTGTTGGTTCAGTTGTTGTTGGTTCAGTGGTTGTTGGTTCAGTGGTGGTTGTCGTAGTAACCCTTGTTGTTGGCCTGGTTGTTGTCGTCGGCCTGGTTGTTTTTGTCGGTCTGGTTGTTGTTGTCGGCCTGGTTGTTGTTGTCGGCCTGGTTGTTGTCATCGGCCTGGTTGTTGTCGTCGGCCTGCGAGTACCGTACACATTGACCAGGCCGGTGTTCAGCTGAGACCTCCTGTTTAACTCACAGATAACTGCAGCACAGCAGTCAATGCAAGTCGGTGGCAGGAAGCAAACGAAAAGAAACAAGAACAGAACAAAAATGGTGAAGGGGTGAATTATTTGTATGTTTAACATCTATGTACCTGTACTTTGAGTAGCTACACTTGGTTGTACTTTTGTGTCCCTCTAGATAATACTGTTTCCCTACAAAACCACTTCACGCTGCCTGGGGAGACTTCCCTGTTAAGCTAACAAAAAGGACATTTTTATTTACGATGGGAAAATTTTGCTTTGGTTTCCCGTATAAAAGTCACACACCAGGCCTCCGCCTTGATGTTGTTAAAAGGCCGTAGTCTTTATTCTCATGTGTTTTCCCAAGGTGTAGTACACTGAGGTTGGAGGCACCACCTTGGATAAACCCAGTGTCCACTATGCTGCTCATCAGCAGACAAACACTGTTAGAATTTAGCAGCTAAAGAACCAGAGAGTCACCTCGTGATCACAAACACAACCAAGACCAACAGAAAAAGTTGGACGTTCATGGAATTCAAATCACAATGTCATGATGCAGTGTCCTGTTGGAGCTGCTAGTTTTAACCAGAAATGATCATGATCAAAAATGTAAATAAGTCAGAAATTGAATAAGAAACTCATTTGTGACTCTGGAGCTGACAAGCTGACTAAGCCATCGCTTAATAATATCACCTGCTGCCAGGATGGTTTCCTTATATCTCTGAAGCTTTCTGGGCAGGGTGATCGCGCTGTCCAGCTTTTCCCTAAGCTCACACCTGGAGACGATCCGTCCCTCGGACAGACGTGGCACCACAGCTGCCACAGCCAGAACGACCAGGAGCCCCAACTTCATGTCAGCTCGTTCTGCAGGGAACCAATTTATCTTTGCTAGAATTTTTATCATTTTTTTGGGGGGGAAAAAAACAACAAATGCTAATAAAGTGTTATTTTTTTCTTATTTTTTAAAATACAAAAATTTAATTTCTTGAAAAAAAAATGCAATATTAAGAAAACCTATGGAAACATTCAGAAACATAGTTGCAAATGTTAAATTATTTACTCATTTCATTTAAAAAAACAATATTTAATTGATCTATTGTTTTTAAACTGCTGTTTTAAGCTGCCTCTGTAAATCCAACACTAACACACTCACAGTTCGTTGTAAAAGTTTTTTGTGAACAGAACAAGAGAACAAGGGAGGAATTAAATTAAAGCGGCACCAACACAGTAAAGTAATAAAAAGTGCTGAAGGAAATTGAACATGAAATAAAGATGCTTCTTACCTCTGTCTTGTTCTCAGAGAATCAGCTTTTTCTGCGCTTGCTGCTTGGTGGATGCTGTGTTTCTGCAGACAAAATGAATGAGTTTATATATCATGACTGTGAACGTGTGAGCCAACCTGTTTTTACTGCCAAAGTTTCTCCACAGAAACAAGGAAATATGAGTTCATGAATAAACAATACATTCCATTGTGAAATCACGGTTTAAATGTTTAGGAACCCAGGATGACGCCGTTCGCTTGTCATGTGAATGTGACATTAGCAGCTTTTGAAGTTTCCAGATCAAATGACAGGAACACGGTTATTGTGCAGTATCATATGTCAAATGTGTGTGACTCAGTCGTTTTTATTTGAATGTACAATGAGTCATTTAAAAAGCTGAAATCACAGAGAATCACTGTATCTGCAGCACAAGCTTTAGTTCAGAACCTTAACAAAATGTAGGAAAAGCTTCGAGAATGTCAAGTTTATTCAAGCTAAAATCATTTATAATTATTCTTTACCAAATCATTGCACTTAGAACCATAAAGTTTTTCAGGTTTTGTTTTCACATTTCACAGTTTAAAAAGTGAAGTGTTTATTGTGACAGAGGTTCGTCTTGTCGACATAAAGAACTTCCAGGTGCAGCTGCTGTGGTCACTTAGTACAAAGACATCATCAGCAGCTACTCGAGGATCCTATGTTAAAATCACTGTGTCTGTGAGTAGGAACTAAATTCAACACTGATCTTCATCATACCAATTTTGGTTTTTCATTAATAAAGACACTTGAATGCACAATATACAAACTCAATATTTATGTAAAAGTGCAAATATTGGCCTAAGAGAACTCTCCATTATAAGTACTACTATAGTACTAATTTTTTACTCAAGTAAAAATACTAAGAAAGCTATGTATTTTACTCAAAGTACAAAAGTAAAGCTACTCCACTAACAAAACTCTGTATTTTAAACAATACAAATATCTATATTTTAAATATTGATATTCATTAATCATATTTTGTCAACATCATATTTGTATATTAAACAGCCAGGCGGTGTTAATGATGTGGTTGTATGTGTGGGAAACAGATTTACTTCCTGTAAAATGTAAATCCAACACAATTGAGTGACCTCATGAAACTAAGGGGAGAAGCAGAACTGCGACACAGTACTGTGCCAGTTCAGTTTTACTACTATTGTGTAATGAGCAGTACTTGACTCTGCAGAGCGGGTGGATGCGGGTGGATGTCATTTGGATGGACTCCTGTAATGTCCAATAAAGCATTTGCTTTGTGTTCAACTTTGCCTTCAGAAAAAAAGAACTTCTAACCTTCTTGTTTAAGTTTCTGCAGGTTTCTCACACCTGGTTTGCAGCAGTTTATGTCCTGACAGATGCTCTTGAAGCTGCATCAGAATTTCTTGTTTTGTTTTTTTAAATACATTTGTGATCGCATGATAAGGAAGTTGTCCACAAACAGCAGGGTCAGTGGTTTGATTCCTGGTTCCTCTCATCCTGTCAAAGAGTTCTTGTACAAGACACTGAGCCTCACACTAGTTGAACCTTTTTACTTCGGTGACATAAACTGCAAACAAAATGTCAAAGGTGAAAAATATGGAAAATTATAAATATTCAATTTAATTCAATTCAATTCAACTTTATTTATATAGAAAAATCATCTCAAGGCACTTTACAGAATAAAGTCAAGGCTATAAAGATGTATAGAGAAAACCCAACAATTCCCCCTTGAACAAGCTCTAAGCAACAGTGGAGGAAAAACTGCCTTTAACGGAAGAAACCTCCAGCAGAACCAGGCTCAGGGTGAGCAGCCATCTGTCTTGACCGGTTGGGGTGAGTGGAAAGTGGAGAGAGAAAAGAAAAGAGCAACAAGCAGTCTAAGCCTATAGCAGCATGACTATAACTAACTATAAGCTTAATCAAAGAGGAAGGTTTTAAGAGTACAGAGGGTGTTTGCTTCCTGAATCTGGATTGTTTAGAGCTTTAAATGTAGGGAGGGGGGTTATAAATTCTATTCTAGATTTTATGGGCTATGTCTGCAGGTGACATTGTAATTTGTAGTGAGAGCAGGGAGCAGGTGGAGGAAATTCTAGAGAGGTGGAGGTCTGCTCTGGAAAACAGAGGAATGAAGACAGAATACATGTGTGAATGAGAGGGACCCAGGTGGAAGGTGAGGTTACAGGTTACAGGTTCATTAACATGAACAAATTGGAATCCTGATACATAAGATTTAAAACAACCTAGTGCAGTTCCTTTAATCTCATATCCGTGTTCCAGTCTTATTATATAAAAGCGTCAAAGTTTCCATTGTACCACACTGAAGCTCCGAACATTGATCAACTATGCAGTGTGTCCCCATGAAACGCAAAAGGACCAGACTAAAGCTCTTTGACGCCCCGCAAATGAAACTAAATCTCGTCTGTATCATCACATTAAACATTTTAAAGTTTGGCCAAGTGACATGTAAGAATGTGTCTTTGTCCAAGCCAAAACACGTCCAGCCCAATGACATATGTTTGCAGAGGACGTGATGATAAGTGCTGACATTTCCATGTGTTTTCTTAAGGTGCAACGCACTGAGCTCACAGGTTTACCACTGATAAACAACCTGCACCATTAAGTCGGAAAACAAAGGGACACAGCTAGAGACAAATGTCGTAAAAAAACACAGAGGAATGTTTGTCCACTCAAGAGACAGATATTTCCCTCAGGAGATGCTGGAGACCAAAAACAGAGCTAGAAGAGATCAGAATTTTGAGCTTGGATTCATCAGGTGGACTGAAATAGTTCTGATCTGAAGCTTTGTCCTCCAGTGTCACGTGACTGAGTATTTATCTGCTCATGTCTGTTAAATCCGGAAATATCAGTACACAATCGTGGGAAGTAAGTGAGTGATGATCTTCTGCTTCTGTTTTTACACCGAGTCTCTTGGTATTTGTCCTGTTTTTTGTGCACGAATGGCTTGTTAAACTGTGCACTGAGATTCTCAGAGCTTTGACAAGCTGACGTTAACAGAAAAGTCTCTGTGGGTTTGTGACACCTTCCAAATTAAAGTCATCATCATTCCACCCGCTGTTAATATGAACATGTTAATCAACAAGCTCAGCATTAACACCTGGAATGAAAACATTTAGAGTGAGTCAGAAGACGAGAGGAGGCCTAACTGGTTCGTCTGGGCAATTTTTGTTATGTCAGAGTCTCACACACACACACACACACACACACACACACACACAAACTGACTTCATCTTTGTTTCCTGTAAGTCATTCTGAAAGGGCCACAGTGATCTCAGGTTTGGAAAAGTCTCTTCAGATGATGATAGAAGGACCTGATACATAGTGACTGAGCCGCTGTGGTGGAAAGTAACTAAGTACATTTACAATTTGGAGATAATTTACAAGTATTTTGACTCCATATGTTTGTGCTTTAACAGTTTTTTTTACTCCACCTTTACCAAGACACAAGTATTTACATCTGAGTACTTGCTGATACTGAATACCTAAAGTACTTCACCGTTTTGCTTCTAGTCTGAGTAGCTTGACAGTAAAATACTCATCAATTTTAAGGAAAAGTGGAAATTCTCACGCATTGTTCTGCCAAAACAAATATGGCAGCGACGGCTGTTTAATAGAGCAACTGAAACTAACAAAAAGAAAAGGAAGATTTTAGGGTGAGATCCTGGATGGAGACGTGTGGACAACATGGACTGTAGAGTCCACACAGGAATGTGAAGGTAAAATAACTTTGACCTCCTAGTTACTATATGTAACACCGTTGTTTTCGATGTCAGTTGCAAATATTAAACATTTTTAAAATGTTCTTTGAAATCATGAGTAAGACTGTTAGTAAGTAGATCCTAAGAGTTTGTATTCAGGTTTACTTTGTCCTCATTATTTACATTTTTATCACCTCTGCCTTTACCTGCAGAGTGTGACCTGGTCTGGGTCCAATACGGGAGAAGTCTGAGTACAAGTACATGTACACATGCCACTAGACAGCTGCTGTTTCTGTTACACATCAAGTCTCTATAGTAACACTGATCTTTTTTTTTTATCACCTTTAAAGGTTTGTTTGCAGGTTGGTTCTCTCCTGAAACCCTTCCATGAATTAACAAGCATCACCAGCATCGACTTCAAAAGTATTTCACACTCTTACCTAAGAATTTAGCTGCTACTTAAACTTGTGATGCAGTACTTTTTCAGCTGGGTATTTGCACTTTTATGTAAATGTTGAGATTGTGAACATCGGCCACCTCTGCTTATTACAACTCACTGCACAGGAAATGATCCATCACAGACTTTTCTGAGCAAACTCGAGGGCTCAGGCATCACATAGTAAATCTTTCTCTGCTGTGACCTGTCACCTGTCAAAAACAAGGACAGAAGAACATGACATTTCAAACTAAGGACAAAGCACATACAGACTCACTGAAACTGAAAACTGAGAACATACTGTACTGAGCTGTGTCCTTTGTCTGACGGGAGATTCCTGTGATTTGCACGATGCTCACAGAGCGAATGATGATGACTTGTGCCTTTGTGCACAGCTCAGTCACTTTTTGAAACATTTGAAACTCTCTGAATTAACACCAGCAGTAAATTGACCTGCAGGTTTGCTGAGGCGAGAGCCACAACACATCTCACATCTAGGAACTAAACTGCTGTTCATAGTCCCTGCAGACCAGACACATACAACAACTCATAGATCCACCATGAAAGTCATTTGGTTCATGCAGCCTCACATCATCGACTGTCCCGGTTGTGTCCCGGTTTGACCAGGCAACAGAAGAACATTTAAAGGTTGACATGACAAGCAGCATCACGCACGACCGGTTTGTTCCCGTCAGCTGCTGAAGGCCAGTGAACCACAGCAAATGTCATGTAGGTGACTTTTGTTAAGTCCTCTGCAGGTCACAGGTGGAACATTATTCAGACTCTGTTGAACCTAATTATTTGACATCTTTATTAAGTTATTAAAATCAAACAAAGGAAGAATCTTTGATGTGAATGATATTATAAGTACTCGAATCCCAAAGTTGAGATTTGAAAATACTTTTCTTTATCATTTTACTGCACTGCTGTTCACACACGTCCTACAGCTGTAGTTTAGTCATTTTTCATACTCGTCCTGTTCCAGTGAACAATTATGAAAACACTAACTCTTGTCTCAACTTAAAGACACATAGGACACAGGACTGCTCGTGCATCGTAACCTAGAACGGATTTGCAGGTCAACTGCACAGGAAGAGACGCCCTTAGAAGACAGACACTAAAAGTATGTGTTTGCAAAGCTTTAAGGTGTTTCTGATTTACTTGTGTATTTCCAGTTTCTGCTACTTTACTGTAATTTTTACATTTATTTAATAACGACTGTTGTGTGTTGTTGTGTGTTTCAGCATCACATTGATAGGATAAAGTGCAGTAATACTCATCAGACTTTTATTGATGGCAGGTGTAAAAAGCTAAAATCATCCCAGAAGCTCATCTCACTCAGCTCTGTTTTTACCAGCTGCATGTAAGTGAAAAACACATTAATGCATCAATAATTATAATTCAACAATATCTTATTCAGACATTTAACCTGCAGTACTTTTAGTACTTCTAGTATTTTGTGAGCGGATTTTTTTCATTCTTACTTAAATGACAATCTGAATGTAGGACTTGTTCTCTTTTTATCTATTTGTGCTTGTTTTGTCATTTATTTGAAATTAAATCTGCATCATGTGCATTTTGTTCGTGTCCTCGTCTTAAATCCAAGCAGCTTCTTGTATTTGTTCTGCTCCTTCATCCCTCTACAAGCTTTTACACATAAAAATATGTTGGTCTTCACAGTATATTAGCAGCACTATATGACTCATTTTCTAATACTGAATATTTTATTGTGAAAGCAAATGAATTCAACATCAAAATAAATGTATTTTGTGTTGCATGTGCATTTTTTACTTGATGTACTGCAACAGGGCTTTCGGAGGAATGTTAATTATAGCACTTTTCACCTGCATTGTTCCCTGTCAAGCCCTGAATAGATTCTTGTTGGTCCCTGTCAGTCTCCTGTCCCCTCGGTGAAGACGCAGCCTGTCAGACTCATCAGCTTGTGTCTTTCTGCAAACTCACCTTGTTCTTTCAGCTACCGCACCTTCACACGTGTTCTGTGAAACATGTCATCACGTCAGCTGAAATTACTGCTTCCCTGAAGTTCATCCACTCATCTTACACACACCCTGTGGGTGTTTTCAGTCATTACACCGAAGCTTTTCTCATCGTTTATGCTTTTTCCCAGTTAGTCTGAGACACTTTTTCCAGCAGTTATTGTCATTACTTTTAATTTAATCTGCAAATTATTAGAACAATAAGCTATAACAACTTAAAGATCTGTACCTAAATTGTGATGTGCATGTGTGGGTGGGTGTGGATGTCTGTTCAGTCTATAAAGACTTATATATAATACATCCAGTAATTATTTACTTCATAAATGGCAACAATCAGTACATATGAGCAACACACACAATATATTCACATTCAGAGACTCAGATTATAAACATCTTAAATTACAGACAGATATTTTTCACAGGGGAACTGACGAGTCCAAACCTGTTACAAGCTGAACAACCCAATCTGGGCTGCACACAAGATAAAAACCAATACAATGCAAAAAGTGTCATGTGAGCACAACTACAACAGTAAGGAACCACTGAAACAGTTTCCTAATCCCACCTTCTTATGGCAACAAATATTTGGTAGTTTCAGTTAAGCACAGATTTTAAAATGACAGCTTCTCTTTTATTCCAACAGTGTTGACAGATAAAACCTGAGACTAAAACAAAGAGTTACCATTTAGAGCTTTTAATTTTCAACAGTCAATTTCACAGGAAACACCTGTCAGTCACATTGGTGAAATTTGGTTCATCTGATACAAAAGGTGCTACAGTATGTTCGCTGTTGTTTAATGTATGAATGATGCTGAAACTTTAGTCTCATATCAGAATTATTATCAGGACGAACCAATTGACCCTGTTCCAACACTTGTTGAGAGCTGCACAGTATATTGCTGTTGCTTTATGACGTTTTACAGTTGGAGAAAGTAGTAATGGTGGTTTTAGAATATAGAAAAAATATGAAGGCTGTGTGTTTTACTCAAATAACTTTGGTTTCAGTCCAGATTCAGATGTTGATCTCCTGAGAAAGACACTGGTATGACAGGTCTTCACCTCCTGTGAATTCTGTTCATACCCATCAGAAATTTCAACCATTAGAAAACATCACAAATTCCCTTCAATCGCTCCTTCGTGCTGATAAACAAATGTCGGGCTGGTTCTTGCACGATGCTCCGGTGGCAGGTGGTGCGTTCGGAGTCACGCTCATTTCTTCCGAGCAGAGATTCAATTAGCTGGAATAAGCGAGAACACCTGAGAGTGTGTGCAGGTGTAAACAGTAAAGGTGTCCTCACCAGAGCTTTCATTCATTAGAGGGAATATACTTATAAATGTATATGCATATCACATAAGAGCAGCACGTAGGCTGTTTGTTATTACTAGTGAATTTGTTCTTTATATGTGTGAGTCAAAGAAACTGGTTCTGCAGCTTTTAGCAACCTGACGGGAAACAAGAGCCGTGTTGTTTTGTCCAGTAAATGTATTTCTAACAGCACTTAAGGCTCAGAGCATGTGGTCACCGCACTATTGTGCTATTGTTGTGTGAAACATCTATGTGGGGAAAGTATATTTCAGTGTATCCTTTAGCTTTACAGGCTGAGAGGTGGGTTGGCTCTAAGGTTACATGGTTGGTTGAATGGAGATCAGCTGAGTGCAGTGACTGGGTTTAAAGAATTCTTAATCCCATGAAGACAAAAGAACAAAAAAAAAGAAAATTGTTATAAAGCAGAATGTTATGGAGCACAGTTAAATCCATCATTAAAAAATGGAAGGACACTTTTACAATCACTTCTTTTCTTTTTTGCATATTTATTGAATTTAGATTCTTCTGAAAACTCTGTTTTTACTTTGACATGACTGTTTTTCCGTGATTCAACCTTCAAAATAACATTTCAAAGCAAATTTGACTAATTTCTTCACAAGAAAAGCATCAAACACAGAAAATGAATAGTCAGCAGTAATCTGACAGTAAAAAATCTGAATGGAAAACCAACATGCACAGTCAAAGCCCCTTCACATGCCTCATCATGCTATACTACAATCATCTACAGAAACAACAGAAGGTTGCAAAAACCTTTAAGCATGTTCAGATGAACCTGCACAAGATGACAGTAAATTACACAATGTTTGTGCCTAAGGGTTTGGAGTCAGAGACTGGTAGAAGATGTTCCAGAATCCACCTGACCTGGTGAGGCTGCCCTGGGCCGTCAGGCAGATGATACTGGAATCAGCATCAGGGCATAACTACATCCAATGGTACAAAGAGCAGAAACTACAAGACTTTTAACAATGATTGTTTCCTATTTTCTCCAGATCCAGAGATCAGGATCTCTTGGCAAAATTATGTTTAATAATTCATTTCTTTTAAGACTTCATCTTTGATTTCTACACTTCTACATTGAATACCACATAAATCATCACATTTACAACTTCATTTTTAGAAGAGAATTTTCACGCTAACATTCACTTGTGTCACTTGTGTTGCCATGGATACAGACAGTCACACTATGGGCTGCAAACTGAGCCTTATGCAGCTTATTTGCTCATGTTTTAAAAAGCTGAATCCACAGAATCAGCTATGGACAGTTCAGTTTTACTTTAGACTGAGGTGCTGACAACTGTCACTGAACTACTGTGATACTGAAGACGTCTTCAAGACCTGATTAATCTAATGCGGGTTCTGAAACCTTCTCATAATTAGGACATCTGTAAATCATAGTCATGATGAGATGTGATTTTTTGTTTCTTGGGTTAATGGAACATGCTGCTGCTTCAGGTGGTTTCTGCAGACTGAGCTGGACGGAGGAGAAAGACGTGTTCATGTTTGTGGAACAAGGAAGTTTCCACAGTAACTGAATCTGAGTGACCTCTGCTTCTGGATGTGAAAACCTAAGTTTCACTCAACTAAACCCACGTTCTGAAAAACTCCCCAGATCAGCTTCTGCTCCGGACATGAAAACCAAATATCCCATAAATACAACAGCAATGATGTTAACGGTTTGTTCCTTTACTCAGACTAACATTTCTTTTTCTGCTTTCAGGTTAATGTATTAACTGTTAAGTCTCTTCTTTTTATTTTGTGAGACCCAAACTTATTCTGACACGTCTCCATCATTTCTGTCTCTCAGTCCAAAATGGCCGCCGTGCTGTGACTCTGGTTTCTGTTACATTTAATCATCTTGGATCAGTGTTGGTTGAGTTTTGTCGTGTGATTTTTGTTTTCTTTAACTCAGAGTCACATATCTTTCTGTTAGACCGCCCGTCCAACCTGTCCACCCCCCTTACAGCTGGGATCAGTTTGGTCTTTACTGTGTGGTGGTTTTTCTTCGCTGCTGTGTCACCACCTTTATTTCCCCATTTGTCCGTCATCGTCTATTGTATCAAACTTTTCATGTTCAAACAGTAACAGTCCTTTTTGTTTTCTGTAATTCTGACTTTCTTTGGCTGCCATCTCTCTCTGACCTTTAACCTTTGCTTATACATTACTGAGCTGTAACCTACTCGCTTCTTGTTTATTTCAGTCAACATGACAAACAATCTACTGCTCAGTACGTTTGGAAAAGTAACTTTGATGTACTATCCTCCACCTCACAGGTCATAAATGACCAAACCTTTACATGAATCTCATAGCAGCTGGTTTCATTGAGTGATGGATAAAGTGTCACTTAGTTCACTCTTTAGTTATAACCAGCGGTTTGAACTACAAACAGCTGCTCACAGGCTCCAGATGAATCAAGGTGAACTTTGGTTTCGTCAAGTTATTTTTATTTATCTATGTGATGGTTGATGACATGTTGTGTCTGGTGGTGAGTGGATGATTGTTGAACAACCTGAAGCTCCTCTGTTGGTGCAGTATGTGATGATGTGCTGCCACCTGCTGGCTGCTCCCTGTGACTTCCTGTCCACAGAAAACAGCTGATAGCTTCAGCTGGACTTTACAAAAACCCTGATGGAGATGACGATTTTACGCACGCACGCACGCACGCACGCACGCACACACGCGCACACACGCGCACACACGCGCACACACACACTGCAGCAATCAAACCAATTACAGCTTAACATATAAAATGACAAATTTACTATAGTGCAACAATATTTTGTCTTATTGTTGTTTAAAATGTTTTTGTGTAAAAGTAAAATGTCTGCACTTTATTCAGTAAAGTTACTGAAGTACATGGAACTGAGTAAATGTATCCTGTTACAGCCCAGTTCCTAATCTGAGCTCAGCCCTGCAGGACTGTTCTGTTTCATATGTGAACTCAGTCTTTGCATTAATGAGGGAATAAAAACACACCTGCCCATAAAACAGCTCAGACAGTAGGCACAGTCATATGTGGAACCAGAGCTCAGAGACCAGCGGCGCATTACAACATCATCATCTAGCAGGTAAGACACAAACTTTTCACATGTGATATTTGTCATTTGGGACCAACAATGAGGTAAAGTTGGATCCAGTTGCTGCGCTCTAATGAACTGATCTCTGTCCACGGAGAGAGACAGCATCTTATCATCAGGCTGTAACTCAAAGCAAACACATTCATTAGAGTCTTTACTCTGATGGATCCACCAAGTTTCCAAGCTTTTGTGCTTGCGCACCGGTTACAGCGCACACGGGAAACACTGGGGCCGAGTTTAGCGCAGCGGGATCAGACTCACACACATCAGTGCTGGAATTTCAGTAACCTCCAGAGATGGAAACACTTTTCCACCAGCCAAATCATTTCCGAGGATAAGATCTGTACCTGCAATCGGTAACTGATCTCACACAGCCAGTCACGAAATCGGAGGACAGCTGAACAAAATGCAAAGGCGCACGCGCTACACTCATCTTCACTCCTCACGCCACAATATCTGACCCGCAGTAAGACTGAGCTGAGAAGGGCAACACATCCCCACGAATCAGGGACTGTTTTGCACCGGTATCTCAAAATAGTGATGGGCACTTGACTTTTCTCTCCCACCAGAGGAACAAAACCATGAGAGACAAAAGGTTTAAAATCTTCATCACCTTTGTTATTTGCAGGCTCCACTGAAGGTGTGGAGAGCGGCCTGCTTTGTATTAGAGCTATGGGTGATGGAGGTTTGGTCGTTTTGGACTCTGTTCTTTTTAGGATGGACAGACAGCAATGAGGTGACCTTGCTCATGACAGTAATAACACTCGCGTGTTTCAGAAGCATCTATGTGGGAACGATGAGCGCTTGTTGGAGATTTTCTTTTTCTTTCATTAGAGACCAAATCACGACGAACTGGGGAAGTGAACACATTTTTATGGGTTAACGCTAAAGGCAGTGAAGTAAGAATCAACCTCTGGTTCTCTAAACAGCGGAACGAGTGCGATGTGCCTACTCACGTCAAATCCATCTTCACGGCCACATGAGAGGGACAGAGGTGCAGGACTGGCAGGTACAGCGGCTCCCCGCTCTGTCTCCAGAGCCTTCACCTTTAGCAGCGCACATCAAAAAAAGTCTGTTATTAGAGTCAAATCAGCTTTGCGACATCTGTCCAACTCGTCTCTTGTTGGATTAGTTGTGAACTCCTCTAATTTAAACTCCATGCTGCCACCACCACAAAAGAAAAAACTTCCAAACAGACAAAATAACTAACTAGCTAATACCTACACCAAAACAGAAGAGAAATAAATTAAATCAAAACGGACGAGCCCCCAAATCATGTTAGGCCCCTGGTCTAGAGCACCGGTCCCCAACCTTTTTATCACATCCTTTCAAAATAAGATACAGATACGCCACAAAAACGAATATAAAGAACATTTTATTTTCATGAAATTTTTTACTCACGATAACAACAAATCAATGGGAGCCCTGAGCTTGTTTCTCTGCAACGAGACGGTCCCATCTGGGAGTGATGTCAGACAATGACACCCGAAGTGTGTTGCTTATGTCCAGTCTGCTCCGTTGTTTGGTTTTGGTTGCTGTCACTGCAGAAAACCCCGCTTCACACAGACAGGATGTCGGAAATAGCAACAGTGTTTTCAGTGCTGTGGTGGCGATCACAGGGTTTTCTGCCATGACTTTAATCCAGAACACCGGCAGAGTTGCTGTCTCTAACATCCTTTTAAGGCCGCCGTCATTTGCGATCTCCAGCAGCTGATCTTCTTCTTCACAGACTTGCTGGATTCACCTGGTTTGTAGACAAATGGGTCGCGGATCCAGTCCTTGCCAGTTTGTGCGTCTTTTGTGGTTGGGAAGTGGCGCTCGAACTAATTTAAAAGCAAAGACAGGTGATCGTGCCCCAGCTGGGACAATTTAGGCTCCGTCTCACCCAAAATCCCCGTTAATGTTTGACACATGTCCAATATGCCTCCGTTCACGCGCCGTCTCCACAACCTAGACATAACCAGATGTGCTCCACCACTGTTTCCATTCCCAAGCAAAAACCAGACCAAGTGTTCTGAACGGTATTTTATTTGCTTCGGATGTGAGCAGTGCACAAAAGCACACACACAAACTCTAACACCATCCCTGTCTGACCTAAGCATCCAAATACATACAAAACCAAATGACAGGGAGTCTAACCTGAACTCGTCACCCAAAACAGGAGAAACATTAGTAACATAAAAGGGCTTCTCACTCCTATGGTGGCTACCTGGTGCTCAATATGTACAGTGAGTTATATTTATAAGTATTTACAGAAATGTCCAAAAAAACAACAACAAAGTTCACAGAGCTCTGTTAGTCGATTCGAGTCCAAACAGAATGCTGGGTTTGTTGGGACAGACAGAAATGGACCAGCTGGGGCTGCTGACATCCTGGTGTATATGGAGGAAGACGCTCCATCCTGTCCAATCAGGTGGCGACAATCAGTTCGAATGGCCCAATCCGTGATGACCACCTGTGGCTCACCCCCCCTCAGACACACCCACACAAAACACAGAGGAGGAGGAGAAAAAGACAAGAGTCTTAGGTCATCAGAGTACAATAACTAAATCAATCAGGATAAATGATGCTTTCACTGTTTAGCTGTTGGTAAATGAACCTGAAAGGGTTCAGTTCATACAACCTGACCATTATTTTACTGTCACAGTGTCTGAGTCTCACCTGTGGACTGTGGACAAGAAGTCTATGGTCAATGAGCCTTTTAAGACATTACCACAGAGGGACTTCTCCAGTTCTCTACAATCTGATGGACATAAGTATGAATCAGAATCAGAATGAGCTGTTCAACAAATGAAGAGTGTGGATCTGTTGTGTAAATGAGACCAATATAACTGGGACAGATGAGGACGGAGCAGAGACGGTGACTCACACTGTTAGTATTTCACAGTTGCAGTGGGACCAGAGAGGAAGGGAAGCTACAATAACAGGAAATGTGGAGCTGCAATAGGAAAACATGGATCATTTATTCAACATACAGAACTGAATCGTGCTCTGAGTAAAACCAAGACCTCAGCTCCAGATAAAGATCAGACCTTTGTTATATTATGATCCAACAACTTTACATTTGAAGACATTTTCCAGATTTATATAAGTTTGTGAGGAGAGAAAGTCTCCACAGCTGGAAAAAAGCAGCTGTAATTCCTAAGATTGTAGACAAACAGGGGAATTTAGACTGATAGTGTTAATTCTTATGTCTGCAAGATAATACATTTTACATTATTTTACAAGACTTGATAGAACCATGAACTCCTCCAGTGAGACTCTTACTGGAAGTAAAAGTTTGTTGGAGAATTTATCCACCTTTGTTTTCTCCTCTGTTTTCATTCTCTCCCTGAAATGAGAAAATGTCATATTTAACAGAGCTGACAGTGACAAACTACATTTGATCACATTTCATATTGAATAACTGTGATCATTCTGCTTCACTGCTAATCTTTAATGTTTAACTTAATAACCTGGCTTTGTGTTGTTTTAGTTGTATGAATGTAAATGTACTTCTACAATTTTCATTTAATATACTGGACTTTCTGCACCACGTTTATTTCTGTGTTTGTATTCAACATCTTAATAAAGATCATTTAAAAAAAAAAAACAACTCGTGATTTCCAGTAACTGAATATGAGATGGTGCTTTCAAAGCTCATCGGAGATCAGGACGTTTACAAATGGCTCAGTCTGGTCTAAGCCATATGAGTAAATGATATTTAAACTTACCTTTGTGTTAAATCTGACTAAATTAATGCAGCTCTGCTGAAACTGCACATTTTCACATTAGGTCTGATGTAAATCTATGATTAGAAGAAGAGAAGATAAAACAACTACCCTCCAATTAGACATGGTGATTGTAACATTTCCGGCGTGACTCGTGGAACTGCATAAACTTGGACGTTTGTGATTTCCGATGGTTCAAAACGCAGCAAATAAACAGAAAGTGCGTAGTTGGTTCAGACGCCATTTTTAAAAACTTTGTTTACAGCTGAGTTTTAGAAGCGGAATTAGAATCTTCATTTTATGTCGACAGATCAGGACGAGGAAAAGTGAAGGCTGAAGCAGGGTGAGTGTTAATCAAGCAATATTATTATTTGACTGTCAAAGTCTGTGAGGACCATAGAGGAAGAGAGGAGGGGGCTGTTGTTACAAAAAGCTCCGAAAACTTCTCCTGCTCTTCAGAATAGTGAGTGTGTTCACATGGACTGAAGGAACCAGCTTCTGGTTTCCTCAGGTACATTTCTTTCTGTCCAACTGAGCATGTGTCTCCCTTTGTCCTTTCTGTCCCCCTGCGCTGTAACGTTCCTAACACACGTTTTCTGTTACTGTACAGTTCAAATCTGTGATCCAGGCTTCACAAATGAGTGGGATGGAGGAGAAAGCAGGTTACTCTGCTGCTGCATGATACACAGATTTCCAGTAACCAGCTTTAGAAAGTGTCTGTCAGTAGAAATGATGATGTCAGTGAATCTGCAGGTTTAACTAAAGAAAACCTGGAATGATGGACAGTTAATCTGCTGTGAAATTATTTGTTAGTTATGTTACTGATGTCAGAAACATTCTGATGTTGCTAAAGGCAGCAATTCAATTCAACTTTATTTTTCTAGTGCCAATTTACAACAAATTCATCTCAAGGCACTTTACAGAATAAAGTCAAGACTATAAAGATGTATAGAGAAAACCCAACAATTCCCCCTTGAACAAGCTCTAAGCAACAGTGGAGGAAAAAACTCCCTTTAACGGAAGAAACCTCCAGCAGAACCAGGCTCAGGGTGAGCAGCCATCTGCCTTGACCGGTTGGGGTGAGTGGAAAGTGGAGAGAGAAAAGAAAAGAGCAACAAAACATCTGGCAGGTTGGTTTGACCAGTAGCTGCACACTGGAAAACACACAGCTCTAAAGCTGGGGACACCTGCAGAAAGGGACAGAGAGAGGGAGACAAAGAAGGACAAAGACAACTACAGGAGAAAACACAGAGTTAATGTCATACAGTGGTGACAATTGTGGGATCAGTGGAGAGGAGGAGGAAAACTTTCAATTCTCAATTGATTTAAAAAAAACATAAGAATCCACAAACAGAACAGATTTGTATTTTTATTCTAAGACAACAAACAGAGAACCAGGAAGTAAAGTTTGACACATGCACAACATCCAGTTATTGATGCTGTCAGCTCGCTCTCATTGGCTGTTGCAGGTTTTTCCCTTTGCTCTACAGGATTTCAAGGTGTTTCTATGAAAGCTGATATTGGACATTGATTTTGGAGCCTGGATTTTGGCGTCTCAGTGTCTGCAGTGATTTGCAGTATGTGCTCAGTGTTACACATTCTGATCCTGATCCTGTGTCTTCACAACTGATCTGACTTGTTGTTACTGAGACGTCATCAGATGCTTTGGAAAACCTCAGTCAGTGTTTGTCTTTCACTGTCCAGGCCTTCTGGACAGTGAAGTGTCAAATCAACATGTTGCTGATGATTGTCCCTTATTTTGCACTTCTACAGTCAGGTTGTGGTTGCAGCATGTCCAGGTGTCCCTCTTCCCAGCAATGATTTCAAGCTCCTCCGGTGGGATTCCAAGGTGTTCCCGTCCAGGTGAAACCTAGAATCTCTCCAGAGTCTTCTGGGTCTACCCTGGGGTCTGCTACCAGCTGGACATGTCTGAAAGACCTTTATTGTGAGTCCCCCAGTGTGTGCACTTGGACCAGGTCTCATTGATCCATATGATCACAAAGATCACAGGTTACCAATAGTACTGATTGTTCTTTTGATTGTGCTTTTACTGAAATCCCTCTATAAATAACTCATCTTCTCCCAGTGTCTGAATGGTGACGATGGAGAAGGATCTAGAACAAGAAAATGGAAAATGTCCATGTTAGCGGTCGTCTCCTGCCACTAACTGACAAAGACACATGTCTTTGTCTCTACAAATTGTCCAAACTGGAAAAGTATTGGAACAGTGAGGCCAATTCATCTGTTTGTGTTCTGGGAAGCTGTGTGAGTACTGCTGGTACTGGCTGTTACTCAGCAGACTAACCGAACGTTCATGCACAATTTAAAGGAGATTGGTATGAAATTGCCACATTAATGCAACTTTTTGTCATAGTTGGTCCTGGTTTGTGTTGTTAAGGCTGTTTCATTTGTCAATTTAATCAGGTGTTGCTTTGTTTGTCAATGTTCCTGGATTTAGTTTGGAAGAGGAGAATTCATTATATTAGGACGTCTGTATTAATGAACAAAGGGGAGTGTGGTGCTATGAATTTACTTGATTTTTCAAAATCAACTGGCTGAAACGTTTCCTACATGATCCTAACTCGATCTGGATGCTGTCCCCTCTTCTGTCTTTTCTAAAATAGGTGGTTTCTTCAAAGGATTTTCTGTCTCTGCTCCTGTTTCAGATATTGATCCCAGACAAACCAATGTAGGAAAGATGTGTTTCCCAGTCAGTCACAAGACAATAAGACAGAAAACTTCCTGTAACTGCTCCTCATGTGAAGTCTTACTGGGATGGTATTATCCATAACTTGAAGTGGAAAAAAGTTCAGACTCCACCTTTACAAATATATTTGAACTACTAAAGAGAAATCTCTTTGAAATAGTTTTGGACCTGTGATTATACTGTGTTTCAGTCTGATGTCCTTATTTTCATTCAAACTGAAATTCTCAATAATTTCAACTTTTCCTTTTAAAGACTCTTTTTCTGAATATTTAATAATATAATTCAACTATTTATTATTTATCTAGCGTCAATTCACAACAAAGTCATCTCAAGGCACTTTACACAATAAAGTCAAGACTATAAAGATGTATAGAACCAGAACCAGAACTTCCTGTTCTCTACGTTTTAGGAAGTGAACAGTTTATTAATCTGTGAACACAAAGTCCTGATTGGCTGAATAATAAAAATTACAACTACATTTAACCAAGAAATGGAGCAAAGATTCCAATAAAACTGACAGTCGGCTTTTATTACAGTGTGTGTTTCACTTCCTGGTTTCTCCGTTTCTCAGTGTTTGACCTGGTTCTTGTTCTTGTCTCACAGTCAGTGGAACTGCTTTATCTTTCAGACTGACTGACGTCCACAAGATGGAGGAAGAGGACAGAACAGAGTCTGCAAGACACAGCTGTCTGTCCATGAAGAGTGACTGGTCCAAAAGGGAACCTCCAACCTTCAGTCCTGAACCTGGACCCTCAGACACAAAGTAAGAGACACTTTCTTCTGCAGTTAGTTTAAAAACTCTATTGATCCCCAGAGAGGAAACGTGTGTGTCCACCATCACAACACAAAGAGAAAACAGATGAAATAAAAACCTGGTCCTAGAACATGAGTCTCATGCAGCGGTAGAGAGACATAGTGAGTGAATGAAGAGAGGGAGCAGCGTTAGTGAGAACAAATCCCTAAATCAGAGAAATCAAACGCTCTTTTCTGATGGTTACACAGCGGTTACGTTCTGAAACACTAACAAACATGGTCACACCTCCACACAACCCTGCAGGAAGGACTTTGTATGAACACAACTGAAGTGCACATTTGTCTTGTCTGCTCCTCTTTGTTGCCTTGTGTGGACACATTTTGTTTCAGTACCTTTGTTGTGAGGACATTTGTGGAGGTCCACACAACTCAAAGGGACAAGACTGTGTTTTAGGGTTTGTGTTAGGGATTTATGTCACTGAGTGTCCTCACAACTATAGTGAGACTGTCTGTGTGTTGTGTCCCATGGTGAGACAGACACACAGACCTGAAACTGGATTCATATCATGTTCACAGTGCAGAGCAGTGACACACACACCAAGTCCACACAGATGCAAAAATCAATGATGTTTTCTATCAGACTACACACGGTCAGTTCCAGTTTGTGGCCTCATAGATTTAAAACAGTTTGAAATAGAATCAGTTCAACTTGTTTTTATTATAATGCAGTTTTTATGGAAATAACACATTTCTGCTTTGTCTTTGATCATTGAAATAATCTGGATAATTAGAAATATTCTGTTCATAAACAGCCTGTTAGAGGAGGAACATTGGGAAACACTGGGTTCAGTTCAGCATCAGGTTTCCTAAACCTCTTCATAGGTTTCTTCATCACACTTCTCAGATTGTGAAGAACCACACAGAGGATGATCCTCAGACTGAAGTAGGGTCTGTTTTCTCCTTCTGGTCCTTTTCTCAGAAACAGTGTCTAATGAAGCAGGAGTCCATCCAATAATAGAACCAGCTTCTTAATGAACGTGTGGGTTTTCTTCCTGTCCCTGCAGTGATGCTGTTACTGTAACATGTCACAGTGGAGGACAAAGTGCTTGGACTTCAGATTTACAGTGAAAACCACCTGGATTGTTTACACATCAATTATAAGATTGGAGGTGGATTTAGTTTTTGAAATGGTGCAGATGATGTAGAAATCTTAGGTCTACTGTGACTAAATCCTGTAGTTTGTACTTTGTATTATTTACTGTCACAGTCCATCCATCATCTGTAACCAGCCGACAGATGGATTCAATCCAGGGACGGGGGGACAGAGCAGCACTAACCACTCTACCACCGTACTGTGCTGTCACAGTCCAGAAAGCACAAGTTCAGGGTCTCCACAGCAGATCATTGGTCTGCATGTTGATTTCACACCAAGTGTCCTCCCCAATTTCTACCAGGCTTGTGAGCAGCACTGCATGGCTGGGGAGGGGGATTCAGTGTCTTACCCAGGGACGGGGCGGCCACTCTACCACCTGAGCCACTGCCGTCCCTGTAAGATATATTTCATATTAACACAAATACATGAGAAAGCTGAATGAAAACATTGAAAACTACAGGAGACAGTTTTCCTGCTGAGCTCTAAAGTTGTGTCCTGTAACTCAGGGACATCAGACAGATGTCCACTGTTCCTCAGGTTTGTCTTCTGAGTTTCCACTCATCCACAAGACATGTGCTCCTCAGTTCATCAGCTCATTTGCTGTGTTCTACTTTTCCTGTGAAAAGCTGCTGTTGAACTGTTGATTGTGTCAAACCAACGACCTCTGATGTCTCTGATGGATTTCTGCTTTTTAAAGCCTCATTATTCTCCACTTGTACCTTTATTTCTAAAGCACAGCTCTCAGTCCACTCTGAGACATGTCTGTGCTGTTTTGTGTAGAATTTTGAAATGACTCACAGCTACTTGAGAGACATTTAGTAGCTAAATGTCTCATTTGAATGGACTGAAGTCTGATTTACAAGCAGTTGTAAAACAATAAAGCTTCAACTAAGTCAATGCATCTGCTTATATTAAAATTCATCTACTGAGAGTGAGTTTGTGTTTGATGTCCACAGAAACACAAAGAGGACTCATGTTTCTGTGGAGGAGCAGCTGTCCTGCTGTGCTTTGTGTCAGGACGTCGTGAAGGATCCAGTCTCTACCAGCTGCAGACAGTGCATCAGCTCATACTGGGACCAGTCTGGTTCATCAGGAGACTCCTCCTGTCCCCAGTGTGGAAAAAGATCCAGAACAGTACAAAGTAGGACTAGACACTTTTTAATGTTAGATATTCTGAAACACTTCAGACTTTGTTGGTTTTCTTCAGTGATTATATATAATATATTATTATACTTAATTATATATTAATATTTTTGTGTTCATTATTATAAAAATCTGACTCTTAAACATCTTTGTTTTTGCTGGTAACACAAAGAACAAACCAGATTCTGTTTCTTTATTCTCACACAGTTTCTTGTCGTTCAGCAGATGTTGGTCTGCAGGAGGTTTTAGATGAACATAAGATCAGTCTGAGGAGGAGATGTGAATGTGTGACTGAAGGAAGTGATGAAACAGGAAGTGGAACCCTCCTCAACAGGATCTACACTGAGCTCTACATCACAGAGGGACAGAGTGAAGAGGTTAATACCCAACATGAGGTGAGGCAGCTTGAGACAGCTTCCAAGATGAAGACCCTCCATGACACTCCAATCAAGGTCCACGACATCTTTAAAGCCTTACCTGACCAACAGAGACACATCAGAGTGGTTCTGACCAACGGCGTCGCTGGTGTTGGAAAAACCTTCTCGGTGCAGAAGTTCAGTCTGGACTGGGCAGAGGGCTTGGAAAACCAAGATGTCAGTGTGCTGGTTGTGCTTTCGTTCAGGGAGCTGAACTTGATCAAAGATGAGCAGTACAGTCTTCTCACGCTGCTCCATGTTTTCCATCCAACATTACAGAAGGTCACAGCAGAGCAGCTGGCTGTCTGTAAACTTTTGTTCATCTTTGACGGCCTGGATGAAAGCAGACGTTCACTGGATTTCAACAATAGTGAGGTTGTGTCTGATGTCACACAGAAGTCATCAGTCGACGTGCTGCTGACAAACCTCATCAAGGGGAATCTGCTTCCCTCGGCTCTGGTCTGGATAACTTCCAGACCTGCAGCAGCCAATCGGATCCCTCCTACGTGTGTCGACAGGGTAACAGAAGTACGAGGCTTCACTGACGCCCAGAAGGAGGAGTACTTCAGGAGGAGGTTCAGTGATGAAGAGCTGTCCAGCAGAATCATCTCCCACATCAAGACATCCAGGAGCCTCCACATCATGTGTCACATCCCAGTCTTCTGCTGGATCACTGCTACAGTTCTGGAGCACATGTTGACTACAGAGCAGAGAGGAGAGCTGCCCAAGACCCTGACTGACATGTACTCACACTTCCTGCTGATTCAGACCAAGAGGAAGAAGAACAAGTATGGTGAGGGACATGAGACCAGTCCACAGCAGCTGATGGAGGCTGACAGGGAAGTTCTTGTGAAGCTGGGGAGGCTGGCGTTTGAACATCTGGAGAAAGGAAACATCATGTTCTACCAAGAAGACCTGGAGCAGTGTGGTCTTGATGTCACAGAGGCCTTGGTGTACTCAGGAGTTTGTACAGAGATCTTCAAAAGAGAGAGTGTGATCTTCCAGAAAACAGTCTACTGCTTTGTTCATCTGAGCATTCAGGAGTTTCTGGCTGCAGTTTACTTCTTCCACTGTTACACAAACAGGAAGAGAAGGGTACTGGAGGACTTCCTGGGGAAAGACAATCAACACTATAGAATTTATTTACTTGGCTTTTTAAGTGGAGTCATGGAGAAATCTCTCCAAAGTAAAAATGGTCACCTGGACCTGTTTGTTCGCTTCCTTCATGGCCTCTCTCTGGAGTCCAACCAGAGACTCTTAGGAGGTCTGCTGGGTCAGACAGAGAACAGTCCAGACATCATCCAGAGAGTCACCAACAACCTGAAGGAGATGAACAGTGATAAAATTTCTCCTGACAGAAGCATCAACATCTTCCACTGTCTGATGGAGATGAAGGACCACTCAGTACATCAGGAGATCCAAGAGTTCCTGAAGTCAGAGAACAGATCAGAAAAACTCTCTGAGATCCACTGCTCAGCTCTGGCCTACATGCTGCAGATGTCAGAGGAGGTTCTGGATGAGTTGGACCTGAAGAAGTACAACACATCAGATGAGGGACGACGGAGACTGATCCCAGCTGTGAGGAACTGCAGAAAGGCTCAGTAAGTCCAGATGTGATCAGACACACTTAACACACATAAAAGATGTTGGAACAACAAGTCAAATGTGTCTGTTCTGTAAACTAAAGACATTTGGGTTTAAGATGTTTAAGACATTTCTCAATCTAGAATAGGACAAGTTCAGACTATGGACCTTAGGAGTTTGGACTTGGTAAGTTTATGTGAGAGCACAGACTCTTCAGTCTTGGTGGCAGCAGGTAATTTAAGCTGTTACACAAACTGGTTTTTGGGGTCTATGCATTTCTGTATTTCTGTATTGATTTGTGTTGAGTCCACAGGTGTTTGTTATATCCAATAAGACAAAGTAGCAGCAACATATTTAACATATTTAAGTGTAGCAGCAGCTTTTGTTTCCAAAATGAATAATAACTTGTCTAAAAACACTAGAGAAACAGAGCCAGTGGTAAATTGTCACACAGCTTACTGAGATAAGACTGTTCTAACCTGGGATCATGGTGGACGTTACATGGTCATGAGGAGCTGGGCTGCAGGCTGCTGACATGATGCTGTGTTGTCTGGTAGAAAATGTTGAATCAGATTTACAGATGGACTTTATTTGGATCAACTGATTCGTTAAAGGAACAGATCATAATCTGTTGTCACTTGATGAAGAAATGGTGTTTGTAGAACTGTTGGAAAGGAACTTTTTCTCTGACTGTTGACAAAAGCAGCAGGATGAATTCTCACGTGTTCAGAGCTTTATTATCTGCTCACAGTGTTTCACAGTGTAGATGGACAGTGACTCAAAGCTCCACAGTTTCATGTTGTTCAATGGCCAAGTCAGTCATCTGACCTGAATCCAGTTCAACTTGGAACTGAAGGCAAAGCCCCCAAAAACCAAGCTGAAGTGAAGAGAGCTGCAGTAAAGGTCTGGCAGAGCATCACCAGGGAAGAAACCCGGCATCTGGTGATGTTCATGGGTTTTTGACTTGAAAAGATTTGGAACAAATATTAAAAAAGACAATTTATTGTTCTAAATATTTGTGAGCCACTAAAATTGGGGGTCTGTGAATAAAAGTGTGTGTAGTTCCTCCACTGTTCATCTAATGTTTTGGAGCAAAGCCTTAAATGAAAGCTGACAGTCTCCACTTTAAGCACATTTTGATGGTTTCACTTCATATCCACTGTGGTGGGACAGAGAACGAGAACCATGAAATCTGTGTCCCTGTTCAAATACTTATGGACCTGTGTGTGTGTGTGTGTGTGTGTGTGTGTGTGTGTGTGTGTGTGTGTGTGTGTGTGTTGCTTTGTGTCTCCATAATGTCGAAAAGTGTTATAGAGGATCAGTTTAGACCATTTAGCTGCTGCCTCCATCTCATTCTGCTTTGTGATCAAAACAGAGAAAATATAAACTTTACAAAATTTAAATATTAATAATATTTCTTATCTGTGATCACAGACTTTCTGACTGTGGACTCTCAGCAACTCACTGTGAAGTTGTGGCTTCAGCTCTGAAGTCCAGCCCCTCCCATCTGAGAGAACTGGACCTGAGTGACAACAACCTGCAGCATTCAGGAGTGAAGCTGATTTGTTCTGGACTGAAGAATCCAAACTGTGTCCTGGAGAGTCTGAGGTCAGTTTTCCATCTTAAATCCATAAGTGAATGTTCAGGTTTGGTTTGGTTCATTAGTTTCTAAGTTTGTCTGAGCACAAATGTGAAAACCATTTCCTCAGGTCAAATCCCTCAACACTATGTGGGACTTTAAGTTGAGTCCACATAGAAAAGTGAAATAAGTCCAGATGTCTCCATGTTTGCAGACTGTACTTGAAGGAAAGTGGTGCTGAGGAGGAACAGGCTGACAGTCTGATTGGGCCTTGGACTAGTACCTTGTCTGCACTAGTAGTGGACCATGAACTTAAGGAAAGGCCAGTTTTTCTCAAGTGTTAAAGATGAAACTTTGTTTCTCTGACATTTGTCTCCTGACAGCTGGAAGGTTCCACACATTCAACAGTGGTTTCTGCCTTTGGCCTTTATGCACTGAATCTTTTCCCACTGTGATGTTGTGGAGATGGTGAAAGAGCTCAATTCTTTGCAAACTTGCATTTTTCAACTTGTGCTGAGCCACGAGCCATGTTTGATTGTAGAGACTGAGCCTTTGAGCCTGTTACCAATGAAGTTGCTCATTCTGGAATCATCCACAACCGTCAGACTTTTCTTCACTTTTCACTCTTATTTTGTCTTTTCTCAATGAGCTTCAATTTACAAAATACAGTGAAAAATCTTTTCTTTGTCCTTTTGTCAGATAAATCAAAGTGAATGAACAAATCCCAGATTGGAGTTTTTATTGCAGTTTGGAAAAAGTATAAAAAGCTTGTAGATGATTTGTTTTTTTGGTGTTGTTGAGAAAAACCAAAGGCTGAATGTCGTCTCAGTATGAATCAGAGCTACAGTGAACCTTTGTAGCAGCTCTTTAAATTCCACTACTGAGGATATGATCAGGATTTTGGTGGTTTGGTCGCTTTGACCTTGGAATCAACCAGTTAATGGTGGATTTTGTTGTAATTGTTCACAACTTACCTGCTGGTTTATGTCAAAGAACATTTAATAATTAAAATTGAACACAGTCAAAATTTGTTTTTGCAAATGAACTCTTCATGTCTTTAGTGGCATCTGATTCCATCATCAGGTGACACTTGAACCTGTGCATGATGCTTCCTGTCACACAATGATGTCACTTTGTGTAGAGACACAACCAGTAACCAGGAGCAGAAATGTGACACTGCAGACATGTTTGTACAGAAAGGTACTAGGTTCCATTTAGGATCAGAGAAGAGAACATCCAACATCTGACCCAGTTAGAAAGAGGATTCAGGAGGAAGCTGAACTCAGTCTGGTCATTTATGATGATAGATGATGAGCTGAACCTCTGAATAAGAACAGTAATCTAACCCACTGTGTGTTAGAAATAGAAGGTAAATCGTGTTCTTGTTCTCTAGTGGTTTGAAAATGACAACACATGCTAAAATGGATGGATACCATGCATCATGTGTTTTTTCTCTGAACCATTGATAAAGGATAGTTGTAAATACTTTTCTATCGCCCAAACTTTAGGCTTCCCAAGCAATAGAAAAGCCAGAACAATATGTGTCACCCATGTTAAAAATGAGACATTTAAAGTAACAAGCACAAGTTGTTTTAATCCAACATGTCTGATAGGAGCTCAGCAACATGAGGAATGAAGGATTCATGATGGTTTGATTTTGAAAAGGTTTGTATCTTTGTCAAGTTACTGATAGAGTCTGATGCTCTTATGAGACCTGACTTTACTGGATCAGTTTCAGGAGCACAAATCAGTGCTGACCACAGTCTGGAACCAAAGCTGATCAGTTCTTTAAAGTTTGATCCATTTCATGATGAGTCAAAGTATTGTAGGAAGTTTTGAGTCTGTCATATGTGATTTGATGTTTGTCTGATAATTCCAGAGGTGAGTGAGGTGAGCAGCATGTTCTGAATCAGTGCTGACATGAATAGGTGTATGAATGTTGTGCTGACATTTGGATGATGTCTGTAGAAGTCTGACATTCTGATGATCCACAATAACACAAGGACAAAGTCCCTCTAACACCATTGATTAGGACAAATCTGATTGTTACTAATGATTTGATCCACAGCTTTGATTCTTTACTCAGATTGAGGAGCTGCAGTTTGTCAGAGATCAGCTGTGATTCTCTGGTCTCAGCTCTGAAGTCCAACCCCTCCCATCTGAGAGAACTGGACCTGAGTGACAACAACCTGCAGGATTCAGGAGTGAAGCTGAGTGGTTTTCTGGAGAGTCCACACTGTAGACTGGAGACTCTGGGGTCAGACACCATTTTTTAGTTGTGTGCTGAGATTAATATGATGTAAAAGTTGTGGTGACACTAAACTACAGACAGGTTCATGTTTCTGAGGTCAAATCACATTCAAACTGTTCAGTGGTTGAAAGGACGTTTTGAAAGTGTCGAAAAATCCGATGTAAAAATGTGAAAGTGACATTTGATTGTCAGACTTAGAATTGAAGACACTTGTATAAAGCAGCAACAGAGAATCAGCTTGGAGCAAATAGAAGGAGGAGAGAAGAATCAGCAGGTTAAGAACAGGACACACAGCACTAAATAGTTGACTGAAGCTAATGAAGAAGCATCCAACTGCCAACTGTGTCAAGAAGCAGAGACAGTTGATCCTGTTTGATTTGAGTGGAATAAATGTAGAGAGGAGCAGCAGAGTGGGATTGGAAGGTGCAGAGAAAAGGAAAGAAATCCTCCAAACATTCCACAACTACTATCAAGTGCAACAGGAGATGATTGACAGCTTTACATCATATGGGAAATAGTTTGCATGTGTGAAGACATGTGAGAGACACATGAGAGAGCAGGGAGGACAAATGTGTGTTGAGGACGACCAAAGTGTTGCTGCAGACAAACTGGATCTTTTTCCAATCACTACATTGTCTGATCACATGAAGCCAAATCCAGGTGAATGACAGCAGCTGTGCTGTGAGATCCACTATAGTGACATTTCAAATGTGTGACGACAAAGTTCCTCCTGTCTGTCTCTGTGCAGTGTTTGAAGACAGACACAGAAAAACCTTAGTTTGAAGGTTTGATCATTAAGAGCAGACAAGAGGTTGAAGTTAGTGTTTAGCAGAGTTTAGACACTAACATTTCACTAATGATCAGATTGTTGCTTCTGTCTTCACAAAGACAACATGGACTGTCCACATGAAGAAGAAGAAAGACACAAATATATTGTTGAAGATCTCAGCTCTGATCAGATGATGAAACATTGATGGTTTCAAACAGGAACTTTGTTTCTAAACTTTCATCTTTGATTCTTTATTCAGATTGATCAACTGCAGTTTGTCAGAGATCAGCTGTGATTCTCTGGTCTCAGCTCTGAAGTCCAACCCCTCCCATCTGAGAGAACTGGACCTGAGTGGAAACTGGGACCTGCAGGATTCAGGAGTGAAGCTGCTGTGTGGTTTTCTGGAGAGTCCACACTGTAGACTGGAGACTCTGAGGTCAGTTCACTGACTGATACTGTTGGAGATTTTATATATTTAATCCACGACTTTAATTAAGTAATTAATTAATTTTCAGATTTAAAAAATAATTTGTATATTTCTCACTGTTCCTAAATAAACTGTATAAAAATGTTTACTTGTTACATTTAAATATATTTTTATAACAAAAATAAACATAATCATCAGAACTAATATTTTATTTAAAATAAGTGATTAAAATGAATAAAGACAAACATTTGTTGTTTTACTTCATATCAGTGAGCTGTAATCATTGATATTCATAGAAAAACAGTTGTATTTTTTCATAGAGGTGAATTTTCTTGTTAAATGAGTTGAAAAATGTTTAAAGAACCAAACTGTTGTTTTTCCATGTTTCAGTCCATGAAGTGAAAATTGTTTTTATTTCACATTTCTGCTGAACATTTTCCAAAGTTTGCATGAAATCATCTGTAATTTGGGATTCAAATAGTTTTTGTTCAGTTGAATCTGTGTTTAGTTTTGGATTTTCTGAGCTGATCTGCAGGACAGAGACCAGGACCAGTTCTGGTTCTTTAAAGTTTGATCCATTTCACTGATGAGTCAAAGTATTGTAGGAAGTTTTGAGTCTGTCAGATGTGATTTGATGTTTGTCTGATAATTCCAGAGGTGAGTGAGGTGAGCAGCATGTTCTGAATCAGTGCTGACATGAATAGGTGTATGAATGTTGTGCTGACATTTGGATGATGTCTGTAGAAGTCTGACATTCTGATGATCCACAATAACACAAGGACAAAGTCCCTCTAACACCATTGATTAGGACAAATCTAATTGTTACTAATGATTTGATCCACATCTTTGATTCTTTACTCAGATTGAAGAGCTGCAGTTTGTCAGAGATCAGCTGTGATTCTCTGGTCTCAGCTCTGAATTCCAACCCCTCCCATCTGAGAGAACTGGACCTGAGCTACAACAAGCTGCAGGACTCAGGAGTGAAGCTGCTGTGTGGTTTTCTGGAGAGTCCACACTGTAGACTGGAGACTCTGAGGTCAGTTCACTGACTGATACTGTTGGAGATTTCATATATTTAATCCACAACTTTAATTAAGTAATTAATTCAACTCCAAACTTCATTTTACAATAAACAGAATCATCAGAAATAATATTTTATTTAAAATGAATAAATTCAAACAACATTTGTTGTTTTACTTCATATCAGTGAGCTGTAATCATTGATGTTCATAGAAAAACAGTTGTATTTTTTCACAGAGGTGAATTTTCTTGTTAAATGAGTTGAAAAATGTTTAAAGAACCAAACTGTTGTTTTTCCATGTTTCAGTCCATGAAGTGAAAATTGTTTTTATTTCACATTTCTGCTGAACATTTTCCAAAGTTTTCATGAAATCATCTGTAATTTGGGATTCAAATAGTTTTTCTTCACAATAGTTTAGTAGTAAAATAGTTTTTAGTTTTGCTCATTTTAGAGAAAACACTATTGATTAGGACAAATCTGATTGTTACTAATGATTTGATCCACATCTTTGATTCTTTATTCAGATTGAGTTGGTGCAGTTTGTCAGAGATCAGCTGTGATTCTCTGGTCTCAGCTCTGAAGTCCAACCCCTCCCATCTGAGAGAACTGGACCTGAGCTACAACAAGCTGCAGGATTCATCAGTGAAGCTGCTGTGTGGTTTTCTGGAGAGTCCACACTGTAGACTGGAGACTCTGAGGTCAGTTCACTGACTGATACTAATTAGATCTTTACACCACAACTGAAGTTAATTAATTACAAATCAAGTTTCCAGTAAAAGCTGGTTCACTGTGTAAAATGAAAATACAGACAATGCAATGACTTGCAAATCATTTGTATATAAAATAGAACAAAGACACATATCAAATACTGAAATTGATACATTTGTTTTTTGTTTGTTTTTAATATTTGCTCATCTTGAATTTGATGCCAGCAGCACATTTTTAAAAAGGGACATGTTAACCACTGTGCTGCATCAGCTGTTTTTCATCCAAACTATGTGTTTGGGTACAAACAGGACCAGCTGCTTTACTGTGGACTGGAACCAACCAGTTACCTGCAGTTATGTCTAAATGAACCTTGTAATTTGAGAAAATGTGAAAATGAACAAAACCCAACAGAGAACCAGCTCCAGTGTTGCACTGGTTCCACTCACCCGTCGAGCCTGAAGCAACTGGTCACTGTGAGCTCAATAATGGAGTTTCTGAAGTACTTTAAACAGGGAGCTTCAAGTTCATACAGGTGAACTGTTGATGATCATTATTACAGTGAGTAAAGATTCATGTTGGAATTTAAAAAGACTATTCTGTCCTCACTGGTGTGGAGAGTTGCCTCTAGCTTGACAGATAGCTAACAGGTCCCTTCAGTTAACACTCAGCACGTGGTTTTTGAGTTTAGAACTTTGAAGAAAGCACTGTGAAACTGAAATAGAAAATAAATGTGTTACAAATAGTTTCATTTTACATACACACAAAGTCAATAAAAGAAACAAATTAGGCTGGTTACAAATCAAAATGTATAACAGAAATGCATTTAGCATGATTAGCAGTTAACGTTAAATTAGCCCGATGCTAACATACATGGAAAATCCCATAGACATGCTACTGCAATTAGCATTGTATTGTTTTATAGTAATTACAGATAAATCACAAACTAAACCATCTTAAGACCAGCATATGGTACGATTGTTAAACCTAATAGACTTCGTACTTACAGACATATGTTCTTTAGGGACTGATGGAAAAGTTAGAAAGAAAGTCTGCTGACTGCTGAACTAATCTTTAGAATTTTGGTTAAGTCAACTACGATGAGCCAGATAAGACAAAAATAAGCAACCCATTCCCTTCTTATAAGTAGCAGCACAAAGACGCCTCTCTCTTAAAAACCCAACAGAGTGGGTGAAATCTGAGGGACAATCAGCTGAGTGGCCTGGTGTGGGTTTGAGTGGGGAGCAGAGATTCTCACCGCTCATATGGTCTGGACACAACACAAGGACGTATAGAAATGTCCTGCAATAAGACACAACACAGGAGCCCAGATGACCTGCACCTCCCCTTTACATGAACAGTGACAACCATCTGATTAAGACCTTGTGGACTTAGTTTCTTCGATTACATGTGTGTAATCATGTGTGTTTTTTAAAAAAAGCTCTTCATTTGGTTGTGTGGTGGCTGTTGGCTTGTTTCTCAAATTGCAGTGCTTTGAGCTCTCAGGGCCACCGTACTAAAAGCTACACTGTCATTCACTTTAAAGCACTTTCTTTGAAATTTGGCCAAACGAATGTCTCATAGGACACTTTCCCACCTCCCTTCAGTCCATTTTGAATGAGCTTGAGTTCAGAGGAGACAGAGTTTCTGCATCGTGTTTCTTCCCAGAGACAAACTGTGTCCATTGACAGTGGATTTGTGAGGTTCCTGAGTCCACGCAGTGACTTTCACTACAGAAACATGTGTGTTCTTGATGCAGTGGCCCCTGATTGTGTAGGATGTGTTGTTGTGTCAGCTTGACTGCTGTTGTTGGTCTTTTCCAGCCTTTTGTTGCCTCTGTCCCAACTTTTTAGAAATATGTTTCTGGCAAATACAGAACAATCAGATGTTTCAGTTTCAACATGTCTTTGTACTATTTAGAATCAAATAGGTTTCAAATCTGTTTCTTTGCATTTTACAGTGTCACAACTTTTCTGGAAAAGGGGTTTGTGCATTTTAAAGTTGAATGTTTCTTGTTTTATCATCAGACCAACTGTGCAGAATAGAAATGATGCGTTTCAGTGTTCACTTCCTGAATATGACACAGTGTGATACTATTTTATTTCTTCTTATCCTATCAGCTGATAATTATGCTGTATGAAATAAAGACTATGAGATTTAAACACAATATAATATTGGGAAATGTAACAGATCAGAAAGTAAATCATATACTGTATGATGTCTGATTTGGATCCATAAAAAGTATTTGTACTTTTTTCGCAGAGGTGAATTTTCTTGTTAATTGAGTTGAAAAATGTTTAAAGAACCAAACTGTTGTTTTTCCATGTTTCAGTCCATGAAGTGGAAATTGTTTTTATTTCACATCTCTGCTGAACATTTTCCAAAGTTTTCATGAAATCATCTGTAATTTGGGATTCAAATAGTTTTTGTTCAGAATAGTTTAGTAGTAAAATAGTGTTTAGTTTTGCTCATTTTAGAGAAAACACCATTGATTAGGACAAATCTGATTGATACTAATGATTTGATCCACATCTTTGATTCTTTATTCAGATTGAGGAGCTGCATTTTTTCAGAGATCAGCTGTGATTCTCTGGTCTCAGCTCTGAAGTCCAACCCCTCCCATCTGAGAGAACTGGACCTGAGCTACAACAAGCTGCAGGACTCAGGAGTGAAGCTGCTGTGTGGTTTTCTGGAGAGTCCACACTGTAGACTGGAGACTCTGAGGTCAGTTCACTGACTGATACTGTTGGAGATTTTATATATTTAATCCACGACTTTAATTAAGTAATTAATTCAACTTAAAAATTTCATTTTCACATTTAAAAAAAAATCATTTTTATATTTCTCACTGTTCCTAAATAAACTGTATAAAATTTTTACTTGTTACATTTAAATATATTTTTATAACAACAATAAACAGAATCATCACAACTAATATATTATGGAAAATAAGTCATTAAAATGAATAAAGACAAACAACATTTGTTGTTTTACTTCATATCAGTGAGCTGTAATCATTGATGTTCATAGAAAAACAGTTGTATTTTTTCACAAAGGTGAATTTTCTTGTTAAATGAGTTGAAAAATGTTTAAAGAACCAAACTGTTGTTTTTCCATGTTTCAGTCCATAAAGTTGTTTTTATTTCACATTTCTGCTGAACATTTTCCAAAGTTTTCATGAAATCATCTGTAATTTGGGATTCAAATAGTTTTTCTTCACAATAGTTTAGTAGTAAAATAGTTTTTAGTTTTGCTCATTTTAGAGAAAACACCATTGATTAGGACAAATCTGATTGTTACTAATGATTTGATCCACATGTTTGATTCTTTATTCAGATTGATCAAATGCAGTTTGTCAGAGATCAGCTGTGATTCTCTGGTCTCAGCTCTGAAGTCCAACCCCTCCCATCTGAGACAACTGGACCTGAGCTGGAACAAGCTGCAGGATTCAGCAGTGAAGCTGCTGTGTGGTTTTCTGGAGAGTCCACACTGTAGACTGGAGACTCTGAGGTCAGACACCATTTTTTAGTTGTGTGCTGAGATTAATATGATGTGAAAGTTGTGGTGACAATAAAGTACAGACAGGTTCATGTTTCTGAGGTCAAATCGCATTGAAACTGTTCAGTGGTTGAAAGGAAGTTTTGAAAGTGTCGAAAAATCCAATGTGAAGATGTCATTTGATTGTCAGACTTATAATTGAAGACACTTGTATAAAGCAGCAACAGAGAATCAGCTTGGAGCAAATAGAAGGAGGAGAGAAGAATCAGCAGGTTAAGAACAGGACACACAGCACTAAATAGTTGACTGAAGCTAATGAAGAAGCATCCAACTGCCAACTGTGTCAAGAAGCAGAGACAGTTGATCCTGTTTGATTTGAGTGGAATAAATGTAGAGAGGAGCAGCAGAGTGGGATTGGAAGGTGCAGAGAAAAGGAAAGAAATCCTCCAAACATTCCACAACTACTATCAAGTGCAACAGGAGATGATTGACAGCTTTACATCATATGGGAAATAGTTTCGTCCTCCATTAAACCTGTTTCTTCAGTTTCACTTAATTTCAGTGAGTTGTGAGGAAAATGTTTGTTCACTGAAATTAAACCTTCAGAACTCAAACACTCATATTTTTCACTGTTTCTCAATAAACTAGAAAATGTTTAGTTAGTTCTGACATTTAAATACATTTTTATAACAACAATAAACAGAATCGTTGTTATGAATATTTGTTTAAATTAACAATGTAACAATAATGACATTCTGACACTAATGGTGTTTGTATTTATTTGATCATATTGACAGTGAAACAAAAATGTTTAATTATAAAACTGAACTGTTCTAAAGTCTTTATGACTTTTATCACATTCAGTTTGAAAACAAATGTAATGAAATGTGAGTGAGGTGAGCAGCATGTTCTGAATCAGTGCTGACATGAATAGGTGTATGAATGTTGTGCTGACATTTGGATGATGTCTGTAGAAGTCTGACATTCTGATGATCCACAATAACACAAGGACAAAGTCCCTCTAACACCATTGATTAGGACAAATCTGATTGTTACTAATGATTTGATCCACATCTTTGATTCTTTATTCAGATTGAGTTTCTGCAGTTTGTCAGAGATCAGCTGTGATTCTCTGGTCTCAGCTCTGAAGTCCAACCCCTCCCATCTGAGACAACTGGACCTGAGTGACAACAAGCTGCAGGATTCAGGAGTGAAGCTGCTGTGTGGTTTTCTGGAGAGTCCACACTGTAGACTGGAGACTCTGAGGTCAGTTCACTGACTGATACTGTTGAGTCTTTATTCCTCAAAATCATCAATCAAGTTTCGTGTTTGCATTTTGTCATGAGATATCAGGTCATATTGGACTAAAACTTAAACTATTTGTTTAGTGATACTTATTTCTGTGAGTTCACTTAAATAAAACCTTCAGAACTTTTAAATATCAACTAATATTTTTGGAAAAAATCAATTGAAATAAACTCAATGAACATAAAACATTATTTCTTTCTTTTCAGTTCATATCAGTGAGCTGTCATCACTGATTCTGTTCATAGAAAATCAGTTGTATTTTTTTCAGAGTCGTGAATTTTCTTTTTAAATGAGTTGAAAAATGTTTAAAGAACCAAACTGTTGTTTTTCCATGTTTCAGTCCATAAAGTGCAAATTGTTTTTATTTCACATTTCTGCTGAACAATTTCCAAAGTTTTCAAGAAACATCTGTAATTTGGGATTCAAATAGTTTTTGTTCACAATAGTTTAGTAGTAAAATAATTTTTAGTTTTGTTCATTTTAGAGAAAACACCATTGATTAGGACAAATCTGATTGTTACTAATGATTTGATCCACATATTTGATTCTTTATTCAGATTGAGTCGCTGCAGTTTGTCAGAGATCAGCTGTGATTCTCTGGTCTCAGCTCTGAAGTCCAACCCCTCCCATCTGAGAGAACTGGACCTGAGATACAAGAAGCTGCAGGATTCAGCAGTGAAGCTTCTGTCTGATCTTGTGGAGAGTCCACACTTTAGACTGGAGACTCTGAGGTCAGTAGATGGTTGGAGTCAGTCCATGTTGCTTTCAGCAGTATTGTACTAAACCCAGTTAGTATCAAAGCAAAGATCCAGTTTTTCCTGTAAAGCTCCAACCTTCTCAGTGGCTGCTTTCCTCAGTGAAGCTGTGAGAGGAGAATGGGGACAGGCTTCAGGATTGGACAGAAAGACAGAGACAGAGAGAACAGTGTTGGAGTTGATGTGAAGACGACTGTTGTTGTTGTCTTCATGTGGACAGGAAATAAAGCTGGATTCCAGCTGACAGCCTCACAACATGTATAGAGACAGTGGTCCTCATTCCTCAAATCTGATCTGATTTCAACACTAAACTATTGATCAGTTTCATCTTTGTCACAGCTCTAAGATCAGTCTGACTGAAGCCTGCAAATCAAAGAACCATGGTTCCATTTAGTAACCATGTGGTCTTTGTACAGACCAGAACCTCTGCTGACTGACAGATGATGAAGTGAGTCTCTGGAAACATCATTGATCTCCTCTGTTCTCTCTCATTCTCTGTGCAGGAAGCGATGATCTCTCTGTGTCCTGATGATCCAGATGTTGCAGCAGCAGCATGTTGTGTGCAGAGAGGCTCTGACTGGACCATGTTACTGGGAGGTAGAGTGGAGAGGAGAGCTTCATCCAGCAGTGACTGACAGAGGAATCAGAAGAAGTGGAGATGACTCTCAGTGCTGCAGTCTGAACTGCTCTGAGAACAGCTCCACTGTCAGACACAATGTCAAGTCCACCATCATCCCTGTGTGATCCTCTGGATCTGACAGAGGATCAGCAGTGGATCTGGATCTGCTCTGCTGCTGCTCTGTCCTTCTACACTGAGACTCCTCCACTCCTTCTGCTCCACACTCAACCACCTCCTCCACCTCCACCTGGATTTGACTTTGTCTTTTTTGATTTCTTCAGATCTTCTGAAGACAAACTGTCTCTGCACATTAGTTCTGTTGAGGACATCATAACTGTAAATGAAATTCATATTTCTGTTTAACTGATGTAGTGTTAAAGTGAAATGTTTCTCTCTGAACTCTGTTTAGCAACAATAGACAGTTTCTCATTATCTTTATGTTATTAACAGATAAATAGCTGAAAAGAAACAAATGTGTGTTTTGTTATTGTTGGAATAAATGTATATAAAGTTATCTCATTTTCTGTATTTTCTTAAGTGGCCAGCTTAAGTTTTATATATTCTTTGTTTAATAAACAGCATGTGCATGTGTGTGTCTAACTAACAATTCTGCTTTATGAGAAAAACAGGAGGCACATCCCACGGACCTTTCGGAAACCTCTCTGAGAGGAGTTGCTAGATAAAAAGCCACATCCACCTGCAGACACGACATTGAACTTTGTTTTAATTTCAAAGTGTTATCTTGGTGCAATGCTGTGTGATCCCTCTCCCTTTAGAAAGGAATGTATCAGGAAACCTCCCTAAACTGAATAAAAGAGAGGCAGCAACATAGATGCATTTCAGAGCGAGTAGGAGATGTTACTGTCTTGCATCTATGCTTGTTCTCCTCATGAGTAAAACTGAATAATGCCTTTGTCTTTCTTTCCTTGTATGTGATTTTTAAATGTTGTAGGTGCTTAGACCTGACAGTTAGTTATTAATGTTAAAAATGACAATATCTGCTCTTAGACACCTCAAGTGGAATCAGTAAAGAAGCTTCAACATCCAGGAAGAGAGAAGAACATCAACAGAGTTTCAAGTGCAGTTCTAAACTTCATACATCACACATTAGTTTTCTAAGCTTCTGTTGCTGGGCAGAACATTCTCCACCCTCAGGTTACTGCTCCCAGCACTTTTCTCCTTTTCTGGAAACCTTTTCCCTTTTCAGCACTTTGATAAGCACCTTGACTCTGGGTCACTACAGTGTGGGAAAGTCTGCTGTTAGACAATAACTGCAAACACTTCAAGACAAAACATACAATCATTTCAACATTTTTCAAAAGTACTGAGTACAAGTTGTCAGTATAACTAAGTAAAATGCTAAAAGTAACATGGAATCATTTAATCAGACTTGATTTTTCCATCACATTTCCCTCCATTTGATGACATTTTAATCAAGTCATCAGATGCACAAATTCACAAAGATTCAATATACATCATAATGTTTTTGTGTGACACAGACATCACTGGGTGCAGAGCTAAGTATAGATTAGAAAGTATATAGTATATTTACACACAGTGATCTTCATCACTAGAATCTGTGTACAGGTCAACATCAGGTTGTAAAAGAGGAACTAAATTCTTTGCAGATGTTGTATCACTAAGTTCCATCTGATGAGTCATTGGTCTCTGTGACTCACATAATTAGACCTTTTACACATGACATAAGAAAACAAGACAATATCACAGGTTTCCATTTAGCAAATATCTGGTCCATCCAACCAGTTTTTACACCAGAGTTTCATGCCAATTCCTCCCTGAGGATCTAAGACCCTCTAGGACTGTGGTGATGTAAGAGAAATGTTCCTACAAATGAAAATACCTGTTTAAGTTGACCAAATGCTACATTCACACCTCAGCAGACCTACTGTCTGCACTGTCTTTAGACCAGAGCTTCATCAGGAAGCTGTCCCAGCAGGGACCACATAGGAGACGAGTGGTCTCAGAGACTTGCTGATTAGATTCCTGACCACTGTCTTTTCACCTGTATGTCTGTCAGGTTGATTTGATCCTTTTTGTGAATTCAGCTGCTGAGCTGAGTGGTTAAAAGACACCTTGACCTGTAAAGACTTGTCAATCTGATTGACTCCTGAGTGTAGTTCTGTTCTGCATGTTTCTCTGTCTTGCTGATTAAACTCACCATAACCAAGACTGTGAGCTGCCTTTTGCCTCCTAAACTTGCTTTACAGTTTTTGCCACGAAAGGTGTCAATTCCATCAGGTGCAGTATTATTAGAAATGAAAGTCCAACATGAGTCTCTAAACATCACACAAACACCTTCTTTCTCAGCAAGGAGCAGGTCCAGGTCCATCCTGTTCTGCCAGCTGCTTCACCAGGTGTTCTACAGCATCAGAGGTGTGGTGAATATAATATATGTAATTCATCCAAGCAACATTTTTATTAATGGCACAAAGACTCAAATCCTGCAGCTATTTGGTTTCTAATTTTCCATCAAATGATCTTTTATGGGAACTTAAGATGTTATGTTTGATTCCTACCTTAGATTCAAACATCACCTGTGTGCATGTTCCTGTCCAGTTCTGAGATAGAGTCTGTTGTGGTTTTCCTCCGCAGATCTACTATACGTCTTTCAAAGAATATGTTTTACTCGATCAGTGTACTGTGGGTCAAGGGGTCTCATTCTGTCCTCCATGGTGGTGTCCTCACTTAATTGTCTCCTTCTTCACGGCTTGGGGACTCAGAGTGCAGAACCGCCCAATCACACTCATCCTCCTGGCTCATCCAATCCTAACCCTCTCCTCTCTGCTCGCACCTCTATCACTATGTGTTGCTGCCACTACAAAAAGTGTGTGTGTGTGTGTGTGTTTTCTGCTCAGGCAAAAGAGAAAGAAAAGACTCAACCACGAGCTGCTTCCACTCATGCACAGAAGAACACTTTCCCACTTCTCTTCTTCTGATTTAGCTCCTGAAAATATATGAGGAGCAGCATTTGAAACATCATAGAAATGTTTTCTTTCTCCTTCAGAGAGACAGACAGTGCACATCTGTGATCAGACCAATACAAAAACCCTGCAGTCCATTTCTCAGACTTCACTGAATCCCATCTTTGTTCATAAGGAACATCAGGGCCATGTGAAACATGCTGTACAATGTCAATCACCTTCTGACATGAAACCAACCAGTGGACTGTCTGGCTCCAGGTTTTCAGTGAGTTTGATCAAAGATTATTTTATTTCTGAATGTAAGGAGGCAAACTATGATCCACTGATGACGTCAGCTTAGTAAAACTCCAACCCTCCATGAATGACGGCGTTGGCGCCTGTAATCCAAGCTACTGGGAGGCTGAGGCTGGAGGATTGTTGGAGCAGCTTCTGTCCTCTAAGCGTTTACTGTCCGTTGGTCCTACAGCGCCTCCAGCTGGAGCAGAGCCGCAGTGACACCAGTGCTCAGATCCAGATCCACAGCAAACTAATGGGTAATTAGCTCTTAATGTGAGTGTTGATGGAGTGGAAAATAATCACAACCCTTGACAAACTGCATTTACACAAGAAAAGACAAACCTGACTGAATATATGTGAACATGTAGAATATGGATCCTATCAAACACAGGACGTCACACACACTGGATTATGGTGAAATGAAAAAGTCAAATATGACACTGACATCATCATAAATCAGTTTCTGAACACCTCAGCTCAGTGTTTAGAGTGAAGATAAAGAGTCAGACATGAGGTCAAATCAATAACTGATCAATAATCTAATCAACCATTAAAGAAGCAGCAGTTTACTCTGAAATGGGACTAAAATGATGGAATTCAAATTAAACCTGTTTATTACAACAATTGACAGAAATAAACTAGAAGAAACTGGACAAAACAAACAAAAAGGTCAAGTCTATTTCCTGAACTGCAGATTCTACACATACTATAAGAATGTGTGATCTGCTTTAGTGAAACACTGTCAGTCCACTCACACTTGGTTTTCTCTCTGACCTGTACATGTGCTTCAGTTAAGTCCAGAGGATGTAAGAACATTTGTTTGATTCACTGAATATCAGTCTGTTATTTGGAATCAAATGACCGATGTTCTGTTCTGAATTCCAGCCTCCATCAAGCTTCATGCCTGAAGTACAAACTGAGTCTGCACAGGTCTCATACAGGTGATCATGTCATTGCTTATAGGGTGAACAACAGAGGAAAAGAAACCACTTGGGACTTTGTCTGAATTTTCTTTTTCTTCTTTTTTAAAAAATTCCTTCTCTTCTGCGTTATTCACTGCAAAGCTCTAAAACCCAGCAGAGCACAGAATCCTGTCATGGTTTGAACGACTCCTTCCTGTTGGCTGCACTCATACTGTCATGATCTGGTTCTCACAGTCACTTCCTGCCCTGGACTTTTATTTTGTCCCTCCTTTTCTCCACTTCCTGTCCCCAGTTAATTTCTCCAGCTTACCAGTCATCAACAGTCACAATTGCTTTCAACTGTTCTCCTGCCTTTTAAAATCCCAGCTCTCCCCTTGTTTCAGGTCATTGTTTCTGTTGTATCTGTGCAACTGCCTGTTTCCAAGTCCACCCGTCTCATGGTTTTGACTCCTGGCTTCTGGCCATGTGGGTTTCTGTAATCTGAGTCTTCGTCTGAGGTTTGGTTTGATTTTTATTCAGTGTCAGCTACTTTTTGTGAGCGTGTTTTCACCTTGTTAACAATGTTACATTGATGTTTAGTCTGATCCTCTTTTTGCAGTGTCCGGGTGTTTTTGTTCAAACCCTCACAAGTTAATTCCCTCCTTAGTTTTCTACAGAAAAGATTTTCAAGTTCTACTACTGGTTAATAAATCCCTCAATAATGTGCAGCCAAAACACATTTCTGATCTCCTTAAATAAGAAAAACTCAGCAGTCAGCTGGTAGAAGTCCATCCATCAGCTGCCTGCTTCTCTTGTCTAGGGCTGCAGGCTGCTGTAGCCAATCCCAGCTGTCATTATCCAAAAGGCAGAATCCACTGGTGACAGGCCGACAGTTGATCACACACACAAATATTCAATATTGTATGTTTCTGACTCATATGAATGACTTTTAAATATGAAGTCATTAACATTTCAGACCAATCCAATCTGAAATTTCAGAATTTTCAAATTCAGATTTCTGTTCAGCTTTGTGTTACAGCGCCACCCTGTGGATTGATGGAGTATTGCAGTGGAAGTTGATGTTGCATGTGAAAGGTTTCCTCTCTGAAGTCCTGGTTATTACCAACATTAGCAACTGTTCCTCAGATTAGAACAGATCAATGATTGTAACAAACAAATGGCTCAGTTCTGTTCAACTAAACCCCATGAAATCAAACATGTTTCTGAGGACGTGGAAAACAATCATTTTTAGAATTTAGAAAAAATGTAAAAGCTATGTGATTTATTCCAATAACTTTGGTTTCAGTCCAGATTCAGATGTTGATCTCCTGAGAAAGAGACTGGTATGACAGGTCTTCACCCCCTGTGAATTCTGTTCATACCCATCAGAAATTTCAACCATTAGAAAACATTATCATTAAAAAAATGGAAGGAGACTTTCAAAATCACTTTTTTTCTTTTTTGCATATTTATTTAATGCAGATTCTTCTGAAAACTCTGTTTTTACTTTGACGTGACTGTTTTTCCGTGATTCAACCTTCAAAATAACATTTCAAAGCAAATTTGATTCATTTCTTCACGAGAAAAGCATCAAACACAGAAAATGAATAGTCAGCAGTAATCTGACAGTAAAAACTCTGAATGGAAAACCAACATGCACAGTCAAAGCCCCTTCACATGCCTCATTTTGAATCAGCCAAAAAGGACACATGTCACACCACTCTTCATGACAGCACTGGCTTCCTGTAGTGCAGTAATACAGTGAGAAGTAACAACTAAGATTTGACATTGTCTTCTTTCACTGGCAGCCAGTGAATAGAAGCTTTAATTCCATTCTGCAGCACCTTGCTGTTAGTTCACGTACATTCATGTTGGTCCAGTGATTCATGTAGTTGCATGAGTAGTAGTAGTTGAAAGGATTCAAGAGCACAAGCTCTGCAGTACGTCTTTAGAGGCAACTTGTCTTTTTACAGTCATGATCACATGGTTAAGATAAACATGTAGTGATTGAATGTCGTCCTCTTTTCCTACATGACACGAGTAATAAGGCCACGAAGAACCACTTGTAGAAGTTCCATAAAGATAAATGATGAAAACAACAAGAATCGCAGAAAAACTACTTGTTGCTTTGATACTAAACATCCTGTGAATCAACATCGTCCTCCTGTGATCAAGTGATGGTACTGCAGGTTTCAAAAGGCCCACAGATGTTAGCAGCACACACTAAAACTCCTCCTTATCACAGAATCACAGTCATGCACAAACTACAATCATCTACAGAAACAACAGAAGGCTGCAAAAACCTCTGTGGGATGAGAACGCGTTGACGACACAGTGTCCCCTGAAATGTACTTGTCTGGAGTTTCCAATCCGAAGTGCAAACATTTCTGCTTGATTAGTAAGTTTATTAGCCTGGTATTTATTGTCATTTGAAAAGGATGCTACCTGTAAAGAGCTGTACAACTGTCAATCATAGTATAGTATTTCTAGCCATTTCTAAATGTTTTTACATTCATTTGTACAGTAGATCATACTAACACTGGAAATGCAGTGTTACTGGAAGGTCTAGCTACAGTATTACATTTGGAATATACAGTAAAGTACTGTTATTGATTCACAGTAATCACCTTTTACAAGTACAGTCAAATACTGCAAACCACAGCTGCGTTCAGAAAGCTAATGCCCGTATTTATTCCCCGTTTTAGATTTGTTGACCTGATCATTTGGTCTGAGTGAAGGTGATGGATGACACACTGAAAGTAGACGTTTCAAAACACTTATTGCAAAAAGAGGATTTGATCCTTTTGAAAGCAAAATGTTTTTCCCCACTGGCCACAGACCCTTATGACAAAGACTAGTTCCTTAATTGTTCAATTAGAAATCAGAATAGGTTCATTCAGATGGTGTGTGTGTGTGTGTGTGTGTGTGTGTGTGTGTGTGTGTGTGTGTGTGTGTGTGTGTGTCCATCACTCCATGAGATTCCTACCCTGATGTTTAACCAGGTAAAAAATAACTTGGGGCCAAAACAGGAGGCGAGATACAAACTATTTTTTCCTACAATTTGCTTTAGTTTTTGTCGTCTGTAGTTTGAGTTTTAAAAAACAAAACATAAAAAACATTTTGATTAAAAAAAAACTGTCATCCTTCCTAAATCAGTTACTCATTGATGTTCTCAATGACTTGTTCCTTGCAAACTCGCAGCTCAAACTTCTTTTGCCTGTTAGAAAACAGAAAAATAAATCATTAAGGTATCGTGAACACAGTCATTCACTCATTATTAGTGCTGTATTAGACACAGGGAGGCCAAGTCCATTGTCCATGTCCTTATGGTTGTCCCCCTACAGGCTGTTAGATGTTGAGTGGCTGTGGGCAAAAAGTTTCCAATAACTCTTACACATACGTGCAAACACTATCCTGAACACACATGCAAAATGTCATGTGGATTCTCCACTGGGGAGAAATATAAGGGGGCTTATGTTTCCATCATCAGATCTTCAAAACTCTGAAACTTGGTACATGTTACGTGCTGGAGAGTTATGAAATATTTTTAAAAATCAATTGCAAACAATTGTTTCCATTTCTTTTCCACTGCTTCCACTCGTGAGCAGCTGCAGCAGCTGGTTTTTAGCAATCACAGCATTTTCTGTGTGGAAATGTCCATTGTAGTTTAACTTGGACTGTGATTGGATAGTCAGTTTCTGAAACTAGTTTTCATCATTGGACGTCCTCTGGACTTTGGATTCTGATGTCCTAATGCACTTTAACCTGCATTGAGCAAATCTTCTTTTCCTTTGGGCTGTTCCCTTTCAGGGGTCTCAGCAGTGAATCATGTGTCTCCATCTAACTCTGTCCTCTGCATCCTCTGCATCCTCTGCATCCTCTGCTTCCTCTGCATCCTCTGCATCCTCTGCATCCTCTGCTTCCTCTGCATCCTCTGCATCCTCTGCATCCTCTGCTTCCTCTGCATCCTCTGCATCCTCTGCATCCTCTGCATCCTCTGCTTCCTCTGCATCCTCTGCATCCTCTGCTTCCTCTGCATCCTCTGCATCCTCTGCATCCTCTGCTTCCTCTGCATCCTCTGCATCCTCTGCATCCTCTGCTTCCTCTGCATCCTCTGCATCCTCTGCATCCTCTGCATCCTCTGCTTCCTCTGCATCCTCTGCATCCTCTGCATCCTCTTCTCTCACACCAACTAACTTCATGTCCTCTCTCACTACATCCATAATTCTCCTGTTTGGTCTCAAATCATGATTTCGACCTCCAGCTAATTGTGATTTTACTTTTATTCACCAGTTGTTCTCTTGCACTACTCTCATATTCAGGCTCCACTGGTTTTCCAGCCAGCAGCAGACTCTACTGTCCATGTCCTCTGGCCTCTGACAGCCTGTCACTCTCATCACATGCTATTATTCTTGTTGTTTTTATTGCATGCAAACAGCCTCATGAATGTTCACTAACAGCCATCTCCATATCTACTTGAATGCTATTTCTTTATTCAACGACTCTTCAGCCTTCAACAGTGAGAAGTTTTTCAAATATAATAATCAATGGGGTCAACTTACTTTTGAGCTGTGTGGTGGGTCAAACTCTGAATCCTGTTGGACCTTGAAGGAAAAATATCAAAACTACACTAAGTTCAGTTCTCAGTGGAAATAAGTGCAGAAGCCAGTCTGACATTTGATGAACCCTGTAATTTGAAAAAATGTACCTACATAAGAACGGTGGACACTTCCCGCAAGCAGGTTAGGTCATTTTGTATCCGGTCTGGAGGAGAGAAGAAGAGTAAAATGTACTTCCTGTTAAGTGTCGCCAACACACACACAGTGGACACTTACACATTTACTGTAGTGTGTGAGTGGCAGATGTTCTCATCCTATTAAATGGCCGTTTATCAAATCCATATGTGTTCAAAGACGACTAACTGACCCTCTGAATCCTCTTTTTAAACAGTGTCTCCCACTCTACACATCAGTCTAACTGTTGCTCCAGTGACAAGAACATTGTATGGTATTATTATCACTTAGGTGTAGTAGAGCCGTGCTCCACCTCCTTATGGGCTCAGTAGATGCTTTTCATGACACAGTGGGCCATTAGCATGTGTCACCCCATCATTTGGAAAAAAAAAAGGATAGTAAGTAAAAGTGCATCTCACCGTTACATGGTATCTCACAGACGTTGGACTTTGTATTTTTGTCATTGCTGCAGAAGGTAGTAGCCACATCACTTGGAGACCGGTGGCCGGTGGAGGTCTTTCCTACTTTTAGACATATGTGTGCCTCACTTTTTACGCTCGGCTCACGCTTTCTGGCTGCTATGTGTGCTTCTCTGTGGATATCTGAATACTTTTTGGCTTGTGGTTCTCTTCTAGTCAATTGCGCAACTCGCTGTTTCAAAAGGCTGCGCTCCTCATTGATCGGCTTCTCAACTGCATCGGTTGTAAAACGTGATTTCTCTGCCATTTGACAGACATCTGAAGACAGGAGAGAAAAGAGAAAACCAAACTGAGAAGATGTGTCCATATGTCTCCATATGTTTCTTCGTGTTATATGATAATTCTGTACATGTCAAACTAATGTCCTGCTTTCTTGACACTTTAACCACTGTTATCAAACTAGTCAACAGGGTTTTATTAAGTTTCATTCTACAGGAAACATCAATGTTGTATTTTGTATCAAATTTCCTGACGATTGATCCAATAACGTGGTTATTAACGTGTGTGGTTTTGTTTTTAAGCAGCATTTTTTTTATCATAGATCAAAGTAAGTGGACTTATGCTACGAACTGTGAGCAAATTCAATGAAAGTGAACTGATCATCCGCATGTTGCTTAGTTTACAATGTCGCTTCACATTTATCAGTTCACACATGATGTCAGCTGCCATGGAAGGTTGTCACCTGACCCACCCAAGAAAGCACATTGTGGATATGTAGCCTGCATAGTTATGTAAATGTACAGCATATATTTTCTGTATTTTTCAATCATTAAGCTTCAGTGTTTATGATGTAAATGCAACATTTACTTACACTTGGCTATTTCGTTGATCACAAACTTCTCTCCCAGGTTTTCAATACGTAGCAGGGCACATTTTGACACATTCCTTCCGTCAATCACACTTTGGCCGAGCACTGACAGAAAAAACAGCACGAGTTTGATTTGACTAAAAGTGAAACAAGTTTAGTTTCAGATTTAAGAATTTTAGCAGAATATTAAAAAAGTGGACTCAAATTAAATTGATATGAACATGTTAGTTTCTAATGTTCCTTCACATTCCCCTATTCACACACACACACACACACACACACCAATGATGGCAGCTGCTTGCTCGTACCACTGGGAGCAACTTGGCTTTCAGTGTCTTGCCAACAACAAGTTACAGCTGCCTCCAAAGAAAGAGATGAGGTCCCAAGATGGATTAGAAGCCCTGACACTGTGCTTACGTGTCATGCATATGTATCTTATTGATGGCATATATTGAAAATATGTAAATGCAATATTCACTTACAGTTGAAAAAAAACTGGATTGTATTCTTTTCTTTAAAGATGCTCAGGTCACAATCAGGCTCATCACTCCCCTCAACCACACTGCAGCCCAGCACTGCCAGAAGAAACAGCACAAGTATCTTCATCTTGACTCCAACGATCTTCTCTGACTCTGAAAGCGTATATGTCATGATTTCTACACTGTGTGAAGCACCTCCAGTGACAAATCACACATCTATGCCGTGATCTGCTGAGGTATGGCCACTCCCTTGATTCCCTAACGAGAGAAAGAACAATGACGAGAGCAAAGCAACGACATGAAAGCAAAGCAGAAGAAGCTTTTATCACATCATTTGTTTCTCTCAGGGGGAATCCATGGAAACGTTCAACTATTGCTGATTTCAAAACAACGTAGATTGGCAGGAACATTTCCAGGATGTTGTGATGTAAACTGAGGAAATGCTGGAGAACAACACACATGCACAAATCTAATCCAAGCCCAGAATCTTAAATTGCCAAAAAAACTCCTGCTATTGATTCTGCAACGTGCAAATCTGCTTCTAAGTTAGCTCTGTTCACAACTTGTTGAAGATATTTGGCTAAAGCTCTTAATGTTTTTATTGGAATTCTTACATTTAACATGACAGTTTTACATTAGTCACGAATGGTGGAAATGAATATCAACAAATGCACAGCAACATATTCATTTCCAGGCTGAGACTGTAGAAGTAACATGAATGAGAAACAAACCAGAGGCAGCCATTTTAAATATTACATCATCTGTAATTGTAGGATACAGTGATGGACGATGATGTTCGGCTGCGGTTTCATGTCAAAATAATCCCATGAGCTGGCAGAAAAAAAGCTTTTCATTTATTTGTTCTCAGGACCGACGAGCAGAGTAAAAGCAGCTCCATGATTGACACCTGCAGCGATGTGTTCGTGATCTAGGACGAGTGAATTCTCTTTGGCTGACGTGCAAATATTTCACTAAACAATTATGTAGGTATGTTACCTAACGTGAACAAAGAACAACATCAGCCTTCTTCAGAGTGAGATTAATAACAAGACTTGTTCCTTTTTATTTCTCTTCATTGTATGAACTCTTTAAAACACTCACACACACAAGTATCATATAAAATGTGTTTGTGAAGGCGACAGGATTATGAGGAGTAACTATTATCACACGGTCTGTGTAGAATGAGCACAGTGTGTCTTCAGCTGAAAGATTTCTTCATTTCCACAGGAAAAATCAGTGACAAACACTAGTCATGTCATACAGGCCTAGAAATGTAACGTGTAGCTATTTGATAAGATTATTAATGAGAAGATCTTAGGTGAAAACTCGGGAGAAGTGGATCCCTTCAGGTTTGCTTACAGAGCACAAAGAGGTGTCAGGGATGCTGTAGGCACTTGGCCCCACTTGGTCCAGAGTGGCCTGAATGATGTGAACAGTTTTTGATCAACTTTTCCTCTACTTTAATGCTTTTAGCAGGCCGTCTGTGTGCAAGCAGCATTGACCTTTTCAGACACAGCAACAAGCTGCAGCAGAGTTTTAAGGTCAGCATAGCTAGAGAGGTGTTTCTTTATAGAGGCCCAATCTCTGCAGGCATCACAGTAACAACTAGGAGCAGTAACAGTAAAAACCAGTAACCAGTCTAACAGCTTACACTCATTAGACAAAGTCAGATCTTGTATTATGTCACTAAAAGAGTAAAGAAAGAAAGTTACTGCAAAATGTTGTTAAACTAGTTTTATCACATTCTGCTATAAATGTGGATTTCTGATCACATTTGTTTGTGGTTTACCAAGATGATTATTAGTATTTATCACTGGCCATGAGTTCAGACACTACAGTATAGAGTTAGGTTTGTAATTGTTTTGTGAAATATTTGCAACATGTCAACATGTCGGCCAAAGATCATTTGCTCATCCTACTCTCCAGAAGTCTCTCATGAGACGGTGTAACACAGTATCACGTTGCAGTTTGTCTGTCAGTTCAGACTCATGTTCTAATCAGTTCATCCATAAGTTTGTTAAGTAAAATATTTGCACGGCAACATTTCAGCCAAAGACAGAATTTACTAACCCTTCATCAAATCCCCAACACGTCATGTACATTTTGCTAAGTTTAAGTGTTTAAGTTTAAGTGTTTTGTTAAGTGTTTTCCATGAAAGTGCTCAGTTACTATTACCTTCCAATTACAGAGCAGGTCATAGTACATTTGTTGTCTGTTTTAGTTAGAACTCACTTATTTAACTAAATGTACGTTACGTAAAGTGAACATTTCAATGGCCAACAGATAATAAACAGATTGGAAATTAAGATGAAATCATTCTGACACTATATTGTGTCTTTTTTAATTACTCGTTTCACTTTTAGTGGACAGTTTGATCCCTTGTGAAGTATATTGAGACGTTTCAAGGGGAATATTCTCTTTTAGAGAAGTGTTATCAGGGTTGATGATGTTGCCACCTGTTTCTGGGGAAGTGTGCATATGTAGGATTTGATCAGTTTAATGATCAATTTTAATGAAACAGAAAACTTTTAAAAGGGACAATTTTACTGCCCCGTTTCATTCTGCATGACTCACATATGTTGTTATATGAACACACAACCATCCAACAAGCAAACACTTGGGTAAAACACAACATGTAAAGATCAAATAAATCTGTTCTGTCTAAATTTCCCTAAACATTTTGTCTATGTTCTGTGCTAAAAATCCCAAATGGTTGTTAAGCTGCAGTTAAAACCATGTGAACAACAGTGTCCTTGTGTGGACATGTGATGTCACTGCAGCTCCAACAAAACAAACAGTGAAAAACTCATTTCAAAAAGCAAAGATCCCTGAAACACAACTCAAACAACTGCCAGTCACTTCAAATACCATCTCTTAAAGGTAAAAGCTCTGCAAATTTCCCACTTATCATCTGAACATTGACTGGTAATGGAACGATTATTGTAATGTTTAGGTTTGTCCAATTAAAGGAACCTTCACTGCTGTTGAACCTGCTTCTTGTGGTTCTTATTTGGGTAGTACATGAACATGAATGCCATTAAAGTGCCCTCTGACTTCCCTACATTAAAATATCTCTCTACTTTTAGCTGGAAACACCTCCAGATGACATCACTTATAGAAATACTCCAAGTACATGGGCCTTTCTGCATAATGAGTTTTACTGTTGACACTTTAAAGTATAATTGTCCTGATCCCCAAAGGTTTAACCCGTGAATTCCAGCTCCTTGTACTGAGCCGGATCATTCAGCTCTTCATCTAGTACAACTTGTGGCTTCATAATTCATCCAGATTTACCACTGATGTGAACTATGATTGGCACACGGACACATCTGTCATGTAAATTTATATTAAAGCTTAAAATTTCCACAATTTACATGTTTTTGGGATAAAAATGTTATAAAACTAAACACAGTGAATCCAGTGCTTGTGCATAAAGCACTTTAATGCTAAAATAATAAAATATAATAAATAAAAAACTGTCCATATGACAAACCAGATGGATCCTGTTCTGTCCTCACAGGGACAGAAAAATCAGAGCAGTGTGGCTGTAAGATAATCCTGTTACGACATCTCGTATTAATTCACAAAAATCTGCTCATCCCATCATTCACGTTCTCAACCAACACACCAGCAGCTATGTTCATTTCAAATTTCAATCCTGATCAGAAAAGATGCAGTAACAAAGTAATTAGAGCAACGCTTGACATGGAGTGTTTTCCTGCCCTGTAAGAAGAAACTTCCATCTTATTTGAATACTCTAAAACTGATATTATTCAAATTAGGACCAAATATTGAGCTTTTCCCATTCCCCCAAAAGCTTATGAGGAATTTCTTCATCATCAGTTTAACGTTAACTGTAATATTTGCACCTTCTGCATGACAGATGTTGGAACATTAGAACATCAGCCTTTTGGAACAAGCTACATGTACGACCAGAGTCAAAAAATGAGGCTTCAGCTTTTCAATGTAGCAACGTGACCTTTGGAATCTGGAACATTCCAGACAAAACAGTTGAGGTTCTTTGTTAACAATGTTCTTATAATGGCAAAATATCTTTTACACGGATTTGAAATTGAACTGTTCCTAAGCCATGTCCACAATAATAACACACAGAAACTGCTTCATTTCCTTAAACCTCCTCTTACAATGTTGTTCATGTTGTCATGGTAACACCATGACTTTTATTTTGTGCCCCCTTCTCCTTACTTCCTGTCCCTGGTTCTTTTTGCCCAGCTTTACCCTCGTTGTCCCTAATTGTTTGCACCTGTCTTCATTTTCGTCGTCCTCACCAACCCCACAGTAGACTCTGGACTTTTGGTAAAGCCTAAACTTATGTTTCTTGGACTCTTGGGAAATCTGGACTCTAGTATCCTGGACTCTGTGTTTCCTGTGTGGTTTTGGTCTGAGGTTTGCCTTTTGTTTAATTCAGTGTTTTGGTCTAGTCTCTAGTTTTCTCCGCTTGTTTGATCCTGGTTTTTTCGTGTTTAGATTTGCTTGTGTTCTTCAGTTTGCCAGTGCTTTCTGTTTAGTTTGTTTGTGTCTGCCTCCCCTTAGTTCTTGTGTTAATGTGCTCCCCCAACTCTGATACTTGGGTATCTTTCCCTTCCAGTGTGTTTTAAGTTGTGCTCAGTTTTACTGTAGTCTAACTTGTCCCTGAGCCTTAGCTGTGTTTATTCTGGAAATTCTGTTCCCCTCTTGTTTTCAACATCCACTCTGTTGTCACCTTAGATTCTATTAAGTTAACATCTTTCGTGTGCTCGTCCTGTTCTGAATCCAGTTTCTAGTATCCTCCTGTTAGGAGCGACCTCTGTTCACCATTTACATCTCTGTGTTGTGCTTCCCTGTTCTGAACGATGTCCTATTCAGTCGGTTTGTCCAAATCACAAAAACACAATATTTAGTAAAACTACTGATTTGTGATGGAAGTGAAATGATCATTTTTATATTCGGACTCTGTCTGGATCGTGTTCAGCAACATCACAGTGGGTTGATTTGTTCTTTGGTTTGATTTAGTTTTAGTGATTTAGTTCTGTTTAGTTGTAACAGGACACTGAAAGTACTACAAGATACTAAATTGATTAGTTTGATCTTCAAATATTCAAACATTTGGAGGTGTTTCATAGTTTAATGTGTTGGTTTGAAGGTTTCCTCAGTTTTAATATTGTTGATAATAACATCAGACCCAGAATAAGCCCAGATATGTGATCCACAATCCATCAGCACTGGTCCAGAGTGTTGTAGTGTTTCTTCAGTGAGCTGTAGCTGCAGGAACATGAGTGTGTGTCAGACAACAACAACAAGACACACACAGCAGTGAACATGAAGGATTTAAACACAGATGATTTGACTTCAGCTGCTAGTTAGTAGCTTTGGACAGAAGGTGGAGCTGCTGCATTTGTCCTTTTGTTACCTACAATCATGTTTTACTAGAAAAGTATCACATGTGTAGAGAATGAATGAAGTGGTTAAAGTGATTAGAAATGTGATGTGTCATCAGTCTTTGACCTAATGCTGTACTGTGTGTGTGTCATGCTGGAATGAGGAAGTAACGTGGAGGCTGTGCAGACACACACAGCTGGAGAAAAAGGGAACTACCTTTACTAAAATACAATGATGGATCATAGCAATGAACAAACCTGTGGAGCAGGAACAGTGTCTGGGGAGACATGAGCTGATGTTGTTAGGACTGGATCAAGTTATAGATACGTAGGTTTCAGCTCTGTGCCACGAGCTGATCTCAGCATCTGTAATGCTGAGTCTGTACGGTCACTGACAGAGATGGAAGTGAATCATTGCAGCATCACAGGATGAAAACCTGAAGTGTTTGCTAGTCAGACATGCATCCTTTGACTGCACTGTGTCAGTCTACATCCAGAATTCCAACTAGAAGTGCTCAGAGACTGGTAGAAGATGTTCCAGAATCCACCTGACCTGGTGAGGCTGCCCTGGGCCGTCAGGCAGATGATACTGGAATCAGCATCAGGACATAACTACATCCAATGGTACAAAGAGCAGAAACTACAAGACTTTTAACAATGATTGTTTCATATTTTCTCCAGATCCAGAGATCAGGATCTCTTGGCAAAATTATGTTTAATAATTCATTTCTTTTAAGACAACAGTGGCGTCATGGTTACCTGTGGTTACCATCTCTCTCTGACCTTTAACCTTTGCTTATACATTACTGAGCTGTAACCTACTCACTTCCTGTTTATTATTTTGTCAAGTTATTTTTTTTATCTATGAGACGGTTGATGACATGTTGTGTCTGGTGGTGAGTGGATGATTGTTGAACAACCTGAAGCTCCTCTGTTGGTGCAGTATGTGATGATGTGCTGCCACCTGCTGGCTGCTCCCTGTGACTTCCTGTCCACAGAAAACAGCTGATAGCTTCAGCTGGACTTTACAAAAACACTGATGGAGATGACGATTGAACATTCACTCACACACTCACACACACACACACACACACACACACTCACAATGCAGCAATCCAACCAATTACAGCTTAACTTATAAAATGACACATTTACTATAGTGCAACAATATTTTGTCTTATTGTTGTTTAAAATGTTTTTGTGTAAAAGTAAAATGTCTGCACTTTATTCAGTAAAGTTACTGAAGTACATGGAACTGAGTAAATGTATCCTGTTACAGCCCAGTTCCTAATCTGAGCTCAGCCCTGCAGGACTGTTCTGTTTCATATGTGAACTCAGTCTTTGCATTAATGAGGGAATAAAAACACACCTGCCCATAAAACAGCTCAGCATCCTACTGTCCAAATACTTTTGAGTCCATAAAATGGAGGGTTACATATACAAATGGTTGCAGTCCCAACGTTAAAGCCGACAGTCAGAACATGTCGTGGTTAAAATATGTGAACACACAGATGAGTCATGTGACGTCCTGAAACAAACTTTGTGGTTTGTTTCAGGAAGTTTGTTCAGATGCCATTTTGAGTCGACACGAGTAAAAACTGCTCCTTAGAAACGTCTGAGTGTTCAGCTGCTCTTCACAGGTAAATCACACAAATCTTCACTGGCTGGTTTGTTTCACCTTGTTCATTAAAGTTTGTCACTTTGAGCTTTTGAAATTTCACTTTAGAATATTTCCTCTATAAAATCGATGGTCGGTACAGAAAAAGCCGTGTGTTTCTGCTCACGTCTTGATTCCAGCTCTAAAAGGTTTGAGACACACTAACTTAATCCTGAGCTCTACTTCATTTGTCCTTTTTAAAGCAGCTCAGTGCAGCTCTGCTCTTCCTCAATGTGACTCTGTGGTTTCCTGTACTTTTAGGTGAAGAACAGCACAGAACTGAAAGTGTAGTTAGTCAAGACTCCATTTTAAATCGATCAATGACAGGAAACCTGAGGCTGAATCCGGGTGAGTGTTAATCCAACATTAATGTGTTTTTAGTCTAACGTGTCTCTGGAAACTAAAGAGGAATCAGTGTGTATGTGTGTGTTACTTCCTCTTCTTGGTTTGGATCAACCTGATGCTCCAGCCATTGAGCCATCAGGCTGCATTGGGACATATAGAGGGCTGCATGGGACCCAGTCATGGTCAGGGGCCCTTTTTGGCATCAGTGAATATATTATGGCTTAACCCTAAAATATTTGAACAGAAATGAATTATTCAAGATTCAGAATGAATCAGTTGAACAGTAGAATGACCACAGCTTCTCCCCCAGAACAGAGTAGTAGTATCCTCCTGAGTGGTCTTTATTCCACCCTGGTCTGATTAGACTCATTAAGGTGGGAGGTTGGAACATGTGGAATCATCAAGATGTAGCGATTACGACTCTAACTCCCTAAACCCCTAAGATGGGGGTCGTTATGTGTGGCCCTCTTTTCAGTTTCTCATATGTTTGATGATCGGAGGATATAATTGGGTTCTCCAGCCACTTTATTCAGACTGAAGAAGCTGGTTGGATAAGTAATGAAACGTTTCTAACCAAAAAGAAATGAGGCCAGTTAACATGATTCAGTCTTCAGATAACCAAACCTGGATGACTGAGAACCTTCACTGACTAATCTGAAACTGTTTGTTCTCTCATGAAGCCCAGTTATCACATCTGTATCTCTGTCATTATTTTGGTGAAAGTGAAAGGATGAAGTCAGTTCAGACTCCATTTTAGAGTCAAACAAGCGTTTGAGGAAGAAAGAATGTTAGAACTAAATAATGATCACTCTGATTGATTTATGTGCTGGTTGGTTTTCTCATTTCTCTATTTTAGTTTGTGTGTCAGAAAATAATCACTCAGCATAAAACCACTATGTTTTCTGAGCTGATGTTGTTTATCTGAAGGATGATTATTGTTGGATTTAAACAGGAGGTAGTTTGTCTTAAGATGGAAAATAGAAAATATCATCAGAAATATACTTGAATATAAATGAGAAAGAGAAGCTTCAGACTTTGAAGGTGATGTACTGATGGGATTGATTCTGTTGTTTCTTCAGTGTTTATGGTTCAACTCTCAGACCTGAGAAGATGAAGATGGAGGAGGACAGAGCAGAGTCTTCAGTATCCAGTTGTCTGTCTATGAAGAGTGACAGGTCTAAAGACAGACCACCAAACTTCAGTGATGGACCTGGACCCTCAGACACAAAGTAAGAGATTTTCCTGTAAACTGACCTGAAGATGATTCAGTGTTCAAATATATTTCTAAAGTCACAGTAACGTGTGACTTAGCTGGAAATTTACTAGAGAAAAGATTTGTAGCTGTTTCTGCACAGCTGAAAATGAAATCTTTGGTTTCATTTTAGAAATATGGGCATATGTAGTGGATATTTCCTGACTGAGCACTGCAGCAGAAAGCTGAGTCTAACTCCTTAATGTGAAAACAGTAGAAAGAAAATGGCAGTTCACCCCTAAAGCTTCAATACTATTTCCAGATGATATTTACAAGACAGTGATAAGTATTACTATTTACAAAACTATGGTACAAGGCCTAAGAATCCAACTAATCCAAATAACTCTAATCCAAAATTCACAATATGTTAAACGGTTTGGAGGCCGAGGACCGAGAACAGGTGCTGCTGCCAGAGAAACCAGTCTAACAGGGGGAGATGCATTAGAAAGATCTACAACTGGATCTCACTGATGAGCAATAACATACTAAAGAGCATCCTTCTTTTTCCCTTTGTTCCCCCCATAGCTCCTGTTTACCTGTTGATGTAGTTCATTTAATGATCCAGTACAGTAGAGCAGGGTTTATGCTCCCAGTGATTCTTAGTTACCGGACTTACTAATGTGAAAAAGAAAACCCATGAATATGATGTAATTTTAAAAAAATATGATCGTGTTTAATTTCTTTTCTACAGATGGAGATCACTTTCTCCAGGATCCAGTTGTCTGTCTATGAAGAGTGACAGGTCTAAAGACAGACCACCAAACTTCAGTGATGGACCTGGACTCTCAGACACAAAGTAAGAAATTTTCCTGTAAACTGACCTGAAGATGATTCAGTGTTCAAATATATTTCTAAAGTCACAGTAACGTGTGACTTAGCTGGAAATTTACTTGAGAAAAGATTTGTAGCTGTTTCTGCACAGCTGAAAATGAAATCTTTGGTTTCATTTTAGAAATATGGGCATATGTGGTGGATATTTCCTGACTGAGTAATAATATTTATGGTACAAGGCCTAAAAATCCAACTAATCCAAATAACTCTAATCCAAAATTCACAATATGTTCAAAACGGTTTGGAGGCCGAGGACCGAGAACAGGTGCTGCTGCCAGAGAAACCAGTCTATCTGGTGGGAATCAGACTTTTGAAACTCCAGGAAGTAAATGATGGACCAATCAGCTCCCTGCACTGCCCCCCAATCCAGCCAATCAGACAGGGCACCTACAACTCAGGCACACAGATCCGCACAACCAAAGAGCTCTCACTCTAACTCAAAAACACAACTTAAAAGGAACAACAACTTTCATGACACACGGCCGTAACAGGGAGAGATGCATTAGAAAGATCTACAACTGTATCTCACTGAGCAATAACATACTAAAGAGCATCCTTCTTTTTCCCTTTGTTCCCCCCATAGCTCCTGTTTAACTGTTGATGTAGTTCATTTAATGATCCAGTACAAGAGGGCAGGGTTTATGCCCAGGGAGGCTTTAACATGTAGCCAGGAGGACCAGGAGTCTAACCACTGACTCTGTGGTTCATGGAAAACTGCTCTAACAAATGAGCTACAAGTCCACAGTTGTGTTCTGTTTTTTAAACAGTTTGGAAAAGTAAACGCTATCGGATGAGCTAAACTCTGTATTGTCCTCGAATGCATCACGCTGCATGGTGTGACAGACAGATTAGTGCCAATTGTACTAATGTATGTGTTATAATAAGAAATGCTTCTCAATTTCAACTCACACAGTACAATTAACAATTGGGAAGAGAGAAAAATTTATTGTTACAAACATGAATATACTGATAATGAATCTGTTGGCCTCATCCTTTCAGTTCTGAAGGTCCTTATTAGTAAGGAAGAGGCAAAGTTGTCTGCACTGAGAGGTGGATGGAGGAGGGGTAGGTGGGTAGATGAGGGATTTGAACGTGAAGAACACGTTTCTGGTGTCCGAGGTGTTGCTGAGTGTCTCCTGGTAGTATTCAGTCTTTGCTCTGGTGACACTGTGAGAAAAAGATCCAAGCAGATCTTGATACTCAGCAAGAGCAGACGGAGTCTTGGATTTGCACCACTTCCTCTCAGCCCTCCTGAGGATGGTGCGTTGTTCACGGTTTCAGTTGGTGAGCCACAGATTAGAAGCTGAGGGACGAGTGGCTCTAGAAGACATGGGGCAGAGACTATCCAGAAACAATGAAGGTGTATTGCAGAGGCTGTCCGTGCTGCATCTGCATTGAGGACGGAGAGGTCCTGGTTGTTGCCAGCTTTGTGGGTCAAAGGAGTGGAGACCACACTCAGGTCAAATGTATTTAGAAGAGCAAACACGTCAGCTATCTGAGGTTTGTCCAGGTGGATGTTCAGGTCTCCCATGATGATGAGAGGAGCCTTCTTCAGTGAAGTGGGGCAGCAACATGTCAAGCTCATCGCAGAACTTTCATTCATAATTGTAAGTCACGTTCCTACTGTACCACCTTATATCATTGGCAGTGGTAGAGTCTGTGTGTGAGTAGAGGAACATGATGGCTCTAGTTCTCTGGGGTTTCTGCTTCAACAACTGCCCAAACTTGAAAAAGTTATGAGCCACAGGAGCTGCAGGAATAACTCACACATTCACATTGACAGTGAACTGGTTTTTAAGCTTTTTAGGGCAACAAGAGAGGCCTGGTTACAGGGCGGATAGAAGTGTTGACAAGTAGTAGGAACATCACTTAGTCCAGAATCTCCTGAATGATGTAAACCGTTTTGTACAGTTGACTAATTGCGTCCAACCTCATATTTTAGCAGGCCGACTTAAACTTTCTAAAAAAAGATGTATTAAGTTTCCCCATCATTCAGTGATTGTGTCGCTTCTCAGTGAAAGTGATCAAAAGCATCCAAACCTTTGGAAATGATCGTAGACTTCATCTTCTTCCCTGCTTATATCTATGGTCAGGCTGTTGAGGTGCATGAGTATAAATATCTGAAGAAGCATCTCTGCATCGTGGAAATTGATTGAACTGCTAGCTGTGAACGTGCCTTTATGTTATTGCTGTTTACTACCAATAGTCAGCTTCTTCCAATGTAGCATGTGACATCATCAACACCATTACGGCTAAAATACAGCATTGGATTTACTGTATGTAAGCGTGAAGGACGCATACTCTTTAAGCTGAGGCTGAGTCAGGAGACGGTCCCAGTGCTGTGGAAGACATCGTGCAAGGTTCCACTGCCAAAGAAATTCTTTCCATCTGCCTTCAGTGACTACAGACCAGTAGCTCTCACATCACACATCATGAAAGTTCTGAAGAGACTGGGTAGTAGAGAGGAGGACTGTGCACAAACATCATGGAGAACATCTCACATCATCTCCACAAGCTGCTGGTCAAACAGCTTCAGCAAGAATCTTCAGCTCTGCTGTGACATAGAACAGTACAGTAGTTCCCTTTTATCCATCTGGCTGAGTCTTCACAGCCTCTTTGGAACTTCCTCATGACAGCATTACACACACACGGCATTACTTCAAAGACTGATTACACATCACATTTCAAATCATTTTAATGATTTTCTTAATTCTCTTGATATTTGATACATTTTAATTCTAAATTTACAACATAACCTTTTAAATTTCCTTATAATAAACTGCGTTAATGATACATCCAGTAATAATCACACATCTTCATGGCGAAATTTCCTCAATGATTAATCTTACTCATAAATTTTCTTTTAAACAATATGTCAAAATCAACGTCTATCTCCTCTTAATGTCAGATCCACAGTGTTGCTCCTCTGCATCCTGGGTCTTGTGTGTCATTTTGGAGACATTCCAGGTTTTAGAGACACACAGCTGATGTAGTCAAACCATTCTGGCTCTGTAGTTGTAGAATGGACCCGTCATGGTTGGTGGTCTTTTCCTCTGAGCTGTTTTTGGTTTAATTCCACTGTTTCCTGGACAGCTTCTCTCAGGCATAAGTTATGAAGCCTAACAGGTTTCCCTAACAGGTTTCTTAAGTTACCATCGCTGTCCATTTTTCTGACCACTTTATGACAAGATGCCTTCTGAAATTTCACCCAAAAGTCAAATGTCTCTAACATTTAGTGAGAACTATATGCTTAGATTATTATTTGACAATATACTGTACAGTGTTTTCAGGCAGAGTATGTGTTTGAGTGTTACAGGGCTACTGCACGGGTTGTTTTCTGGTAGTACAGTATATCTCTGATTTAACTGAGTATGGTGGCTGGAAACTCGCCACAGAGAAATCGTGATGGAGGAGCAACCGTCTTGCTGTGGTTTGTCTTCTCTGAGTTTCCACTGGACACAAAACCTGTGCTCCTCAGTTCACCAGCTGGTTTGCTGTTCCTCTGAGCACCTGCTGTTGAACTGTAACCTACCTCAGATATCTGAGAGATTTCTGCTTTTAAGCCTCATTAATCTGCACTTGTGTGGTCACCTCTGTTACTAAATGACAGCTCTAAATCAACTGAGTCCTGTCTGAGCTCTGTTCTCTATTTATGCTGAAGTCTGATTTACAACAAATACACTGTTTATACGATATTTCACCAAGTCAGTGCATCTGCTTATATTAAGAATTCAGTTTTCTTCATCTCCACAGAACGAGGAAGAGGAGTCAATTTTCTGTGGAGGAGCAGCTGTCCCGCTGTGCTTTGTGTCAGGACGTCCTGAAGGATCCAGTCTCTACCAGCTGTGGACACTGGTTCTGCAGACAGTGCATCAGCTCATACTGGGACCAGTCATGTTCATCAGGAGACTCCTCCTGTCCCCAGTGTGGAAAACGATCCAGAACAGTACAAAGTAAAACTAGACACTTTTTAGTGTTAGATATTCTGAAACACTTCACAGACTTTGTTGGTTTTCTTCAGTGATTATATATAATATATTATTATACTTAATTGTATATTAATATTTTTGTGTTCATTATTATAACAATCTGATTCTTAAACGTTTTTGTTTTTGTTGGTAACAAAGAAAAAACCAGATTCTGTTTCTTTATTCTCACACAGTTTCTTGTCTTTCAGCAGATGTTGGTCTGCAGGAGGTTTTAGATGAACATAAGATCAGTCTGAGGAGGAGATGTGAATGTGTGACTGAAGGAAGTGATGAAACAGGAAGTGGAACCCTCCTCAACAGGATCTACACTGAGCTCTACGTCACAGAGGGACAGAGTGAAGAGGTTAATACCCAACATGAGGTGAGGCAGCTTGAGACAGCTTCCAAGATGAAGACCCTCCATGACACTCCAATCAAGGTCCACGACATCTTTAAAGCCTTACCTGACCAACAGAGACACATCAGAGTGGTTCTGACCAACGGCGTCGCTGGTGTTGGAAAAACCTTCTCGGTGCAGAAGTTCAGTCTGGACTGGGCAGAGGGCTTGGAAAACCAAGATGTCAGTGTGCTGGTTGTGCTTTCGTTCAGGGAGCTGAACTTGATCAAAGATGAGCGGCACAGTCTTCTCACGCTGCTCCATGTTTTCCATCCAACATTACAGAAGGTCACAGCAGAGCAGCTGGCTGTCTGTAAACTTTTGTTCATCTTTGACGGCCTGGATGAAAGCAGACGTTCACTGGATTTCAACAACAGTGAGGTTGTGTCTGATGTCACACAGACGTCATCAGTGGACGTGCTGCTGACAAACCTCATCAAGGGGAATCTGCTTCCCTCGGCTCTGGTCTGGATAACTTCCAGACCTGCAGCAGCCAATCAGATCCCTCCTACGTGTGTCGACAGGGTAACAGAAGTACGAGGCTTCACTGACGCCCAGAAGGAGGAGTACTTCAGGAGGAGGTTCAGTGATGAAGAGCTGTCCAGCAGAATCATCTCCCACATCAAGACATCCAGGAGCCTCCACATCATGTGTCACATCCCAGTCTTCTGCTGGATCACTGCCACAGTTCTGGAGCACATGTTGACTACAGAGCAGAGAGGAGAGCTGCCCAAGACCCTGACTGACATGTACTCACACTTCCTGCTGGTTCAGACCAAGAGGAAGAAGAACAAGTATGGTGAGGGACATAAGAGGAACAAAACCAAGAACAAACAGTTAAACAGAGAGAGCAAGAAACAAACAATTCTACAGGAGCTGACAAAGGCTGACAGGGAAGTTCTTCTGAAGCTGGGGAGGCTGGCGTTTGAACATCTGGAGAAAGGAAACATCATGTTCTACCAAGAAGACCTGAAGCAGTGTGGTCTTGATGTCACAGAGGCCTTGGTGTACTCAGGAGTTTGTACAGAGATCTTCAGAAGAGAGAGTGTGATCTTCCAGAAAACAGTCTACTGCTTTGTTCATCTGAGCATTCAGGAGTTTCTGGCTGCAGTTTACTCCTTCAACTGTTGCACAAAAAAGAAAAGGGTACTGGAGAAGTTCCTGAGGAATGGCAATCTACACTATGAAATTCATGGTTTTCATGACTTTTTAAGTTGGGCCATGGAGAAATCTCTCCGAAGTAAAAATGGTCACCTGGACCTGTTTGTTCGCTTCCTTCATGGCCTCTCTCTGGAGTCCAACCAGAGACTCTTAGGAGGTCTGCTGGGTCAGACAAAGAACAGTCCAAACATCATCCAGAGAGTCACCAACAACCTGAAGGAGATGAACAGTGATAAAATGTCTCCTGACAGAAGCATCAACATCTTCCACTGTCTGATGGAGATGAAGGACCACTCAGTACATCAGGAGATCCAAGAGTTCCTGAAGTCAGAGAACAGATCAGAAAAACTCTCTGAGATCCACTGCTCAGCTCTGGCCTACATGCTGCAGATGTCAGAGGAGGTTCTGGATGAGTTGGACCTGAAGAAGTACAACACATCAAAGGAGGGACGACGGAGACTGATCCCAGCTGTGAGGAACTGCGAAAAGGCTCAGTAAGTCCAGATGTGATGGTTAAAATCATAAAGTAACATAAAGATGAAGCTTCAGTATGAAGAAATCAACCATCACACATACAATTTAATATAGTCTTTGTCACGGTTTTGGTTAAGGGATGAACCCAAAAGAGGAGACAGTGCGAGGGATGAACGAAAAAAGGGTTTATTTAACAGATACTAAAATGGTGAAGATACTAGAGCCCGGATTCAGAACAGAATTTACCCAAATAAATACAGCTAAGACTCAGACACAAGTTAGACAAGGAAATTAAGGAACAAACAATGGCTACTAAATGAATAAGGCACAGATGAACATTAAACTACTAAAGCAGATAAACACAAGGGTGAGGCTAAGGAGACTAACAGAAATATAAAAAGACACAAACTACCGAACAAAGGAACACACGTAATAAAGATTAAAGTAAAACAAAGCACAACTTAAATCACACTGGAAGGGAAAGATACCAAAGTAACAGAGGTGGGGGAGCACAAACACTCGAACTAAGGGGAGGCAGACATGAACAAACTAAGCATAAAAGTCTGGCAAACTAAGAACACACAAGCAAATCTGAACATGAAAAAACCAGGATCAAAACTAGGGGAGAAAACAAGAGACTAAGCCAAACACTGAATTAAACAAAGGCAAACCTAAAACACAAAAACCCGGGAGCAACTGGCGGGAAAACAGGACTAAAACAAGAAACACTGATTGAGAACAAAAGCAAACCAAAGACCAAATGGCACAGATGCACAGAGTCCCAGAAAAATGTCCAAGAAACTAGAGTCCTGAATGAAAGAGTCCATGAAACATACATACAGATGTGGGGTTGGTGAGGGTAATAATGACCACTGTAACAACAGCGACACTGAAGACAGGAACCACGATGGCAGTGACCACATTATCAACGACGAGGATCTGGCAGGGGAGTGAGGAGAAGACAACTTAAATAGAGGAGGGAACAGGGGACAAACCATCAGGGAACAAACGAAAGCAAAGCTGGGGAAAAGAACCAAGGCGTCACAAAATAAAAGTCCACAGACAGGAAGTGCAGAGAGATCCTGACAGTCTTTCAACACTAAAGGTTTTCTTTAAAAAAATCACATCTCCAATTTCTTGTGTTGTTTATTATCAGTAATTTAATAATGGTTATTTGTCCATGTCTTCATCACTTGCTTCATGTCCACGTCACACAACAGATAAGGGACGTCTGTGTTTTTTATTTTTCATCGTAAGACAAAATGATTTTTGTGTTGTGTCTGTCTTTGGTTTGTGGAGGTTAAATACAGCCGAACAGTTTCCGGCTTTTAGAGTTTGTGTTGAAGCAGTTTTGACAGTCGACATGGTCTCTACTGATGTCTGATTTCTTTACAGTGGAGACAGTGTCTCCACTAAGTTTCTATAATGTGTCACTTTATTATTCTGTTCATATACAGACATGTTTATTCTAATATCTGTGATCTGGTGGAACCAACAGACCTTGAAGCTTTAATGCTTTTACTCGTTTTTGAGATTTCAGTCAATAAAATGTAAAGTGGGAGAGAGTTTTGTGTGTGATGAGATAAGGCAGGTTGTTCACGAACCTCAAGATCAGTGCTTCAGTCCCCAGCTCCTCCTTCCTGAACAACAAACTGACCCCCAGTCATTTTGGATCAACAACTAAATGTTAAGTGACTGTTTCAGCTGAGAGAGGATGTGATGTCACCTCCCCTCTCTCATATGCTTAAGAAGACATTTTTCTGTCCTTCTTAATTCCATTTAAAGGATCATTTTAGTCATTAATGATATTTTCAACAATCAACAATTAGACAAAAATGAATTGTCTCTAATCATGTTTAGTGTCAGTCTGTAACCTGGGTTAGTTAGTTTGTCTTTTCTGTGGACCTCTGTTGTACAACAACTATTGAAAAGACATGTTTGAGCTCAGTTTGTCTTTGTTGTTGGAAGACACTTTGACATGTGGACAGAAGGAGGTCAGGTTTCAAGCAGAAACATGAACAACTTACAAATTGGCCTCCTAAACTACATCTGCTCATGTTCATCTGCTGAAACATTATTTTTATTGTGTGTCAGATTTCAGCATAGTTGATATTTTCTATTGTCTGTCATCAGACTTTGTGACTGTGACCTCTCAGAGACTCACTGTGAAGTTGTGGCCTCAGCTCTGAAGTCCAACCCCTCCCATCTGAGAGAACTAGACCTGAGCTCTAACGACCTACAGGATTCAGGAATGAAGCTGCTGTCTGCTGGACTGGAGTGTTCCAACTGTAAACTGGAGACTCTGAGGTCAGTGATCATGCAAACTCAAAACATTTTTTCAGGTTTGTAGTTCAAACGTGTCAAAATGTTTCGCTGTAAATTTAGTTTTAAATCAGAAAACAGAATAAAACTGTAGAAATTGACAATTTGTAGTGAAAACAAATGTTTAGTAAAGTTTTAGATCTAATAACAAAAAGTTGGAAAAAATAAATTAATTTTCAGGTGTAATGACTTTTAAAATAAAATGTCTAAAAACACACATTTTAAATCTGAGATACAGAAGCAGAGAGACAGACCAAACATCTGGAAACATGATTGAAAGTATCTTTAGTGGTGTCTGACTCGTCTCCATCAACAGGTGACACTTCAACCTGAGCATGATGCTTCCTGTCACACAATCAGAATCACACAGAATCAGAATCAGAAAACTTTTTATTGCCGGGTGCAGTAAAAACGCTTTACAGTACTCAGAATTTGTCTTGGTGTCAGGTGCAAACACAGAATCCAAAAATATAAAGTTAAAATACAAATGTGTGACACACTGTCTGAAGATTGGAGGAGGGGGGTCAGCAGGCTGACTGCAGTGGGGAAGAAACTCTTCTTGTGGGTCCTGGAGATGTACAGCTGTTGGAGAGATGGGAGGCTGCAGAAAACCAGACTGTGATGGAGGATGTGAGAATGGATTTGATGATGGCAGCGTAGAAGTTCACCCACATCTTCCCACATCACAGGGAGGTGAAACCTTCTTGGTGAGGGAGCTGATGTTCTGCTCCCACATGAGCTCCTGGGTGATGGTGGTGGCTGAGAATTGCTGTTCCATTCTCTCACCATGTGCTAATTTAGTTCTGCTCACTTCCTTGCTAAATCTGGACTTAGCCTCTCTGTATTTCTCTTGGTCCCCAGTTCTGAATGCAGCTTCTTTGTGTGACCTCAGCTATCTGAAGTCCCTGTCAGACTTGCACTGGCATTTTCCAGACTTTCTTTGGGACGAGTGTATGTGTGAACATTACAACAATGTCGAACTGGAAGGACAACGAAATTCGGGACCTTCTGATAAAACAAATACAAGGAACAGCACGAGACTCTGTGGTATACGACCAGATAACAAAGCAAAACACTGTCACTTCCGCAAGAAAGCTTTGTCTTTGCATTCTGTCCCCCTTACCCAGTTACCTGGAGTATTTCTTCACATCTCCCAATGTTGGCTACATGTCTGAAAGGGGTTTAAGATTAGCTGTAAACCAGGGTTTGCTATTGTTCTAACTCATCCAAGTGCGTGATGGAATGACTCTGTCCTCACAGAGGTTCATGTAGGACATCACAGTGTCTGTGTTCTCATCCAGACTGTTAGTGACAGATCTAAAAACATCCCAGTTCCTTTACAGCCTCACTAGTCCACATCTTTGATGTCCTCACAGCTGGTTTGCAGAGTTTTAATCTTTGACTCTATGTCGGTATCTTACTCGTATCTGATGCTCCAACAATTAGTTCATATTGAACATTTATTGGATTTGTTTCTCAACTTAGCCAATAACAAACTAATTCCACAATACAAGTTTATGAACAATAATTTCCAACACGTTCACAAACAGTTTCATCAAACAAGTTTCTCAAAGTCTGGCTAAATCCACAGAACTCTGTAAGAAACTCTGTGCCTCCTCAGCTACTGCTGTCTGTGGCACCATCATCCAATCTGTTGATGATGTCACTTTGTGTAGAGACACAACCAGTAACCAGGAGCAGAAATGTGACACTGCAGACATGTTTGTACAGAAAGGTACAAGGTTCCATTTAGGATCCGAGAAGAGAACATCCAACATCTGATCCAGTTAGAAAGAGGATTCAGGAGGAAGCTGAACTCAATTTGCTCATTTATTTCACAATAAATCGTGTTTTATTGCTCATTTGGAGGATTCAAACTTTTACCCTAAATTTTGCACAAAAAAAGATTAAAAAGTATAAAAAGTGCTTCTCATCTTCTAATACACATGCTCTCTATTGCAAACTCTATCTAACAAAGGTGTATGAGTCCATGTGCCTGTTTCTAGTGCTAGATGATGAGCTGAACCTCTGAACAACAACAGTAATCTAACCCACTGTGTGTTAGAAATAGAAGGTAAATCGTGTTCTTGTTCTCTAGTGGTTTGAAAATGCCAACACATGCTAAAATGGATGGATACCATGCATCATGTGTTTTTTCTCTGAACCATTGGTAAAGGATAGTTGTAAATACTTTTCTATCGCCCACACTTTAGGCTTCCCAAGCAATAGAAAAGCCAGAACAATATGTGTCACCCATGTTAAAAATGAGACATTTAAAGTAACAAGCACAAGTTGTTTTAATCCAACATGTCTGATAGGAGCTCAGCAACATGAGGAATGAAGGATTCATGATGGTTTGATTTTGAAAAGGTTTGTATCTTTGTGAAGTTACTGATAGAGTCTGATGCTCTTATGAGACCTGACTTTACTGGATCAGTTTCAGGAGCACAAACCAGTGCTGACCACAGTCTGGAACCAAAGCTGATCAGTTCTTTAAAGTTTGATCCATTTCCCTGATGAGTCAAAGTATTGTAGGAAGTTTTTAGTCTGTCAGATGTGATTTGATGTTTGTCTGATAATTCCAGAGGTGAGTGAGGTGAGCAGCATGTTCTGAATCAGTGCTGACATGAATAGGTGTATGAATGTTGTGCTGACATTTGGATGATGTCTGTAGAAGTCTGACATTCTGATGATCCACAATAACACAAGGACAAAGTCCCTCTAACACCATTGATTAGGACAAATCTGATTGTTACTAATGATTTGATCCACATCTTTGATTCTTTACTCAGATTGATCAACTGCAGTTTGTCAGAGATCAGCTGTGATTCTCTGGTCTCAGCTCTGAAGTCCAACCCCTCCCATCTGAGAGAACTGGAGCTGAGCTGGAACAACGACTTGCAGGATTCAGGAGTGAAGCTGCTGTGTGGTTTTCTGGAGAGTCCACACTGTAGACTGGAGACTCTGAGGTCAGTTCACTGACTGATACTGTTGGAGATTTTATATATTTAATCCACAACTTTAATTAAGTAATTAATTCAACTCCAAACTTTCATTTTCACATTTAAAAAATCTTTTTTATATTTCTCACTGTTCCTAAATAAACTGTATAAAATGTTTAAAGAACCAAACTGTTGTTTTTCCATGTTTCAGTCCATGAAGTGAAAATTGTTTTTATTTCACATTTCTGCTGAACATTTTCCAAAGTTTTCATGAAATCATCTGTAATTTGGGATTCAAATAGTTTTTGTTCAGAATAGTTTAGTAGTAAAATAGTTTTTAGTTTTGCTCATTTTGGAGAAAACACCATTGATTAGGACAAATCTGATTGTTACTATTGATTTGATCCACATCTTTGATTCTTTATTCAGATTGAGTCTCTGCAGTTTGTCAGAGATCAGCTGTGATTCTCTGATCTCAGCTCTGAAGTCCAACCCCTCCCATCTGAGAGACCTGGACCTGAGTTACAAGAAGTTGCAGGATTCAGCAGTGAAGCTGCTGTGTGGTTTTCTGGAGAGTCCACACTGTAGACTGGAGACTCTGAGGTCAGACACCATTTTTTAGTTGTGTGCTGAGATGAATATGATGTGAAAGTTGTGGTGACACTAAACTACAGACAGGTTCATGTTTCTGAGGTCATATCACATTCAAATTGTTCAGTGGTTGAAAGGAAGTTTTGAAAGTGTCGAAAAATCCGATGTAAAAATGTGAAAGTGACATTTGATTGTCAGACTTAGAATTGAAGACACTTGTATAAAGCAGCAACAGAGAATCAGCTTGGAGCAAATAGAAGGAGGAGAGAAGAATCAGCAGGTTAAGAACAGGACACACAGCACTAAATAGTTGACTGAAGCTAATGAAGAAGCATCCAACTGCCAACTGTGTCAAGAAGCAGAGACAGTTGATCCTGTTTGATTTGAGTGGAATAAATGTAGAGAGGAGCAGCAGAGTGGGATTGGAAGGTGCAGAGAAAAGGAGAGAAATCCTCCAAACATTCCACAACTACTATCAAGTGCAACAGGAGATGATTGACAGCTTTACATCAGATGGGAAATAGTTTCGTCCTCCATCAAACCTGTTTCTTTAGTTTCACTTAATTTCAGTGAGTTGTGAGGAAAATGTTTGTTCACTGAAATTAAACCTTCAGAACTCAAACACTCATATTTTTCACTGATGTTTCTCAATAAACTGGAAAATATTTAGTTAGTTCCGACATTTAAATACATTTTTATAACAACAATAAACGGAATCGTTGTTACGAATATTTGTTTAAATTAACGATGTAACAATAACGACATTCTGACACTAATGGTGTTTTTATTTATTTGATCATTTTGACAGTGAAACAAAAATGTTTAATTATAAAATTGAACTGTTCTAAAGTCTTTTCAACATTTATCACATTCAGTTTGAGAACAAATGTAATGAAATGTGAGTGAGGTGAGCAGCATGTTCTGAATCAGTGCTGACATGAATAGGTGTATGAATGTTGTGCTGACATTTGGATGATGTCTGTAGAAGTCTGACATTCTGATGATCCACAATAACACAAGGACAAAGTCCCTCTAACACCATTGATTAGGACAAATCTGATTGTTACTAATGATTTGATCCACATCTTTGATTCTTTATTCAGATTGATCAACTGCAGTTTGTCAGAGATCAGCTGTGATTCTCTGGTCTCAGCTCTGAAGTCCAACCCCTCCCATCTGAGAGAACTGGACCTGAGTGGAAACAAGCTGCAGGATTCAGCAGTGAAGCTTCTGTGTGGTTTTCTGGAGAGTCCACACTGTAGACTGGAGATTCTGAGGTCAGACACCCTTTTTTAGTTGTGCTGAAACTAAATTACAGACATAACTCTGAAATTATACTTATCCACATTGAGAATCCCAATAGAAAAGGCACATTTCTTTAAAGTTTGCAGTTCACATTTTACCTTTTAATGTAATATAATAATTATTCTAATATCATCATATAAAAGTAAACCACTGGTTAATGATCCTGTTAAACTCTACAACAGATTTTTAACTTAAACTTTGTCTTTAAAGTTTTATATTTGATTCTTTATTCAGATTGAGTTACTGCAGTTTGTCAGAGATCAGCTGTGATTCTCTGGTCTCAGCTCTGAAGTCCAACCCCTCCCATCTGAGAGAACTGGACCTGAGTGGAAACAACCTGCAGGATTCAGGAGTGAGGATGATTTGTTCTGGACTGAAGAATCCAAACTGTGTCCTGGAGAGTCTGAGGTCAGTTTTCCATCTTAAATCCATAAGTGAATGTTCAGGTTTGGTTTGGTTCATTAGTTTCTAAGTTTGTCTGAGCACAAATGTGAAAACCATTTCCTCAGGTCAAATCCCTCAACACTATGTGGGACTTTAAGTTGAGTCCACATAGAAAAGTGAAATAAGTCCAGATGTCTCCATGTTTGCAGACTGTACTTGAAGGAAAGTGGTGCTGAGGAGGAACAGGCTGACAGTCTGATTGGGCCTTGGACTAGTACCTTGTCTGCACTAGTAGTGGACCATGAACTTAAGGAAAGGCCAGTTTTTCTCAAGTGTTAAAGATGAAACTTTGTTTCTCTGACATTTGTCTCCTGACAGCTGGAAGGTTCCACACATTCAACAGTGGTTTCTGCCTTTGGCCTTTATGCACTGAATCTTTTCCCACTGTGATGTTGTGGAGATGGTGAAAGAGCTCAATTCTTTGCAAACTTGCATTTTTCAACTTGATGACAGAATTGTCAAAGTGCTGAGCCACCAGCCATGTTTGATTGTAGAGACTGAGCCTTTGAGCCTGTTACCAATGAAGCTGCTCATTCTGGAATCATCCACAACCGTCAGACTTTTCTTCACTTTTCACTCTTATTTTGTCTTTTCTCAATGAGCTTCAATTTACAAAATACAGTGAAACATCTTTTCTTTGTCCTTTTGTCAGATAAATCAAAGTGAATGAACAAATCCCAGATTGGAGTTTTTATTGCAGTTTGGAAAAAGAATAAAATGTTGATGAAAAGTAGATGAAAAAGTGTCAAATAGTTTTGTTAGTGTTGTTGAGAAAAACCAAAGGCTGAATGTCGTCTCAGTATGAATCAGAGCTACAGTGAACCGTTGTAGCAGCTCTTTAAATTCCACTGCTGAGGATATGATCAGGATTTTGGTGGTTTGGTCACTTTGACCTTGGAATCAACCAGTTAATGGTGGATTTTGTTGTAATTGTTCACAACTTACCTGCTGGTTTATGTTACTGTAAAACACTTGACAAAAACACGCAGACAGAATCATGTGTTTTCTCTCTTTACTCACAAAGCTGCAAAATTACACACAAAGCAGTAAACTGTTGTTAGCATAGTTCTGTCTCGTGTCTCGTCTCAGCGCTATGACAGTGTGTAAACTCCCGACAGAAACACTTGCTAAAGAGCGTCTCCCTCTTGTGGCGAACATCAGTAACAACACATCAAAGTTCACTATGTTGTCTGTGTGCAGAAGACTGAAGTGCAGATGTCTCAAAATAAGGTAAAGTAGTAAATCAAATGTGCCAAAAGAACAGTGTAGAATATGAACTTAAGTTACAATGGGGTCAAAAAAACAATATGAGTCACTGTCCTCACACTCTCCCCTCCAAAAATAATGGCGTCCTGACATTATGCAATCACCAGTTCATGTACTAAAATGATCAGTACACTTGTTCTGCACAGCATCTAGACAGGTTACTCCCAGTAGGAGTCAGAGTTCACAGGTGTTAATGTGCACGATAACAATCCACTGCCCCTCCACCATGTACACGGGTATCTGCATTATTTCTGAGAGTAAGGACTTTTAACCTAGTAATAACCAACCTACACCAGAATGTAGTACACAAGTTATGACAGGTGGCTGCACTGTCTGACATTTTTAACTACAAAATTGGTTTAGTCTTATTATCTAAGCTTCTCAAAACTTTCTTACATTTTCATTTAGCTGTAACTGGAGTAATTCTTCTTATGAACTGTGAAAAATGTCAACATTTCTCTTTCCAATGTTCCCAATTGACTTATTTTCTGACTAGTTCTATGACTTATTGCTGAGACATGCTGGGCTCAACTAACCTATGATAAGTCAGAATAACTTTGGCTTCTCTCCTTCTCAAAGGATACTTTTTCTGTCTGACCGGTGATGGGTCAGTATCTTCTTGGATACTGGGTTGCAGATCCAGAGGACTGGTGTTCACTCTCCATGTTCAGCGTCTCAGTGGTTTCTTCCGGTGTTCTGTCCTCTGGTGGTTGTTCCCTACTGTCCTCGGGATTCAAATCCTCTGTTGCTGCTACTGTGATGTGTGGATAGAGTCTCAGGTGCTTCTGCCCTCAAATAACCTGTGACCTGTGACGGTTCCGGTGAATGACTCTAGTGCGTCTCTTCCCATTTTCCGGCTTAAGCTCATACACTGGGCTATCGTGGTGTTTCCTCTGTGTTATAACATACACTTGGTCCCAGAATGACCTGAGTTTTCCCGAACCGCCCTTCTCCTTTAAGTTTCTGATCAACACTCTGCACCCAGGATACAACTCTGCACCATAGGCCCTTTTATCATAGAGGACTTTTCTTCTTACTCCCTCTTTGCAGGCGGTGTTCGATGCTAGCTGATAGGCTTCTGTCATTCTTGCCCTTCGTTTCTCGGCATAATCTGTGTCACATGAGCTTTTGCAGCAAGCCCAAACCTGAGATCAATGGGGAGTCGGGGGTGACGGCCAAACAAGAGGAAATAAGGTGCATACTGTACCCTGTGGCCTCACTGCGTGTGCAATTGTAAGCATGGACCATTTTTGTCAGCGATGCTTTCCAATCTGTTGTAGCAGCTTCTGGTAGGTTCCTGAACATTGCCAGCAGTGTCCTGCTGAAGCTCTGCACCTGGCCATTCTCTCGTTTGTGATATGGTTTTGTCCAGGACCCTTTAACTCCACTATATTCTTGAATATGTGTTCGACTAGAACAGTCAGTTTTCAAACTCCTTCCCCTGGTCATGATGGAGTCTTGTGGGAAAACCAAGTCTCAGTGCAAAATCTCCAAATATCTTCTCGGCAGCTGTTTTGTCAGCTTTATTTCGGCTTGAGCAAACAGTGTGAAGTGGTCCATTCATATCCTCCCTTACATTTCTCCAGATGTAAGAAATCAATGGACACTAGCTCGAATGGATATGTAGTAATGATATTTGAGAGAGGGGCTCTAGTTGGTTTGGCTTGGTGCTTGTTTTTCAGACAGCTGCAGACCTGTGTGATGTGATGCTCAACATCTTTCTGCATATGAGGCCAATAGAAGCGGTTCCTGATGAGGGTCAACACCCTTTCTACTTCAAGGTGACCCATCTCCTCATGGAGTTCTTTGTACACAAGCTGGTGGTATTTATTGGCAGGAGTATCGTGTTCGACTGGCAGTTTTCCGATATAGCAGCCCATCACTGTCCATGTGTAATCTTGGTTTTTGCTTCACCAGTGCAGCTATTTTCTTGTTATTGTGGAGTTGCTTTCTACTCTTTGGCCACTGTTCTGACAGGATGTATTTGAGCACCTCACCAATCACGGTTCCTCTCTTTGGGCTTCCCTTAAGGTCGTTTTAGGGATTTTTGCTACTGATGTTGTCATGTCATTGTTATCTGTTACTACTGCTGAGATGGTCGCAGGGCACAGCCAGAGGTCACTTGCTTGGATCTGAACACCCATTGCTTGCGTCACGCTGTTCGTAACCTCAGGCAGTATTACTTGTGTACATGTGTCCATGTACTGCTCCATATCAAATGACATACGTGAGAGCCCATCAGCGTTGTTGTTTGCTCTGCCAGGGTGGTACTTGATGGAGAACTGGAAGTCAGCTAGTTCCGCTACCCACCTATAGGTGGTTGCGTCCAGCTTGGCAGCAGTGAGCACATATGTGAGAGTGTTATTGTGAGTGTAAAGTGAAGGGTGGTGCATAGTACAGATAGTCCCTGAACCTCTCACATATGGCCCACTTCAGAGCCAGGAACTCCAGTTTTCCCCAGTGAAGGTGGTAGTTTTTATCTGGGGCTGTTAGAATCCGGGACCCGTATGAAACCACAGGCAACTTTCCCTGCTGCCTCTGATAAAGCACTGCTCCAAGCCCCTCCTGTGAGGCATCACAACGTAGGGTGAATGGCTGCTCAAAGTCAGGATATCCTAACACGGGCGGCTGAGAAAGAAGGTCAATGAGCTGGCACAATGCCTGCTGATGTCCCTGAAACCATTTGACTGGATGACATGATGGCAACTGGCCTCCACTGTTTAACTTGTTTTTTTCCTGTTTTACTCGTTTGTACTTTCACAATTTTGTCTGAGGAGCGGATGTCATAAAGAGCCTTGGCTATGTGAGAGAAGTTTAGGATATAGCTGCGATAATATGAAACGAATCCCAACAACTTCCTTAAGTCCCCTACAGTGGTGACTTTCCTTTACTTCAAAGCCTGCACAGGGGCCATGTCTGCAGGATCCATAGTGTAGCCATCCTTTGTGACCAGCCTCCCTAGAAATCTCACCTGGTTTTTGAAAATCTCGCATTTTCTGGGTGTTAACTTGACTCCATGGTTCTTATAACTGTGTAATACACTTCTCAGGTCACTGAGATGGTCATTAAATGATTCTTGATTCTTTCCCACCGGTTCTGCAGGTGCAGGTTAGATGGATTTAACTACCTGAGTCTGCCCCAGTACGGTTCTTGGAGGGAGATGGATATAATGAGCAGTGTTATTTGTCACGGGGATAGTGAAGCGGACCAGGTACCTCTTCAATGTGCAGCCCCTCTGGGAGCTGTGGGTGTGAGAGGGGCTCAAAAAGAACATCTTGTTGCTCTGGGAGGGGTCCTACTCATACACTGCATTTAAGTTTTGTCTGACCTGGGGGAATTAGTCATGATCTCTGTTCCTCCTTTGACCATGACCATCGTCTCCACTTGTCATTAATTTTAGAAAGACTTCAGTCCTTTTGCAGTCAAAAGAGAAAAGAGAATGCTGCACTGACAGCCTCAGTAACCACAGGGGGTGGGTCTACGCCCTTCTCTAACAGATGTTCGATTACATTATATTCAATCATTGGTTCTTCAGCCACACCATCTTCATTAGCTACCAGCATTGGGACTAAGAGCTCTAGTTGTGTGGTGTGATCTGATGGCAGTAAATTTAACTTCCACCCACCCGGAGAAGGAGATTGGTGTCTGGTTCACTGCTCTTCCATCTAGTGTTTCTGACCAAATGATTTCTGCAATACTCTTCACTGTGGTATTTGGGATGTGCTGCTGTCTCCATGTCTCATTTATCAGGCAGACCTGTGACCCAGTGTCCCACAACGCTCTTGTCTCAACCCCGTTCAACAGGCAGGTGATCATCAATTTCTTCCCAATCAGGCTGAGCAACCGTTCTCTTCGTCTTGGAGACAGAAGACTGACACTGATCATGTCATTGATCCAATGTCGTGTGTTCTAACAACCCTTTTGTTCTTGTCTGCTGATGGTGCTGGTGTTACAGTGCTAGCTGACATTTCTACCTGTCCTGTTTTTTCTTCCATCTGTTCTTTCAGTTGTTTGATTGTATCAAGCAGTTCAGCTTCCGTTTGAGTGGTTGTTGGTTGTGTTTTCAGCATTTTAACTTTAGTGAGCATAGAGACAACTGCTCTTCACCACCAACTACTCTCACTGTTGTTTCAGGGACTGTTGATATTTCTGTTTATTTCTCTCACATTCAGTTCTTTACTGTTCTTTCTGATTTCTGTTGCCGTTCCCACTTAAGGCTGGCTGCTTCCTCACATTACTGAAATAATAGATACTAAAAATCTGTCTTTGCAAATGTAAAGTAACAAGCACAAGTTGTTTTAATCCAACATGTCTGATAGGAGCTCAGCAACATGAGGAATGAAGGATTCATGATGGTTTGATTTTGAAAAGGTTTGTATCTTTGTGAAGTTACTGATAGAGTCTGATGCTCTTATGAGACCTGACTTTACTGGATCAGTTTCAGGAGCACAAATCAGTGCTGACCACAGTCTGGCCACCCCTGTTAAGGTGGTCTGGAACCAAAGCTGATCAGTTCTTTAAAGTTTGATCCATTTCAAGTATTGTAGGAAGTTTTTAGTCTGTCATATGTGATTTGATGTTTGTCTGATAATTCCAGAGGTGAGTGAGGTGAGCAGCATGTTCTGAATCAGTGCTGACATGAATAGGTGTATGAATGTTGTGCTGACATTTGGATGATGTCTGTAGAAGTCTGACATTCTGATGATCCACAATAACACAAGGACAAAGTCCCTCTAACACCATTGATTAGGACAAATCTGATTGTTACTAATGATTTGATCCACATCTTTGATTCTTCATTCAGATTGAGTTACTGCAGTTTGTCAGAGATCAGCTGTGATTCTCTGGTCTCAGCTCTGAAGTCCAACCCCTCCCATCTGAGAGAACTGGACCTGAGTAACAACAACCTGCAGGATTCAGTAGTGAAGCTGCTGTGTGGTTTTCTGGAGAGTCCACACTGTAGACTGGAGATTCTGAGGTCAGTTCACTGACTGATACTAATTAGATCTTTACACCACAACTGAAGTTAATTAATTACAAATCCAGTTTCCAGTAAAAGCTGGTTCACTGTGTAAAATGGAAATAAAGACAATGCAATGACTTGCAAATCATATTTATATTAAATACAACAAAGACACATATCAAATACTAAAATTAATACATTTGTTTTTTGTTTGTTTTAATATTTACTCATTTTGAATTTGACATATCTGATTGTTACTAATGATTTGATCCACATCTTTGATTCTATATTCAGATTGAGTCACTGCAGTTTTTCAGAGATCAGCTGTGATTCTCTGGTCTCAGCTCTGAAGTCCAACCCCTCCCATCTGAGAGACCTGGACCTGAGTGACAACGACCTGCAGGATTCAGCAGTGAAGCTGCTGTGTGGTTTTCTGGAGAGTCCACACTGTAGACTGGAGACTCTGAGGTCAGACACCATTTTTTAGTTGTGCTGACACTAAATTACAGACATAAGGCTGAAATTATACTTATCCACACTGAGAATCTAAATAGAAAAGCCATATTTTTTTTAAAGTTTGCAGTTCACATTTTAACTGTTAATGTAATATAATAATAATTCTAATATCTTCATATTAAAATAAAGCACTGGTTATTAAGCCTGTTAAACTCTACAACAGTTGTTTAAGTTAAAATTTGTCTTTAAAGTTTTATATTTGATTCTTTATTCAGATTGAGTTACTGCAGTTTGTCACAGATCAACTATGATTCTCTGGCTTCAGCTCTGAAGTCCAACCGCTCCCATCTGAGAGACCTGGACCTGAGAGAAAACAACCTGCAGGATTCAGGAGTGAAGCTGATTTGTTCTGGACTTAGGAATCTAAAGTTTCGCCTGCAGATTCTGGGGTCAGTTTTCCATCTTAAAGCCATAAGTGAATGTTCAGGTTTGGTTTGGTTCATTAGTTTCTGTTTGTCTGAGCACAAATGTGAAAACCATTTCCTCAGGTCAAATCCCTCAACACTATGTGGGACTTTAAGTTGAGTCCACATAGAAAAGTGAAATAAGTCCAGATGTCTCCATGTTTGCAGACTGTACTTGAAGGAAAGTGGTGCTGAGGAGGAACAGGCTGACAGTCTGATTGGGCCTTGGACTAGTACCTTGTCTGCACTAGTAGTGGACCATGAACTTAAGGAAAGGCCAGTTTTTCTCAAGTGTTAAAGATGAAACTTTGTTTCTCTGACATTTGTCTCCTGACAGCTGGAAGGTTCCACACATTCAACAGTGGTTTCTGCCTTTGGCCTTTATGCACTGAATCTTTTCCCACTGTGATGTTGTGGAGATGGTGAAAGAGCTCAATTCTTTGCAAACTTGCATTTTTTTTGCATTTTTTACCAATGAAGCTGCTCATTCTGGAATCATCCACAACCGTCGGACTTTTCTTCACTTTTCACTCTTATTTTGTATTTTCTCAATGAGCTTCAATTTACAAAATACAGTGAAACATCTTTTCTTTGTCCTTTTGTCAGATAAATCAAAGTGAATGAACAAATCCCAGATTGGAGTTTTTATTGCAGTTTGGAAAAAGTATAAAAAGTTTGTAGATGAAAAAGTGTCAAATAGTTTTGTTAGTGTTGTTGAGAAAAACCAAAGGCTGAATGTCGTCTCAGTATGAATCAGAGCTACAGTGAACCTTTGTAGCAGCTCTTTAAATTCCACTGCTGAGGATATGATCAGGATTTTGGTGGTTTGGTCGCTTTGACCTTGGAATCAACCAGTTAATGGTGGATTTTGTTGTAATTATTCACAACTCCAGTTAGAAAGAGGATTCAGGAGGAAGCTGAACTCAGTGTGGTCATTTATTTCACAATAAATCATGTTTCAATGCTCATTTGGAGGATTCAACATTTACAAACAACCAGAAGTTCTTTCAGTCTGACATGTATAATAGGAGCTCAACTACATGATGACTGAATGATTCATGAGGCTTTTATCGGGAAATGTTTTTCATATTTCAATGCCCCTTGTTAAGGTACTATAATCTATATAGTATAGTATATAATACTTTAATATAATCTGATGCTCTTATGAGACAAAGCCCTTTTTACTGGATCAGTTCCGGGGCACAAAGCAGTATTAACAGTAAAAGTGGTCTAGAACCAAAATTTATTAGTTCGTTGAAGTTTGATCCATTTCACTGATGAGTCAAAGTATTGTAGGAAGTTTTTAGTCTGTCAGATGTGATTTGATGTTTGTCTGATAATTCCAGAGGTGAGTGAGGTGAGCAGCATGTTCTGAATCAGTGCTGACATGAATAGGTGTATGAATGTTGTGCTGACATTTGGATGATGTCTGTAGAAGTCTGACATTCTGATGATCCACAATAACACAAGGACAAAGTCCCTCTAACACCATTGATTAGGACAAATCTGAATGTTACTAATGATTTGATCCACATCTTTGATTCTTTATTCAGATTGAGGGACAGTTTGTCAGAGATCAGCTGTGATTCTCTGGTCTCAGCTCTGAAGTCCAACCCCTCCCATCTGAGACAACTGGACCTGAGTGACAAGAACCTGCAGGATTCAGCAGTGAAGCTGCTGTGTGGTTTTCTGGAGAGTCCACACTGTAGACTGGAGACTCTGAGGTCAGTTCACTGACTGATACTGTTGAGTCTTTATTCTTCAAAATCAATTAACTAAACTGAAAAGTTTCATGTTTGCATTTTGTCATGAGATATCAGGTCATAATGGACTAAAAGTATTTGTTTAGTGATACTTATTTCTGTGAGTTCACTGAAATAAAACCTTCAGAACTTTTAAGTATCAACTAATATTTTTTGGAAAAATCAATTGACATAAACTCAATGAAGATAAAACATTATTTCTTTCTTTTCAGTTCATATCAGTGAGCTGTCATCACTGATTTTGTTCATAGAAAAACTGTTGTATTTTTTCACAAAGGTGAATTTTCTTGTTAAATGAGTTGAAAAATGTTTAAAGAACCAAACTGTTGTTTTTCCATGTTTCAGTCCATGAAGTGAAAATTGTTTTTATTTCACATTTCTGCTGAACATTTTCCAAAGTTTTCATGAAATCATCTGTAATTTGGGATTCAAATAGTTTTTGTTCACAATAGTTTAGTAGTAAAATAGTTTTTAGTTTTACTCATTTTAGAGAAAACATCATTGATTAGGACAAATCTGATTGTTACTAATGATTTGATCCACATCTTTGATTCTTTATTCAGATTGAGGAAATGCAGTTTGTCAAAGATCAGCTGTGATTCTCTGGTCTCAGCTCTGAAGTCCAACCCCTCCCATCTGAGACAACTGGACCTGAGTTTGAACAACCTGCAGGATTCAGGAGTGAAGCTGCTGTGTGGTTTTCTGGAGAGTCCACACTGTAGACTGAAGATTCTGAGGTCAGTTCACTGACTGATACTGTTGGAGATTTTATATATTTAATCCACTACTTTATTTAAATAATTAAATCAACTCCAAACTTTAATTTCACATTTTAAAAAATCATTTTTATATTTCTCACTGTTCCTAAATAAACTGTATAAAATGTTTACTTGTTACATTTAAATTAATTTTTATAACGACAATAAACAGAATCATCAGAACAAATATTTTATTTAAAATGAATAAAGACAAACAACATCTGTTGTTTTACTTCATATCAGTGAGCTGTAATCATTGATGTTCATAGAAAAACAGTTGTATTTTTTCATAGACGTGAATTTTCTTGGTAAATGAGTTGAAAAATGTTTAAAGAACCAAACTGTTGTTTTTCCATGTTTCAGTCCATGAAGTGGAAATTGTTTTTATTTCACATTTCTGCTGAACATTTTCCAAAGTTTTCATGAAATCATCTGTAATTTGGGATTCAAATAGTTTTTGTTCACAATAGTTTAGTAGTAAATTAGTTTTTAGTTTTGCTCATTTTAGAGAAAACATCATTGATTAGGACAAATCTGATTGTTACTAATGATTTGATCCACATCTTTGATTCTTTATTCAGATTGAGTCACTGCGGTTTGTCAGAGATCAGCTGTGATTCTCTGGTCTCAGCTCTGAAGTCCAACCCCTCCCATCTGAGAGAACTGGACCTGACTGAAATCAAGCTCAAGGATTCAGCAGTGAAGCTTCTACGTGGTCCACACTTTAGACTGCAGTATCTGAGGTCAGTAGAGGGTTGGAGTCAGTCCATGTTGCTTTCAGCAGTATTGTACTAAACCCAGTTAGTATCAAAGCAAACATCCAGTTTTTCCTGTAAAGCTCCAACCTTCTCAGTGGCTGCTTTCCTCAGTGAAGCTGTGAGAGGAGAATGGGGACAGGCTTCAGTATTGGACAGAAAGACAGAGACAGAGAGAACAGTGTTGGAGTTGATGTGAAGACGACTGTTGTTGTTGTCTTCATGTGGACAGGAAATAAAGCTGGATTCCAGCTGACAGCCTCACAACATGTATAGAGACAGTGGTCCTCATTCCTCAAATCTGATCTGATTTCAACACTAAACTATTGATCAGTTTCATCTTTGTCACAGCTCTAAGATCAGTGTGACTGAAGCCTGCAAATCAAAGAACCATGGTTCCATTTAGTAACCATGTGGTCTTTGTACAGACCAGAACCTCTGCTGACTGACAGATGATGAAGTGAGTCTCTGGAAACATCATTGATCTCCTCTGTTCTCATTCTTTTTACAGCTGGAATCACACGACTTGTGCGCTATTATCTCTGTGTCCTGATGATCCAGATGTTGCAGCAGCAGCATGTTGTGTGCAGAGAGGCTCTGACTGGACCATGTTACTGGGAGGTAGAGTGGAGAGGAGAGCTTCATCCAGCAGTGACTGACAGAGGAATCAGAAGAAGTGGAGATGACTCTCAGTGCTGCAGTCTGAACTGCTCTGAGAACAGCTCCACTGTCAGACACAATGTCAAGTCCACCATCATCCCTGTGTGATCCTCTGGATCTGACAGAGGATCAGCAGTGGATCTGGATCTGCTCTGCTGCTGCTCTGTCCTTCTACACAGTCTCTGCAGACACACTGAGACTCCTCCACTCCTTCTGCTCCACACTCAACCACCTCCTCCACCTCCACCTGGATTTGACTTTGTCTTGTTTGATTCCTTCAGATCTTAAATTCATATTTCTGTTTAACTGAGTTGTGTTAAAGTGAAATGTTTCTCTCTGAACTCTTTTTGGTAACAATTGACAGTTTCTTATTATCTTTATATTATTAACAGATAAATAACTGAAAATAAACAAATGTGTGTTTTGTTATTAATGTTAAAAATAACAATATCTGCTCTTAGACACCTCAAGTGGAATCAGTAAAGAAGCTTCAACATCCAGGAAGAGAGAAGAACATCAACAGAGTTTCAAGTGCAGTTCTAAACTTCATACATCACACATTAGTTTTCTAAGCTTCTGTTGCTGGGCAGAACATTCTCCACCCTCAGGCTACTGCTCCCAGCACTTTTCTCCTTTTCTGGAAACCTTTTCCCTTTTCAGCACTTTGATAAGCACCTTGACTCTGGGTCACTACAGTGTGGGAAAGTCTGCTGTTAGACAATAACTGCAAACACTTCAAGACAAAACATACAATCATTTCAACATTTTTCAAAAGTACTGAGTACAAGTTGTCAGTATAACTAAGTAAAATGCTAAAAATAACATGGAATCATTTAATCAGACTTGATTTTCCTTCACATTTCCCTCCTTTTGATGACATTTTAATCAAGTCATCAGATGCACAAATTCACAAAGATTCAATATACATCATAATGTTTTTGTGTGACACAGACATCACTGGGTGCAGAGCTAAGTATAGATTAGAAAGTATATAGTATATTTACACACAGTGATCTTCATCACTAGAATCTGTGTACAGGTCAACATCAAGTTGTAAAAGAGGATCTAAATTCTTTGCAGATGTTGTATCACTAAGTTCCATCTGATGAGTCATTGGTCTCTGTGACTCACATAATTAGACCTTTTACACATGAGATAAGAAAATGAAAAATCCCAAGCACAAGTGTAGAAGTCAGCAAAGACAATATAGCAGGTTTCCATTTAGCAAATATCTGGTCCATCCAACCAGTTTTTACACCACAGTTTCATGCCAATTCCTCCCTGAGGATCTAAGACCCTCTAGGACTGTGGTGATGTAAGAGAAATGTTCCTACAAATGAAAATACCTGTTTAAGTTGACCAAATGCTACATTCACACCTCAGCAGACCTACTGTCTGCACTGTCTTTAGACCAGAGCTTCATCAGGAAGCTGTCCCAGCAGGGACCACATAGGAGACGAGTGGTCTCAGAGACTTGCTGATTAGATTCCTGACCACTGTCTTTTCACCTGTATGTCTGTCAGGTTGATTTGATCCTTTTTGTGAATTCAGCTGCTGAGCTGAGTGGTTAAAAGACACCTTGACCTGTAAAGACTTGTCAATCTGATTGACTCCTGAGTGTAGTTCTGTTCTGCATGTTTCTCTGTCTTGCTGATTAAACTCACCATAACCAAGACTGTGAGCTGCCTTTTGCCTCCTAAACTTGCCTCACACTTTTTGCTACAACACTCTTAAAGGCCTTTCCAAGATCTAAAACATCCACCTCAAAACATTTCTTTGCTTAAAACCAAACCTGGCTGTTAACTGATCCTCAAAACAACCTTAATGTTGGTCAGGCCCATTGTTTCAATCAGGTCCTTCCTCCATGACTGTTTGTTAAAAACCATTGTGTTACTACAGTCAAAAAATATAGAAAAAGAAACTAAAGAAATAAAATGCAAAGCTTTTATTTTTAAAAGCCAGGGAATAAAAATGGGTTTCAAGACATATTTAAAAACTTCCACTAAAACCTTCAAATATGACAAATCTGCACCTTCTGTCTCTGGCAACACATTGTAAATGAACAACACTCACCTGTACATTTAGAGCCAAACCACTTGAAAGTAGAAACAGGTCCTACACACTGAATACACTTCTCCAAAGAGGATGTTGTTGTGCACACTAGCTTGTGCTGCTAAATAATTAGTGCAGCACTGTTTGAAGAGACACATAGTGATGATACAGTCATTTTAGGAACAATGTGTGTGAACAACATAACAACCATAATTCAACTTTATTTATCTAGTGATAATTCACAACAAAGTCATCTCAAGGCACTTTACAGAATAAAGTCAAGACTATAAAGATGTATAGAGAGAAGCCAACAATTCCCCCTTGAACAAGCTCTAAGCAACAGTGGAGGAAAAACTCCCTTTAACGGAAGAAACCTCCAGCAGAACCAGAATCAGGGTGAGCAGCCATCTGCCTTGACCGGTTGGGGTGAGTGGAAAGTGGAGAGAGAAAAGAAAAGAGCAACAAAAGCAACAACAAAACATCTGGCAGGTTGGTTTGACCAGTAGCTGCACACTGGAGAAACACACAGCTCTAAAGCTGGGGACACCTGCAGAAAGGGACAGAGAGAAGGGGACAGAGAGGGACAAAGACAACTACTGGAGAAAGCACACAGAGTTAATGTCATACAGTGGTGACAGGAGAGAGTGAGAGGAGCTCAGTGCATTGGGGGGGGGTCCCCCAGCAGTCTGAGCCTGTAGCTGCATAACTATAACTAACTATATGCTTTATTAAAGAGGAAGGTTTTGAGCTTAAACTTAAAAGTAGAGAAACACACACACAAATATTCAATACTGTATGTTTCTGACTCATATGAATGAGTTTTAAATATGAGTCATTAACTCAAGCTCGGCTTTAGCTCTAGTGTGCTGAGCATCAAGTCTACTACAAGCTGCTATTAGGACTGTGGATTTAAAATGGTTTGGAAAAAGGAACCAAAGGAACAAGAAGAGGGTCTTCAGCTCTTTCAGGAATTCATAAATACTAATAAAATGTTCATTGACTGTCATAGTATTAATAATGTTAGTTTGCGTTTCCTTTCAGCAACAAATGATCTTGTTAAGAGACGACTTTCAAGCAGCAAATCTCACAGCTTCAATGAAGACAACTGGACTTTGCCATCTGGTTTTCTTTCCTTCTTTACGCTCATTCTCAACTAAGGACCACAGTTTGTTCCTACCCTCCTTCTCAGAGCACGTCAGGTCCTTAGTCATACGAAGGTTCCTCTTTTTCATGATGTCAGCAGTGCGTGAAACCTTCCACCTGAAACCTGGATGTTATATCTTTTGATCTTATTCAACCAAATTGTTGTAAATAATCTCAAAACACAAGAATTGTATCACAGAATATTGGTCAAATTCATTCTGCATGTTAATCTTTACTTCCATCATGTTTCCACCTCCATACTTCACTGGTGGTGCTGAGCAGCCATCTATCATCTTCTCATGAGCTCTGCAGATCACATGTGTTTCACTTGGATCCAAACACCTCAAACTTTGACTCATCAGTCTACAAGGCATCTGTTTTACAAGGAGGCACTTGTGAGTACTGGTTTTCTTGGGCAGATGCTCACTTGGTCCTTCCACTGGATCTTCTGTCCTGATGGGATCCAGTTGCAGCATGTGCAGCAAACGCCTTTGAATTTCTGGGCTGTGTCTCATAGAGAAGAACCTTCCTTTCTAGAAAAGACTGACTCAGATTCTTCTTCTGACAATTTTATGCTTCCTGTTCTGCATGTGTGAGCTGGAATTCTTGTGGTGCAGGACTCAAACATTTCAGACCAATCCAATGTGAATTTAGGAGCTTTGAAGACTTTTGAAGGACCTGCAGCCGCCCTGGTAAATTCCGATTTCTGTTCAGCTTTGTGTTACAGCGCCACCCTGTGGATTGATGGAGTATTGCAGTGGAAGTTGATGTTGCATGTGAAAGGTTTCCTCTCTGAAGTCCTGGTTATTACCAACATTAGCAACTGTTCCTCAGATTAGAACAGATCAATGATTGTAACAAACAAATGGCTCAGTTCTGTTCAACTAAACCCCATGAAATCAAACATGTTTCTGAGGACGTGGAAAACAATCATTTTTAGAATTTAGAAAAAATGTAAAAGCTATGTGATTTATTCCAATAACTTTGGTTTCAGTCCAGATTCAGATGTTGATCTCCTGAGAAAGAGACTGGTATGACAGGTCTTCACCCCCTGTGAATTCTGTTCATACCCATCAGAAATTTCAACCATTAGAAAACATTATCATTAAAAAAATGGAAGGACACTTTCAAAATCACTTTTTTTCTTTTTTGCATATTTATTTAATGCAGATTCTTCTGAAAACTCTGTTTTTACTTTGACGTGACTGTTTTTCTGTGATTCAACCTTCAAAATAACAATAACAGCAAATTTGACTCATTTCTTCATGAGAAAAGCATCAAACACAGAAAATGAATAGTCAGCAGTAAAAAATCTGAATGGAAAACCAACATGCACAGTCAAAGCCCCTTCACATGCCTCATTTTGAATCAGCCAAAAAGGACACATGTCACACCACTCTTCATGACAGCACTGGCTTCCTGTAGTGCAGTAATACAGTGAGAAGTAACAACTAAGATTTGACATTGTCTTCTTTCACTGGCAGCCAGTGAATAGAAGCTTTAATTCCATTCTGCAGCACCTTGCTGTTAGTTCACGTACATTCATGTTGGTCCAGTGATTCATGTAGTTGCATGAGTAGTAGTAGTTGAAAGGATTCAAGAGCACAAGCTCTGCAGTACGTCTTTAGAGGCAACTTGTCTTTTTACAGTCATGATCACATGGTTAAGATAAACATGTAGTGACTGAATGTCGTCCTCTTTTCCTACATGACACGAGTAATAAGGCCACGAAGAACCACTTGTAGAAGTTCCATAAAGATAAATGATGAAAACATTCTGGCTGTTCTGTGCTAAGAATCACAGAAAAACTACTTGTTGCTTTGATACTAAACATCCTGTGAATCAACATCACCCTCCTGTGATCAAGTGATGGTACTGCAGGTTTCAAAAGGCCCACAGATGTTAGCAGCACACACTAAAACTCCTCCTTATCACAGAATCACAGTCATGCACAAACTACAATAATCTACAGAAACAACAGAAGGCTGCAAAAACCTCTGTGGGATGAGAACGCGTTGACGACACAGTGTCCCCTGAAATGTACTTGTCTGGAGTTTCCAATCAGAAGTGCAAACATTTCTGCTTGATTAGTAAGTTTATTAGCCTGGTATTTATTGTCATTTGAAAAGGATGCTACCTGTAAAGAGCTGTACAACTGTCAATCATAGTATAGTATTTCTAGCCATTTCTAAATGTTTTTACATTCATTTGTACAGTAGATCATACTAACACTGGAAATGCAGTGTTACTGGAAGGTCTAGCTACAGTATTACATTTGGAATATACAGTAAAGTACTGTTATTGATTCACAGTAATCACCTTTTACAAGTACAGTCAAATACTGCAAACCACAGCTGCGTTCAGAAAGCTAATGCCCGTATTTATTCCCCGTTTTAGATTTGTTGACCTGATCATTTGGTCTGAGTGAAGGTGATGGATGACACACTGAAAGTAGACGTTTCACAACACTTAACTTGGGGCCAAAACAGGAAGCGAGATACAAACTATTTTTTCCTACAATTTGCTTTAGTTTTTGTCGTCTGTAGTTCGAGTTTTAAAAAACAAAACATAAAAAACATTTTGATTAAAAAAAAACTGTCATCCTTCCTAAATCAGTTACTCATTGATGTTCTCAATGACTTGTTCCTTGCAAACTCGCAGCTCAAACTTCTTTTGCCTGTTAGAAAACAGAAAAATAAATCATTAAGGTATCGTGAACACAGTCATTCACTCATTATTAGTGCTGTATTAGACACAGGGAGGCCAAGTCCATTGTCCATGTCCTTATGGTTGTCCCCCTACAGGCTGTTAGATGTTGAGTGGCTGTGGGCAAAAAGTTTCCAATAACTCTTACACATACGTGCAAACACTATCCTGAACACACATGCAAAATGTCATGTGGATTCTCCACTGGGGAGAAATATAAGGGGGCTTATGTTTCCATCATCAGATCTTCAAAACTCTGAAACTTGGTACATGTTACGTGCTGGAGAGTTATGAAATATTTTAAAAAATCAATTGTAAACACTTGTTGACATTTCTTTTCCACTGCTTCCACTCGTGAGCAGCTGCAGCAACTGGCTTTTAGCAATCACAGCATTTTCTGTGTGGAAATGTCCATTGTAGTTTAACTTGGACTGTGATTGGATAGTCAGTTTCTGAAACTAGTTTTCATCATTGGACGTCCTCTGGACTTTGGATTCTGATGTCCTAATGCACTTTAACCTGCATTGAGCAAATCTTCTTTTCCTTTGGGCTGTTCCCTTTCAGGGGTCTCAGCAGTGAATCATGTGCATCCATCTAACTCTGCATCCTCTGCATCCTCTGCATCCTCTGCATCCTCTGTATCCTCGTCTCTCACACCAACTAACTTCATGTCCTCTCTCACTACATCCATAAATCTCCTCTTTGGTCTCAAATCATGATTTCGACCTCCAGCTAATTGTGATTTTACTTTTATTCACCAGTTGTTTTCACACCTGTTCTCTTGCACTACTCTCATATTCAGGCTCCACTGGTTTTCCAGCCAGCAGCAGACTCTACTGTCCATGTCCTCTGGCCTCTGACAGCCTGTCACTCTCATCACATGCTATTATTCTTGTTGTTTTTATTGCATGCAAACAGCCTCATTAATGTTCACTAACAGCCATCTCCATATCTACTTGAATGCTATTTCTTTATTCAACGACTCTTCAGCCTTCAACAGTGAGAAGTTTTTCAAATATAATAATCAATGGGGTCAACTTACTTTTGAGCTGTGTGGTGGGTCAAACTCTGAGTCCTGTTGGACCTTGAAGGAAAAATATAAAAACTACACTAAGTTCAGTTCTCAGTGGAAATAAGTGCAGAAGCCAGTCTGTCATTTGATGAACCCTGTAATTTGAAAAAATGTACCTACATAAGAACGGTGGACACTTCAATCAGTTTAATGATCGATTTTAATGAAACAGAAAACTTTTAAAAGGGACAATTTTACTGCCCCGTTTCATTCTGCATGACTCACATATGTTGTTATATGAACACACAACCATCCAACAAGCAAACACTTGGGTAAAACACAACATGTAAAGATCAAATAAATCTGTTCTGTCTAAATTTCCCTAAACATTTTGTCTATGTTCTGTGCTAAAAATCCCAAATGGTTGTTAAGCTGCAGTTAAAACCATGTGAACAACAGTGTCCTTGTGTGGACATGTGATGTCACTGCAGCTCCAACAAAACAAACAGTGAAAAACTCATTTCAAAAAGCAAAGATCCCTGAAACACAACTCAAACAACTGCCAGTCACTTCAAATACCATCTCTTAAAGGTAAAAGCTCTGCAAATTTCCCACTTATCATCTGAACATTGACTGGTAATGGAACGATTATTGTAATGTTTAGGTTTGTCCAATTAAAGGAACCTTCACTGCTGTTGAACCTGCTTCTTGTGGTTCTTATTTGGGTGGTACATGAACATGAATGCCATTAAAGTGCCCTCTGACTTCCCTACATTAAAATATCTCTCTACTTTTAGCTGAAAACGCCTCCAGATGACATCACTCAGTGGAACCTTTAGTTCAGATGATGTCATCTTGTTGCAGTTTGTAATCATGGTCGACCTGCTCCTCCAGAGCTCCCCCAGGTGATATAATCTAAACCCCTAATGATGAGAAACTCCTCTGGGTGATGTCATCTGGAGGAGTTTTTCAGCTAGAAGATGATAAATAATTCAGAAGGAAGTTTAAAAGGATTCATTGACATTTCCAGCCTGAACTAAGTTGAAAATTGGTGACGTTGCCCTTTAAAGGAAGCTTAAATCACATCATGCACAAACTGAAATTATCAACAGAAATGTTTTAGGCTTTGCCAGATTAACCTGCTAGTGGACTGTGGGAGGAAACCACTGTGGAGGGGAGGCGCTGGTCCTGCAACAGATGCAGAAACTCAGCACAACACGCCAAAGAGTAAAATTACTGCCCACCGGCTCCCTTTGAGTACTGCTAATATGTTTTTAATAAGACCATGGAAGGAGGAACTGACACTACGATCACTCTCTGTCTCTAGTGATTTTTCATTGAAAGAAAAAACCGAAAAAGTGGTTTATAATGAAACGTGTAGAGTAACGTGATTGTAACGTGTAACACAGCTTTGACTAGAAATGCAGTGGAGTAAAAAGTACAGAGATTTGCTCTTAGATGCAGTGAAGTCGAAGTCATAGCAGAGTCACACTTACCCACGTTCCTTTGAGACAGTGTGGACTCTGCCCAGCTGTCCTGGGTATAATCCATGTACATCTGTCCCCAGACGTGATGGTCTGTGGAGAAAAGGGAATAAAAAGGTCTAAAGTATAAAAACTCCCAAATCACTGATTGTACACATTTTCTTAACATGTAAAAAAAAGCGTCAGTCATCATAAAGTGCAAAACACTGCTGAGTGTGATTTGTATCAGTGTATTAATAATGTGCGTGTGATCAGTTGTTACTTGAATTGAATTGTATGTGTATCATTTGCAGATATGAATCCATATGTGCAGTGGTGAAAAACTACCAGAACTTTACTTAAGTAAAAGTCACAGTACCACACTATAGAAATACTCCAAGTACATGGGCCTTTCTGCATAATGAGTTTTACTGTTGACACTTTAAAGTATAATTGTCCTGATCCCCAAAGGTTTAACCCGTGAATTCCAGCTCCTTGTACTGAGCCGGATCATTCAGCTCTTCATCTAGTACAACTTGTGGCTTCATACTTCATCCAGATTTACCACTGATGTGAACTATGATTGGCACACGGACACATCTGTCATGTAAATTTATATTAAAGCTTAGAATTTCCACAATTTACATGTTTTTGGGATAAAAATGTTATAAAACTAAACACAGTGAATCCAGTGTTTGTGCATAAACCACTTTAATGCTAAAATAATAAAATATAATAAATAAAAAACTGTCCATATGACAAACCAGATGGATCCTGTTCTGTCCTCACAGGGACAGAAAAATCAGAGCAGTGTGGCTGTAAGATAATCCTGTTACGACATCTTGTATTAATTCACAAAAATCTGCTCATCATTCATTCACGTTCTCAACCAACACACCAGCAGCTATGTTCATTTCAAATTTCAATCCTGATCAGAAAAGATGTAGTAACAAAGTAATTAGAGCAACGCTTGACATGGAGTCAAATTATTCAAATTAGGAGCAAATATTTAGCTTTTCCCATTCCCCCAAAAGCTTATGAGGAATTTCTTCCTCATCAGTTTAACGTTAACTGTAATATTTGCACCTTCTGCATGACAGATGTTGGAACATTAGAACATCAGCCTTTTGGAACAAGCTACATGTACGACCAGAGTCAAAAAATGAGGCTTCAGGTTTTCAGCTTTTGAATTAGGAGCCTTTGTGTTTCATATTTGTGACAGTAGAACGTGACGTGTCCCACGGTCTCTTCTTGTCCAAATCACTAAAACACAATATTTAGTAAAACTACTGATCTGTGATGGAAGTGAAATGATCATTTTTATATTCAGACTCTGTCTGGGTCGTGTTCAGCAACATCACAGTGGGTTGATTTGTTCTTTGGTTTGATTTAGTTTTAGTGATTTAGTTCTGTTTAGTTGTAACAGGACACTGAAATACGACAAGATACTAAATGGATTAGTTTGATCTTCAAATATTCAAACATTTTCTACATTTTATAGGTTGTTGGAGGTGTTTCATAGTTTAATGTGTTGGTTTGAAGGTTTCCTCAGTTTTAATATTGTTGATAATAACATCAGACCCAGAATAAGCCCAGATATGTGATCCAGAATCCATCAGCACTGGTTCAGAGTGTTGTAGTGTTTTTTCAGTGAGCTGTAGCTGCAGGAAAATGTGTCAGACAGCAACAACAAGACACACACAGCAGTGAACATGAAGGATTTAAACACAGATGGAGATTTGACTTCAGCTGCTAGTTAGTAGCTTTGGACAGAAGGTGGAGCTGCTGCATTTGTCCTTTTGTTACCTACAATCATGTTTTACTAGAAAAGTTCAATAAAAGTGAATCACATTTTACTGAAGTACATGGAACTGAGTAAATGTATCCTGTTACAGCCCAGTTCCTAATCTGAGCTCAGCCCTGCAGGACTGAGAGTTTCCCTGAAATTGGCCTGTGAGATAAAACAAGTTTATTAATGAGAAGTTTTTCTCCACAGTCTGAGTGGAGTCACAGTCACAACATGACGGGTGTTTGATTCTTTTCTCTATGACAGAAATCTCATTCTGAATGTGATCAACTTTTTGTTTTAATGTAGCTGCAAATTGAAATGTTTCATATGTGAACTCAGTCTCTGCATTAATGAGGGAATAAAAACACACCTGCCCATAAAACAGCTCAGCATCCTACTGTCCAAATACTTTTGAGTCCATAAAATGGAGGGTTACATATACAAATGGTTGCAGTCCCAACGTTAAAGCCGACAGTCAGAACATGTCGTGGTTAAAAATATGTGAACACACAGATGAGTCATGTGACGTCCTGAAACAAACTTTGTGGTTTGTTTCAGGAAGTTTGTTCAGACGCCATTTTGAGTCGACACGAGTAAAAACTGCTCCTTAGAAACGTCTGAGTGTTCAGCTGCTCTTCACAGGTAAATCACACAAATCTTCACTGGCTGGTTTGTTTCACCTTGTTCATTAAAGTTTGTCACTTTGAGCTTTTGAAATTTCACTTTAGAATATTTCCTCTATAAAATCGATGGTCGGTACAGAAAAAGCCGTGTGTTTCTGCTCACGTCTTGATTCCAGCTCTAAAAGGTTTGAGACACACTAACTTAATCCTGAGCTCTACTTCATTTGTCCTTTTTAAAGCAGCTCAGTGCAGCTCTGCTCTTCCTCAATGTGACTCTGGTTTCCTGTACTTTTAGGGGAAGAACAGCACAGAACTGAAAGTGCGCAGTTAGTCAAGACTCCATTTTAAATGGATCAACAACAGGAAACCTGAGGCTGAATCAGGGTGAGTGTTAATGCAACATCAGTCCAACAGTCCAACATGAGCTCTATAGAACCAAAGAGAAGCTGGATCAGGATGTGTGACTGAGTCCACATCCAGCAGTGTTTGCTCCTGTCTGTGTTGTGTCTCTTTGGTTGACTTGTTTGTCACGGTTGTGTTGTGGACGTGTCCAGCGTCTCCGTTTGGACATATATATACAGCAACATAGGGCCCTTGTGACATCATTAGGGATATTATGGCTTATAGCTTTGAATATTTTGGATAACAGAACTTAGTGGTTTCCTTTTTATTTCAGTCTTTTCTGTGTTGTGTATCTACGTAATGCATAGAAGGAGCCAGGACTAAAAGTCAGCAGTGTCTCCCAGACTGTGTTTGAGGTGGAAAATGTCTCCCACTGGTCCACAGTTCTGAAACTAGTGAGCCAACTACAGTGAAGTGTGATCGTGTAACAAATGAAGAATCATCTTAAGGAAATCGTACTGTCTGGGTGAAACACACACACCCTCTTTTTTATAGCTAATAAACAGTGATAGAAATAATTAGACAAATGAAAAAAATGTTTCTCTGATCACATTGATCCAGTTCTAATTTCTGGCTCTGTGTCTTTACTCTGCATATAGTGATGAACCTAACATGGTCCATCACATCAGCAAATGTAACACAACAGTAACTATTACTACTGTTAGGGTTTAGTTTTTTTGTTCAAACTCCATGTGGCTGTGATGCTGATCTGTGTGTGAAGAAATGGAAATGTTGGTGGGGGCTGTACTGGGGGATTGTGGATGTATTGGTTTCATGTGCTGCTTCTCATCAGTTAAGTTAAAGCTGATTCCTGAGGGCTGCATCCCTGCTGGTTTTCAAACTATTCCTTTATCTTTCCACACTCCCCCCTCGTTTAAGAATCTGAGGGACTGAACACACCTGATCCAGGTGATCAGCAGTGGGTAGGACAGGGACAGTTAAACAGTGTTGCTTAAATATGTTTCTCCATCACTGGTTTTGATGTTAAAACCACCTTTTCATTTAACAAGATGAAGCCAGGAGACATGATCTGTGTGAACAACTCAGACTCATGATTCCTGTAAGAAAAACCACTGAAAGTGTTCAGTTAGTTCAGCCTCTGTTTAGAGTGAACAGAGCAGGAGGCAGAAACCTGAAGGCTGATGCAGAGTCAGTGTTAATCCAACATTAATGTGTGTTTAGTCTAACGTGTCTCTGGAAACTAAAAGAGGAATCAGAGTGCGTGTGTGTGTGTGTGTGTGTGTGTGTGTGTGTGTGTGTGTGGAACTCCCTCCTTCCTCTGGTTCCTCTCTGTGTTTCAGTTTTAAACATGTTTCTTCAGACTGGTGGACTCGTCCATTAGGACACACTGAGGTTTGAGTATAGGGCTCATTGTTGGTTGTTGTTCATCAACCCACTGTCACCGGTTTTTCTTCAGTAACATCAATTCTAAACTATACTGTGAGTAAATCTTTGTCCTTTAAATATGTTTCTGATGAATATTGTTTTATATATATTTGTTTTTCTGATGGTGTGAACACCACAAAGATGATTCATGACTTCTTGAAAGAAGACCAGAAAGTTAGTTCAGACTTCATGTAGATAGTTTTCTTCCTCTGTCTGTCAAAAATATTTGAACAGAAATGAATTATTCAAGATTCAGAATGAATCAGTTGAACAGTAGAATGGCCACAGCCAGAACAGAACCAGTCGTCCTCATTATTTTGGCCAGTCTGTTACTGTCTGCTCTGTGTTCTGCATTAAGTGTCCAGGTGGACACCCAGGTATTTGTGCTCCAAAGCCACTTCCACCCCCTCTCCCCATAGGGAGAGAGGATTGACAGGAGTCCCACATTTCCTGAAGTCCACCACCAGTTCCTTTGTTTTACTGATGCTGAGCTGGAGATGATTGTGCTCACACCAGTTAACCAAACTGTCTACGATGCTGATATCATGATGCTCTGTGACATCTCCACCCTGGATACATCCAACAACCACAGAGGTTGTAGGATGTGTGGCTAATGAAAAGTATTGGAACAGTGAGGCCAATTCATCTGTTTGTGTTCTGGGAAACTGTGTGAGTACTGCTGGTACTGGCTGTTACTCAGTAACGAGAAGCTTTTGACACTTTGACCTGTGTTAACTAACTAATCCAAACGACAGTCGACAAGACTTCAACATTCAATGTTTCTCTCTCACACACAGCTGAGGGTTCGATCATCACACCACCATTGATGATTGTGCTGTGGTAGCGAGATGTGACCACTGTCTGCACAATGAGTTGGGTTCCATATTCAGAAATGTAGGGTCTGATGTGTAGAGAGTAAATCTGCTGCTGAGAGATGGAGGAGATGTGGTCAGTAAAGCTCAGTGTGGTGTCAGTGAGGACAAAAGATTTCTGTCCGTTTGTGGGACAGTTACTGAAGATCCTGTGTTGTAATGAAGGTCTGACACTAAATAGGCCATAAAAACTTTGTGTGGTGTGTTTCTAAAATCATTTAGTAATAACAGGAAGCATCATTATATTGTTATCGACAATATATCGTTAAATGTCTAACAGAACTTTTCCACTTTTGTATGTAGATAAAGTAACTTCATAGAGGAAGTGCTTTTATTCTGAAGAAATCAAACTAGAAGACTGATTGATGCTGTGGATGGAGGAACATGGAGAACACATCGTAAGTTTGATATTATTATTTATTATTTCACTGTCAGAGAATCTAGTTTAGTCTCATGTTGGACATTGTCTGTGGACACAGAATAAAACATTTCCCCCAGTTTGAGGTGTAAGTTACTGTGTATTTATGATATATTATTAGTTTATGAAGTAACCAATGCTGTGTATATAGAGTTTATAGCAAGTTAACTTTCAGTCTGTGTCCAAATAAAGTTCTGAACTAATTCAACTGTGATAATCAAAATGTTTCTCTATGTTTGAGCCGTTGACTGTGCAGATTCAGTGCAGTGTGTGAGCTGTAAACCACTGTCACATGTAACAAAGTGAAGCGTAAAGACAAACCTGTGACAGTCACATAAAAGAACATGACACATGTAGGACAAACAAAGAGACGCGTCTTTATGTTTTTGGTCTCCAGTCTGTCTCAGGGCCAACACAGAGAGACATACACAGACAGACACCTAGGGACAATGTCCCTAACATGCATGTCTTTGGACTGTGGGAGGAAAGTGGCACAAACACAGGGACAACATGCAAACTCCACACAGAGAAGCTGCAGCTGCTCAGGGATTTGATCCAAGGACCTTCTAGCTGTGAAGCAACAGCATGATCCACTCCACCACTGCTGCCTTCACAAAGATCCATTTGAAATGATTTGGAAATCATTTCATTGTGATTGTATTTACATTTTACAGCATCCCAACTTTTCTGAAAAGAGGTTATTGATGGAGAAAAACACAGAATCCTTTTTTATTCTAAAGCTCTGATAGTGTCTTGTGTTTATGTCTGTTTATTACAAGTGTTAATGATAGAAACACTTTTGTTTCCACAGACAGAAACCAGAGTCTTCAGGATCCAGTCGTCTGTCTATGAAGAGTGACTGGTCCAGAGGACCTCCACCAGACTTCAGTCTTGAACCTGGACCCTCAGACACAAAGTAAGAGACAGTTTCTACTGTAAACTGACCTGTAGACGATGATTCACTGAAGATGATTTATATTGATGATGCAGCACTATTAGTGCAGATCCTGGTTCAGACTAAGATGGATCTTAGTCTGGGTTTTATATCCACAAACTACTGATGGTGTTTCTGTGGTAAAAAAACAGAAATCTACTGATTAGTTAGTTATAAAGAAATGTTTTTACAGAGAGAAAAAACAGCTGATTGGAGAAAGATCCAGAACAAGACCTGGACTGCAGACAGACAGTCAGAGCAGCTCTGTACAAAGTAAGACTGAACATCTGTCTGCTGATGTTTCTGAAAACAAGACTTGTTGTTTTAAACACAGACATTTGTCGTATTATACAGCATTGACATTACATTTTTTTATCATCATTCTTTTGTGTTAAATATTATGATTATCACAAATTCTTAAACATCTTTGGTAGTTTCTGATCTGTCAGCAGATGTTGGTCTGCAGGAGGTTTTAGATGAACATAAGATCAGTCTGAGGAGGAGATGTGAATGTGTGACTGAAGGAAGTGATGAAACAGGAAGTGGAACCTTCCTCAACAGGATCTACACTGAGCTCTACATCACAGAGGGACAGAGTGAAGAGGTTAATACCCAACATGAGGTGATGCAGCTTGAGACAGCTTCCAAGATGAAGACCCTCCATGACACTCCAATCAAGGTCCACGACATCTTTAAAGCCTTACCTGACCAACAGAGACACATCAGAGTGGTTCTGACCAACGGCGTCGCTGGTGTTGGAAAAACCTTCTCGGTGCAGAAGTTCAGTCTGGACTGGGCAGAGGGCTTGGAAAACCAAGATGTCAGTGTGCTGGTTGTGCTTTCGTTCAGGGAGCTGAACTTGATCAAAGATGAGCAGTACAGTCTTCTCACGCTGCTCCATGTTTTCCATCCAACATTACAGAAGGTCACAGCAGAGCAGCTGGCTGTCTGTAAACTTTTGTTCATCTTTGACGGCCTGGATGAAAGCAGACGTTCACTGGATTTCAACAACAGTGAGGTTGTGTCTGATGTCACACAGAAGTCATCAGTCGACGTGCTGCTGACAAACCTCATCAAGGGGAATCTGCTTCCCTCGGCTCTGGTCTGGATAACTTCCAGACCTGCAGCAGCCAATCAGATCCCTCCTACGTGTGTCGACAGGGTAACAGAAGTGCGAGGCTTCACTGACGCCCAGAAGGAGGAGTACTTCAGGAGGAGGTTCAGTGATGAAGAGCTGTCCAGCAGAATCATCTCCCACATCAAGACATCCAGGAGCCTCCACATCATGTGTCACATCCCAGTCTTCTGCTGGATCACTGCTACAGTTCTGGAGCACATGTTGACTACAGAGCAGAGAGGAGAGCTGCCCAAGACCCTGACTGACATGTACTCACACTTCCTGCTGGTTCAGACCAAGAGGAAGAGGAAAAAGTATGGTGAGGGACATAAGAGGAACAAACAGTTAAACAGAGAGAGCAAGAAACACACAATTCCACAGGTGTTGACAAAGGCTGACAGGGAAGTTCTTGTGAAGCTGGGGAGGCTGGCGTTTGAACATCTGGAGAAAGGAAACATCATGTTCTACCAAGAAGACCTGGAGCAGTGTGATCTTGATGTCACAGAGGCCTTGGTGTACTCAGGAGTTTGTACAGAGATCTTCAAAAGAGAGAGTGTGATCTTCCAGAAAACAGTCTACTGCTTTGTTCATCTGAGCATCCAGGAGTTTCTGGCTGCAGTTTACTTCTTCCACTGTTACACCAACAGGGAGACAAAGGTACTGGAGGACTTCCTGGGGAAATACAACAATATTGATTTACATGACTTTTTAAGTGGAGTCATGGAGAAATCTCTCCAAAGTAAAAATGGTCACCTGGACCTGTTTGTTCGCTTCCTTCATGGCCTCTCTCTGGAGTCCAACCAGAGACTTTTAGGAGGTCTGCTGGGTCAGACAAATAACCGTCTGGAAATCATCCAGACAGTCATCAACAACCTGAAGAAGAACAGTGATAAAATGTCTCCTGACAGAAGCATCAACATCTTCCACTGTCTGATGGAGATGAAGGACCACTCAGTACATCAGGAGATCCAAGAGTTCCTGAAGTCAGAGAACAGATCAACGAAGAAACTCTCTGAGATCCACTGCTCAGCCCTGGCCTACATGCTGCAGATGTCAGAGGAGGTTCTGGATGAGTTGGACCTGAAGAAGTACAACACATCAGATGAGGGACGACGGAGACTGATCCCAGCTATGAGGAACTGCAGAAAGGCTCAGTAAGTCCAGATGTGATGGTTAAAATTATAAAGTAACATAAAGATGAAGCTTCAGTATGAAGAAATCAACCATCACAATACAATTTAATATAGTCTTTCAACACTATAAAGGTTTTCTTTAAAAAATACACATCTCCAATTTCTTGTGTTGTTTATTATCAGGAATTTGTAATGGTTATTTGTCCATGTCCTCATCACTTGCTTCATGTCCACGTCACACAACAGATAAGGGACGTCGGTGTGTTTTTTATTTTTCATCATAAGACAAAATGATTTTTGTGTTGTGTCTGTCTTTGGTTTGTGGAGGTTAAATACAAATGCAGCCGAACATTTTCTGGCTTTTAGAGTTTGTGTTGAAGCAGTTTTGACAGTCGACATGGTCTCTACTGATGTCTGATTTCTTTACAGTGGACACAGTGTCTCCACTAAGTTTCTATAATGTGTCACTTTATTATTCTGTTCATATACAGACACGTTTATATTATCTGTGATCTGGTGGAACCAACAGACCTTGAAGCTTTAATGCTTTTACACGTTTTTGAGATTTCAGTCAATAAAATGTAAAGTGGGAGAGAGTTTTGTGTGTGATGAGATAAGGCAGGTTGTTCACGAACCTCAAGATCAGTGCTTCAGTCCCCAGCTCCTCCTTCCTGAACAACAAACTGACCCCCAGTCATTTTGGATCAACAACTAAATGTTAAGTGACTGTTTCAGCTGAGAGAGGATGTGATGTCACCTCCCCTCTCTCATATGCTTAAGAAGACATTTTTCTCTCCTTCTTAATTCCATTTAAAGGATCATTTTAGTCACTAATGATATTTTCAACAATCAACAATTAGACAAAAATGAATTGTCTCTAATCATGTTTAGTGTCAGTCTTTAACCTGGGTTAGTTAGTTTGTCTTTTCTGTGGACCTCTGTTGTACAAAAACTATTGAGACATGTTGGAGCTCAGTTTGTCATTTGTATTTGTTGTTCGAAGACACTTTGACATGTGGACAGAAGGAAGTCAGGTTTCAAGCAGAAACATGAACAACTTACAAATTGGCCTCTTAAACTACATCTGCTCATGTTCATCTGCTGAAAGATTATTTTTATTATGTGTCAGATTTCAGCATAGTTGATATTTTCTATTGTCTGTCATCAGACTTTGTGACTGTGACCTCTCAGAGACTCACTGTGAAGTTGTGGCCTCAGCTCTGAAGTCCAACCCCTCCCATCTGAGAGAACTAGACCTGAGCTCTAATGACCTACAGGATTCAAGAATGAAGCTGCTGTCTGCTGGACTGGAGTGTTCCAACTGTAAACTGGAGACTCTGAGGTCAGTGATCATGCAAACTCAAAACATTTTTCACGTTTGTAGTTCAAATGTGTCAAAAAGTTTCAATTTAAATTTAGTTAAATTTAGTTTTAAATCAGAAAACAGAATAAAACTGTAGAAACTGCCAATTTGTTGTGAAAACAAATGTTTAGGAAAGTTTTCGATCTAATAACGAAAAGTTGGAAAAAATAAATTAATTTTCAGGTGTAATGATTTTTAAAATAAAATGTCTAAAAACACCCATTTTAAATCTGACATACAGAAGCAGAGAGACAGACCAAACATCTGGAAACATGATTTAAAGTATCTTTAGTGGTGTCTGACTCGTCTCCATCAACCGGTGACACTTCAACCTGAGCATGATGCTTCCTGTCACACAATCAGAATCACACAGAATAATAATCAGAAAACTTTTTATTGCCGGGTGCAGTAAAAACGCTTTACAGTACTCAGAATTTGTCTTGGTGTCAGGTGCAGACACAGAATCCAAAAATATAAAGTTAAAATACAAATGTGTGACACACTGTCTGAAGATTGGAGGAGGGGGTTATCTAGGGGGGATTAGGGCACTGGTCAGCAGGCTGACTGCAGTGGGGAAGAAACTCTTCTTGTGGGTCCTGGAGATGTACAGTTGTTGGAGAGATGGGAGGCTGCAGAAAACCAGACTGTGATGGAGGATGTGAGAATGGATTTGATGATGGCAGCGTAGAAGTTCACCCACATCTTAACAGGGAGGTGAAACCTTCTTGGTGAGGGAGCTGATGTTCTGCTCCCACATGAGCTCCTGGGTGATGGTGGTGTCCAGGAAGTGGAAGGACTCAACAGGACACCGGAGCGTTGCAGAGGATGACAGGGGGGAGGGGGGCTGGGTCCTTCCTGAAATCCACTATCATCTCCACTGTTTTGAGAGCATTGAGCTCCAGGTTGTTCATGCTGCACCATGACACCAGACAGTCTGTCTCACTCCTGTAGGCCAACTCGTCTCCATCAGAGACCGATGAGGGTGGTGTGGTCTGTGAACTTCAGGAGTTTGACAGACTGCTGTCCAGATGTGCAGCTGTTGGTGTACAGGGAGAATACCAAAGGAGAAAGAACACAGCCTTGGGGGGATCCAGTGCTGATGATCAGTGGCTCAGAGACATGCTTCCCCAGCCTCACAAACTGTCATCTGTCTGTGAGAAAGTCCGTGATCCACCTGCACACGGAGTCGGACACGTTCAGCAGGGAGCGCTTGTCTCTGAGTAGAGCTGGAACGTCCTGTGATCCTCAGCTTTTCGGGGGCTGGTACAATGGCAGGTCTCGAGTGAAATGTAAAAAATGTCTGTCAGCACTGGAGACAGAGTGCTTCAGGGTGGAGGGGACAGGGACACTGAGGTGTGAAGCTGTGTGGTTGATCCCATGTGGCAGTGGAGGAGGGGTTGGTGGGGGTATAATGTCTGTCTCATTGTCCTTTAGGTTGGCAGTAGAAGTCATTCAGGCGTTGGTCATTCACTGAGTGGGGGGCTCTAGGCTTATAGTTACTTGTTGCCTTCAGCCTTTTCCAGACAGAGGCAGAGTTGTTGGCTGAGAATTGCTGTTCCATTCTCTCACCATGTGCTAATTTAGCTCTGCTCACCTCCTTGCTAAATCTGGACTTAGCCTCTCTGTATTTGTCTGGGTCCTAAGTTCTGAATGCAGCTTCTTTCTGTGACCTCAGTTGTCTGAAGTCCCTGTCAGACTTGCACTGGCATTTTCCAGACTTTCTTTGGGGCGAGTGTATGTGTGAACACAAATACCCAGGTCTGTTAGGCCTGATATTACCTGGACCTTCCTCAGCCAGCTTCCTAGTGTGAAGTCTGGATTATCTCCACCCGAGGACATTTGTTAATACTCGGGAGGATTCACCATGAGTGAGTGGGCGTGTTGATGACCACCATCACAGTGTCTGTGTTCTCATCCAGACTGTTAGTGACAGACCTAAAAACATCCCAGTTCCTCTACCGCCTCATTGGTCCACATCTTTGATGTCCTCACAGCTGGTTTGCAGAGTTTTAATCTCTGCCTCTATGTCGGTATCTTACTCGTATCTGATGGTCCAACAATTAGTTCACATTGAACATTTATTGGATTTGTTTCTCAACTTAGCCGATAACAAACTAATTCCACAATACAAGTTTACGAACAGTAATTTCCAACACGTTCAGAAACAGTTTCATCAAACAAGTTTCTCAAAGTCTGGCTACATCCACAGAACTCGGTAAGAAACTGTTTGCCTCCACAGCTACTGCTGTCTGTGACACCATCATCCAATCTCTTGATGATGTCACTTTGTGTAGAGACACAACCAGTAACCAGGAGCAGAAATCAGTGCTGACCACAGTCTGGCCACCCCTGTTAAGGTGGTCTGGAACCAAAGCTGATCAGTTCTTTAAAGTTTGATCCATCTCACTGATGAGTCAAAGTATTGTAGGAAGTTTTTAGTCTGTCAGATGTGATTTGATGTTTGTCTGATAATTCCAGAGGTGAGTGAGGTGAGCAGCATGTTCTGAATCAGTGCTGACATGAATAGGTGTATGAATGTTGTGCTGACATTTGGATGATGTCTGTAGAAGTCTGACATTCTGATGATCCACAATAACACAAGGACAAAGTCCCTCTAACACCATTGATTAGGACAAATCTGATTGTTACTAATGATTTGATCCACATCTTTGATTCTTTATGCAGATTGAGTCACTGCAGTTTGTCAGAGATCAGCTGTGATTCTCTGGTCTCAGCTCTGAAGTCCAACCCCTCCCATCTGAGAGAACTGGACCTGAGCTACAACGACCTGCAGGATTCAGGAGTGAAGCTGCTGTGTGGTTTTCTGGAGAGTCCACACTGTAAACTGGAGACTCTGAGGTCAGTTCACTGACTGATACTGTTGGAGATTTTATATATTTAATCCACGACTTTAATTAAATATTTAATTCAACTCCAAACTTTCATTTTCACATTCAAAAAAATCATTTTTATATTTTTCACTGTTCCTAAATAAACTGGATAAAATGTTTGCTTGTTACATTTAAATGTATTTTTCTAACAACAATAAACAGAATCATCAGAACTAATATTTTATTTAAAATGAATAAAGACAAACAACATTTGTTGTTTTACTTCAGATCAGTGAGCTGTAATCATTGATGTTCATAGAAAAACAGTTGTACTTTTTCATAGAGTTGAATTTTCTTGTTAAATGAGTTGAAAAATATTTAAAGAACCAAACTGTTGTTTTTCCATGTTTCAGTCCATGAAGTGAAAATTGTTTTCATTTCACATTTCTGCTGAACATTTTACAAAGTTTTCATGAAATCATCTGTAATTTGGGATTCAAATAGTTTTTGTTCAGTTGAATCTGTGTTTAGTTTTGGATTTTTCTGAGCTGATCTGCAGGACAGAGACCAGGACCAAGCAAGACCTTTATACTGGATCAGTTCTGGTTCTTTAAAGTTTGATCCATTTCCCTGATGAGTCAAAGTATTGTAGGAAGTTTTTAGTCTGTCAGATGTGATTTGATGTTTGTCTGATAATTCCAGAGGTGAGTGAGGTGAGCAGCATGTTCTGAATCAGTGCTGACATGAATAGGTGTATGAATGTTGTGCTGACATTTGGATGATGTCTGTAGAAGTCTGACATTCTGATGATCCACAATAACACAAGGACAAAGTCCCTCTAACACCATTGATTAGGACAAATCTGATTGTTACTAATGATTTGATCCACATCTTTGATTCTTTATGCAGATTGAGTGACTGCAGTTTGTCAGAGATCAGCTGTGATTCTCTGGTCTCAGCTCTGAAGTCCAACCCCTCCCATCTGAGACAACTGGACCTGAGTGACAACAAGCTGCAGGATTCAGCAGTGAAGCTGCTGTGTGGTTTTCTGGAGAGTCCACACTGTAGACTGGAGACTCTGAGGTCAGACACCATTTTTTAGTTGTGTGCTGAGATTAATATGATGTGAAAGTTGTGGTGACACTAAACTACAGACAGGTTCATGTTTCTGAGGTCAAATCACATTCAAACTGTTCAGTGGTTGAAAGGAAGTTTTGAAAGTGTCGAAAAATCCGATGTAAAAATGTGAAAATGACATTTGATTGTCAGACTTAGAATTGAAGACACTTGTATAAAGCAGCAACAGAGAATCAGCTTGGAGCAAATAGAAGGAGGAGAGAAGAATCAGCAGGTTAAGAACAGGACACACAGCACTAAATAGTTGACTGAAGCTAATGAAGAAGCATCCAACTGCCAACTGTGTCAAGAAGCAGAGACAGTTGATCCTGTTTGATTTGAGTGGAATAAATGTAGAGAGGAGCAGCAGAGTGGGATTGGAAGGTGCAGAGAAAAGGAAAGAAATCAAGGACAAAGTCCCTCTAACACCATTGATTAGGACAAATCTGATCGTTACTAATGATTTGATCCACATCTTTGATTCTTTATGCAGATTGAGTGACTGCAGTTTGTCAGAGATCAGCTGTGATTCTCTGGTCTCAGCTCTGAAGTCCAACCCCTCCCATCTGAGAGAACTGGACCTGAGCTACAACAAGCTGCAGGACTCATCAGTGAAGCTGCTGTGTGGTTTTCTGGAGAGTCCACACTGTAGACTGGAGACTCTGAGGTCAGTTCACTGACTGATACTAATTAGATCTTTACACCACAACTGAAGTAAATTAATTATAAATCCAGTTTCCAGTAAAAGCTGGTTCACTGTGTAAAATGAAAATACAGACAATGCAATGATTTGCAAATCATATTTATATTTAATAGAACAAAGACACATATCAAATACTGAAATTGATACATTTGTTTTTTGTTTGTTTTAATATTTGCTCATCTTGAATTTGATGCCAGCAGCACATTTTTAAAAAGGGACATGTTAACCACTGTGCTGCATCAGCTCTTTTTCATCCAAACTATGTGTTTGGGTACAAACAGGACCAGCTGCTTTAATGTGGACTGGAACCAACCAGTTACCTGCAGTACCTTGTAATTAAAATACTGTGGTGCTAAGATCTGAAAGCAGCACAATTTGAGAAAATGTGAAAATGAACAAAACACAAAGAAAAGAAGAAAACAAGTTCATCAATTTAACAACACAGATGCAGCATTTAGAAAAAAATGCTGCAAGAACACAAAACCCAACAGAGAACCAGCTCCAGTGTTGCACTGGTTCCACTCACCCGTCGAGCCTGAAGCAACTGGTCACTGTGAGCTCAATAATGGAGTTTCTGAAGTACTTTAAACAGGGAGCTTCAAGTTCATACAGGTGAACTGTTGATGATCATTATTACAGTGAGTAAAGATTCATGTTGGAATTTAAAAAGACGCCTCTCTCTTAAAAACCCAACAGAGTGGGTGAAATCTGAGGGACAATCAGCTGAGTGGCCTGGTGTGGGTTTGAGTGGGGAGCAGAGATTCTCACCGCTCATATGGTCTGGACACAACACAAGGACGTATAGAAATGTCCTGCAATAAGACACAACACAGGAGCCCAGATGACCTGCACCTCCCCTTTACATGAACAGTGACAACCATCTGATTAAGACCTTGTGGACTTAGTTTCTTTGATTACAGCGTGATTTGTCCGTTGCGTCTCTAAGTGCATGGTCCAGTTGCTCTGTCCTCTCTGACTGAGGGACATAGTGAGTGAATGAGAGGAAGCAGCGTTAGTGGGAACAAAGCAGAAATAACAGAAGAAAAAGGTTCAGTTCTAAAACACAGACATGGTCACAGCTTCACAAAACCCTGCAGGAAGGATTTGGTCTCTGTGTGTGTGTGTGTGTGTGTGTGTGTGTGTGTGTGTGTGTGTGTGTGTGTGTCTTCAACCTGAAACTGGATGCACGTGATGTTACAGTGCAGAGCAGTGACACTGAGCAAAATAAATTGGATTGATTGTGATAGAAATCTTGCTAATCTAACATATGGTTGTGTGAGTGAATTCTTAGGTGAACCCAGTGACCCCCACCTCTTCTACAAATATTGAAATTAGGAACAAGGAGCTGTTTTTGGAGCAGCTCTGAGCCATAACAGCCAGTTCCCTTCAAAGAGCCTTAAGTCCCATCTCTGATGGACATGCTTGCTGTTGTCTTAGGTTTGTGATGCACAAAGTTACTAGAGTCAGAGGAAGAAGAAGCTCTTTCATTGCTTCTCTGCGTTGAACCCATCCCCCTGGGGGAGCAGTGGGCAGCCACAGGCAACACCTGGGAGCTAGTGCTGAGTGTCCTGCTGAAGGACACACCTGGTGCATGGATTGGGATTTGAACTGGGAGACTTAAATATCCCAGCTTGATGCTCTACCCACTGATCCACCAGGACGCAGTGATTTGGAAAATTTCTGTGACCCCATCTTAATAAATTGTCCCTAAACTTCCATCCAACCTCCTCAGGGGACAGTCGGTGACTTTCTGCATCACAAACGTTTGGTTCCAGTGTGTCCCAGCCATGTGTGTTTTTTAAAAAAAGCTCTTCATTTGGTTGTGTGGTGGCTGTTGGCTTGTTTCTCAAATTGCAGTGCTTTGAGCTCTCAGGGCCACCGTACTAAAAGCTACACTGTCATTCACTTTAAAGCACTTTCTTTGAAATTTGGCCAAACGAATGTCTCATAGGAAACTTTCCCACCTCCCTTCAGTCCATTTTGAATGAGCTTGAGTTCAGAGGAGACAGAGTTTCTGCATCGTGTTTCTTCCCAGAGACAAACTGTGTCCATTGACAGTGGATTTGTGAGGTTCCTGAGTCCACGCAGTGACTTTCACTACAGAAACATGTGTGTTCTTGATGCAGTGGCCCCTGATTGTGTAGGATGTGTTGTTGGGTCAGCTTGACTGCTGTTGTTGGTCTTTTCCAGCCTTTTGTTGCCTCTGTCCCAACTTTTTAGAAATATGTTTCTGGCAAATACAGAACAATCAGATGTTTCAGTTTCAACATGTCTTTGTACTATTTAGAATCAAATAGGTTTCAAATCTGTTTCCTTAACTTTTACAGTGTCACAACTTTTCTGGAAAAGGGGTTTGTGCATTTTAAAGTTGAATGTTTCTTGTTTTATCATCAGACCAACTGTGCAGAATAGAAATGATGTGTCTCAGTGTTAACTTCCCGAATATAACACAGGACAAGAAGAAATAAAATAGTATCACACTATCAGCTGATAATTATGCTGTATGAAATAAAGACTATGAGATTTAAACACAATATAATATTTGGGAAATGTAACAGATCAGAAAGTAAATCATATACTGTATGATGTCTGATTTGGATCAATAAAAACTAAAATAAGTGATTAAAATGAATAAAAACAAAGAACATTTGTTGTTTTACTTCATATCAGTGAGCTGTAATCATCGATGTTCATAGAAAAACAATTGTATTTTTTCACGAACGTGGATTTTCTTGTTAAATGAGTTGAAAAATGTTTAAAGAACCAAACTGTTGTTTTTCCATGTTTCAGTCCATGAAGTGGAAATTGTTTTTATTTCACATTTCTGCTGAACATTTTCCAAAGTTTTCATGAAATTATCTGTAATTTGGGATTCAAATAGTTTTTTTCCACAATAGTTTTGTAATAAAATAGTTTTTCGTTTTGCTCATTTTAGAGAAAACACCATTGATTAGGACAAATCTGATTGTTACTAATGATTTGATCCACATCTATGATTCTTTATTCAGATTGATCAACTGCAGTTTGTCAGAGATCAGCTGTGATTCTCTGGTCTCAGCTCTGAAGTCCAACCCCTCCCATCTGAGAGAACTGGACCTGAGTCAAAACTGGAAGCTGCAGGATTCAGGAGTGAAGCTGCTGTGTGGTTTTCTGGAGAGTCCACACTGTAGACTGGAGACTCTGAGGTCAGTTCACTGACTGATACTGTTGGAGATTTTATTAGTTTTTTCCCCAACTGTCATTAATGAATCAATTACACTGTGAAGTTAAATGTTTCTTATCTCAACAGACTAAAAATATTTTCTTCAGTTTCAGGTGAAAGTATTAATAATAAACCTACATTTCTTTAGAAAGTGTCCAAAGTTGCTTAACAAATGACTAAGACAAAAATGCCAAACTAAAGCAAATACAAAGAGAAAAATGTAAAAGCAGTAAAATCAAACTCTTTTTAGAACAGCAATAAAATCCTTATTAAAATAATTTTACAGTCAGTGAAAAGCTGCATTATAATGGATCTGCAACCTTAAAGAGACACATGTTTAACTCTTCAATGAAACTGTGTTGGTGAATGTGAAAGGGAAGTTCAGTCCAGAGTCTCAGTTCTGGTTCTGAGTTGAAGTTCAGCAGCTGAAGTAGATCACAGCATGAGGGAGGCAACATCATAAAGGCTCAAATTGGCCAGTTATGCAGGAGCAAGGCCATGCAGAGCTTTGAATACTTGCTTTGAATGCTTTGAATACCAAAAGAATTTCAAACTGAACATGATGAAGTAACGTGTTCACGTTTCAGATTGGATGAGACATTTGGCTGCAGAGTCCTGGATAATCAAAGATGATCAATACATTTTGGGGAATGTCAGACAAATATTGGGTTTTGTTGCATCTAATTATTTTTAGTCATTTGTCATTTTTCTGTCAAATTAAACCTTCAGATCTCAAATTGTAAAGAATGTTGAGGTAATTTTTGAATTTAACTACAGATTTATCACAACAAAAAACTGAAATAAAACAATATTCTTTGTTGTTTACTTCATATCAGTGAGCTGAAATCATTGATGTTCATAGAAAAACTGTTGTATTTTTTCACAGAGGTGAATTTACTTGTTAAATGAGCTGAAAAATGTTTAAAGAACCAAACTGTTGTTTTTCCATGTTTCAGTCCATGAAGTGGAAATTGTTTTTATTTCCAATTTCTGCTGAACATTTTCCAAAGTGTTCATGAAATTATCTGTAATTTGGAATTAAAATAGTTTTTTTTTCACAATAGTTTAGCAGTAAAGTAGTTTTTAATTTTGCTCATTTTAGAGAAAACACCATTTGATTAGGACAAATCTGATTGTTACTAATGATTTGATCCACATCTTTGATTCTTTATTCAGATTGATGAACTGCAGTTTGTCAGAGATCAGCTGTGATTCTCTGGTCTCAGCTCTGAAGTCCAACC